>NC_139521.1:52295634-52941259 GCF_947247035.1 Vipera ursinii | reverse complement strand
TTGATGTGACAGGTTGGGCATATTTATGCTCTAACCACTATTGCTGAAGAAGAGGCTGACAAGGTTTATGGTCAAGTTCAATCTGAAATTTACAGAACATGCAAGTAAGTTGTGCTGCTTGTGCTTGGGGAGCTGAATGCCAATGATGAAAGTAGCAAGGCAAGAATGTTATTGGACTGTACAGCAAACAAGTGAAAACAACTTATCAGTTTTTGCCAATTCAATGATGTCTCTTTGTTGCTAATTGTCTTCAAACAACAAAAATGACACCTACACACATAGATATCAACATGTATAAAAGACAAAGAAAACAGACTATATAGATATTACTGCTAAAAGGAGATAGAATAATTTGGTTATAACAGAGATGTGGCCAGAGAAATAGACCATAAGCTGCCCATACATAAGTTCTAAGCTAAGGTAAAGTAGAACAAAGCCACCCAGTTGCCACAATGTGATCTTGGACTTGTATGGATTTTATACTTTAGATTTTTTTAATGTTGCAAATTGCCCAGAGTCACATGCTCATTATAAATTATAAATAAATTAATTTTCAAGAAACACATCAGGAATGTGTGGTGTGGTGTAGTGCTTAAGGCATCAAGCTAGAAACAAGGAGATCATAAGTTCTATTTGCAGGACCGTCTGCTGCCAGAAACAACCTCCCATCGCCCGGTGTGCTCACACAGGGAGGGCTTCCTCAAGGTGCCATCAGCTAGACAATGTCAGCTGGCGACCCCCAGGGGGAGGGCCTTCTCTGTTGTAGCGCCGGCCCTGTAGAATCAACTTCCCCTTGAGTTCTGGATGGCCCCGGATCTCTGGTCCTTTCGTCGCGGCCTTAAAACATTTCTCTTCCATCAGGCTGACCTGGACTGATGATAGGGATTTTTAAATAGAATATTTTTAATATTTTATCATTTTATCATTGGGGCTTGTTAGTTTAATCTTTTTTAACATTTGTATTATTGTGTTTTATTGTTGTTAGCTGCCCTGAGTCCTTCGGGAGATAGGGCGGCATATAAGTCCCAAAAATAAATAAATAAATAAATAAAGTTCTAATCCCACCTTAGAACAGGGCCATTTGAGTGGCCACTTGCCACAAGTCAAAACATGACTCGATGGCACAAAAAATGAAATGAAATAGCCAAACAGGCTCCAACAGAGGCAATTGCAGATCCAGTGATATCCACAACTGTAACTTTGCTTACGGTAACTCTATCTTAATGTGATATCCAAACCAAACTGGATTATTTCCCCTAAGAGGAAATGAAATTATAAAATTGATATTCAGCCACAGCTGAAGCTGTCCTCAAGTTATCAGCTGTCCAGGTCATAAGAACAGCCAGTTGACACCCAAGGGGGAAGCCAACACTACCATGAGATTATTAGTACGCCAGAATTATGGAGAAAGTAAACTTATTATATAAGCAAGACAAATCTAAACATAAAATCCATTAAAATATACTAACAATATACTTTCCACACATAAATAAGTTAACTGCAAATAGAATTTTAACAGACTTTTAAAAATAAAATTTCAAGAACTCCTTTTATTAGCATGTGCATGTTGTAGGGGTTAGCATGAAAGCAGCTCCATTCTCTGACTTGATATTTTATATACTGAACATCTCATCTGTATGTGGAGCACTTAGGTCAAAAGTCCATGCAATCTGCACTATTATCCCAAAGGAGATTGTATATGCAAATCCAGCTTAACCTTTGTTTGGTAACAAAGGTTTTAATACACAGTAGTCGTCCCATTAAATGACCAGGGATAATCTAGATCCAAATAGCTATGGAATCTATTTCAGATAAATATTTTCCAAATAAAAGAGTTATTTAAAGAAATAAAAAGAGTTTGGCCCTATTCTATGCACACTGAGAATACCTCTGTTGTAAAGAAGAGAAATGCAATCAAAGAAGAGAAGAAGGAAATGTAATTTGAAAAAGGAGTTAACACACTAGGTAAAATGTCATTACACCTAGGTCCTAGCCATATTATATATACATTATACATTAATACAATCCAATTCCTAATCTTAAAATAAACAATGCAAACTAGATTTTGCAATTATATAAAGTATCTGTCAATGTAGGTAAGCTGAATTGTTCAAGTCTAATCACAGAGCTGAATGAATATATTGAATATTTTCAAAATAAAATTCTGTTGCAACTATGGTCTGCTATGTAAAATAAGTTTAAGTAAACTGCAGGTTGAGAACCAGTATGGTGCTCTCTCAAAATATCTATTTATTCTAAAACAGAAGCAAGAGTTTCACAAAGAAAAAATGTGTTTTGTGGTATAATTGCCACTTGGAGAAATCCATGTAATATGCACTCTCTAACTTTATGAAAAGCATGTACAAACTTACAGTTCCACTCGAATTGAATGCAGCTAATAGGCTATCATCACTCAACTATCCAAACTTCAGAATTTTATCTTTTATTCAGAAAAAACAAAAATATAAAATCATTAACCTGTATTTTTCACTATGCTTCTAGGCAAAAGGAGCACAAAACTCTTTTGTATATCACAATAAGCTTGGGTTAACAAACCATGGTTGATATGGCCTTACTTGTAAGCAGCATAAGCATGTATACAGAAGTGAGTAACTATTAGCTTTTTGTGATATTTGTTATGTCATATATTTGGCTGATGGGCATATATGTATATACCTACATAAGAAAAAGTTTAACAATTCTGTAATCCATGTAATATAAAACCAGTACTTCTATGCAAATATAGTTTTATAAGTTTAAAGACAGCTATATCTTAAACAAATCAAAACTCAAATTAATTTTGAAAAGAAATGGATTACAGAGAGTAATCTTCCTGGTCTTAAGACTACAGGAAAAATGGTGAGGGAAAACTCTAAATGGAAACACTGCAACAGAAATCAAACTGGCACTGAAGAACAGTAGTCAATGGCAACAAAACATGTATGTCATGGGTCAAAGAGTTGGTCAAACAGAGGTCTTTCTAATCCATTCTATTGCTACTTGCCTTGAATAGAATTTAGAAAATAGCAAGCAGTACAGTATTGTGGAAAAAGCATTTGAACACACAATGTTATTTAAGATGGCACATACTTTAAAAGTGACACTTGGTGTTAATCTTTTCTTGTTTTAGTAAACTAAGTAAGATCTACAATCCAAATGAAGTTCTAATCAAACTGAAAATTTGGTACTGCAATTTTGCAGTCCACAAATGACACTGAAGATTTTATTTAACTTATTTATTATTTTTGTTTAATTTATTTAAATGTTGTTCTGCCTATCGATTCTGATAGGTTTATTTTTATGAACAATCTTTATTACTTCTAATATTAGAAAATGGAATGTAACTTTTTATCACAAAACTATATGATATATAAACTTAGTTTTTGTTTTACCAAAACTTCAAATCATACATCTTCCACAAATGCAGAGATCTAATCTTGATTTGCAATTTGAACCAAAATGTCATATACTATGATTAATATTAAATATTGCTTAAGAAAATTCATATTCCAAACCATGGCTTGTTGTTTTAATCCAAAATATAGTTATAATTACTTCCTTAAATAAGGAAATAAGACAATGTAAAAATTCCTTTCTAATTTTAGGCAACCACCTGAAAAAATCAATACTCCTAAAAATAAAAAATACAAACCAAGTAAAATAAAAAATAGTGGTTATATTCTAATAAAATTAAGGCACATGACAAAATGCAATTCAACTGATATTCAGAAATTACAAGAGATTTCAAACGTTTATAACTGAACCAATATAGATACAAAAAACAATAGAAACAATAAAAGATCTTAACTAGCATATCTAAAATGAAGAAACTCAGTACAGAATACAGAACGTTAGAGGTGGAAGGGACCTTGGAGGTCTTCTAGTCCAACCCTATACCATTCTGGAAAAAATGAGTGTCAAATTTCTTCTTAAAATCCTCCAGTGCTGGAGAACCCTAGACTTCTCAAGACAAGATGTTCAACAGATTAATTAACTGTCAGGAAGTGTCTCCTTAATTCCCGGTTGGATCTCTCTTTGATAAGTTTCCATCTGTTACTTTTTGTCTTGCTCTCATGTGGAAAAGAAGTTGTCCACCTCTTCCTTGTAGCAGTCTCTCAAATATTGGAAGACTGCTATCATGTCACCCGTAGTCTTTCTCTTCATTAAATTAGATATACTCAGTTCCTGTAATCATTTCTCTTGTTTCAGCCTCCAGATTTATTGTTCTTCTCTGCACTCTTTCCAGAGATATTTTTTTTGTACTGTGGGGACTAGAACTGGACACAGTATTTTAAGTGTTGTCTTATCAGGGCAGTATATAGCGGTACTAATACTTCATATGATCTTGATATACTATTCCTCTGTTGATGCAGCCTAGGACTACATTGGCTATAATGGCTAGACCAGGAGTAGGCAACCTTGGCTCTTTTATGACTCGTGGACTTCAACTCCCAGAATTCCTGAGCTAGACTGTACATTTTTCTAACTAACAATTCCTTGAATAAGAAGTTCCTTTCTAATTCAATATTTTTCCCCTAGAATTGTAACTTTTGACTCCGACTCCACCAAAAAACTAAAGCTTCAATTGTCTCAAGAAGCAAAATAAGACTTAACTCTGCTTATGACAAAATTCAGGTTAGCTTGGAGTCAATGCTCACAGAAATTTAGATATGAACTATCTGTCCCTTAGTTGGTTGACTGTGAAATCTCTCAAGGTGTAGAAGGCTTTCCTGCCACGAGGGCTTCCATAAAGACTCAGGAAAATTAATGGGAGATTGGAAGATTTTTAAAATTTTTATAATCTGATACAAGTTTATCAAATCCACATTTCCAAAATGTATACAGCAACCAGAAAACAGTTGCTCTTTGTTCATATTTAAAAATTTGACATTCCAACAAATGCATATACAGTAGGAGAAAATACAGATAAGGAATTTGTTATACTAGCAGAAATATACATGATCCTATATATGGTTTGGTTCTTTCTAAAAATATTAAAATGAAAACTAAGCAGTGCAGTCTTGTGATATAAAAAATAGATATTGGAAACAGAGACGGTAAAATTGACAAATATGTCCATTCCTAAAGATGAGCAAATTATTTCAGGGTTTATTTAACAGAAGGATGGGAAAATATATGGGGAAGGGACTTTTACAGCAAATGATTTATTTAGCAAATACATTATGTAGCATTTTTTGATTCTGCCCTCTCCAAATTGTTTTTGCATTACAAATCCTATTATCAATGAAGACAGTTGGGAAAAAAGTAAATAGGGATAAGGGATAGGGAAAGACAAAGTTTGAGATCAAATATGAAGGAAGGCAGCATTACAGGTAAAATAAAAAGGACATTTGGAAATTGTCTTGTCAGCAGATATATTAATCAAACTTTCCATTTGTTTTTACAAATATCTACCTATATTGGAATAAAGTCAACAGCAACTGGGAAGTATTTTGAAGGAAGATCTTAAACTGAGAAACATCTTCATAAATGCAGAGACTGCATGGGGCAACAGATCCAGAGACAGAGAAAACTAAAAATAATATTGAACATCAGAATACCAAATATGGTGCAGCCTTCCATCAGCTTACCAAATGACAGCACAACATTCCCAAAAGAGCTCTGGAAGTCTGATTTTGCTCTTAAAATATCATCTTAAAATATCAAGTGTTCTGGCACAGCAAGATACATTTTTTCCCTCTTTTGTCCCAAGTTATTTGGCAAGTAAATTTGTAAAAGCCTGCTTAAATTTGTGATAGATTTCTACTACATACACACAACTGCTGCAGTCTGTTCCAACTCCTTTTTCACAAATCATCTGCTGAGTCTCTGAGAAGAGTTGTATACCAATAGTTTCTGTTGTTATAAAATCATGATGGATACAGGCAGTCCTAGACGTATGATCACAACTGAGTCCAAACTTTCTGTTAAATGAGACATCTGTTAAGTGAATTTTGCCCCGATTTACAACCACTCTTGCTATAGTTGTTAAGTAAATCACTGAAGTTGTTAAGTTAGTAACACAGCTGTTCAGTGAATCTGGCTTCCCCATTGACTTTGTCAGAAAGTCACAAAAGAGGATCATGTGACCTTGGGATACTGCAACCATCCTAAATATAAACCAGTTGCTAAGCATCTGAATTTTGATCATATGGCTATAGGGTTGCTACAATGGTCAAAAGTGTGAAAAATGATCATTAGTCATTTTTTTCCAGTGCTGTTGTAACTTTGAAAGGTCACTAAACGAACAGTTGTTCAAGGACTACCTGTAGAGGAAGGCAAAAGAATATACACTCTTCCCTTAAAAATTACAGGGCAGAGAAGCTGGACAGAACAATCTTTTTTAACCTAGTACCTATTAGATATTCTGCACTTCAATAGCCAATATCTCAAGCTACCAAAGCCAAAGATTAGAGATGACTGGGAAAATAGGACAACAGATGAAATTAACTGAATTTTTGTAATTATGCACTGTAGCAAATATTGGAAAACAAGCATGCATCCTCCTTTAAATTAACAGTTTTTAAAGTGTGAAAATAGTACTACCTGAACAATTTTAACAGTAGTTTTTAAGAATCCTTCAGTTAAGGATAATCTTACTCTAATTTTGTCTCCATTTTTAAATTACTGAAACAATGTAAACAGATTAACTCATTAAAAAGGGCTCTCTGGACAGCAATAAAAGGTAAAGGTAAAGGTTCCCCCGCACGTACGTGCTAGTCGTTTCCGACTCTAGGGGCCGGTGCTCATCTCCATTTCAAAGCCGAAGAGACAGCGCTTGTCCGAGGATATCTCCGTGGTCATGTCAGTTGCGTCCCTATCTGGACCGAGACGCCCTACGCACAGTTACTCATGCGCTTGTGACCTCCCGTTTGGACTACTGTAACGCTCTCTACATGGGGCTGCCCTTGAAGACCACTTGGAGGCTTCAACTGGTGCAGAATGCGGCCGCGCGAGTTGTAATGGGGGTCTCCCGATACTCCCATGTAACACCTCTACTCCGCGAGCTGCATTGGCTTCCGGTTGCCCTCCGGGTGAAATTCAAGGTGCTGGTTATTACCTATAAAGCCCTACATGGCCTGGGTCCGGGCTATTTGAGGGAACACCTGCTCCCGTCATCAAACGCCCTTCGCCCAGTGCGCTCCCACAGGGAGGGTCTGCTCAGGGTGCCGCCGGTGAGAGATTGCCGGCGGGTGACACCCAGGGATAGGGCCTTCTCAGTGGGGGCGCCTGCCCTCTGGAACCAGCTGCCGGTGGAGCTGAGGACTGCCCCCGACCTCCGATCATTCCGCCGGGGCCTGAAGACCTGGCTCTTTGAGCTCTCAGGCCCAGGCTGAGGAGAAATTTTTAATTGGGGTTTTAAGTATACAGGGTCAATTTAATATTTTTTAATTTGGTTTTTTAACTTTTGTATGGTGGATTTTTTAATTCCCTGTAAACCGCCCTGAGTCCTCAGGGAATAGGGCGGTATATAAATGTAACTAAATAAATAAATGACTAGATGCCAAAGGCGCACGGAACGCTGTTACCTTCCCACCGTAGTGGTCCCTATTTTTCTACTTGCATTTTTACGTGCTTTCAAACTGCTAGGTTGGCAGAAGCTGGGACGAGTAACAGGCGCTCACTCTGTTACGCAGCACTCGGGATTCGACCCACCAAACTGCTGACCTTCTGATCGACAAGCTGATGTTTAAAAGTTTGCATCACAAATTAGGGCAGATAGATGGAAGGACCTAGTCAACTATGCCTTATCTCCATAAACGTAGCAGAGCCAGGCCTGGTTAATACTTGGATGGAAGCTGCCAGAAAAACCTGGGACTCTAGACAATGTTTTAATGCATAAATTTCCATTTTATTTCTCCATGGGCTTAATGTCCATAATTAACCAAATGAGGCCTCATGCTTTAATCACTAGACCAAACTGGTTCTAATTTTCAAATGCTTTTTTGGAGCATTTCGGTGTGTACGGATTTTGACAGTCTTTTTTAGTTCTTTATCTTGCTGCCTTTTCTATTCAGTATTTTGTTAATCTATGGTAAAAATATTGCTACCGGATATCCATGTAATGTTCATCGTTGCAAATGAAGGGTTAAAACAATAAAAAAAAATCAATATGGGAATAAACTATTTCCCAAAGTGTAATTTTTAACCTAGTAGAACACAAACATTATTTAATAGAGGAAAGAACAGCATGACATTTTCTTTGTATAATCTTAATTCAATAACAATTTTAATATTTTTCCTGGCCCATCCACTATTATGTGGACTGCGTATCTGACATGCACAGCAGCCAAACGGTTAAGATGCTGGGCTTGTTGACCTGAAAGATGACAGTGCAAGATCTAAGTACCATGTAATGGAGTGAGCTTCCATTACTTGCCCCAGTTCCTGCTAACCTAGCCATTCAAAAGCATGTAAATGCAAGTAGATAAATAAGTACCAACTGGTGGGAAGGTAACAAGTGTTCCATGCACCTTCAGCATACAGTCATGCTGGACACATGACCACAGAAGTGTCTTTGGACAACGCTGGCTTTTTGGCTTGTGAATTGGAGATAAGCACTGCTCCCTCCAGTTGGACAGAACTGGGAGGGGAAATCTTTTCTTTTTTAACCCTACATGCACCCAAAGGCTCAGAACAACTCTCACTAGGGAATACAGTTTATCACTGCTATCAAAATCACACCAGTGTCACCCAATTCTGAATGAATCAGATTTTAAGCTTGTCGATCAGAAGGTCGGCAGTTTGGCGGGTCGAATCCCGAGTGCCGCGTAACAGAGTGAGCGCCTGTTACTCGTCCCAGCTTCTGCCAACCTAGCAGTTCGAAAGCACGTAAAAATGCAAGTAGAAAAATAGGGACCACTACGGTGGGAAGGTAAGAGCATTCCGTGTGCCTTTGGCGTCTAGTCATGCCGGCCACATGACCACAGAGACGTCCTCGGACAAGCGCTGGCTCTTCGGCTTTGAAATGGAGATGAGCACCGGCCCCTAGAGTCGGAAACGACTAGCACGCATGTGCGGGGGAACCTTTACCTTTACCTATCAAGTTTCAATAGATTTTTAATTTTAGAGAAGCACCCTACATTTGAATTTTCAAATTGATAAATAATTTAGAAACCAAAGTTCACAAGGCTCTAAAAGATGAGAATTGGAAAAATACAATTGGACAAAAGATTAAAGAAAACTTAAGAGGTCAAATCACCTCAAAAGAAGAATGGCAGGCTGACAACCTAAGTGATACAAAGAACACATCAATATTATGCACAGGGAGAATAGATGTGGAGTCCTATTTTTTCAAAGCCAAATTTTATTTCTAGGAGAAAACAAAACCAAAATCATCCTAATAGAGCTACACATTTTCCAAACAATCCATTCAAATGAAAATTGTTATAAATGAACAAAAGACTGAACCAATTAGCAGAAATAATTTGTATTTTACCTTTAGCTCTTACTTCCATTGGTATCCCTAGAGATTGCTATTTTTTTAACTATACTTAATTAGTATATATGATTTCTATCCTAATCATTAGCTTCTAGGAAGCTCACATATTTAAAGAACATGAATCAAAAGTTGGAATTAAGATTGCCGGGAGAAATATCAACAACCTAAGATATGCAGATGATACCATTCTAATGGCAGAAAGTGAAGAGGAACTAAAGAGCCTCTTGTTGCGGGTGAAGAAGGAGAGTGCAAAAGTTGGGTTGAAACTTAACCTTAAGAAAACCAAGATCATGGCATCCTGCCCTCTCAATTCCAGGCAAATAGATGGGGAAGAAATGGAGGTAGTGACAGATTTTATTTTCCTGGCCTCCAAGATCACCCCAGAAGGGGAATGCAGCCAAGAAATTAAAAGATGCTTGCTCCTTGGGAGGAAAGCCATGGCAAATCTAGACAGCACACTAAAAAGCAGAGACATCACCCTACCAACAAAAGTGCGTATAGTCAAGGCGTATAGTCTTTCCAGTTGCAATGTATGGCTGTGAAAGCTGGACCGTAAGAAAGGCTGAGCACCAAAGAATTGAGGCCTTTGAACCTCAAATTGAGGCCTTTGAACCTCAAAGAAGACTCCTGCGAGTCCCTTGGACTGCAAGGGGATCAAACTGGTCAGTCCTAGAGGAGATCAACCCTGACTGCTCTTTAGAAGGCCAGATCCTGAAGCTAAAACTCAAATACTTTGGCCACCTAATGAGAAGGAAGGACTCACTGGAGAAGAGCCTAATGCTGGAAAAGATTGAGGGTAAGAGAAGAAGGGGACGACAGAGAATGAGGTGGCTGGATGGAGTCACTGAAGCAGTAGGCATGAGCCTAAATGGACTCCAGGAGATGGTAGAGGACAGGAATGCCTGGAGGAATGTTGTCCATGGGGTCATGATGGGTCGGACAAGACTTCGCAGCTAACTACAACAAAAAAAGCACCATTTTAAAAAAATGAAAAATCCAAGTAGAATCACATGGCAACAACCTTTCTAAAATGTTCTGAAAACTTAACAATAGAAAAACTATTTTCATTTCCTTCTAAATGTTCAAAGGCAGAAGAGGCTATCTTTACATCAGAGAGTAAGGAAATCCATAAGCCTGGACAGTCACAAGCTCCTGGCCTGTGCCCATCTCCAGTTTTGACTGCTTTCATGACACAAACTGACTGCTTCCATGACATAGAATGGGCCACCATGTATAATATATGATACACGATTCTCATGCATTGTTTCCTTTTATCCTACATAACATTTTTCACTGAAGCCAAAAAGTTCTATTTTGGTCTCATCTGTTGTCCAAAGAACATTCTTCTAATAGCATTCTGACTTATCCACAGCATTCTGGCTTATCTTTTGCAAACTGTAAACGGTCAGCAGTAATGTTTTTGGATAGCAGTGGCTTTCCCCTTGCAAATCTGACTTGCACACCATTGTTGTTCAGTGTTTTTCGTGAACACTGACATTGGCCAATGTGAGAAAGGTCCTTAGTTCCTTACCCAGGGGTTCTTGGAGCTTTCCCAGGATATTACTTGCTTTGCTCTTGGTCCAATTTTAGTTTCATAAACTTTTAATAGTTCAAGAACTATTAAGTCTACAATATATATACTTATTAACTTCCAATTGCACTGGAGACTCCAATAAGGAAAAATTTCCTGGCCATTATAACAATTAATCAGTGGAATGACTTATCTCCAGAAGTTGTGGGTGCTACAACACAGGTCGTTTTTAAGTAGAGAGATTTTTTTAAGAGACACTAGAAGACCTCCAAGGTCATTTCCAACTCTGTTATATCTAGCTGCCTTATTTTTTGAGGGGCATTTTCTGAATATTAATTTAAAGCAAAGACATACTCTGAACCTGCTCATATTTTATATGACATTTTAGACATACTCTGATAATTATTAATTTGACAAGTATAAAGCAACCTTTGAAGACTTTTTGAAAATGTTCTAAAAATTATTGTCACTGTAGATAAGGTCACGACAAAACATTTATCCAAAATGTATTCAGTGACATTGCACTTTAATATCTCCTCACAAGAATATTTGGTATTTCCTCAGTTCACATTTTTCCTCAGCTTGCTTCCCGAAGGTGTTTAATTGGATCCATGAATATAAATACTGTGCTTTATTTTGCAGCATGCCCACATTCCAAGATTAATATTCATGAAATATTGGTTGCCATCCCCTGGTCTAAATAAATCAAGGAGTGGAAGCTTGTTAATGCCAAAATGCTCTGCTCTTTTTCTTTTTTCCCCCCCAACCAACCTGCACACTCTATACCAGGTCCTTACAATGAGCAGAGCAATGGGGAAATGGAGTACAATCAAACACGGAGGAAAGATAAACTTGCACTTCAATGTAAGTTTATAAAATTGTTCTTCAATGATCAGATATCACCTGTTACAGGTTATCAACTTATATCCATTCATTTAGCAGCCAAAGTTACAAAAGCACTGGAAAAAAAGACTTAAGATCGGTATTTGAGCTTACGATTGTTACTGCATTCCCATGATCACATGATCAAAGTTTGACACTTGGCAACTGGAATGTATTTACGATGGTTGAAATATTTTGTAGTTGCGTGATCACCATTTTCAACCTTCCAAGATGACTTCTGATAGGCAAAGTCAATGGAGGAAGCTGGATTTGCTTACCAACTATATCATTCACTTAACAACTTTAGCAATTCATTTAACAAAATAGCAAACATGGTTGTAAAATGGATGTGACTTATTAACAACTGCCTTGCTTAGCAATAGAAATCTGGGTGCCAATTGTGGTTGTAGTCAACTCCTGCAATTTGGGATTATTTTTAACAAATCCTTTTTGTAAAAGGATATTTGTGAAAGGACTTCCTAAATCATTTATGCAGTTACACAAGAATTAAAGCATTTTAAGTTGAATTCCATGTACAGCATCTTCACATTATGCAATTCCAATAATTTATCCCCTTTTCTTCAGCCCTTTCTTGTAGCTCATCAAAAAATATTTGGAATATTGGAACATGCATTTTCCAGACTCATCCTAGAATTTGTAACATTTTGACATTTCAATGTGCTTTGAAATTCTTTGAGAAACAGCAATTAACCCACTTTCATTCTTTGAGCATTCTTCCAGAAATTCACAGGATGCAGCAAAAGCCCTTCCACATTAGATTTATTTTATTTATTTAACCTATACAGATTCAAAAAGAAAAAAAATGGAAATGTAAGTAAAAAGAACAAATAAATTCCTTTTACTTAATGCTTAGACCTCACAGACAAATGGTAGTGCTGAAATTCAGTGATAAAGTTGAAATTTCTGATCAAACTAAAAGCCACATGTTATTGGGAGACGGCATATGAGGCATGCAGACCTCCCACCCATAATAGAAATGCTTTTGAAAGTTTTTCTTAAACTGCCAGGAATGCAAAAGAACGAAAGCATCTATACCAACTTTCATAAAAACATTTCAAACATCACAGCTCCATTGCCTGTTTTTAATCAATACACGTTTAAAGGAGGCCAAACTTTTTTTTTTTTGCAGGTTCTTTCCCTCAGTGAAGTTTTTATTTTCCTTTTACTAAAATTTATCCCTCAAGAGAAAAGCTGCTAAATATGCAATATACCGTGTGGTGATATGAGCCTGAAAAAAGCACAAATCCCATCAACAGTGTTTGGTTGAAAGTGATTCGAGTGGCTGTTGATCAGGGCTGTGAGTGTCTGAGTGAGTGACCATAAGTGTTACTGATCAGCAGCCACTCAATCACTTTCAACCAAACACAGGCATTCATTCTTTCCAAAGAATACACAAGAGACCCAGTGAATCTAAAGTAACCGCAAGTTTACCGTTAACAATGTAACTGCTCTCCTCCTCCCTCCCTCCCACTCTCTCTCTCTCTCTCTCTCACACACACACACACATAAACGCACCTGCAAGGATCCACGCCTACCCACATCCTTCTCAACTAAGCAGCCATCAACCAGCCAGAGAGACTGAAGCTACCAAATCTGGATCCAAAGACAATGCAAAGAGCATGCAGGCTTCAGAACCCATTTTTATCCCAGGTGCTTGCTTTGGTGTTTTACAGGAACGGTAGCTACTCTTGCCTTGTTCATTTCAAAATCTGGTAGCTGCTGATGGGATTGGTGGAAAGGTTTCCCATGTGTTCATGTCCAACTTCTTTTATTTGGTTCAAGCGATATTTTTCCTGAACAACCTGGTTCCTGATCTATTTCCCCCAAGGAAACTTTTAGACCAGTGTTTCTCAACTTTGGCAGCTTGAAGACACGTAGACTTCAGAACTCCCAGAACCTTCAGCCAGCCATTGCTGGCTGGGGAATTCTGGGAGTTGAAGCTGACATATCTTCAAGCTGCCAAAGTTGAGAAAGACTGTTTTAGACAATTCCTGGCTTTTTTATCCATTCTACTTATACACCAGCTTTAGTATGGCAGCTTTAGCCCCATCTAACAAATGTCTTTATACATACTGCATGCTTCACATCTATTAAAAGCGCATAGTTTGCACAAGAATTGTTTGCAGAACAGCATCTTCCGTAAAACCAGAGCACATACTAAGAGCACTTGAAACATGTCCCTATTTCCTGAAATGTGTAATATTATTGCAACAATTACTTTATGCTCCAAAGTTGGTGAATTGCATTGCACAGAAGTCCACAACAATCAAAGATATGGATATAAGCAATGGCAACACTCCTTAAAGTTATGAATTTCTATATCTCTCTGTAAACAATCAATGATCTCACATCTGAACCAAAAAAAAGCATACTGAATTTCATTCTAAGTTGACTAAGTAGAGAAAACTGACCCTAAACATTCCTGTACTTCTAATCTGTGCTTCTAATCTGTACTTCTGTACTTCTTTAGCAACTATGATCAAACACAATGAGTGTTATACAGGGAAAGATCTCCAGTCACTGTGTCTATTTCTGGATTGTATTAAGCCATACATTTTTTAATTTTAAAATTATTTTCATTTCACAAATCTGTAAATTAGTAAATAAGCCTAACAGAAAGACAGCATTTCTAGGGAACACTATGATACTAACAAAAGATAGGAAAAGTGATGGAAAATGGATTTGTATTACAAAAATGTATTCTACATTTTTTTTTCAATTCACATTTTTCAAGTGTTTTCAAAAAATTAAAGACAAAATACGTTTTAGTGGAATGTACACACTTGAGTTACAAAGACCTTATATTTATTTTATTTAAGGGGTGGCGGAGACAGTATATATGTATGACTTGAAAACAATCAGCATTAATGTGGCTTTCTGACCCTCAATTAAATCCTACAGATTATTAGGAAGGAACACTTCCAGTCTTTTTCATACGTTCAACAATTCTCTCTTTCATACAGAACAAAATAATCTGATATAATAATTTGGGAATAAAAAACAAAATTTCCTCACCTTCATTTTATTTGAATAAGACAAAGCAAAGATATTCTGAAGTATACAACAAGAATTCTACATCACCAATTAGTTTTAAAATTAATCTCAAATTTTAAAAGAAACAGATATTGCTGTATTACATGCTATATTAAATGTTGGGAATGTTCCAAATTATGGATATTGTATTAATATTTTAGAAATTGCTATGTATTCATATTTTCTAATTTACTGATAAAGAAAATATAGAGTATTAAAAGTTCAAGGTGGTTTCTGGATTTAGCTTGATTAGGTTAACCGTGTGCAAGTATAGTAGTTATAAAATCAAGTGTAATCAGATGCAACAAAGAATGAACACTAGCTAAGTAAAGAAAAAAACTGATTACATTTGTCATTATATTGGTAACAATTCAAATATGTATATCCATGAATCAGAAAACATACAGATATCTGTACTCGATTGGAAAGTTAATGAAGCAACTTACAACCAAGCACATGGTTCCCCAATAAAATCTTCCTCTTTCTTGAGAATAAGAAAAAGCGGAGGAAGCATTGAAACCACCTTCAGTAGTGTTATGGCAGGGGTCATCAAACTTGGTCACTTTAAGATTTGTGAACTTCAACTCCCAGAATTCCCCAGCCAGTATGGTTGGCTAGGGCAATCTGGGAGATGAAGTCCACAAGTCTTAAAGTGGCCGTGTCTGAGGACCCCTGGGTTATGGTTTTGCAAAGAACATGGCAGAAGTATTTTTCCCCCCTAATATTAGTAAGGAGACCGAAATAACTACAAATAATAAAACCAGCATTGTTTTAAATGATTAAAAATTGTTAAGTTTCTGTATTATTTAAAATATTTACATGAATATTTTGGAAAGAAACTCTACCTCCAATTTTAAGAGGGGTAGTATTTTAACTGAGACTGAGCAAATAATGTTAATGTTATTTTTATAACAGGGGAAATTGCACTGTTTATATTAATTTTTCTAGAACTATGTCTAACCTAACCAAGCTTACATTTCTATATAAAATTTGTCTAGAGTAAAACAGATAGGCATTGATCTGCATTTAGAAACATTGCTCCCTTGAAAGTATTGTTTCTTTGAGAAAGTACATTTTCTCAGAGAAATAAATAAGAATAAAATAGGAACATGTCAACGGTTTTAAAGATAATTATGGGTGCTATTATTATGTCAAATTACAGCTATGGATGTGTTGCATTTCTCTAGTAAAAGAACAATATACATTAAAGTATCAGTTGTCCTGATTCTGCGAGGAATGCTACAGAATAAATTCAGTGGGAATCTGCCACAGCTGCTCAACAGAGCTGGAAAAGTTCTTCATTGAAACCTATGGTAGCCATTACCAGAAAAAACTGATAACTGAAGATTAGCTGGACCAATTGGTCAAGACTCTTATTGAAAGCTGAATTTACTTACCTCTGCTCTTGTGGATCTTCCTCCATGTCCTCCTCTGATTCAGCCTAATAAACAAAGAAAAGACCAGAAAGCTTTTCAGCAACAAACATGCATTTCCTACAAATACTTTATTTCAGCAATGCCAGTATTGCTCAGTGATGGCTCATGTTAATTAGGCTGCCACACTACAAACATATATTTGCATGCGAATTTTTGAAAAAAAATGCTATTAGCAAAATTTAAACTTTTTGAAGTACCGGTAAGTGCCTAAATCTTCAGACATATAACACAAGACCACTGTAACAAAATAAACAACAACAATCACGATATAGAGAGAGACAGCAGAAGAGAAGAGAAAGAACTGGAGAAGATAGCAAAAGACAAAGACCTGCAAACAGAAACAGAACAACTGTGGCAAAAGCAAGCAAAGGTAGTACCAATAGAAATTGGCATTTTGGATGCAATCCCAAACATCACTTGAACACCATTGGCTTTGACAAATCCACCATTAGTCAATTGCAAAAAGCAGCTTTACTCAGAACAGCTTCCATTCTGCTACGATATCTGTAACAACATTAAACATCCACACCTGCCTATCCCAGGTCTTTGGAAGAGATTAGATAGGTAGACAAAAATGCCAAATCCAGTCTCAACATTTGGCTGACTCTGCGATGAGCTATAAAATAGACAAAATCATAGAAAATGAAGAAACTAAATTGCTCTGGGACTTTAGAATTCGAACAGACAAGCACCTACTACAAAACACCCCAGACTTAACAACTATCAATGTGAAAGACAAAAAAGTCTGGATGGTGCATGAGGCAGTATTATTGTGAGACAAAGGAAGAGAAGAGAAAGAACTGCAGAAAATTGCAAAATACAAAGATCTGCAAACAGAAATAGAACAACTGTGGCAAAAGCAAGCAAAGATAGTACCAATAGAAATAGGCATTTTGGGTGCAATCCCAAACAACTACACCAGGGCCAGGCAACCTTGGCTCAGGATGTTCTGGATGTTGAAGTCCATGAGTCATAAAAGAGCAGAGGTTGCCTACCCCTGAACTAGACCTAGAACGTCATTTGAACACCACTGGCTTTAATATATTCACCATCAGTCAATTGCAAAAGGCAGATTTACTCAAAACAGCTTATATCTTGTGACAATATGTCTAACACCATCAAACATCCACATCTGCCTATCCCAGGTCCTTGGAAAGGACTTGATAGGTAAACAAAAATGCCAAATCCAGTGTGAACATCTGGCTGATTGTATGACGAACCATAATAAGCACTAGACAAACAGAGAGACAACAGTCAGCCTATCAGCAGCATTTAATAGCTGCATTAAGGCTCACGGCAAAGTTCAAGAAATCTATAATACATGACAAATGGCATTTCTTTTCCATAAATTAGGCCCTGGGAAAGCAATATCTCCAAATCCCATAGTGAGCAGCCCCATTATTCATTGCATATTATCCTTGTGTATTCCACTCAAATAAACTTAAACATGTCATTTCCCTTCTGAGAAATATCAACTTAATACACACACTTCTAAAAGTTTTCCTATTTGAGATTAATTTTCCTGTCATACTTGGCAGGAAAATAGCAACACTGTAATAGTACTGTATTTCTGACTACAGAATGTAGCTTCTTCTTCCATATTCGCATATGCCACATCCTTAATATAGATGAAGAAAATTAAAATTCCAATTTCTTCCTAATTGCAAAATGCATCTAGCTCTTTTATCATAGTACACATTTAATTGCATGGAAAACACATAAGTGTCTTGTGCAAGTTGAATTGTGTATGCATGTGCACCAGCCCATTTGCGCAAGCTGAGCTCTATGCATGTATGCCCATGCGCACGCACGACCGAGTTCCTCTCTCCCTCCACAGCTGGGCCACCAAACCACAAAGGTTGGGGCCCACTGCTTGAAATAAGCATATAGTTTAGATAAAATACCTATGAGAATGTACAAAATTGAGGTAAGATTTTTTTAGAACACTTATACACTGCCTTTGTTTTTTTTAATCTATGTACACTTGTCCCACAAAATTAAGAAAATACCACTCCTTTCAAGATGGAGTAACAAATGAACCCACAAAAGGCTTTAAAATATTTACTAGACAGTCAGTCTTATTTTACTTCTGTTCCTACATAGAAAGTTAGATAGCCCTAGACACATAGGAGATTAGGCACAGTATCACCATTTTATAATGGACCTGTTATTTATAAACCCTGATGGGCCCAAAATATGGTAACTTGTACAATTGCCCTTAGCAACTAAGACTGTCTATAAGTCATTAGTTGAACAAGCATTAATGCAGTTGATTCCCAGAAATCAATATACTATAGCAAGAAATGACTAACATAATACGGGAAAATGCAATTAAGAATTTATAAACAAAGCAGTATTTGAACTGCAGCATTTCATTTATAATACTCACTATCACTTTTGCTTTGTGGTTTCTATTTCTGAAGAATATTAGAAAAAGCCTATTGAATAATATTTATAAAAATTTAATAAAAATATGAAAAAACCAATTCTTTTCATGAACATTTCAAAGTTACTCAAGATTTGAATTTGACATTTCATGAGTTTCTAAAATAAGAACATCTGAGTATTATTACTTTATAACTGAGAATTTAAAATGAAACTCTTAATTCACTTTCTAGCTAAAATTGGCATCAGACTTACATTGAGACTAAACAAAATACTATAGGCCCAACAGAGAAACTGAACGATATGAACCGAAAATTGAATTTCCTTTTAAAAAGGCATTTAGGAAGTACCCAAAACAGTCCAGCTCTTTTAAAATCTACTTCAAACTATCTCACAAGAGATAAAGGAAGAAATTATTAGTCTTTATTCTAAATTCACTTCTGCTTTTTAAAACTGGCTGTGGGTATACTGAAACCAATCTATTTTTCATAGTGTCTAAAAAAGTTTATATATGAATAGGAACTCATATTAGTAAAAAAAAATAGTAAAATATTTTGAGAAAATATCTGAAGCATACCTTTACCGAAAATATATTTCCTGTTAAAGTAACATGTTCTTCACACATAAAAAAATGTTTCTATTATCTTTCCACTCAAGGCTTAAAGTCAGCCTTTTCATTTTAATATCCTTCAGAGTTGTTGAACAATGTATAACTGCAAAACCACTGTTTTAATGCCTAGGAATTATGATAGTAGCAAACCAACAGTATTATAAATGCAAGATAGCAGAAACAGGGAGATGTTCACAGAATGTTTCCAATTGCACAAAACTGAGATTCAGCTTTTCTCAAAATTCATTTACTTCATCAAGATAATCATTGCTGCATGTTAAACTAACGCAGCAGTGTCAGTTGCTTCACCTTACTACGCATGGCTGAAACAAAGGTCAACTTTGCATGCAACATGCACTATTGCTCATAAAGGAAGGCAGAAAGAGCATTGTGAAACAAAAGACCTTTTGGTTTAGTAATACATAATTAACTCATGGCATAATAGAATAATTTGGGACAATATTTATATGCTCTATGAAAATACAATATAAAACTGATTCAGATTATGTAAACCAGGGCTTTTCAACCAGTGGTACGGGAACCACCTGTGGTACATTGGCACCTAGCAGGTGGTACGCGACCATCCTGGAAAAGTGGTAGCGGGGGAGGGGAATGAGCTGAACTGGTGGTAGTACTACAGAAGCCTGAGCGAGAGATGGCTGAAGCTGCAGGGCTGTCAGGTTTTTGACACCTTGCTAGGCGACTGGTGGTACTCGGATGTTGCCATATCCTAAAAGTGGTACAATGGGTGAAAAAGTTGAAAAGCCCTGACGTAAACTATGCTAAACACATTATAGTAATAAGCTTTCAGCTGCTCTGTTGTCCTTTTCTGCACACTGATGTTGGAAAATAACAATTTGGCATAATATACAATATTAAACATTTATTTTAGGCAATATGCTTATACTCCAGAAAAACCAGCAATCTTAATTGTACTTAAAGTTGACACCCTCCTTTGCTTTTCTAAACAGAACTCAGTGGCTAATAATGCCACACATTAAAACATTAATATAAATAAAAGGTAGCAACATTCTTAAGTTAATCTAAGATTGGGTGATTACAACTAATTTAACATAAAAGCATGCAATTTTTCATATACTACCTTCAATTTAGATAAAACAAATGAACACCCACTTCATCAATTAAAAAGGTAAACCAGAAAACAAAGATACTAAGTTTTCAAGTATCTGACTTCCAGTCAAGATCACTGCAGGAGTTACATTTTCATAGGACTAAATGATATAAGCATTCAAACACCAATTCACATACCTCTACTTAAAAATAAAATCAATCCTGCATAGTAAAAATGGTCTCAATAATAACGCTCACACATACTTTACTTCCACCGTAGATATTTAACTCCAAAGAGAAGGGATTATTTTATCTAGAGAGTTGATGGAACTATCATACTCTACAAATGATTACTGTGGGATTAAGAAGCAGGAATTAAGTTCCTCAAATGCATTCTTTCCATGCCAGACCCTCTTCTGCTGGTATTTATTCTGGTAGACATGGAAGATATCATATGGAGAAGTTCTTTCAATCTTGAGGCCTTTAGCTATATTACCATATGAGGCCTCCATCCACCATATAAACTCTTGCAGCATCTGGGGCTGAGATAAGTTATACCTTTCACATCAGGGCAGCACCAGAGAAGCCCTTTTAGTGTTTAGAAATAAACTCTTTTCAGCTCATTGAGATTATAATTAAATTAGAATAGAGCTGGAAGAGAGCTCTGAGGTCTTCGTCCAACCCCCCACTCAAGCAGGAGAAGACATGATTACAGAAAATCACACTGGTCATGAATATTGCACTGTTTATGAATATGTGGAACTGTAGACAGAATATGTAAAAAATGCAAACCTAGATAGCTGCTAAAGAAAATGTATCTGTAACTATTAAAAAGTATATGAAAACCACTCACCTTCCATTTAAGAATTTTTCTAAAAGTTTAAATTTTAAAATAATTAAGATTAATAAGAGTATCTTCACAATTTAAGTGACTATATCACCTCACTTTATTAGGGATGGGGAGCCAGGGAGAATCTGTATAGTGTTGATACATATCCTGATACAATGTTCCTCTTAAAGAAGTGGATTTTATTTCAAACATGTTAGAAGTTCATGAGATCTGCTGACAGCAGCCTTCCCTTATAGAAGCAGTACTGCCATCATATGTCAACAGATTTGTCCTACAAAATTTATCAAGCACGATAAGATTTTGAAATCTTGCAGAAGCATCAGAGTATTTTTCCCCCTCATATATAAGCTTCATTATTTTACTCCGAAGTTACAGAAAAATAGAGCCTGCAGTGCTGCTGATATCCGGTTGAGATGAATGTGGATGAATTGCTTTCCAGTCACAGCCACCACCATCTCTAAATCTAAGGCCACCATGACTTGCAGAACAGTGTGGAGGAAAACACTGGCAATGTAGGGAAATTATTTGTTTTTTTCCAGAGACACCTAATCCCCTCCAAGGAGAAGAATGATCTTATTCTGTAGGTGCTACCACATACCCCCTTCTGCCATTTCTCTCTTCCCAGATCTTCCTTACCTTTGCAGGCATCAGGAGTTCCCCTTCTTCTGCTTGCCACAGTTCCACCACATTGGGAATAGGATCAATCGCTAGATGGGGGAGGGGGAGAGAGAGAGGTTAAAAACCTCAATCAGTGCCAAATCACGACTTCCAGCCAGGTCAAGCGATCATTGTGGTAACCTGGACCCTTAATATAGTTAGAGAAAGGCGAGTTCTTATGCTCTGGGACCGGACATTTTCGAGCGGCCCAAACATGTGGTCGGGCTTTGTTTTTGTTCGGCTGGAAGCTAAGAGGCGCTTCCATATTGAAGGCTGCTGCAGACACCACGCGCGAAGAAAAAGGGGAGGGTGAAGAGGCCGACTTGACTTGCGAAAGGCGGGTGGTTTGGCCTTTTTATTCTTTAAAACAGCAAGTCGCGGGAGGGGAAGAAAGATCTTAGCAGGACCACGTCCGAACAACCCACCCCTCTTTCTACCAGGCGGCGGGGAAGGCTGGGGAAGGGAGAGCCCGGGCGAGGGGTGGCGTCGTTTTCTCAGCCACGCGAACCCCAGCAGCGGCGGCGGCGGCGGCGGCAGCAGCGTGTTGCCCGAGCAGGGCGGGAAGAGAGGGGGCGGTGGTGGCAAGTCACGAAAGCAGCGTCCACACGTTCAGGGTGCAAACGCCTTCGACGGTTTGGCTCCCCCACCCCTTTATTTACTGATCTGCCACACGCTCGTGCAAACAAGCCCCGAGGAGTTCTGAACGAGCGGTCGTTTTGTTTTGTTTTGTTTTGTTTTTTAAAAAAAAAGCTTTAAGCAACGAGGTAGTAAGGGGAACTCGCTCACGGCTCTTCCCCCCCCCCCCTTTCTCGGCGACTGGGAAGGCAGCAGCCAGAGACGCTGCTGCACAAAGGGAGGCGGAGAGAGGGGCGAGGGGGAAAAAAAACCTCACTCAATTTTCGCCCTCGTCAGACCCCCGTCCTCTTCTGGTCGACCCCCACCCCCTTCACCTCCCGCTGCAGATCGGCGCTGCCCCTCGAGTATTTCGCCAGGCTCTCTCTCTCTCTCTTTTTTTGTTTTTACCTTGGCCCTGCGCTTCTCCCAGACGGAAGCCAGGCAAGAGGACCTGAAAGACGCCGAGCAGGAGGTTCACGGCCGTGGCGACGCGGCAGTAGCTGCTCTGCGACGGGTAGCGCAGCCCCGCCATGCTGCTGAGGCGGCTGCTTTCCTGTCTGCCCGAGCTGGCTGGCGGAGCTACAGCTGTGGCGGCGGCGGCGGCGGCGGCAGCAGCATTGGCCGCCTCCTCCCCTTCCCCCGCTCCAGGCGCGTGTGCGGCAGAGATAGAGCAGGCTGCGCGGCGCAGGGCGGTGGAGTAAGAAACGACTTTCCCCTCCTCACTGGGCTCCGCCCGGAGGCGGTAACTCGGCTGCTGTTACCGCCGCCCAAAACACATGGAAGGCAGGCCAAGCGGACACCGAAGGGAGAGGACGGGCCTCACCAGCGGCAAGGCCCCGACTCTGCGTTTTGGCTCTTTTATTCAGGCCCTCAGCCCTGTTTGCTGGAAGGTGGGGCTGGTCTGCCGGTCGTTCTAAGCTGCAGAATGAACCGTTGGCCCTCAGTTCTGCATTAGGCATTGCCGGCCTTCCCCACCCCCACTCCCCCCCTCACACACAAGACACACCTGTTCAAACTTATGGGCCGAAGCTTTCAGAATCAGTCCTGCTGAAGTGTTTGCCTTGAGCAGAAACTCTCCCTTAGATGCTCTCCAAGGTCGCTTCTAAACCCTTCTTTTTTTTCTGATTTCCTTCACCCATTTTATGTATGAAGTAAAGTGGACAAAAATCAGGCCTGAGTTTTTTTGGGGGGGAGGCCGAAGGATACACACACAATGGACCCCCCCTAAAACATGCATTGTTATTAGAATAATTGCTGGAGTACAGTAATACCTGTCTTTCAAGGGCAGTAAAACCATCTCCTGACCAATGACCCAAAGATTGATATCAGTATTTTGAGTTTTTCTCTGCACTCTCCACTTGAAAGGAAAAACGGGGGGGGGGGAGGGGGGACTGGTGCAGGATACAGTGGGAAATAATGTGAGAAATTCCAATGAACGTCCTTCTGGCTTCTTGAGACTCTAGGACTGGTGGCACATTTAATTGTCTGAAATGTATGGCTAAATCAGATTTGAACCTGCATCAATCATATTCAAAGCTAGCACTCTGATCAGTGCGATCCGTGGCTTTCTGGTGACCTGCTTAGGCTGGAAGATGTAAGTTGCAAAATTTTAGAAAAGAACCTTAGATTCGTGCAACATTTAGGTCACAATCCCTGGTTTACTATCACATTATTATTTTTTTAAAAAAATGACCTAGCAATAATCAATCCAATATACATCTTTTCATATACAGTACAATAACATACATGTATCTAAGAAGCCATTGCACATCAGAAGCTTGTATCTTTTAAAGGGCTACATTACTGTTTTTGATCAGTATGTTAGCGAAAATAACAGTGTAACCAGATGATAACCAGCTCCATATAATATATTAGGTCTCTTTATTTGCACTGGAAGAGCAAGTGTATAGGAAAGTTGTTTGGAATCTATGCTCTATGTAAATACATTTTCGTTAATTTAAAAAATAATAGTTTTGGGCCAGTATTGGCTATACTATAGTTTTATGTATGAAGAATAGGTTTCCCTGAGTTCAAAGACAAAATGTAGCCTTGTACTAATGCCAGAATTAGAAGACTAGGAAATAATGGCTTGTAGCCTAAACTTTAGTTGCTTAAAGTATTATTCTTATAAGGCTAATCATTCTAGCTATAAATATAAGGCTAACTTATCCGGCTATAAAAAATCCTTACAGCCATTAAGTGGGAACATACACAAACATGTATAAGAGTACAATGCAAGTAATAGGTATCTTTTAACGATATTTGCCATTTAGTATTCTATCCTACCTTGTCTTAGTAAAGGCATGCTGTAGAAACAACAGTCTGGTAGCAACAGTTTGGTAGCTGGTACATGAGTGCCAGTTTCATGTGGGATCAGTAAGGACATTTTAGCTGTGGTATTATGGAGATGTCAAAGAATATAAATAGTTCACTTCAGAGAGAAAGGAAATAAGTAAGCTGTACAGAGAGTGACCCATTTTTCAAGAGTAATTAGAAATAATTATTGTTTTGTCTCTTGATGGTATTACTATTATTAGATTTAATATCTCTTCTTTAAAGTAATGTTAGAAAGTATTACTTCAAATAAATAATAGTAGAAGCTTAAAACCAACTTCCAGTGGAGGTAATGGGTCAGTGATCAGTAATTGAGTTTAAAAATGCTTGGGATAAACATTTCCATCCTTTGACAAAAAATTACGTAAAAAAGAGTAATAAAAATTAAAAATGATAATGAAAAAACCCTCAAAGGCCAGACTCAATTGACCAATAGGTCTTTTTATGCTGTCAGTTTTCTATGTTTCTATTTTTTTTTTCTATCAAGCTGAACGTACAGTAGCTTATAGGTTTGTTTATACTAACAACTGAAACTTGAGAAGCATGTTGCGCTGGCCAATGTTAGCTAGAAAGGAGCTTCCATGGCTGAAAATGGACTTGAACCAGACTGTCCTGACCCCTAACCTATCATTAGCTAGTCCTCAATTTACAACCAGTCAGTTAGTGACCATTCAAAGTTATGAAAAAGGGCATATACAACCCAGATTTGAAATTCCAATTATTGGGCCACCTCTGCAACCACATAACCAAACTTCACACATTTGGCAACACAGTTGCATTTACGGCTGTTTTCAGCATCCCAGTTAACATGACTACGTTTTTATTATGGTTTTGCCGAATACCAGCATTTCCAGGTTTTGGCAAACCACACCAATGGTAAATCATTGATCTATTTAACAAATACGGCATTTACTTAACAATTGCTGTAGAAGGTCGTAAATTAGTCACATGGTTGATTCATCTTATGATCATAAAACAATCCATTTTATGGCAGGTTCCTTTACTTTCATATACCAAAGCCTACCCGTTCTTCATAGCTTCGGATCTTTGCTTGACATACAATACATAATCTCTCATGTTTGCTCCAGTAATAAGCATGTTTATAAAAATGATTGTCCTTGCCAATGTGTGTCTATTCTATATTTTAATTAACATCCATAATACCTCATGTCATTAAAAAAAATCCATTAAAAAACAAAAGATACCAATCCTAAATAGAAAAGCAGCACTATCACTGCAGAAGAACTCAGTTATGATCCACCAAAAGTTTTAAAAAATCCCTCACTCCATCAAATATTTAAGCAAGCTAAGGAAAATACCAAGCAAGCCCATAGGCTGTTCTAGCAGATGCCTTTTACTTGCTTTCTACATGGCAATTCAGTGACACAGTCTTATGGGAGCAATATTTTAATTTGATAATTATGACTTAACTAGCTAAGCAAGATGCTCTACTTTTTCTAGAATACAATTACATATTGGTGGTATTGTAAACTTTTTTTGGTCAACAAGTTTTTGACACCTTCGTAGGTGGTACTTGAATATTGCCATATCCTAAAAGTGGTATACTCCGTAAAAAGGTTGAAAAGCCCTGTTGTAAAGTACCAGGTAAAATACTCTAAAATCCCACATTCTGTATGAATGACAATAATCAAAACTGAAACAGTGCTATCCAGAATATGTTAAATGGCAACTCTCTTCTATGTATTTGATTCTCACTAACCTGAAACAGCATGAAATCACAGTAGTATTTTATTAGGGCTGTCCATACTTGAAAAAAATGTCCATTGAAGTATTTCAGATTTCATGCAAGCCCAACTCCTATCTTCTACTCATCACAATATATGCATCATTTTTCACTTATTTGAAAGACCGTTTTAATGATTCACATTATTAAAGCAGCATATTTTCAGTGTGATATTTAAAATAGTGACCTTTTTTTGGTCAGGCTTTCATAGCTACAGTATTTTAATTAATAGCGGGAAGTGCTCTGCTCACACTTGTCCTTCTGATTCATTTTTAAAGCATGCATTGCTCTGTAAATTACTTTCATTAAATTAGAAAAAAAATCTCTTGCCAAAAACGTATCTTCCATCAGATATTTTAATTTCATACCACAGAATACAGTATGTCTAGTAATACAGTAAGCAAAAAGATAATAGGTAATCTCTCTGTTTTTGCAAGACCAAGTAGTCTATTAGAGTTCACATTTTTATTACCGTATGTCTGGTACATTCAAGAGATAAGCCAGAAATGTTTTTTCAAAAGGCAACTGGACTTCTTTTTTTCCTTAAAGATATTTCACTTCTTATCCAACAAGCTTCTTCAGTTCTTCTTCAGAACTTAAGAAGCTTCTTGGATGAGAAGTGAAATGTTTTCAAGCAAAAAAACAAAGAAAGCCAAGTTGCCTTTTGAAAAAACACCTTTGGAACAACCATGACCTGGATGACTGAGAATCTCCATAGACATTTAAGAGGTAAAAAATTAAAAATTCTGGAAAATGTTTTTACAATCAAATCCAAGCTATTTAAATCAAGGAATGTTTCATAAACCATCTGGAATAACTGTAACTGCCTTTCTAACAAATGAAAATGAAACAAAGAATATGCAGTTCACTTTTGTTTTTGAAAATCTGGAAAGCACTGCCAACAGTTAGCCTGGTAAATTCTGACTCCTTGAACAGGAGGTACAAATTTTCAAACTGGTAATATGACATACTGCCCAAATTTGGACTTCCTGTTGGAAAAAAAAGTATTTTTGTTTTAAAAAGCATAGGCATTTTCAGCTTCCAAGAATGTGGGTTTCTATCCAATTGTGCAGATTAGGTTGAAACCCAGGCAGGATTATTAGAAGATAAGAGATGAATACTCTGGGATATAAAGTCCTAAGAGATCAGTGTAGAACAGAACCCGTTCCGAACAGAAGAATATCTTACAGTCACTGCTGGAAATGGGAAATTGGAAGAAAACATTAACCCATGATGACATTAATAAGAATGTTTTAATTTTGTCCTTCTACTCCTTGAAAATATGCATGCATATAAGTATGCATACATTTGTGAGGGAGCTTCATAGAGCTATTCTAGAGATATTGGAGCACTTTTCTGATCTCACGTTTTGAAGGGGATGCTATGGAAGAACACATTGCTCACATGCTACTGACTTGGGGCATCAGATTTTTGCAATGTTATCTCTCTGTACAAAGAAAGTTTGAAAACAGCTCCATACTAGAACTGCTTTCTAATTCATCATTTCCAATACAACATATCTTTGGAGTCATTTATGGTTCATTAGAGACCAACTCTGCTAGAGTTAGATGAAAATCAGAATGCTACAACTCGCCACAGCCAATTCGCCACAGCTAACTCATGTGGCCAATTTGCTATGGCCAACTCACCAAGGGACAACTCGCTACAGGACAATTCAACAATTCAATTTAATTATTTAAAATAATTTGAACATTTTAATTTTTGTCATTCACATTTCATTTTGTCCCTCCTTTTGCATTCTTTCTTTAATGATTCTATTCCACCATTCTTTGATATTAGTGTAATTCTTTGATATTGGTGTAACTCTTGTCCCATGATGAATTGTCCCACAACAAGTTGACCATGCCAGATCGGCTACTATTCACCATTTCCATCAGAACCAAACTGAAGCATTATAGAGTGGTTTGAAATATCCTGCTTTTTAATGTGGATCATTGCATAGTAGACCTGTTTATTTATTGCTTATTTAACTTACTGGTTACTATAGGCAAGGAATACTGAATACAAATAACTTCATAATGGAAAGCACGTAATGTGCCAGAAGCCTATATCATATATCAGTAGTGCTAAAAATAGAGAGTTCTGAACATTTCAGAAAAAAACCTGCCTGATTTTTCTTTTGAGATTTCTTGTTGGATGATCAAGCATGTGTGCGCGCACACACACACACTAAGTTGATCTTGAAAATGAGGCAGCCTCAGTGGACCTTTTTCCAAAATCTTTGCCATTTCTTAAGGTATGACCACAATAGCCTTTAAATTTTCAAAACTTTGGCAACCACTGATTCAAAACATGCTGAAAGATGGCTGGTAGCTACTGTATACTGTACAGTTGATATTTATATGAACCAGACATTTGATTCTTAATTACTCCTGGTAAAAGGAGATTATTAGCTCATCATTGATAGATCTATGAATCATCTCACTAATGAAATAGTAAGATAATTTCTAACAAAGCATGACATTCTGGACTAGAGTACTATTAAATAGTTAATACTAGATTATATGTATTACATAAATCTAGTCCATATTTCATAGTTATGCTTCCAGTGCTAACTCAAACTATATAAATTACACCATTTAGGTGCAGAGTGGTTACCTTATCTATTTCATACCCTCAAAATATACAACATTGGGTGAGTCTGAAAAAGATGTAGGTGTGTCTCTATGTTGAATGAACCTTCCATACTTTATATAATCCTTCTCTCAACAAAATACTGATTCATACTTTGTACACAATGGTTGCAATGTAACTGATGATGTATATCTTAGCAGCTGAGTAGTCCAAACTCATGCTTAAAAGAAGTCTCTTGTATATCCTTGAAATTGTAATTAAAGCTTGTTGTTTAACCCTCTCAACCAACTTCTGCTTGAAGTTTCTCCAGTAAACGCACAATGGGTTCAGTATAAGGGAGGGGAAAAAGAGGATCTTGCTGGTAGAAAATAAAAATGAAGTGGCACCATTAATGGCATCCCACAAGCCCATTCTTACAGTCAAGAAAAGGTTACTGTTTATTGTGGAGACACCCTTACACCTGCCAGTCCCAAAATTCATAGGTAACTGGCTGACAGCAGGCTAACACTGTGAGTATCCACATGCCCAGGAAATAAGGGAAAAACAAATGTGAGGGAAATAATCTTAACAAGCTTGGATTGGTAGGAAGCACTCTTACCAGTTAGCATTTGAGAAACAGAGGTTTTGTGACTAGTCTTATCCATCATGGCAACCACTTTGTGACCATAATCAACCATAACTTGAAATTCCAGATTGTCCCACTGGCACCAAAGACTAGGCTAACCTTAGCTCTAACTCAGTAGTCAGATAAATTACTTCAAAACTTTATAACATGTTAATATGCTATCATTTTTCATATTGCATTTACTTTAGTAAATAAGGCCATAAACATTTGGTTAATTTTTCTAATTTATCATATTTATTTTTAAAAGGGAAATTTAAAAACAATAAAAATTTTATTCCAATTCAGAATGTACTGTCTTAACATAAACATTGTTTGGGAAGATTTTTTAAAGTAATTTTATTAAGTTTATCAAGATATAAAATACAAATAAAAATGAAAATGAAAATAGTGGAAAAATGGGGGAGGAAAAAGGGACGAGAAAGAATTATAGGGGAAAGATGAAAAAAGTACATTGACTTCTGACTCTTTTTAGCGCAGTAGAATAAGACAGTAACATTACAGCCTCAACTTTTTACTTTTACATACTTAATATATACTAGCCATTTCTCTAACAAACTTATGTAAACAACAAAACACAAAGTAAAAAAACCCCATTTTTTCCACCTCAAGCACTAAATCCAGAAGTGTTTCCAAGTAGAAACAAAGTTGGATGTGTTCTTTTCTTTGATTAAAGCAGTCAATTTAGCCATCTCTGCTAGTTCCAGCCAGACATCCATTGTGGGATTTATTTATTTATTTATTTGTTTTATATACCGCCCATCTCCTGGAGGACTCAGGGCGGTGTACAGAGCAAAGTAAGTATACAATAAACCAACAATAAAACAAATAAAACCCCAGATCTACAAATAAAACCCCAAATCTATCAGGCCAGGCCGGCTTGCTCGAATAGATAGGTTTTTAAATCTCGCCGAAAGGTGCGAAGGTCGGGGGCCATCCGGATTTCGGCTGGTAAGCGGTTCCAGAGGATTGGCGCACCCACCGAGAATGCTCTCCCCCTGGGGGTCACCAGCCGGCATTCTCTGACCGGTGGCACCCTGAGGAGGCCCTCTCTGTGGGAGCGCACAGGACGGAGGGGTGTTGACGCTGGCAGTAGGTGCTCCCGTAGGTAATCCGGACCCATGCCATGTAGGGCTTTGTATGTCATCACTAGCCACCTTGAATTTCACCCGGAAGGCAACTGGAAGCCAGTGCAGCTCACGAAGCAGAGGTGTAATATGGGAGTATCGGGGAGCCCCCAAAAGCGTCCGTGCAGCTGCACTCTGTACCAGCTGAAGCTTCCGAGTGATTCTCAAGGGCAGCCCCATGTAAAGAGCGTTGCAGTAGTCAAGACAAGAGGTCACAAGTGCATGGGTGACTGTACGTAAGGCATCCAGGTCCAGATAGGGTCGTAGCTGGCGCACCAGACGAACCTGAGTGAAAGCCCCCCTAGTCACAGCTCCTATGTGATCTTCTAAAGAGAGCTGTGAATCTAGGAGGACACCCAGGTTGCGAGCCCTATCTACGGGGGGCAGTAACTCGCCCCCAATATTAAGGGATGGAATACTCTGAATATCCTGACATGCCGGTATGTACAGCCATTCAGTCTTGTCCAGGTTGAGTTGAAGCCTGTTCCTCCCCATCCATTCCCGGACCGCTTCCAGGCAACGGGACATCACGTCAAGGGCATCACTGATGTGGTTTGGGGTCGAGATGAAAAGCTGGGTGTCATCAGCATACTGATGATAACCCACTCCAAAACCATGGATGATCTCACCTAGCGGCTTCATATAGATGTTAAACAGGAGAGGTGAGAGGACCGACCCCTGAGGAACTCCATAAATGAGAGGCCTCGGGGTCGATCTCTGGTCACCCGCCAACACCCACTGTGAACGTTCCAGAAGGTAGGAGGAGAACCACTGAAGAACAGTGCCTCCCACTCCCAATCTCCTGAGACGCCGAAGATACCAATTAAAGTATCTTTCTATTTTGTGCATAAAGCATTCTTGCTGCTGTCAACATATATAATAGCAAAGTTCTAGATTTTTTTTTCAAGTTCTTTGTCTATTAAGGCTAAAGGAAAACACTCTGGTTTGATTTTTATATTCACTTTAAGAATCTTCTGTCATAAAATATGAATCTTACATAGCTCTTACCTCAGTATTTTTTTTTTTTACTTTGTCATAAGTCCACCAAGAACCATATTGGTCATATAAATGTATTTATGTGTGTAGAGTTGGCCTTGGGGGAGGTATGATCCTAACATCGTATTTTATTTGGCATGTATATTAGTAGATGAATTGGTTAACTCATTTTTTATCTATCTTTGCGCAAAAGAAAAAAAATAATCCGACCTATCAAAAAAAAAATAGTGTAAATGCAGATTAGAAATGCAAGTCAAAATAAGCAAGAAAATGGTAAGAGAGTACCTGTCTACTCTAGATGAGTTCAAATCACAGGACAAGTTGGATCACACCCCAAGGTTCTGAAGGATCTGGCAGACATGATCTCACAACCACTGAACTATATCTTTCAAAGATCCTGGAGCACCAGGGAACTACAAGATGACTGGAAAAAGGCTGATGTAGTTTCCATCTTCAAAAAAAAATGGACCCAGGAAATTGCAGACCAATCAGCCCAACATCAATACCTGGGAAGATTCTGGAAAAGATAATCAAGCAATGAATCTACGAACATTGTCCTAGAGGCAACCCAAGTCATAACCAGAAGCCAACATGGGTTTGTCAAAAACAGATCATGCCAGACAAATCTTATTGCATCTGTTGACAAAGTGACAGAATTAGTGGACCAGCAAAATGCTGTGGATATGATATACCTGGACTTCAGTAAGGCATTTTATAAAATAGACCTACTACTTGATAAGGTAGAAAAATGTGGGTTAGACAACATGACCACCAGTAACTGGCTGACCAACTGAACTCATTGTGTAGTCCTTCATGGAACTGCATCTACACGGAAGGAAGTATGCAGTGGGGTATACCAAGGCTCTGTCTTAGGTCCAGTACTCTTCAATACCTTCATCGATGATTTAGACAAGGGGATAGAAGGGGAACTCATCAAATTTGCAGATAACACCAAGCTGGCAGGAATAGCCAACACTCCAGAAGACAGGGTCAAGACACAGAAGAATCTTGACAGACTTGAACACTGGGCCCTATTTAACAAAATGAAATTCAAAGGTGAGAAAAATAAGATTCTACATTTAGGCAAGAAAAAAAGATACACAGGTATAGAATAGTGGTACCTGGCTCAATAGTAATAATAGCAAGAGGGATCAATGGATACACTTTTAATGATATTATGTTGTTTTTATTTGTATTTATTGCAGTAATTTGAATGTCACCTACTTGTGAGAAAAGATAATTTATTAAATAATATACACTTAAACAAAACATGGTAAAAGAGGAAGAATCCAAGGCAATTCAAAAGACCAGTTAAAGAAAATTTGATTACCATGAACAAGTTTAAATATCTAGAGTAGACCAATTACATCTAAGAATCTTGAAGGAGCTTGTAGGTGTCTGTAATTTTTAAGAAATCATGAAATATACTGTACCAGAGCAGTGCATAATGATAGAGATTCTGCATATCTATTGACCATCAGTTTGATGTCAGTGCCAAGCAATGTCTTGAACATTTTGTTTGTGAACAAACTAGCACAAGGTTAATGAGAATAAAGCATTCTAAACCAATCTGATTCCTTTTTCTGAAAGAAAAACCAAATTAGCTCACCGTGGGAACACCCTGAACAATATACCTTGAACCAATTTGAACATTTGAAAAAGTTGCCAATGAGACTAGTATGGAAGATAACAAATGTGAGTGGGAATAAATTACTATTGAATGGATATACAGTTGGTTAAACAATTATAACCAACAATTGTACAGCTGCACCATGACCTGGGAGAAAATGTTGAAGAGCATACTGCTAGGCTCCATTCTAAGCTATGGGCTGTTCAGCAAAGAGAACTTATAAATGGCTCAATACGAAATTAGAAAATATAATTATTACAATTTATGTATTTATTCATTTATCACATTTCAAAGGCTTCCCAACTCACTGAGTAACTCTGGGTAGCATACGGCATAAAACAGCAAGACCAAACAAAAAATGAAAATAGTAATTCCAGTATATTTGCAGATCAGACAAAGATAGAGGCAACAGAAGAAATTTGAAGATTCATATTTAGCAAGATATTGACAAGTTGTAATATGGAACATTATTCACAATTAATTTAGGGCAGGACAGACATCAGTATATTCAAAAACAATCTGGTATCACAATTTGAATTTGGTGAATAGTATCATACAGGTGCAGAAAACAAATAAAAGCATTCCTAGGCTACATCGGCAGAAATATAGTGTCAAGACAAAGACTAACTTAATTTTTCTATATATTGTATTAGTCAGACAACACCATCCAGTTCTTACACCGTTTTAGGAAAAATATTAATGAACTGAAAATATCCAGTGAAAAAAGGCAAGATTTTGGAAGAAAGAGGAACTGCCGACCATAGAAGAGTGGACTTTAAAGGTTTCAGACCTGGCAGAGATGGCGAAGATTTCGGCCTATTTGAAAGATCATTCGCAAGAACGCTATATTATGGAATGGACAAAATGGATTGAGTTTATCCAGAACAAGTATAGGGTTAAGAAGTTTTATGTAGCATTTGAATAAGTCTTCTTTCGTTTTTTTTCTTTTCTTATCTTAGTTTTTTTATACATATTCAATATTATTAAGGCTTGTTTTATCCTTTATAAGCTAGAGAGTGATGGATTTTAGAGTTTATAGTTGTTAGTATATGATTGTTTATGATTGCTTTTTATATATATACCTTGTATTTAGCTCTGGGAAGGGGGGGGGAGGGGGGAGGGGGGGAGGGAGGGGGGAGGAGGGAGGGGGATTCTTAAAGGAAAATTGTATTTTAAAACTTTTCAATAAAAAAAAAGGCAAGATTATAAGGGGAGGAAAACTGACAAGGAATGATTATGAGATTGGATATGTTTAGACTATAAATAAAAGACTACATTGAGACAGGATAGCTGTCCTCTGGTATATAAAGAAGACAAGGAATAATTGTTCAGTTTTTACAGAAGGCAGGGCAAGATATAAGACAATTAGAAAGAACAGTTTATATGCACATTGTAAATAGTAACAATTAATGAGAGAATGGGTGGGTGATTACTGGATTACTTCACTGGAATTATTTAAACAGTAGCTGGAAAAGCTTGGAGAAGCTATTATGAGAGTTCCTGCATTAAGGAGCAGTTGAATTAAATAATCTATAAATCTTTTGATCTCTTACATTCTATGAGTCACATACTTCACAAAATTTCCTACTCATTTAGTGGCCAGCTGTCAAATAATACTTTTACTATACTTTTTGAACCTGTTTCACTTGTTTACCCACTGAGTAAAACCTGAGGACCAATATATTTCATTGATAGCCCCAGTGAATATGGTCTTAATTCACCATTATGTCCAATCTTCTTTTACTATTTATCTAGCCAATCTTACCCTTTACTTTATTCTCTTTATTTACTTTAATTCTTCATTCATCCAGGCTTAACTTTTAAAAACCTTAAAATTGACAAGGTACTTTTTCTTCAGTAAGATATTTAATGTATGCTACAGAAGTTGTTAGTTGCCTTTGTGTTAAAAATATACCTTGAAAACTGTCAGGAGATTAATTCCTTTGCAAATATATGTTTAATACAAATAAGAGGCCAATATTTGTTAATAATTGCATTTCATAATCCCTTAATTCTTTGTATATGCAATATTACTTATAACACATTTCACTTTGTCCCACACACACACACACACACACACACACACAGAGAGAGAGAGAGAGAGAGAGAGAGATAGAGAGAGAGAGAGAGAGAGAGAGAGAGTAGAAATGTTATGACTGGTTTATTGCGGTGCCATGATATTGGTAACTTGTTTTGAAAAGGTTAGACAGTCTAATTTTAAGGCTGACACAAATCTAAACACACTATGTCTAGCCATCAAAGGCCAATGTTCCTCATATTAACGTCATTGTGCTAGATAAGTAAATTTAGATCAAGACCAAACTAGACATATAACATGCCTGGACTTGCTACAAGATAATCTTGAAGTCTAAGAACAATTATATAGGGAACTGGGCAAAATTAATTTATTTTATATTTGAATCTGAAGTTAAAGATTATTAGTTAAAAATAGGCAAAAGTCTGCATATAATGCATGTTTAAGAACATGATATACAAAAGTGCATTATAATAAGGAAAACTGCAAAATTATATATTTGGATAGAAAGGCAAACCAAAGTGAATAAGTTTGGGTAATGTCATCAGAATCCATTCTAATTGAATGTAAATTAATAAAAGAAAAATATAGATTGATTTTAAAATTATTCCTCCTCCCAAAAGAAAAATTCCAGAAAAATTGATATAAATACATGCAAAAATTTGTAGTTCTGCTCAGCTCTTTCCTTGTCAACTATGGTTGTCAGCTATTAGTGGAATCAATATCAGATACTTTTGTCCCAACTAATATATTCATATGACACAATATGCATAAATACAATATGTACACATTTCAAAGGGCCCCATTCCAAAATCAACAAGATTATGAGAACACATATAATAAAACATTCCATGGGCAAAATTAATTGGTCCGCATCTACATACAAACATTATCTCACATGTAAACCATCCTCTCTCTGCATACACAAAAGTGTAGTCATGACAAACAAGCAGACCTATTGGAAATCTGGCCTCTGCAAATATAAAGCTGTGCATACTAATTTCAACATTAGTTCTGCTAAATTCATTTACACCTATTCTCTGATTAAATACATACAGGCTGCTATGCTATGGTTAATCCTATTTACAGAAAGTCCTTCTCTTTTGAACTTTGAAGTCATGAACTTTCATAGATATGAACAAAGCTGTCTGCAACTCCAACCTAGAAGTCTATGGAGATTCTCAATCACCCAGGTCATAGTTATCCCAAAGATGCTTTTTCATGAGGCAACTGGATGTTTTTATTTGAAGACATTTCATTTCTCATCCAAGAAACTTCTTCAGCTCCTGGAGGGTGGGGAATGGAGATTTATATTCCTTGCAGACAGCTGTTCATTTGCATTCTTTTAGCGAGTCCTTAATGCTACCTGGAGGCTTATCTGTGTCTTCAAGGTCACCTGAGTGGTGCAAATGTGTGTGGAGCCTTCTTGAAACTGTTGAAAAGAGCTTTACTCCAATCAAGAAACTGTCACAGAGCCATTAGTAAACAGCCCAACCAAAGAATCCCTAAGGACTTTTCAACCTTTTCACAGATTGTACCAATTTTAGGACATGACAATATTTGAGCACCACCAGTGCTTAGCAAGGTGTCAAAAACTTGATGACTAAAAAAATAAAGGGGGGGGGAATTTGGGGTTTTACTGATTAGATTCATTTGTTGTTATAGAAATGGCTAGTTTATATTATGGAAAAGTAAAAAGTTGAGGTTTATTTATTTATTTATTTAATTAGTTTTATATACCGCCCTATTCCCGAAGGACTCAGGGTGGTTTAAAGGGCACAATTTAAGACAATATAAAAATAGAAATAGAATTAAAATGAATTAAATTATTTATTTATTTATTTATTTATTTATTTGTTTTTATAAACCGCCCTTCTCCCGAGGGACTCAGGGCGGTGTACAGAATAAGATAGGCATACAGAATGAACCGTAATGAAAAACAAACACTAGTAAAATACAAACTGGGACCCCAATAAGAGCTATCAGGCCAGGCCGGACTGCTGGAACAGGTAAGTTTTTAATTCTCGCCGGAAGGTGCGGAGGTCAGGGGCCATCCGGATTTCGGTTGGCAAGCTGTTCCAGAGGGCTGGCGCACCCACTGAGAATGCCCTCCCCCTGGGGGCCACCAGCCGACATTCCTTGAGCGGTGGCACCCTGAGGAGGCCCTCTCTGTGGGAGCGCACAGGGCGGTGGGGCGCTGACATTGGCAGAAGGTGCTCCCGCAGGTAGTCCGGACCCATGCCATGTAGGGCTTTGTATGTCATTGTCAGCACCTTGAACTTCACACGGAAGGCAATTGGAAGCCAGTGCAGCGCACGGAGGAGAGGTGTGATATGGGAGTATCGGGAGGCTCCCAAGAGTGTCCGCGCCGCTGCACTTTGCACCAGTTGAAGCTTCCGAGTGGATCTCAAGGGCAGCCCCAAGTAGAGAGCGTTACAGTAGTCTAGGCGAGAGGTCACAAGCGCATGGGTGACTGTACGTAAGGCATCCAGGTCCAGATAAGGCCGTAATTGGCGAACTAGTCGAACCCGGGAGAAGGCCCCCTTGGTCACAGCTCCTATGTGATCTTCCAGGGAGAGCTGCGAGTCAAGGAGGACACCCAGGTTGCGGGCCCTATCAACAGGGGGTAGTAACTCGTCCCCGATGTTAAGGGATGGGATGTTCTGAGTATCCTGGCTAGCCGGTACGTACAGCCATTCAGTCTTGTCCGGGTTCAGTTGAAGCCTGTTCCTCCCCATCCATTCCCGGACCGCTTTCAGGCAGCGGGACATCACGTCGAGGGCATCACTGATGTTGTTTGGAGTTGAGATGAAAAGCTGGGTGTCATCAGCATACTGATGGTACCCTACTCCAAAGCTGCGAATGATCTCGCCCAGCGGTTTCATGTAGATGTTGAACAGGAGAGGCGAGAGGACCGACCCCTGAGGTACTCCGCAAGCGAGAGGCCTCGGGGTCGACCTCTGTCCTCCAGCCAACACCGACTGCGAGCGACCCTGGAGAAAGGAGGAGAACCAGCGCAGAACCGTGCCTCCCACTCCCAGTCCCCTGAGGCGTCGCAGCAAGATACCATGGTCGATGGTATCGAAAGCCGCCGAGAGGTCTAATAAGACTAGGACAGAGGAATGGCCCCTGTCCCGGGCTCTCCAGAGATCATTTATCAGAGCGACCAATGCCGTCTCCGTGCTGTACCCCGGCCTGAAGCCCGATTGGTACGGGTCTAGATAAACCGCTTCATCCAGGATCTGAGGGAGTTGGTGCGCCACCACGCTCTCAACAACCTTCGCAAGGAAGCGAAGATTGGAGACTGGACGAAAGTTATTCAATGAGGATGGGTCCAAGGTGGGCTTCTTGAGGAGAGGTCTCACCACCGCCTCCTTCAAGGCGGTGGGGAAGTGACCCTCACTCAGAGAAGCGGAGATGACCGCCAGGAACCAGCCTCGTGTCCCCTCTCGAGCTGCATATGCCAGCCATGAAGGGCACGGGTCCAGTAAGCATGTGGAGGAGCTCAGCCTCCTCATAATCCTGTCCACTTCCTTGGGAGTCACAGGATCAAATTCCTCCCAGGTGACGTCGACAAGACTGTCCATGCCTTGTTCTTCCAACTCAGCCCAGTTGGAGTCCAGGCCGGTTCGGATCCGAGCAATTTTATCCAGCAGATATTGACCGAATTCCTCGGCTCGGCCCTGCAAGGGTTCCTCCCTCACCTCTTGGTTCAGTAGGGAGCGAGTCACCCTGAACAAGGCAGCCGGGCGGTTATCTGCGGACGCGATGAGGGTGGAAAAGTAGTTGGATTTTGCCACCCTTATCGCAGCGAGATAAGACCTGGTGAGGCTTCTTAATCGCAATCGGTCGGATTCGGATCGACTGGATCTCCAATGGCTCTCTAGGCCCCGTCTCCGACGCTTCATTTCCCGGAGCTCCGCGGTGAACCATGGGGCTCGCTGGGATCTGCGCCGGGTCAGAGGCCGCATGGGTGCAACTCGGTCAAGAGCCTCCGTGGCTGCCTTCTCCCAGGCTTCCACTAAGGCATCTGCCGAGCTGTGAGCAGGGAGTGCATGTGCGTCCCCCAGCGCTGCCTGGAACCTATCAGGGTCCATTAGGCGCCTAGGGCGGTACCATCTGGTTGGCACCGTGCACCCACGGCGGGGGGTGGCAAAGGGGAAGTCTAGCCGCACGAGGTGATGATCGGTCCATGACAGGGGCATAACAGTCGTGGCACCCCCACCGATATCATCGCGCCACCGTCCAGACAAGAACACTAAGTCTGGGGTGTGGCCTCTCTCATGAGTCGGTCCAGAAATTATTTGCGACAGGTCCATGGCCGTCATGGAAGCCATGAACTCCCGAGCCAGATCGGACGATCCTCCCAGGGACGGTAGGTTAAAGTCGCCCAAGACCATGAGTCTTGGGAATTCAACCACCAACCCTGAGAGGACATCGAGTAGCTCAGGCAGGGCTGCTGCTGCACGATTAGGTGGTAGGTATGCTAGCAGCAGGCCCAACTGCGCTCCCGGGCCGTATCTCAGTAGGAGAGACTCACACCCGACCATCTGAGGGACGGTGATCTCTCGCGGGCTAAGGGATTCCCTGATGATAACTGCCACTCCCCCGCCCCTCCCGTGGGTCCGAGGCTGGTGCAGCACCTGGAAACCTGGCGGGCAGAGGTCAACCAGAGGGACACCACCCTCTTGGCCCAGCCAGGTTTCCGTGATGCAAGCCAGGTCCGCGTGCTCACTCTCCACTAGGTCACGAACAAGATGTGCCTTGTTAGCTACGGACCTGGCATTCAGGTAGACCAGCCTCAGCATAGGAGGCTGCACACCTTCGCTCCCGGGTCCTCCGGGGAAGTACAGAGGGTCGGAGCGTCTCACCGCTTGTACAGAGCGGAGATGACACTCCCGGTGATGATGCGGCCCTCTGTTTGTGCACCTTCTGCCGTTCCCCACCATCCTGGGAATAGGATGTTCGTCAGTGCACCTTTGGATATTGTCGGCGACTGGTCCTCGTTTCTCACCAAGCCTGGCCTGCGTTATGGCACTCGGAAGGCCTGCCTTCCCCGAGCAGCCATACTCTTTTCCCGCCCCCCTCCCCAACCCAACAAAAAACTTAACAAGAAACTTAACCAGGGGCCTCTTGTTGGTCTTGTAATGGAGGCCCCTGACCCTGCCTGGCCATCTCTCAGAGGCCCAAAGGTCGGGCCCGTCATCGAGGTTTGATGTAATGAAGGCAGGACGAACCCAGGAGAGGGGGGAACTCCTGAGGGCGAGAAGGTCTATGCAAGAATATTGAAGATGCATAGGGAGCATCGGGGAGCATTGGGAAGGCGGTCCCCTGGGTGGAGCATTAGAAGGAGGGTCTAGTCGGGTAGGTGGGTATCTGGACCGTCACCCAGCCACTGCCACTTGGCTGGGTGAACCGCAGAAGCAGGCCACTCCCCCATCCTCTCACGATGGGTTGTGATTCTGCTTCTGGGGGTGGTCCAGGACCCACTCTGGGTGAAGCATACCCCATAGAGCTCTCACCACTATGGGGCTGCAGGTGTAGGACAGGCCACTCTGCCACCGTGGCTTGCACCCAGGCCCATCATGTCCTGTGGGGCGAGGGAGGGCAGGGGGGGGTTCGGAGCTGGAGGAGGCCAGATGTTGATGGCCTCGGTTGTCTGGTCGCCGTCATCTCCAACGATCAGCTGCATCCTGGCGTCTTTAGGGGTGTTGATCGGCACGGAGATAGTGTCGGCACCCAGGGTGCGGGCCGTGGACGCCCCGCCGCATCTAGTGGTGCTGCTGTCGAGGGGTTTCGGTGAGATTGGGTGACCGGGGCCTGGAGAAGTTTAGCGCCGCTGTCAAAGGCCCCTCGGTGGTGGTCGATCGGGTCCGTACAGCCGGCCTGCGGCATCTCCTTGATCCCAGGGAGAAGCCGCCGTTGATCAGGAGCAGGCCAGGAGGTCGAAGCAGGGCAACGACTCCAGTCCCGGTTGCTGCGGCTGTCTCTTCCGCCGCCTAGCTGATCCATTTGATCCGCGGGGTCTTTCCTGATTCCTGAACATCCCTGACGTCGCTGTTGTCCAGGGAGGCATAATAGGGAGCCGAGGATGGAGGCACCGGCCCCACTCTGGATGGCTGCAGCAGTTGCAGCGGCTCGGGGGCGTGTTAGAGGCGCCCCATCGCCACTGCCCCCGCCGGTGTTCGGGCCCGTGGGGAGATGACAGGCTAGGGCCCCGCGGGGTACTCGCCGTCGCCGCTGCCGACGATGCCGCTGCCTCCGCTCCCAGGTGGTCTGCAGCGCCTCCGTTGGTCGTTTGGGGAAGCCGCCGGAGTCGAACAGGTACGGGGGCTGGGGCAGGGCAGAGATGTTGCCGCAGTCGCCTGGAAGCCGGTCAGGGGGCCGGGGCAGAGAAGAGCCTCCGGCCCCTCCTGGATGCCCGCCAAGGGCCAGGGGGCGGGCCTGGGGAAGCCCTGCCGCCACTGCCATCGTGGCTGCCGGCTCCCCGAATAGGCGACCGAGCTGGGGCTTGGGAGTCGTTGCCACCGCCGCTGAAGGCGCCTCCGCCGCACAGCTGGTCCGCGGAGACGCCGCTGCCGCCCGGGAGCCGGTCAGGAGCCGATCAGGGGGCCGGGGCAGAGCAGAGCCTCCGGCCCCTCCTGGATGTCTGAAGGCGCCTCCGCCGTACCGCTGATCTGCGGAGACGCCGATTGCCGCCCGGGAGCCGGTCAGGAGTCGATCAGGGGGCCGGGGCAGAGCAGAGCCTCCGGCCCCTCCTGGGTGCCTGAAGGCGCCTCCGCCGCACAGCTGGCCCACGGAGACGCCGCTGCCGCCCGGGAGCCGGTCAGGAGTCGATCAGGGGGCCGGGGCAGAGCAGAGCCTCCGGCCCCTCCTGGATGCCTGAAGGCGCCTCCGCCGTACCGCTGATCTGCGGAGACGCCGATTGCCGCCCGGGAGCCGGTCAGGAGTCGATCAGGGGGCCGGGGCAGAGCAGAGCCTCCGGCCCCTCCTGGGTGCCTGAAGGCGCCTCCGCCGCACAGCTGGCCCACGGAGACGCCGCTGCCGCCCGGGAGCCGGTCAGGAGTCGATCAGGGGGCCGGGGCAGAGCAGAGCCTCCGGCCCCTCCTGGATGCCTGAAGGCGCCTCCGCCGCACAGCTGATCTGCGGAGACGCCGTTGCCGCCCGGGAGCCGGTCAGGAGTCGATCAGGGGGCCGGGCAGAGCAGAGCCTCCGGTCTCTCCTGGATGCCTGAAGGCGCCTCCGCCGCACAGCTGATCCGCGGAGACGCCGCCCCTGCCCGGCAGCATGAACATTGGTAGAGGCAGGGCAGAGGCGCTGGCCCCCGCTTATAACGGTTGCCAACGGCCCAGGTGATGAGGCGGAGATGTCCCGGCACCCCAGCAGCTGTTTCGGGAGGCAGCAGGTGGCACCATTGCCCAGCTCATCTGCCCGAATTTTTGGCCCCACCCCAGGGGTCCGCTGACATCCCTGGGGGGCTCCTGGGGGGACGCCTTACCGTTGGGGGCTACGGAGCTCTCCCCAGCGCGTCCGCCATCTTTGGAGCAGGAAAAAAAAAAAAAAAAAATTAATTAATAGCCCAACAAATTAAAACAAAGGTTCAATGTTAATGCTTCCTTCTACTGCAACAGAGGAAGTCTGTCCTTTTTCCCTTCTCCCCCTCACTTTTTCCCCCTTTTTCCTCCCCACTGTGTCGTACTATTTGCTTTTATTTTTGTATTTTATTCTACAGGTGAAACTCGAAAAATTAGAATATCGTGCAAAAGTTCATTTATTTCAGTAATGCAACTTAAAAGGGGAAACTAATATATGAGATAGACTCATTACATGCAAAGCAAGATAGTTCAAGCCGTGGGGCATTGCCAAGAGAAAGATGAGACATGAGACCGAACAATGCAGAAGAGCTGAAGGCCGCTATTGAAGCATCCTGGTCTTCCATAACACCTCAGCAGTGCCACAGGCTGATAGCTTCCATGCCACACCGCATTGAGGCAGTAATTGCTGCAAAAGGGGCCCAAACCAAGTACTGAGTACATATGGATGCTTATACTTTTCAGAGGTCCGATATTGTTCTATGTACACTCCTTGTTTTATTGACTGTATATAATATTCTAATTTTCTGAGATTGTGGATTTCGGGTTTTCATGAGCTGTAAGCCATAATCATCACAATTATGACAAATCACGGCTTGAACTATCTTGCTTTGCATGTAATCAGTCTATCTCATATATTAGTTTCCCTTTTAAGTTGCATTACTGAAATAAATGAACTTTGGCACGATATTCTAATTTTTCAAGTTTCACCTGTATAATCTAATAAAATATTACAAACTAGAAAAAAATAAAAAAGTACCAGTTTTAATTTCTTTGGTGGGTGTTCCTTTGCGGAATCACTTTCCCTTTGCACTGACAAATGTATGATGAATTTTTCCATGTTTATTAATATGCACCACTACCAACTAGTTCAGGGGTCTTCAAACTTGGCACTTTTAAGACTTGTGGACTTCAGCTCCCAGAATTCCTCAGCCCTCATGGCTGGTTGAGGAATTCTGGGAGTTGAGGTCCAAAGGTCTTAAAGTTGCTAAGTTTGTAAACTCCTGCGGTAGCTCTCCCTTCTGAGCTCTTCCACAGTGTAGTAAGAATGCACCCCTCCAATCCCTTCCCTGTACCCTTAAAGACACAGGAAGCAAGTGCAAAGCAAAGCAAGAAACAAAGCAAGAAACACAAGCTGCCTCAGGCTCACGTGTCACAATGTTACAATCCTAAACTGAAAGGCTCTGGCAATTGCAAAAAGCTTTAGCTTTAAATTTAAAGTTTAAGTTTATTGAATTTATATACCGCCCTTTTCCCGTAGGACTCAGGGCAGTTTACAAAGTATTTAAAAACATCAATACAATACAAGAGTTAAAAACAGTTAAAATAATTAAATTTGATCCCTGAGGGAAAAAAAAAAACACCTCTCAGCCCAGGCCGGAAAGCTCAAAGAGCCAGGTCTTCAGGTCCCGGCGGAATGACCGAAGGTCGGGGGCAGTCCTAAGCTCCACAGGCAGCTGGTTCCACAGGGCAGGCGCGCCCACTGAGAAGGCCCTCCCCCTGGGTGTTATCCGCCGGCAGTCTTTTACAGGCGGCACCCTGAGAAGGCCCTCCAAGTGGGAGCGCACAGGACGAAGGGAACTTGATGCCGTTTACCTTTAAAGAAAACTTTCTAAAAGCCATAGACAGACTCAATTACAGGGGGTAAAACTAATTACATTTGTTTAAAGGGATTAAACCTTCCCTGTTGTCTTTTTTCCCTTTTTCCTGCCCAAACCACCTCCTTTTATAGCCTGTCCTTTGCTTCCCCCCCCTTTTTTTTTCTTCAGTTCACCTCCAGCTGAGCTGAAGCACCAATCAGCTGCAGCCAATTAGCTGGAGCCCTGCTGGCTCCCGGGGTTTCTGCTGAGCTCAGACAGTCCTGCAGTTGCAGCTGCTTCTCCCTCAGGCTTGGCTTGCTTCAGCTCATTCCCCTCCCCTGCTACACTTGGCTAGCAGTCGTGTACCACCTGCCACGTGGCAATGTACCACAAGCGGTATGCGTACCACTGATTGAAAAGCCCTGCCTAAGACCACTCCCACCCGCCCAGACAGGCAAGACACCAGAATATAAACAGACAGCAAACAGCACTCCTTACTAGCACTGATGATGTTACCTAGTTAGGGTAATGAAACGTTTGCAAGAAAACAAGCAAGCTCAGAGAGCATCAAGGACCCCACAATTGATACAACTATCACATGCTTTATTTTGGATTGTCCTAAGGGACGATCTGGGCAACAAGAGTGATAATGGAATAAATACAACTCATTTAGCAATTTCATATGTAAAAACAGATTGGCTAAATGCACAGAGAAATATATATGGATATATTATACTAAGTATGTTTTTGATCAAAATCTAGAAAGTCAGAGAAGTTGGAGAAGCAATACCAATTTTTATCAGTATTCCATGTTTGTATACCATAGAAAAGCTTGTGTTTTTATGTATTTGCCTCCTTATACTGGTTATTTCTGAAACAAGCATTCTGGGAGACATGGAGAAGAAAAGTAGTGTGAAAACTATTAATTAAAATATTTATATTTTGCCTTTTAACTTCAGCAGAGGTCTAAAGTGGCTTGTTGAACTTGAATTGAAATAATATAAACTAGAACGGGTAGGCAACCTCGGCTCTTTTATGACTCACGGACTTCAACTCCCAGAATTCCTGAGCTGACTCAGGAATTCTGGGAGTTGAAGTCCGTGAGTCATAAAAGAGCCGAGGTTGCCTACCCTTGAGATAGAACAAAACAAAGCACAAAACAAAACTAATGAAGTTGATAATGGGACCGAGTAGAGCTGCTGCAGTTGTTGTTGATGAAGAGGCTCTTAGAAAAAAAAAATAAGCTGCATTAAATTTAATCATATATTAAAAATTTCCAGTTTTTGAAGCAACATATTTCTTGCTTTGTCGTATATTTCTGCTCTTGCATGAATGGGTTTATATTTGAATCCTTTCATTAATAAATGCTATGAGATCTAATGAATAAGAACTAAAACCTTCAAGCTCATCAAGCATCAGTAATAAGAAATTATCAGGAAGATCAAAGTGCAAGAAAGGAAAATTACTTCAGTGTTTTCAGTTTTTATTAACAGTACAAGTAATGGTAGGAATGAAATGAAATTTAAAATAAAGGCATCTTGAACAATATTAAGTTATGTGATATCCATTTAAATACTTTTAATCAATATAGTCAAAATCTTCTGGTATACTAAATGTTTTGTCAATTTTGTTGTCTTCAAATCCAAACTTCCGTTTAGCCCAAGATTTCACAGCAAATATATTATCTGTAAATAAAATAGATGAAAAATAATGGATGTTAGCGCTTCAAGTGTTTATAATGATAATCATAGTAAAAGACCCTTAGTGTTTAAAGTTAATTAACCTATCTACAAATTGTCATCCTGAGGCCGCTCCTCAGAGATAAATCACCTTTTTGGCTGCAATATCCAACAGTGATTATTTTGTAATTTCCAATTCTCATGTAGAGATGAGGATGCTGGTGATGACCTATAAAGCCCTAAATGGCTTGGGTCCAGGATATCTGAGGGAACACCTGCTGCCAGCATCAAGTTCCCTTCGTCCAGTGCGCTCCCACAGGGAGGGTCTTCTCAGGGTGCCACCGGTAAAAGATTGCCGGGGGATAACACCCAGGGAGAGGGCCTTTTCTGTGGGTGCGCCTGCCCTCAGGAACCAGCTGCCCGTGGAGCTTAGGACTGCCCCTGACCTACGCTCATTCCGCCGGGACCTGAAGACTTGGCTCTTTGAGCTCTCTGACCCAGGCTGAGAATTTTAACTGGGGTTTTATTTTCAGGGATAATTTAATCTTTTAATTCTCTTTTAACTTTGTATTTTATATTGATGTGATTTTAAAATGCCCTGTAAACCGCCCTTAGTCCTTCGGGAAAGGGCGGTATATAAATCTAATAAAATCTAAAAAATCTAAATAAAAACTACACTGAAATCCCTTTCCTGTATGAGACATTTCAGTAGTAATAGTTTTCCAAAAAGCAATTGATTGCACCATAGGCACAGGGCAAATAGTTCAGGCTTAGAACTTGATATATACACTTAGTAACTGAGGAGTTATATGTGTTTGAAAAGTCACATGTCTCTGGAGGTTTCTATACTGGTAGGCACCAGTTTTTCCTCTGTTTATTTAAATTCTATCTAGATTTTAACCAAAATTGTTTACTTCCCATTTGATTCAGAAATTTTAAAAAAGAAACCAATCCTTCCCTCTCTACACTGAAGCAGAAGACTGAAATATTTCCCTAGAACTCAATAGAATAAAATTACGATAGTTTCTAGACTTTATGCTAACCTTGATTTCATTTTCCTGTTGATTTAAGTGTCACAGTATTTCCTAAATAGCATCTTGCATCCAGTTTAGTATCAAACAGATACAAAAATTATAAAACTGATGGTATTGTAACTTTGAAAGAATTGTACCTAATGAAGCATGATTGTTCAAAAAACTTGTCAATAAAGTTAGAGGGAAAGATTTTTGAGAAAAATTAATACTATAACGATAGGTGTTCATACTGTATATGACGCACACAGTTTTCTCCAATTTGGTATGTTAATTTTATAACAGGAGCTGCCCACATGGCAACTGATACTAAACTGTTACAAAGAGATAAAAATCACAAGGAAAGAAATCAAGTATTCAATTTGCTTGAAAACACTTAATATGCTATTCTTTTATCCTTCAGTTATTAGCAAACAACTGAACTTAACTTACTTAACAACTGTGTTATTAACTGAAAAGCTGCAATTATTCACTTAACAATTGTGGCAAGAAAGGTTGTAAAATGGGGCAAAACTCACATAGCAACAGAAATTTGGGGATCAATTGTGATCGTAAATCAAAGACTACTTGGTAGATGGCAGCTCTATAATCAAAGAAGGACTTTCTCAGATGGCCCCTTCTAAACTTTTGAGGAAGAATCTCTAAAAACTATTTCAATGAACTAGCAATTACATATAAAAAACAATTTTTTATTTAATTATTTGCACTTTTATTGATTCATTTTAGGTAACATATGCAAATTACTTCTCAGTGATAAAATTGATGTTGAAACATGATTATGTACTAATTATTTTGAACATGTTTACACATGACTGTTCCTGGAAAATTGTCCCAATGTGGAATATGATGTAATGTGATGAAATTGTAATTACAACGTAAAATCATATACCATTCATATTATTATTCACAATAATCTGACAATGAGCAAATCAATTTATTGTCAGCTGCTCTGTAGGATTACCATGATTCATATACTACTGTGCACTCTAATTTAAAACCCCAAGTAATTTCAGATTAATTTAAACACACATTTTACTGCTTTTTATTCAAATATATGATTAGTTTGCACCATTATTCATCATTATTTGCAGATTAGTTGAAGCTTGTCATTCAGTGTGCATGATTGTGTATCTTAGCATCCAAACAATAACAGAAGTGATACCTAGCAAAACTGAGTCTATATCTAACAATGAACAAAAACATTGAAATGTTTGAATCAGAAATCACAAAAATTATATTTATGTTTGCATTTATGACCAATAGCAAACTTTACCAGTAATAGTTATTTTATGAGTTTTCAGCAATCTGTTGCCTGGCAAATAAGTCAGTTCTATGTAAAAAAAATAGTAATTAAAATCTTAAATTAAAAATTGTTTTTTCCCATGTATTTATTTTTGTTCACAGAAGAATGTGTAAAATAATGTAATGCAGACATACCAGTCCATCTGTTGGCTGCTTCCTTAGCTATTTTATTTCCTTGACCTAAAAAGAAAAAGAAATAAAGAAATAAAATTCTATAGAAGCAATTCTTTAGATCAATAACTGAACAGATTCAAAAGAATAAAACTATATTTTCAAACTTATTATACATTTTAAATAACTTGAACATGTTTTACTGTTCTTTTGAAGTTAATATTCAACCAATTCTCAAAGATTAGTGAAGTTACATCAAAGTGAAATTATATGCTGAAGTAATAGCTTCTACTAGTTACAACGGAAATTTTTTGACATATCTTGCTGTACTATAGGAAAATAAGAATCCTTTAGTGCTTCACTGAATTAGAAGAGGCTATGCTCTAAGAAGAAACACTTAAACACAAAAATTTTAAAAATAGGGTATCTGAATTCTGTGATGCATAATAAAGAATTTTATTTGAAATAATGCTTTTATTACTACTTTTCATCAAAACAAAACATTGACGAATTACAGAATCTTGTAAAATCCCTTGCTCATTTGTTATAAATTACTGGGGCAACTTCTTAATTTTTTTTAAAATTCCATTTATATCCCGCCCTTCTCCGAAGACTCAGGGCGGCTTACAAGCTTAGCAGTAGCCTTCATTCTATGTATATGCCTGCTTATTAGGGCTTTCACCCCCCCCCAAGCGGCATTATTACAAAGTCAGCTTAATTGCCCCCAACAATCTGGGTCCTCATTTCACCTACCTCGGAAGGATGGAAGGCTGAGTCAACCTTGAGCCTGGTGGGATGCGAACCTGCACTAATTGCAGGCAGCTGGTGTTACTTAAGGAGGCATTAGCCCACTACTCCACCAAGGCTCTTAATGTTCCAGTTCATATATTCTCATTATTCAAATTCCTCTGCTATGGGAGAATTTATGAAATGGGAATTGGCAGCTAGTAAAGTTTATAAGTGTATGCTGAAAAAGCTTCTGTATACAAAGTTCTACACCAGACATGTCAAACACAAGGCCCAGGGGCCGGATCCGGCCCGCGAAGTGGTTTCATGTGGCCCGCGAAGCCATCCTGGAAACAGTGAGGGAACGGCCCCCACTGCCTTGGCCTTGGCCCAGAGACCCTCCTCCTGCCAGAGACCCTCAGATCTGTCCCACTCCTGCCCAGGCCCCCATAGGCACCCTTGATGCGAACGATGTAGAACTGGCCATGCCCACCCAGTAGGCCATATGCACTCTAGCCACGCCCACCCAGTAGGCCACGCCCACCCAGGCCATACCCACCCGGCCCCCTGAGGGCAACTGCAATGCTGATGTGGCCCTCAATGAAATTGAGTTTGACACCCCTGTTCTATACCAATGTGTTTGATTGCTTATAGAAACAGACTACACTGCTAAACACCTAAAATATATACATCCATTTTATGAGACTATTTAATCACATACCAAAATAATACAGAAATATTTCTAGGCTAGCCTATGATCACTCAAAAGATTGTGGGAAAGGGGCTATTGGGACACATGGAAACTACTCTTATAGCAAATAAGATTTTACAGTTCTCTTTTCATTTTCTGAATTGCATACTACAGCAGGCTTCCATAGTGAGATCCTGAAATTATTTATAGTTCTCACATCCACATATAGCCCTGGTTTGTCAGTACCTGTCCAGCACTTTAATGGTAATGGTCAATGTACAAGTTTGTCTCTGAGAAAAATTAATGCAACATAAAATGTTTTCTTGTTATAAATTTACACTATTAGCAAGACTTAATTTGCAAAATGAACTGTTAAATATGTGGCAGGATAAGTGCCCAACTCTAAATCCTATAACATAAAGAACTATTTTATTTAAAACTTGCAGATGAGATCATACATCTGCTTTAAAAAAAGTGCAAGTATTTAGAAAAGCTTCCATATTTTTGACTTTGACTATAAAACAAAAACATTTTTAAAATGAAACATAGTATGCTAAACAATTCAGTAAATAAAAATATAACTTCAGATTAAAAAATATAATAAATTTAAAATAAACTAAAGGAAGGAAGGAAAAAGAAAACAAAAGAAAAAAGGATCCTGTAAATTATATTACAAAGACAGGTTCTCATCTAAAATGATATGTATTCCCTGAAATGATAAAATGAATCATGGATAAAATTATGATTTCACTGGAGATACCATAGGACCAAAAATAAATATCTCACTTACTTTTAATAATCATATTTTAATCAAAATATCAAATAAATTAATGATAAAACTTTACAATTTTATAAATGTTTTATTGGAAATAAGCAAAAATACTTAAAATTGGAAACACTATTTGTAATAGGATCTACCTGCTTGCTTTTACATAATTTCTAAAATTTGGGTCCCATTTTGTACGTAACTATTCTTATTCACTGAAATCAAAGAAGAAAAAAAGAGAAGTAAAAAACCTGCTTCAAAATGCTGCAGCTTGCAAAAAAGCTGGCAGGCAATAAACTTTTTTCATTCTTTCCTCCCATGCAGACAGAGTGTGATAACAACCACAGCCCATTTTCTCTTTCCTTTCTAGCCTAGTATTTGAGTGCCTTGGCATTCTTGCAACTTTTTCCTTCTTCATAGTCCTTTTCCCTTGCTCTCTATTGCAACTCTATCTATAAAGAAATGGTCATACAGTCCAACCGTCATGTTAAGAAATCCTCTTATACAGTAAAAACAGAAATTCAAAAAGTTTTATTGTATTAAGATGTTCCTCCTTGTTCCTCTGAAAAATATTGATAGACAATAAATAAAATTGCTGCAAATCAGTTGTAGATTTTCCCTGCAAATATTTTATATTTTTAGCCAGACCCCAGACCTCTAAAATCTACAGTTCTAAGACAAACATAGGCATCTTGAATAAATAGTGATACATCCAAATTAATGTTAACTATCTTACCAGTGTTGGCCCAAAATAGGATTACAGACTAAAACCAAACTCTGAGTAAGTTCCAACTCCTGAGTTAATTTTAACCATCCTGTATAAAACCTATCTGAAGCTTCCAATGTACATGAAACAAAATTTTGTTTTAAAGCACCACTCCATTGGTTTACAAAGATAGAACACTCAATTTTTTATTGCAGAAGTCACATAAATAACTTGCAGCAATTTCATCAACTTTGTATGACAGTTATTTGCTTAAGTGTTATTAAGATACCCTTCTTGCTCTCAGGCCATGGAGATATATTAAAAAATTCTTCAGGACATGTCATCACATGGAGTTTCTATCTCTGTTCCGATTCTGTTCCAATGAGGCACGCTAAAGCTAAATGAAGTTGATCTGACAGCAAATGGAGTTTTCTGCCAGAAAATGCAATACAATCCCGTTCTTATCCATACTCTGAGGGAAACCAGTAGGTTTCCAGATGCTCTGATGCAGGACCACTCATTCTCTAGCCATGAGGCTCTGAGGCTCTATTATCCCTTGTGCTTTTCTGCTAGAGAGAGCCCACCCAAGCAACTGGAAAAGCTCTGTGCTTGCTACAGAACAGAAAAAAATAGTGGGAGCAGAAAAACTAGAAGCCTCCGTAGAATAGAAAACCTCCTAAAGAGATAGGCACCCTTTATCCTCCCTCCTTCTGTTCCTTGCACTTGCTCTTATCTCTGAATTTACAAGCAGCAGTCACCTACAAGTGAGGGTAGCAGTTTTGGAAGCACATCAAGAAGTATATTGTGTGTGTGTGGGGGGGAGCAGATTTAAAAGGAGCAGGCCTTCCCCTACCTCAGGGACACAGGTAGTCCTCAAGTTACAAAGGCAATTGGGACTGGACTTTTCCAACAGGAAGTGTTGTGGTTGTAACGTGTGATGTCACGTGACTGCATTGCTTAGTGACAATAATCTCGGTAGTCCTTGTTGCCATAATTAAGCAGAGTTTGCAGGTCCTTAAGTCAGGACCTCATGTGACCATGACTTGTGACCTTGGAAGACTGCTCTCTTACAACAAGCAGTCAATGGGGAAGCCAGCATGAAGTCACAGGCCCTGGGCAGCTTGCAAGCAGGCCAGCAGATGGATGAGTGCTAATGAGTGCAGCCCCAAAGGAAAGGGCTGTTGTAGTGCTGTGCAAATATTGGGCAAACAGGCATGTTCTACAGATTGCAGGCAGGGAGTGTGCACATACAACTTATCTTGTACTCTGTAGTGGGCTCCTTAGGAAAAAATATGGCAGAAGCAAGTTATTGGAGCAACTTGCAACCTTCCCTTCCAGCTTCCCCATTGACTTGGATCAGGTGACCATACAATGCTGCAACCACGTAGGTGCCTGAATCACAATCACGTTATTGAAAGGATGATGTGACAATTGGAACTTTTTTTTAAATTCCATTTATATCCCGCCCTTCTCCGAAGACTCAGGGCGGCTTACAAGCTTAGCAGTAGCCTTCATTCTATGTATATGCCTGCTTATTAGGGCTTTCACACACCCCCAAGCGGCATTATTACAAAGTCAGCTTAACTGCCCCCAACAATCTGGGTCCTCATTTTACCTACCTCGGAAGGATGGAAGGCTGAGTCAACCTTGAGCCTGGTGGGATGCGAACCTGCACTAACTGCAGGCAGCTGGTGTTACTTAAGGAGGCATTAGCCCACTGCTCCACCAAGGCTCTTTTTTTTTTTGAGCTTTGGTCATAAGAACCATTCATTCGGTGCCACTGAAAGAGTAATTGCTAATTGTAGGTGTTAATTCCACAAAAACATATAATCAAGGTAAATACAGCAAGAAAAGCGAAGTATGAAGGATCAACTGCAGATATAATACAAATATAGTTCCAGTTATAAATTTCTGGAAAGATAATAAAATAACTTTACATTATTCATTCAAAATTCTTCCAGTAGTTTTTCCACTGCCAACATATTTCTTAGAAACAGCACTCAATAGAGAAAAATAGTTCGTGGGAAGGCAATTAACAAGAGAAAATTTATGCCATACTGGTGCTGTATTTGAGAACATACTCTATCTTTAGGTATTAATATTGGATTTATTATATTCAAAAGGGGAAAGGGGAAGAAAAGAAAAAGAGATCTCAATGCATTAGAACCATCAACCTTTTTTAAATGAAGTTGTCAATTTAGAAAGTGTGGAGTATCATGAAATAACAAATTATTACTTTAATTAAAAAAAATAAGTATAATTTGAATTTTCATTGAGAATATACTGGCAATGTAGTGAAATAACGAAAAAGGAAAAAGGAAAAAGAAAAAAGTTTTGACCGGGAAAAACATCAAGCATAAATAGCTGAATTTACAAAACAAGAAGTAGCTTGGACCAGTATGAGTTGTCAGCTTGCAAATATCCACCAATAAGCAAATTTTGTAATCTCTTTTTCAGCTAACAATAGCCAAAATACCCTGAAATACTTTCAACTTAGTTATCAAATAACACCATATGTGATAAATCCTCCCCCACCATTAAAGAAAACATTTCTGTAAGGCTACTCTATCTTTGGCTTAGATTCATTTATTCCAGTACCTTCTAAAATTATAATTGATGCCCTGCAGTTGCAGCCAGGTACTTTTCTGAAAGAATAATTCTTTGTATTTAACTAATGAGACAACTAATGTAAAAGCAATGACTGTTCTCTAGGTCATTAGAACAGTAACCTATTGTAGGCAAAACCTATTCAAATGCTGACAATAAAAAGTAGTGAATTTTAAAGTACAATAATTTTTATTTTTAAGATGTAAATTTGCTTTGATAACAGAAATTGGAAAATTGAACTTAAAAGGGTGAATCCAAAATTAGTGAAGTATTATAAAATAGAAATCCATTCATTTTAAAGAGACACACATCCCATTTAAAATAAGGCTGATTTATACCAATTAATATACTATTTATAAGTATACGTTTTATAATTAGTGCAGTATGGGGCTTTCTAACCTATAATGCAGGAACCCACCAAGACGGTTTTAGCATAACTGCTGCATATATGCTTCTCTGTGTTCTGCAAGTATTATGTTTTGCTATAACACTATAGAGGTAATCCTTGACTTATGATCCCAATTAAGCCCAACATTTATGTTGCTAAGTGAAACATTTGTTAAGTGAGTTTTGCTCCATTTTACGACCTTTCTTGCCACACTTGTTAAGTGAATCATTACAGTTGTTAAGTTAGTAACATTGTTAATTGAATCTGGCTTCCCCATTGACTTTGCTAGTCAGAAGGTTGCAAAAGCTGATCACATGACCCTAGGACACTGCAACCGTCATAAATATGAACCAGTTGCCAAACATCCGAATTTTGTTGATGTGACTATGGGGATGCCACAATAGTAATAAGTGTGAAAAACAGTCATGTCACTTTTTTCAGTGTTGTAACTTTGAATAGTCACCAAATGAACTGTTGTAAGTCGAGGATTACCTGTATATAGCTTGTGAAACCTTAATAAAATGCAGAATTTGACTAGATAATAAAATTCAAAGCTGGACGCATACTAACAAAAAAGGCACCTGTATTTGTAAAATGTAAATTAAATTAAGTCTACATCTATCTGGAATTTCAGAATTCAGAAATCAGAATTTCAAAGAAGTTAACTGGAGTCAAAACTAAATGAGCAAATTAGGACATGAAAGTGATACTATTTTATCAGTCAAGAGTAAAGAATTAATTCTTTATAAATGTAAAAGGAAAAAATGGAAAATTTGATTTACTTAAATGCTGACTTGACAAAGGTAATATAAACCTGCACGCTAGTTCGTGGTAAAGAAGTGGAAAGCAGTAATTTTGTTGGGTTTTTTTAATTTCAGAATACATTATGGAATTATGGAACCCCTAATCCCCAGGGTGATTTGGCAGCCTTCTCTTTTAGCCTTTCAGAAGACCATCAAGACCTGGCTTTTTACCCAGTTGCCAGGATAGAATCAGGATATAATTACTGGGTTTTATTGTTGTTATGAACTGTCAAGAATAGTGTTCAAAATGTATACATGTATGCTAACTTTTAATATTTCTTGCTCTGAACCATAAAGGCGGATGTGACTTTGCTTATGCATTTTCTCAATTTAAGAGAAATCCATAATACATGTTGTGGCAAGAAAACCTAGACCACAGGTGTCAAATTCGCAACGTCACATGACATGACTTTTTTCCCATTGCCGGCAATGGGGTGGGCATGGTTTTGGCGTGATGCATCTGGCCTGCGGGCCGGCACTTTGACACCCCTGACCTGGACAGTTGCAATATCCCTGTCCCAAACTCTCCAAAGGTCATCAGCAAATGAAACCAATCCCATCTTTGTGCTATACACTGGCCTGAACCTAGAATGAAAAGGGCTCAAATAATTTGCTTCATCCATGGCTCTCTGAAGCTGAGAATTACCCCTTAATCAATCTTTCCAAATGGTTGGAGGCTGGACCAAAGTTGTCTAGGAAGGCTGCGTCAAGGAAGGTCTCTTGAGAAGGAGGAGCAACATCTCCTCCCTCAGGGCAAGAAGAATACCCCCTCCTACAAAAAGGAATTAGCCACCATTTGGACCAAGTCACATGCCACCTCCAGGAAGCTTTAACAAAGAAGGGCATAGGTCTAGAATACAAGTAACCAAGCTCACAGCTGCAATGACCCTATTCACTTCTTCAGAATAAATTGGCTCAAACTCCTCCCAGATAACAGGGTTCAGATGTGTTGTATTCACTTCCAAAAAAACCTGCCTAGCCAAAGTCCAACTTCAAATGAACTTGAGAGACTGATAGATGCTGAGAATTTTTCTTCACAGTTAAAACAGATGGAATAGTTGCAAATATAGAGATGGTAATTGTAGAGAAGGCAAAGAAACCTAAAAAAGATCATACAAAATAAAGACATTTCAATCACAGCAAAGATCAGAATAATTAAAGCATAGTCTTTTTAATAGTAATGGGATTGTTGTGAAAACGTGACTGGGAAAGACTGAAAAACATACACCTTGGATTTATGGATCTGGAGATCATTAGAAGGAGTACCAGGGCCTGCAAAAGAAACAGTCAATCAGTTCTGGATCAAATAAAGGCTAATTGCTCCCTTGAGACAAGAATCAGCAAGAAGAAACTTAAATACTTGATGTGAATGCATGATGGATTAAAAAGAATTACTGTGCTTGGCAAGAAAAGCAAAAAGGAAAGTCAATGGATACAGTGGTTAGTAGTGATCAAATGAATCCTTGGAAAGTCCCTGAAAGAGCAATATAATTGTCATAAGAAGCTTGTGAACTTTTGCTCATAAGGTCACCATTTATCGTAAACAGTATATATCAACTGGAAATCTTGGTAGGCCTTCTGTTCTTTATTTTCCACATTTTTGCACGGTGTTATTAAGCTACATATAAAAGTTAAATCTTGAATAATTATCAGTATTTTTACGAGATGAACTGATGGTATCAGTTTAAACTTGAAACAAATGGCTAGCTCACAAATGATGAAAAGGCAGAATTTGCTTTCCGTTCTTTTTTTTTCCACTTTTGTAGTATATGCACTAATACAAAATAATAAACACAAGCTAATTACTATCCAGATATCTAGGAGATGGAAACTGGGAACTGCTCTGTGTGGTTATGTAAAACTGAAAAATACAGCAATAGATTTTCTAGATCACTTTCCACTGCTGAACACAAAGTCAAGTGCTCAACAAACTAAGTAAAAGACAAGCTGTATCTTTTGTTACTTAATCCTTGACAAATGGTTTTTGAATAGCAATGTTATTGACATTATTAGATTTTACAATGCATGCTGATTAATACTCAAATACCATTTTTTTAACAATATAGTTCCATAGAGGTCTAGGTATACAGTTGCAAGAAAAAGTATGTAAACCCTTTGGGATTACGTGGAGTTTTGCATGAATTGGCCATAAAATGCGCTCTAAAAGTTATGTAGGTCACAACAATAGAAAAACACAGTCTGCTTAAAATAATACTACACAAACATTAGCTGTTGTCATGTTTTAATTGAACATAACATGTAAACATTCACAGTGCAGGGTGGAAAAAGTATGTGAACCCCTAGCCCAGCGGTGTCAAACTCAATTTCATTGAGGGCCGCATCAGCATTGCGGTTGCCCTCAGGGGGCCGGGTGGGTATGGCCAGGGTGGGCGTGGCCTACTGGGTGGGTGTGGCATCGTTCGCATCAAGGGTGCCTATGGGGGCCTGGGCAGGAGTGGGACAGATCTGAGGGTCTCTGGCAGGAGGAGGGTCTCTGGCTAAGGCAGTGGGGGCCGTTCCCTCACTGTTTCCAGGATGGCTTCGCGGGCCACATGAAACCACTTCGCGGGCCGGATCCGGCCCCCGGGCCTTGTGTTTGACATGTCTGCCCTAGCCTAATGACTTCAAGAGCTAATTGGAGCCAGGAGTGAGCCAACCTTGACTCCAATCAGTGTGAGGATATTGGATGTGTTGCTGACAGCTGTCCTGCCCTTTAAAAACACACACCTGTTTTGGGTTTACTGGTCTTAAGAAGCACTGTCTGATGTGAACCATGCCTCTCAGAAAAGAGCTCTCAGAAGACTTGTTGACTCAAGAATTGTTGACTTGCATGAAGCTGGAAAGGGTTACAAAAGTATCTCCAAAAGCCTTGATGTTCATGTGTCCACGGTAAGACAGACTGTCTACAAATGGAGAAAGTTTAGCACTGTTGCTACTCTCCCTAGGCATGGTTGTCCTGTAAAAATGACTGCAAGAGCACAGCACATAATGCTTAATGAGGTAAAGAAGAATCCTAGAGTGTCAGCTAAAGACCTACAGAAATCTCTGGCACATGCTAACATTTTTGTTGACACATCTACAATAAGGAAAACATTAAACAAGAATGGAGTATATGGGAGGACACCACAGAGGAAGCCATTGCTGTCCAAAAAAAATATTGCAGCACGTTTGAAGTTTGCAAAAGAGCACCTGGAAGTTCCACAGCACTACTGGCAAAATATACTGTGGACAGATGAAACCAAAATTGAGTTGTTTGGGAAAAACACACAACACTATGTGTGGAGAAAAAAAGGCACAGCACACCAACATCAAAACCTCATCCCCACTATAAAACATGGCGGAGGGAGCATCATGGTTTGGGGCTGCTTTGCTGCCTCAGGGCCTGGACGGATTGTTGTCATTGATGGGAAAATGAATTCCAGAGTTTATCAGGACATTTTGCAGGAAAAGTACGACCATCTGTCCGCCAACTGAAGCTCCGCAGAGGATGGGTGATGCAACAGGACAATGACCCAAAGCACACAACTAATTCAACAAAACAATGGCTTCAACAGAACAGAATACGCCTTCTGGAGTGGCCCAGTCAGAGTCCTGACCTCAACCCGATTGAAATGCTGTGGCATGACCTTAAGAGAGCGATTCACACCAGACATCCCAAGAATATTGCTACACTGAAACAGTTTTGTGCAGAGGAGTGGTCCAAAATTATTCCAGATCGTTGTGCAGGTCTGATCTGCAACTACAGGAAACGTTTGGTTGAGGTTATTGCTGCCAAAGGAGGGTCAACCAGTTATTAAGTCCAAAGGTTCACATACTTTTTCCACCCTGCACTGTGAATGTTTCCATCTTATGTTCAATTAAAACATGACAACAGCTAATGTTTGTGTAGTATTATTTTAAGCAGACTGTTTTTCTATTGTTGTGACTTACATGACATTTAGAGCGCATTTTATGGCCAATCATGCAAAACTCCACATAATCCCAAAGGGTTCACATACTTTTTCTTGCAACTGTATGCTAGCTTTTAATATTTCTTGCTATGAACTGTGAAGGCAGATGTGACTTTGCTTATGCATTTTCTCAAATTTAAGAGAAATCCATAATACATGTTGCGGCAAGAGATAATGCTTACCTTGTTGTTGTTAGTTGCAAAGTCGTGTCCAAAACATCGGGACCCCATGGACAACATTCCTCCAGGCCTTCCTGTCCTCTACCATCTTCTGGAGTCCATTTAAGTTCACGCCTACTGCTTCAGTGACTCCATCCAGCCACCTCATTCTCTGTCGTCCCCTTTATCTATCCTAATCTTTCCCAGCATTAAGCTCTTCTCCAGTGAGTCCTTCCTTCTCATTAGGTGGCCAAAGTATCTGAGTTTCAACTCTAGAAACTGGCCTTCTAAAGAGCAGTCAGGGTTGATCTCCTCTAGGACTGACTGGTTTGATCACCTTGCAGACCAGGGGATTCGCAGGAGTCTTCTCCAGCACCATAGTTCAAAGGCCTCAATTCTTTGGTGCTCAGCCTTTCTTATGGTCCAACTTTCACAGTCATACATTGCAACTGGGAAGACCATAGTCTTGACTATACGCACTTTTGTTGGCAGGGTAATGTCTCTGCTTTTTAGTATGTTGTCTAGATTTGCCATGGCTTTCCTTCCCAGGAGCAAGTGTCTTTTAATTTCCTGGCTGCAGTCCCCATCTGCGGTGATCTTGGAGGCCAGGAAAATAAAATATGTCACTACCTCCATTTCTTTCCCATCTATTTGCCAGGAATTGAGAGGGCCGGATGCCATGATCTTGGTTTTCTTAATGTTAAGTTTCAACCCAACTTTTGTACTCTCCGTCTTCACCCGCATCAAGAGGCTCTTTAGTTCCTCTTCACTTTCTGCCATTAGGGTGGTATCATCTGCATATCTTAGGTTTCTCTCGGTAATCTTAATTCCAACTTTTGATTCATCTAGCCTGTCTTTCTCATGATGTGTTCTGCAAATAAGTTAAATAGGCAGGGTGACAGTATACAGCCTTGCCGGACTCCTTTCTCAATTTTGAACCAATCAGTGGTTCCGTGTCCAGTTCTCACTGTTGCTTCCTGGCCCACATACAGGTTTCTCAAGAGACAAATAAGATGGTCTGGTACTCCCAGAACTTGCCACAATTTGTTGTGATCCACACAATCAAAGGCTTTAGCATAGTCAATGAAGCAGTAGATGTTTTTCTGGAACTCCCTAGCTTTCTCCATGATCCAGCGTATGTTGGCAATTTGATCACTAGTTCCTCTTCCTCTTCGAAATCCTGTCTGTACTTCTGGTAGTTCTCGATCCACATACAGCTGGAGTCTAGCTTGTAGGATTTTAAGCATAACTTTACTAGCATGAGAAATGAGTGCAATGGTGCGATAGTTTGAACATTCTTTGGCACTGCTTTTCTTTGGAATTGGAATGTAAACTAACCTTTTCCAATCCTGTGGCCAGTTGTTTGCCAAATTTGCTGGCAAATTGAGTGTAGCACTTTTACTGCATCGTCTTCTAAGATTTTGAATAGTTGTCACCTCTATTAGCTTTGTTGTTGCTCAGATTTCCTAAGGCCCATTTCACTTCACATTCTAGGATGTCTGGCTCGAGGTCAGTGACCACCTCATTGTGGTTTTCTGGGATGTTAAGCTCATTCTTGTATAGTTCTTCTGTGTAGTTTTGACACCTCTTCTTAATCTCTTCTGCCTCTGTTAGGTCCCTGCCATTTTGGTCCTTTATCATGCCAATCTTTGCATGAAACGTTCCCTTCATCTCTCCAATTTTCTTGAAGAGATCTCTGGTCCTCCCTATTCTATTGTTTTCTTCTATTTCTTTGCACTGTTCATTTAAGAAGGCATTCTTATCTCTTCTAGCTATTCCCTGGAATTCTGCATTCAAATGGGTGTATTTTTCTCTTTCTCCCTTGCATTTCGCTTCCCTTCTTTCCTGAGCTATTTGCAAAGCTTCCTCAGAAAGCCATTTTGTTTTCTTGCATTTAATTTTCTTCAGGATGGTTTTAGTTGCTACCTCTTGTACAATGTTGCGAACCTCCGTCCATAATACTTCAGGCACTCTATGAGATCTAATTCCTTAAATCTATTTGTCACCTCTACTGTGTATTCATCAAGGCATATGATTTAGTTCATATCTGAGTGGCCTAGTGCTTTTCCCTACTTTCTTCAATTTAAGCCTAAATTTTGCAACGAGAAGCTCATGATCTGAGCCACAGTCAGTTCCTGTTCTTGTTTTTACTGACTGCAAAGAGCTTCTCCATCTTTGGCTGCAGAGCACATAGTCAATTTGATTTCTGTGTTGGCTGTCAGGTGATGTCCATGTGTAGAGCGGTTTCTTGGGTTGTTGGAAAAGTGTTTGCTATGACCATCGTATTCTCTTGACAAAATTCTATCAGCCTGTGCCATGCTTCATTTTGTACTCCAAGGCCAAACTTGCCTGTTATTCCGGTTATCTTTTGGCTTCCTACTTTAGCATTCCAATCCCCCATGATGATAAGGACATCATTTTTTGTTGTTAGCTCTATAAGGTGCTGTAGGGCTTCATAGAACCGGTCAATTTCATCCTCTTCAGCACCGGTGGTTGGGGCATATACTTGGACTACTGTGATATTGAATGGTTTGCCTTGGATTTGAACTGAGATCATTCTGTCATTTTGTGGATTGTATCCCAGTATTGCTTTTCCTACTCTTTTATTGACTATGAAGGCTAGTATACCTGATGGTCATCTGAGTTAAATTCACCCATTCCTGTCCATTTTAGTTCTCTGATTCCTAAGATGTCAATGTTCAGTCTTGTCATCTCTTGTTTGAACCACGTCCAGCTTTCCTTGATTCATGGATCTTACATTCCAGGTTCCTATGGAGAAAAAATCTTTACAGCATCGGACTTTCCTTTCACCACCAGACACATCCACAGCTGAGCGTACTTTTGGCTTTGGCCCAGTTGCTTCATTCTTTCTGGCGCTACTAGTACTAGCTCTCTGCTCTTCCAAGCTTCTTCCCATCTCCGGAGAATGGCAGAACCCAAAAAGAATGAGAAATCCCATGCACACAGAACATAAGGTTCTGACACTCCCATTCTCAGAAAAGAGGACGGGTGCCTGAACTTGTGCAATATTATGGGCAGCCAGGAGCTTCCATCGAAGGCGGAAACCGTAGCAGAGAGGAGATGGATCTTTTCAAGGTAAGTGAGTTCAGTGTGGCATGAAGGGAAGGGGAAGCATGAGATATCTTAGTGGGTCAGGAAGGCCTTGGGGGCCTGTTCCATCACTAGGCCCCATGGCCTTCCCCACCCTGAGATACTTCATGTTCACTTAATGAGCTGTCAGTTGTTATTTAGCAGAGAGCGATCTCGCTCAAGGTACAAGATTTACTCCCACAAATTCTTGAGTTACGAATGGAATGGGCAGGCTCCATTGCATTCGTAACTCGAGGACTATCTGTAAATGGACTAAGTAGCCAAATGGATTTGAAATAATATTTTGAAATTAATTATAAGAATCCTTCTTGTGGGTTGCTTAAAATTCTGTTAAAAATATACAGTATAAGACTTTGAATTTAAGTGTAAAGTCTTTCAATGGAAAAATATTGTGTGTTAGAGAAAAACAAGGTAAGAGGAGAAGGCTGGACACTAGAGGCAACTAAAGAAGAAATCCACTAATACAGAAAGGAAAAATTATTTAATTTTGGAAGAATTCAAGGATATTTGGGGAAAATACACTAAGAAATTTCTATTAAGATGTCTGCTATCATAAAAATGGGCTTAAAAGAGGAACTGGAAGAAGATACTATTGAGAATAAGGCTACTTTGGATTTTAAAAAATGAAGATTCTTAATATATTGTTCTTAAAAGCTGTTAATGGTTTTTTACTGAATGGGCCTGAATGATGAGGTTTTAAAGATTTGTTTATAGATAAGAGATACACGAAGAAGAGATTGTTTTATATTTTAAAGAGAAAGATAAGACTATTAAAAATAAAGGAATATGAAACTGATCTATTTGATTATATATTAACATGTGTGTTGTTATTTCTGGTAACTCTTAGGGACTTTTGCTGACTAGGACTGAATTACCAATGTTTGTTCAGATAGGAGATGAGATATAACATGGGAAGGAGGCGAGAGAGATCCTGTGGCTCAAGAGGTAAAAACAACTGCCTAATGTGCCCAGGTTCGAATCTCAGAAGGGTATGGCTGACTGATGAAAACTAATAAGTTAGAAATGCATTTCAGTCTCCCTTAATTCTTTGTTAGTAATTTACACAAATATATGAGCTGTCCGGTGTGACTACTGCCTGTTCGATGGCCTTCAAGATAGGCTGAAAACAGGAAATAAAGATTTGCCCCATGTTTGGGGCCTAGCAAGGTAATCTAAATAGTTAACATTTGACACATATCTCCCCTTGCAGAAGCTAACAAAGCGAGAGAGATCCTGTGGCTCAAGAGGTAAAAACAACTGCCTAATGTGCAATCAGCCCAGGTTCGAATCTCAGAAGGGTATGGCTGACTGATGAAAACTAATGTTAGAAATGCCTTTCAGTCTCCCTTAATTCTTTGTTAGTAATTTACACACACACACACACACACACACATATAATCTTTTTTCTGCACTTTTGATATTTTTCTTAGTTTTTAAATCTTTGTATTTTTAAACTGTCATAAAAATTATTATAAAAACGTTCTCAGTCATGCACAAAAAAAATATACAGGACTTGTTAATGGAGCTTTATAGAACTACAATTTAAAAGAAAAACTGGGGCAACACCCCCTCCCAAACTCCCAAAACAAAACAGCCACATATGAAGGGTTAGAGGATGAAAGAGAACAAGAATGGAAACAGAACACAGAAGGTAATGTCCAGATGAAGAGAAGTCTTCATTCCTGCTACTCTTAGTTGATCAGACTGTACTTAGAATAGTATGCCCAGTTCTGAGCACTATATATTATGAAACACATTGCTAAACTGAACTCTGTTCAGAGAACAACCAAGATGATAAGAGATCTGAAAGGGAAAACAAAAAATCAATTGGAGTTTTGGATGTTCCACTAAAAAGATCACAGGAAGACATCTGAAGGGCTGTGATATGGAAAATAACAGAAAATTGTTCCAGAATTGTTCGACTTCTACAGAAAAAACGTGTGCTCTTGTCAACCAATCTTGCCTACTATCATCGTCCTATTCAAATAGACCTATTATAAATAGCTGCAATGAGTGACTTCTGTAGTCATTTACCTATCATCTTTACTAAGTCCTATTGTCACTGCAGCCTTTGTGTTGAGACTGTCTCCTCTGAAAAAAAAGGATTCCACACCCAGTCTGAATGGTTTTAACCTATGGTATATCTATTTGTCAACATTTCTAAATGTGAACCCACAATGGTCAGTAGATAGAAGCAACAACAGTTTTTCTTCTTTTTGGCAGGCATCTTTTAACATGACTATATCATTCATTTCAACAGGTAAGTCCTAAGACAGCCTTATTGATTTCAAAGTGAACGCCTAATCTACAAATAGTGGCTGCCCTGATCTTCATTAGCCATCCAAATGGTGATAAGCATAGTCATATCCTGATTCAAGTAAGGGCAGCAAAAATAGAAAAAGTAACCAGATCTCACTGACTATATTGCCAATATGATATTGTTTTATTCACTGTTCACATCTACACCAATCCAGCTGAACCAGTTTTCTAAGTCTTCCATCTTCTACCTTCTTCTCTATGCCACTTGACTGTCTCCTTATAGACACAAACCTTCAGTTATCTTTGACAGATTTATGCTGTCCTTTCACGTGAATTCACAACCATAAGACAAACCAAGTTGACAGAAATAACATCTTCATCCAACCCACAATTTGTTTTTTCCCAAAACATACCTTCTATTCTGCAGATTCATACTCTTAGCATATACACACTTACACACACACACACACACACACACACACACTCACAAATACCAAAAAGGAAGTATATAGTGCTTGTGACCAGAAAGGAGGTATCAAGAGTTAAACATTCATCAGTGAAAATACCATTGTTTGAAAGCTATGAAAATGGTATTATAAAAAGCACTGGAAAAATAGTATAATACTAGACAGAACTTACGGATTTCTTCAACAATATCTGGATCACATTCTTTGTATTTATCTACTTCTGTCTTTAGATGGTCTTTCTTCTTTTGTAAGGCAGTAAGTTCCTTTATTAGTGCTGCACGTTCTGCCTGAATACATTTAATTTGGGAGAATCCAAAATAAAATAACCATCATTATCATTAAAATTTATCAAGTTTTATGGTCACTGCCTATACAGAGAATCCAATTTCTTTCAAATCTAGCAGATAAAACTGGTGCACTGTAACATTTTTTCTATTACATTTAAGCACAATATAATTATGACAGTAATACAATGAGACAGAATTTCTATTTTATTTATTTAGCATATGCAATTTTTTTTAAATGTGTGTGTGTATGTGTATATATATGTGTGCACACAGACACACAGACACAGACACAGACACACACACACACACACACACACACACACACACACATATATATATATATATATATATATATATATATATATATATATATATATATATATATATATATATATATATATAAAATATTTGTCAAGTCTTGAATACACCTTGCTAATTAACTCTTTCTTTCCTGTTTGGCCTAACTCAAGGCTATCCACAGGATATAATCACAACTTATGACAGCTCATTATTTGTGTAAATTATTCAAATTGCTAATAAAGAATTTTAGGGAGGCTGAAATGATCAAAAGGGTATGACTGACTGATGAGAACATAAGAAGTTTGAAATGATCATTTCAGCCTCCCTAAAATTCTTTATTAGCAATTTGAATAATTTACACACACACATATACATACACATATATATATATATATATATACACACACATACAGATAGTCCTCAACTTACAACTACAATTGAGCCCAAAAATTGTTAAGTGAGACATTTGTTAAGCGAATTTGCCCCATTTTACAACTTTTCTTGCCACACTTGTTAAGTGAATCATTGCAGCTGATAAGTTAGTAACCCGGTTGTTAAGTGAATCTGACTTCCCCATTGACTTTGCTTATCAGAAGGTTGCAAAAAGTAAGCATATGACCTTGGGACACAGCAACAGTCATAAATATGAACCCGTTGCCAAGCATCTGAATTTTGATCACATGATCATGGGGATGCTGCAAAGATCATAACTGTGAAAAACGGTCATAAGTCACATTTTTCAGTGCTGCTATAACTTTGAATGATCACTAAATGAACTGTTGTAAGTCGAGGATTACCTGTATTGTCCACATAAAATTAATATGTGGACAATACAGTATAGGAGATAATATACAGTATTAAGTAAAGATCAAACCAAAATATAATCACCATAATATGAAGCCATGGAATTTCAATGGGATAGATATAATAGTTTGATATCTAAGGAAGCTAACCATCTAACTGCTTCTGGTGTGGCTGCAGTGAAATCATCCCAGGTACCTTGAAATTTCCTGAGGGGACATTCTTGAACTATGAAGTATATGAAGGGGTATGAAATATAGACTACCTCCACAATGATACTCCAGGCAATGTACTGTCTTAACAGGGTAGCTAAAAGTTTATACACATGACAACAGAACTGGATACTGCATCTCTTATGGTCAAAAACTACAGTGGCAGCAATTAGAAAGGATTTATACTATCTGTTAAATATATATTTCAGGGTTAAGTAGAAAAGCATGTGCATTTTTGGCAATAATGGTTTACGTATGTGCAGATTATTAGAATGCATCTCTAGTTACAGTCCTTATAAATCCATGTTCATAATCTAGTATGGTATGAATACTTTAAAAGAAAGTGTAACAAATTAAAAAAGGATTTAGAAATAAAATGATTTCTAAAATATATTTAGAATTTCAAAGAAACTCCCCTCATGTAACATATAATATTGGTACTATTACAAAGCTGTGTTTTATGTCAGAGGTCCCCAACCTTTAGGGCACCAGGGACTGCTTCCGTAAAGAGGTTTTTCTGCGTAATGGAGGGTGCATGGTTTTGTGTGCTGCCTGCATCTCGTGGATGGGGCTTTGCTTGTTTCTGCGGACCAGTTGCTGGCATGCTGCGGCCCAGTACTGGTCCACGGACAGGGGGTTGGGCACCCGTTTTAAGTAACAGAGACAACCCTGCATTCTACAGCTGCCACTTACCCAAAATCCATACTTTCATCCTGACCACTATATTTCAAATTGGAATTCCATCTGAACTTGGGGCATGGCAAAATAGGGATGTCATGGTATTCCCCCCCACCAGATTTTTTTAAATTATTTCAGAAGGCACCATAAAAGAATACAAAAAGGTCACAAGATTTAATGATATAGTCATGCAGTAATTTTTTAGGGTCTTTGAGCCACCATACAAAATTACACATGGTAAATGAGGCTTGATTCGTTGGTAATCAGTGTTCTGAAATAAAACGTACAGTATCTTCCCGCCCAATTTTTGATTGCTCAATGCTTTCTTCTAAATCTTTTTTCTTCTGACAATATTCTGAGAACTAAAGGAAAAGAAAAAGATCATATAATTAATATTTATATCCAATATTCATTTTTAAAATTTCATTTTCATTTTAAAAAATGACATTTAGTTTCAAACGGGTTTAGATTTCTATGATATGCCTGTCCATAAGATGGCTATTATGGTTAATTAATCATAACAAAATATCCATTTACTAGAAGATTATGGAAGGATAGCTTCTTTCTGCTGGATAACAGAATTACACATTGTAAAAATATGTCGAAAGAAAAATACTTAGGAATATTTTTTTAAGAAACCATTTCTCTGAGATAGGAAGTAGGTGATGAAAATCCAAATACCAGTCTAACCAATAGGTGATACTTTACACTGAGACCCACACAGGTAGAATATTTATGCATGCAAAGATGAATTCTCCATCATACCAGCTTATTTTGCTCTTTTTCTGTGCAGATCAGTATTGTTAATAAAATATCAAGCTATAGCTAAACCATCATTTTTATTTCTCCAGGATTATCAAAGGGGACTAGGTAAGTCTTAAAATCAGTATTATACATAGTATTATGCTAATAGATGGTGCTTTGCAGCAAGTCAACATTCACTTATTATTTTTAATTAAAAATATATTTTTAAATTAAAATAGGTAAGGAGGTTATTGCAATCCGAAGAAACTGTTCCATTAACAGACTCGAGCACATCAGCAACACACTGCTTATATCATATCATAATCATATCTATTACCAGACATCAGTGTCAAAACTTATGTATTTTATGTTAATGTTTATGGTTCAATCCTTTGCTGCTTTATGCAGAAATGAAAAAAAATATCTCTTACTAACCACAAACTATCACATTAAATGAGGAGGTGCAAGTGTGAAGTAAGATATTACAGTTGTTGTGAGAACCATTATTCACAAAGTAATATGCAAAAGTCATACACCAAACTAGTTATAAAAACCACTGCTCTCATTCAAAAGTCAATTTAAACTCTGATTTAGTGATAAATGAGGCTAGTTGAAATTCATGTGACATTGAAAGTCTTTCACAAACAATTGTTACAATTTTATATATTTATGAGATATAGATGACTGCAGGTCTTTTATACAATAACCCTGGGTAGCTCACAAAAACAACAATAAAACAAAAAAAATAGTAACAGCCTAAAAAATAAAAACAGTATAAACAATAAAAACCAACTCCCAAAGCCCAAGAACCAAACTCCTTTATGTTGACATTTATACCTACTGGGTTTCAGCCTCACCCTCGTCCAGGGGTAGGCAACCTTGGCTCTTTTATGACTCGTGGACTTCAACTCCCAGAATTCTGCTGGCTCAGGAATTCTGGGAGTTGAAGTCCACGAGTCATAAAAGAGCCACGGTTGCCTACCACTGCCCTAGTCCAAAACTTAGGAGAAGAGCCACTCCCTCAAGACCTTCTAGAAGGCTAGAAGGTGGGAGGCTTGCCAACTCTCAGGGCACAGGCTGCCACTGAGCAGTTACACTTCCTGGATCTCACAAGATGACAACACTTAAGGGAGGGGACCCTGGCGTATATCTTTCCTATTCCACCTGGTTTCCTCAGGGAAACAAGGTCCTTCAAATAACATTCAGGGTTTTAAAGGTGCTATGTAGACTTTTAATTGCAACCAGAAAAACATGGAAGCCATTTCAGCTCACAGGGTAGGCATATAATACAGGCAAACTGCAAAATATCTAGAACAGTGCACATTACTGCATTCTGGATCCGTTGTGATTTCCAGGTAGCCTTCAAGATGCCTATGTACAGTAACTTGCAGTACAACAGCCGAAAAATGATTAAGCCATCAGTGACTGTGACAAATGTACTTATCAGTTTGTGTGTGTGCATACAAACATATGTTACATACCAAAAACATGGCTATATAGGTGGCATAGTGTATACGTATTAAATTTATCAAATGGTTTTCTAGAGAGGTAATTGGTTTAATTTATGGCAACAGAACACACTCAGTGGCTTATCATTCCTTGGAGATAATTTGTTACATTTTAAAACAGTTCTTCTCAAACTTGGGTAAATTACCTAAAATCAGGTAAACGTGTTTTTTTTTCTTCAGCTAATAATACACAAATCACAGGGACATTTAAATAAGGACATTCTGATAAGTAGTAAAAAGAACTTTTTGATAAATGGTTTTGGCAATGAAGGAAAAAGTTTGGAAATGCTACTTTGAGATGTCACAATAGTTCATTGCTTTTATCACTTAAATCTCTATTTTTGATGAATTACTCTTAACTTTGTAGATGGCAGCAGCTGCTGATAAACTTATAAAAAGGCATTCTTAAAAGTTTGAAAGGGTATAAATTCCGCATGAATATAATAAATACAGAAAAAGTGCTATAATCTCAATATTTTATATGTTCTGAACTTAAGAATCTGAATAATCAGCAGCATGTCTTTTTAATATCTGTAAGTACATAGACTACTGGATGAGTTACTGTATTTTAATGTCTCTGAAATGTTTGCTAATATAGCAATTTTCATGATCGGATTTCCAGCTAAAACTGAGAAAGGTCCACAGCATAACATACAAACTATATTACTAAGGTTCTGTTCTGTTGATTCACTGAAAAGTAAATTGTAGAATCTACTCTATCCACATTGCCTTTTATGGGAAAGCCTCTCAAAAGGTATTTTTCCACAGGATATTTTTATACAGCAACTCACTCGTTTTGGCAGCAAAGATGAAAAATCAACCTTGGATCTCAGCTTTTTACATCCCAGCATTTTAACATTTTAAACAAAAATATCTTTCAACTTATAGTATTGCTTAGTTTAGCAAATCTTTCTGAATTGCAGAAATGATACTACACAAATTGACTTATCTGGAACTGATGACTAAATATTTATAATCCCATTAATAGGATATAAGACATCCAGTAAAGATCAGCATTTTTACATAATTAGCTATCAGGGATTTCTAGTAAATAAAACTTGAGGGCCTTGGCATTTTCTTACTAATGTTCTCCCAACAACTGGTAGTATGCATAACATTCTGCTTTGGTACCTGGAAATACTACTTTCCTTTTAAAGCCACCTAAGTTGGTTCCCATCAAATTCACACAATTTTGCATTATGCAAAGTTCTTCCTTAATCTCTGTGCTCAAGATTTTGCGGCCGGCGTCAACTTCCCTCCGCCCAGTACGCTCCCACAGAGAGGGCCTCCTCAGGGTGCCACTGGTCAAAGAATGCCGACTGGTGGTCCCCAGGGGGAGGGCGTTCTCTGTGGGTGCACCGGATCTTTGGAACCATCTTCCGGTCGAGCTCCGGATGGCACCCGATCTCCGCTCCTTCCGGCGCGATCTTAAAACCCATCTCTTTGAACAAGCTGGCCTGGCCTTATGGGATGGGGTTGGATTTTATAAATGGATTTTAACTTTTAATCTGTATTAATTTATTACGGGCACTGTTTAATTACTTTTTAATAATTTTTAATTTTTGTATCTTGTTTTTATGTATTGCCCTGTTCACCGCCCTGAGTCCCTGAGTCCGTGCTGCAAGGTACAAAAATGGACGCTACCACACTGCAGGGCACAGAAGTGGGCCACCACCATGCTGTGGAGCACAAAAACAGAGTGCTACACGTCATGAGGCACAAAAAACTGGGCCACTGCCATGCTGCAAGGCACAGAAACAAGGCACTGAGCCATGCAAGAATGAGGCAGGGCTAGTGAGTATCACGCGGACGCTAGCCCCACCCCATTTGCGGCGCATGTGTGCCCACAGCCCCGTGCACTCGAGCGCACATGCACACAAGTAAAATGCCCTCCTCCCTTTTCCTCTGGTCCACCAACCGACAAAGGTTGGTGACCTCTGTTATAAAGGAAACCTATGCCTGAAGAGTCCCAATACAGATGAAACCAATTGTACAGGCATCCTACTGGTCAGGAGCTAATATAACATGTAACATAGTTCTACAATTACTACAAAGAAAATGACAGGTTCAATTGCAACGATAAGGAATATTTTCATAGATACGTTTCATGACTCAGTTTTACCATTGCTATTTTCTTTTTACCCTGGCCATTTTACCTTATCTTGGTTATCTTATCTTTAAATTTACTGAATTTATATTAATCTCAAAAATTAATCAGTGCGATAGGACAGCTGAGAGAATGTACTTCCTGTTTCATAGCAACAGACATAAAGTAACCTGACCCAGTCCTTTAGATTGGCCAATAGTGGGACAATTTCACTGGGATTGTTTCCCCTGTCTTGCTAGACAGAGGATTTCGTTCCTACTATTAATAGTAACCTTGCACTGGACAACTGAAAGGCAGCAATTATTCAGGCAAGAATATTATGAAAGGAAAATAGGGAAAGCATAAGTTAGCTATCAATACCACTTATATTCATACCATCATGTATTTTTAAAGAAACAATTTTCTTTTGTTCCTTTTCTATGGCCTTTTCTTTATATTTCTTGTCTTTATAAACCTGAAGATACAGCTTGTCTTATGGTCTCCTATTTTTATTTTACTTATATGAACTTCTTCAAGAGACAATAATTATCTTCAAAATGTGATAACATTCAGAAATTAAAAAATAATAACATTTTATTATATCTTATAGGAAACTTGCTTAAATGTTAATATAGTGAAAATTATTAAAATGTATCAATTGTAGTGAGGATTATTTTAATGATAAATAGGAAACTAGAATTTGACTATACATAAATACTGATTTTTAAATACATATTTATTCACTACTACCTGTGTTTCCCTGGAAATAAGATCCAACCTGAAAATAAGCCCTAGCCTGATATTTTTGGGGTGGGCCTAATATAAGCCCTACCCCAAAAATAAGCCCGGGGGACGGGCATGGCCAGCACAAGAGGCGGTGAGTGCGGAGGCACAAATGGTGTCCGCAGCAGCCGCAGCCCACCGACCCCTTGGCGCAGAGCAGATAAGTCCGAGTGCAGAGGCAGAGGCGGGGGGACGCAGGCAATCCAGATGTGCTGTGTGGCTGCCTGGCTCATGGGAGGCTTGCACGGCAGCACCGGCAGCAGGTGGAGGCAGAGGCACTGGGGGAGGCAGGTGATCCCAACACACCAATCCCAATCCTGCCCCAGCCTGGTCACGGACAAGCTGAGAGATGGGACAGAATGGGCAATGCGTTGGGATCACCTGTCTCCCCTGGTGCCTCTGCCTCCACCTGCTGTTAGTGCCACTGCACAAGCCTCCCGCGAGCCAGATGGCCACATAGCACATCCAGATTGCCTGCCTTTCCCCCGTGCCTCTGCCTCCTCCTGGCTCCATCGCACACTTCTCACCCGGGGGAGACTGGAAGCTTTCTCTGCTTGCAAATGGGGTGCTTTGAAACGGAGTGATTCGCTCCATTTCAAAGCAATTTGCTCTGTTTCAAAGCGCCCCATTTGCAAGTAGACAAAGCTTCCAGTCTCTGTCATTGATCTGGGCGAAAAGTGCATCTGCCCTAGGAATCCATGTAACCTGTTGCAGCTGTGGGCAAACAGATGGTGGGAGGGAGTGGGTGGCCAGCTGCAAAATAAGACATCCCCCGAAAATAAGACCTAATGGATCTTTTGGCAAAAGATAAAAATATAAGACACAGTCTTATTTTCGGGGGAACATGTTATATATAAATGCTACAATCTCTCATTATATATACATTGTATGTATAATTATATATAAAGTTTATATTTCACATGTATTTTTCACTTATCCTTGGATAAACCTATTCAGGTGCCAAGTGTAAAACCTAACACCTTAAGTCAGGGGTTCCCAACCCCCAATCCGTGGACCGGTACCGGGCCACAGCATGCTAGCAACCGGGCCACACAAACAATCAAAGCCCCATCCGCGGGATGCAGGCAGCATACAAAACCACACCCCCTCCGGTCCACAGAAAAATCTCTTTCCACATAACCGGTCCCTGGTACCCAAAAGGTTGGGGAACTCTGCCTTGAGTAATTTCAATATAGGGAAGTAGGATAGTCCAGAATAGCTTCTTAGCAAGTATGGGTTTTTTTTCTTCATAAAATGACATATTCTGGGTAACATTGCCTTAACAATCTTTATTCTTTTTATTATGACATTTAAAAAAAAATTACATTTTTTCTTCTTGTTAAGCATCTTAAAATTTTAATCAGAATTGCTGTGCAGGAAGTAAATGTCTGTATTGAATTGAACTTGACTATATTATTATGTAAATGTTGTGTTGACTTTAAATGGAAATGGACTGCCACTGTCTTATTTTAGGATCTTTTTCCAACTTATCAGTCTTGGTCAAAATCCTGGGAAAACCTGGTAGTTTCTCATTTAAGTACTAATCATGGTTATCCCTGCTTATTTATTTTCAGAGATCAGCGAAGCTTAGAAACTGCTGAACTGGCTTTAATTCCTTCTTCCAGAGTGATTCTAATGAAAATTCATTTGCCCTCTTGTTAATAACAAGACAGGGCTGGCAAAAATTGGATCCCTCCCCAACTGCTCCCTAGCCTATTACTGATTTGCAGAACTGCAGAATGGCAGGACACTCAGCCAAAGAGTTTCAAGAGTTAACTAAGATCAATAAAGTCATTCCAAAGTCTTTTGGGTTCTGCCAGACCACAGCCCTCATGGAATCATTTGGCAAAACTCCTGAAACCTGGTATGTTTGTTTCAGGTTTAACACAAGACACATTTTCCAATTCACAAAAGCCCTGCATGCATAGTTTACAATAGTGCCCTAATACACAGTTACAAGAATTCTCTAAAAGTTACAAGCTGGGCCAATGTGGAAAAGGAAGTCATTCTTCCACTCAGTATCTGGCAAGCAGAATTCTGTCCAAACATATGACTTACGACATATTTCAACCTCAGAAGGAAAGTTAGACATATCTATCATTTTAAATCAGACAATTCTTCTGTAATAAAAGTAAGACATACCTAATAACGATTAAATTTGAAGAGTCCGAAATTGTGCTTATGTCTAATAGAAGTGAATAGGTAAAAATGCATAAAAGATAAATAGAAGAAATAAAGTGAAAGCTGAGCAAACCAAACACATGATTTTTGGTAAGCTTCTTACTATCACACTGTAACAGACAACTGTAGCGTCTTTTTGCCTTCATCCTGCATGGTTGTAGTGTCTGCTTGTTTTTGCATTGCTCTTACCTAGTTATTATAGCTATCTATGTGTGAAGCAACAAGAAGGTTTGTTTATTGGCTGGCCAGTTACACAATCTAACTCTGATTAGGTGGAAAGAAGTGGCCCAGAACCCCCAGCTGGCTTCCATCTCCCCCCCACCCCCACCACGTTCAGCATATCAACCACTATACTATGCTGATTCTCTCTACACCAATATAGTACCATAGGTATAGTACAATTATTCTATAGACTGGAGAAAATGAATCAGTTGCATTGCCTAGAATTTTGCTAAGGTAGGCTAGCCTTTACCGAGTTTTTAAACCCTAATAGCAAATACTTAAGCAAGGGCCAGCTAATTCTTAGGTTCAGGGCACTAATCTTGAAAAAATAGAATGTTAAAAAACCCACAAGATTTTTATTCATAGTATTTCATGTGATCTCACATATCAATAAAATTTACATCATCTTAAGTAAAAATATCAATATTTTATTGCCTCATATTATTTCTGTTTTAAAAAGCCATTTTATTATTGTCATATTTGATAATACTGGAGATTATTTTCATATCTGATAACATTAAAGATGGTATCTAAGCACTGATGCTTTGATGGCTACAGTGCCAGATGTAATTTAATAATATGTGCTTCCGACTAATGCAATGAATTAGCCAGGAGTATGTATTATCAATGAAACTAGTAATATCAGATTCTATTTCTAATATTCCACTTTATGTTTGGCTCCAGTACCATTTTGGAGTTAAACAAAGCACTCTCCCCCTTATATCTTATAATCAACAAACACAAATGTAGCTGTTCTATTCACATCTGAGTCTTAGAGCACACCCCTGTTCATTTCTGTATTATTTGCTGAAAATATTTCTGTCATCCTAGCATTCCTTCTTGTGATCTTATTTATGATTCCTTCTTTTTCTCTATACTGTACCAGTTTTCACTGAAATGGCAGCTGTACAGGCCCTGCAAATCAAACTGCATGTTCTGAGTAGCCTTGATGTAATCTATGTTGTGTATGTAAATAGTTAGCAATAAGCCATAAAAGATATTGCAAACACTGTGCAGCTTTGCAAGGTTTAAAGCGGGAAAATAAGGTGCAATCATTGGACGCCACAACCAAGGAGCGGGAAAACAGACTGTTTGTATTGGTTACAGTTCAAACGCTTTCTCTATAAAAGGGTTGCAACATTTGACATTTGACAGTTGACTTTGTGTATTCAATAAACTCGTTCAGTGTTAACCACTCTGAGTCCTCGTCAATTCGAACCAAACAACTGGCGACGAAGGTGGGATTGACAGAAGACCAGAGATTAGGAAGAATTGTCGTGAAGGCGGCAAAGTCTGAGCGAGTCACAGTCAACCGAGCGGCCGCGGCAGAATAGGAAAAAAATTCTCCGAATGGCGCAAATCGGGTCATTGAAGGAATTTGACCCTAACTTCCCCGAAGATTGGGAAGAATATATTGGTCAGGTCGAAGGATTCCTGTTAGTGAACGGAATCACCGACGACCGAAAAAAAACGGCGGCACTTTTGACAATTTGCGGCACACCGGTCTACAGAGTCGCTGTCGGGCTGTGCCAGCCACAACCAGTCTCCAGCGTGCCCTATGCCGACCTCCTTGCAAAACTAAAGGTGCACTTTACTCCCCGAAGGTCCGAACTTTTTTGGCGGCGCATCTTCGAGAAGAGAAATCAGAGACCGGGGGAGTCCATACAGAAATTCGTCGCTGCCGTTAGGGAAGCCGCAGTTCGTTGCAAATACGATAATTTAGAAATTAGGATTCGGGACAGAGTTGTGCTAGGCTTACGCGATGAACAATTACAAAACAGAATAATCGCCAAACCTACTGGCGATTTACAGGAAGTGCTCGACGAACTCCTAACGTATGAGTCAACCGGGTATCGCGACCCCCCCCGCAGTAGCATGGCGACAGCACCTGAAATTAACCAAGAGGGCTATGTGGACTGCGGGGAGGTGGATCGGCAGTGGGAGGAAGAGATCGCCGAAGTCTCCAGGCGATTTGGGAAGATGGCACCCAGACAACTTAGAAGCGAAGGGCCCGAACCCGGCCGCCGGCAACAACCCGCAACACCGCAGAGACCACCGACCGGGGCACAACGACCGTGGCGGGACACCGCAACCAGACCGCGCGACAACGACACCCAGAACCGATGCGGCAGCTGTGGTGGCAACCATCCCCGCGCTTCCTGCCGATTCCGCACCGCCAAGTGCAGGGCTTGTGGCAAGACCGGCCACATCCAGGCCATCTGCAGAAACCGCGTCCGGGACTCCCGTCTGAATGAAGTCGATGTGTGGCCAGAGGGTAAGGTAACCCCCAATGCTAGTGGCAAGGAGACCCCTAGATCCCGGGCGAAATTTTCAAACCCAGGGGAGGTGGCCCGAGTCAATCGGAAAAGGCAGGGAAGGGGGCACAATTTTCCGGACGGAAAATTAAAAATCACAGTCCTTCTGCAAGGGGTTCCTTGCAGAATGGAAATCGACTCTGGGGCTTCAGTGTCGATAATTTCCACTGAAACCCTGGAAAAAATTGAACAACTAAGTGGAAAAAGAATTCCACTTAGCCCAACAAATATTCAATTAATGGACTTCCAAAAAAGTCCAATAACCGTAAAGGGAAAGACCAGCCTTAGAGTTAATTTTAAGGGATTTAAGGGGGTCTTAGATGTGGTAGTTACGGAGGGGAATAGGACTAGCTTAATAGGGCTTAATTGGTTTCCTGCCCTGGGAATTTGGATAGGGGGAATAAATTCGGTGATTAGAAATAAGACCCTCGAATCCGTCTGCAAAGAATTTGCAGACGTATTCGATGGATCTCTAGGCAAGTACAAAGGGCCCCCCATTAATTTTAACCTAGACCCCTCAGTAAATCCAATCAGGCTAAAGGCCCGGAGGGTACCTTTTGCCTTAAAAGAAAAAATCGAGGCCGAGCTCGACCGGCTTGTAGGCCTCGGAGTTTTAGAACCCGTTGAGGGCGGTTTATGGGAGACGCCGATTGTCACACCCCTCAAACCCAATGGGGATGTGAGGATCTGCGCCGACTATAAAGCGACCCTCAACATTGGAATGAAAAAGCATGCTTACCCGGTCCCGACGGTGAAGCAGGTCCTCGCCACGATCCAGGACGCCGCCATCTTCGCCAAGCTCGACTTGGCGCATGCGTACTTACAGTTGACTGTTTCCAAAGAGGCTGCAGAGGCGCAAACAATTGTTACCCACAAGGGGGCGTTCCGAGTCCACAGACTGCAATTTGGGATTGCAGCTGCTCCAGGCATCTTCCAAGAAGTGATGGAGAGGACCTTAAAGGGCATACCTGGAGTATGCCCTTACTTTGATGATGTCCTAATAGCTGGAAAAGATGAAGGAATGTTAGTAGAGCGGCTGGAACAGGTACTGGGTAGATTTAGAAAGGCTGGATTAAAACTAAAAAAGGAAAAATGTAGCATAGGGGTTAAATCCACTGATTTTTTGGGGTTCAGGATTGACAAAAGCGGAGTCCACCCTACCCCTGAAAAAATTAAAGCAATAAAAGGGGCTCCTGAACCAAGGAACAAGGCTGAGCTACAGGCCTTCCTAGGCTTGGTAAATTTTTATCACACTTTTGTGCCACATAAGGCTGCCATTGCAGAACCACTGCACAGGCTTTTAGATAAGAAGACCCCTTGGCATTGGCAAGAAAAGCACAAAGTGAGTTTCCAGACCTTAAAAGATATCCTTTCCAGTAGCTCAACTGTAACCCACTTTATAGAAAATAGACCAATCTACCTGGCGTGCGATGCTTCGCCTTATGGCGTTGGGGCAGTAATCAGCCATTTAGACACCCAGGGAATGCAAAGACCCATTGCTTACTACTCCCGCACACTAACCAAGGCAGAGCGGAACTATGCTCAAATTGACCGGGAAGCTTTAGCCATAGTGGCAGGAGTTAAAAAGTTCCACGACTACCTGTATGGCAGGAACTTTACAATACTGACAGACCACAAACCCCTGCTGGGACTGTTTACCACAGATAAACAGACTCCCCAAATTATGTCTCCCAGGATGCTGAGATGGTCCATTTTCCTCTCAGCATATTCATTTTCCCTCCAATACCGACCAGGTAAAGACATGGGTCATGCAGACGCTCTTAGCAGATTGCCCCTTAGCACAACAGAGGAGGACCCTGCCCCAGTGGGACAAGTAATGTCCCTACAAGATATTCCTGATCTGCCCCTAACTGCTAAAGACATAGCTGAGGCAACCAATAAGGACCCCATCTTAAGGAGAGTAATGGCCTGGGTCATGAGCGGTTGGCCCAACGCCAACCCAGACGTAAAATACAGTCCATTTTTCCGAAGGAAGGATGAACTATCAGTTCATATGGGTTGCTTACTTTGGGGAACTCGTGTAGTAATCCCAGGAATCCACAAATCAGCTATTCTATTTGAATTGCATGAGGGACACCCTGGAATAGTAAGGATGAAGGCCCTAGCTAGGAGTCACTTGTGGTGGCCAGGATTGGACCAAGACATTGAGGAATGCGTTGCCAATTGCCATCTGTGCCAACGTTCCAGGCCTGAACAACAACACATCCGCACACATAAATGGGAGCTAGCTAGGAATCCTTGGTCCAGGATTCATATTGACTTCGCTGGACCTTTCCAGGGGTTAACGTTCCTTGTAGTGGTCGACAGCTACTCTAGATGGCTAGAAGTAGTACCGGTCAGTTCAGTAACGGCAGGCAGAACAATACAGGCATTAAGGGGCCTCTTTGCCACTCATGGGTTGCCGGATTTAATAGTGTCTGATAACGGGCCACAATTCACATCTATTGAATTTCAGGATTTCCTCAAGGCCAACTCGATTAAGCATAAGACTTCTGCACCCTTCCACCCCTCCACCAACGGATTGGCTGAAAGGAACGTGAGGACCACGAAGGACGCGCTTAAAAGAATCATTCGAGGTGACTGGCATCAGAGACTAGCTGAGTTCTTGTTGGCTCAACACACAACCCCTTGTTCGGCTACAGGGAAAAGTCCAGCTGAAATGAGGTGGGGAAGAAAAATCTTGACCAAGTTGGACAGACTACACCCCGACCGACTCCAACCAAACATTGAATTAGACATTCCTAACAGAACATTTGAAGTGGGGGACTTGATTTGGGCCAGAAACTACGCCCAAGGAGATAAATGGATTCCTGGGGTGGTAACTGAAATCTTAGGTCCCCTATCATACATCATTGAGGGGGAAGGGAATAGGGTCTGTAAAAGACACATAGACCAGCTGAGGAAAAGATCTAGTGGGTGTGTGCCAGCTGAGGGGGACCAAAGCTCAGTTAGGGCAAACAGTACAGATAACATTAGGCCAGAAAGTGGTGTAGTGGTTGGGCAAGATGACATATTTCCTGATGCCCATCAACAACAATTCAGTCCAATTGATTGGGAAATACCCCTGCGAAGTAGGCCAGTGACAACTGAATCCCAAACACAACCTAATACACAAGGCAGTACATCTGAAGCCAGTAACCCTGAGCCCAGGTCTAGTAGTAACCAGCATAGTAACCAGCAGCCAAGCAGTCAACCAGGAAGAAGGGTCCCTAGCAGCCAAAGTAACAGATACCCTTCTAGAATACATAGGCCACCAAAATACCTAATGGACTTTGTAAAGAAATGACACCAACTGGGGGGTAAGGGGTGTTGTGTATGTAAATAGTTAGCAATAAGCCATAAAAGATATTGCAAACACTGTGCAGCTTTGCAAGGTTTAAAGCGGGAAAATAAGGTGCAATCATTGGACGCCACAACCAAGGAGCGGGAAAACAGACTGTTTGTATTGGTTACAGTTCAAACGCTTTCTCTATAAAAGGGTTGCAACATTTGACATTTGACAGTTGACTTTGTGTATTCAATAAACTCGTTCAGTGTTAACCACTCTGAGTCCTCGTCAATTCGAACCAAACAATCTATATTAACCTTTAAATGCTCTAAATTCTTCCTTCCCATCAAGGAACCAAGAGTTCCTAGTCTCTAAGAATTGGAATGCAGCCAGGGCTCTTATAGCACAGGTGAAGTTCTCCCAGCATAAGAGTAGCAATGAAATAAACATAATTATAAAAGCATTTGTCTCTTAGGAAGGTAATGTACACTAGCACTGTTCTGCCAATAAAAAATAGCTAATTCAGGGACCATGAGAAACATTTGATTAACTAGACGGCAGAAGAAATATGTGTTAAATGGTAATTGCATGTGGTAAAAAATAATCATAATATTGATGTTTTTATAAATGAAAAACTAAAAAAAATTGTTCCTTTTATTGTATTAAGAGGAGCAGGGTAGCAAAGGAGTAAACAGAAAAAGTATATTTGCAAACATTTTTTAAGTTATCCATGTAATCTCCAAATAAAACTTTGCATCTAGTTGTCCAACTTTTATTTCTCTAAGATAAATAGCATTCATAAAAACTACCACATTTTCATGTCTGTTTCATGAAGTTATTAATTGTACTTAAAGCCCTTGCATAGTAAGTTCATTACTTGTGCAAAATGACAAAAGCTTCCTCTAGCTACTAGCAGCTCAGCACAACAACATTCCATTTTATTTACATAAGCTTCACATTTGTTAAGGCAACCTAATAAGTTGCTGGATATTAAGATTATGAAACGTAACACTCCAAGCCTTTCTCTCATATTCCCATGTTCATCAAATTGTAACACAGATCAAACCATCTAAAAATGTTAGTGTGGTGTAGTGTAGTGCAGGGGCTCCCAATCTGTGGTCTGTGGCCCACTACCGGACCATGGCCTATTCACAACTGGGCTGCGTGAGCCCACCACTCACAGAAATGAAGCTGTGTGCAAGCGTGCACACACCTGCCCCTCACAAAAGCCATCCCCTCTTCTCACCCTTCCCCCAACACATTGGATGCCAAACCAGAAAGATTGGGGAACGTTGGTGTGGTGTCAGTGTGTTTGTGTATATGCAGGAGCCTGTCCCCTTCATGGATTACTGCCTTGTCGTGGCGAAGGAGCTTGCGTAATTCAATGAAGCTATGAGCTATGCCATGCAGGGCCACCCAAGATGGACAGGTCATAGCAGAGTTCTGACAAAACGTGATCCACTGGAGAAGGAAATGGCAACCCACTCCAGTATCTTTGCCATGAAAACCCTATGGACAGTACCAAAAAGGCAAAAAGATATGACGCTGGAAGATGAGCCCCTCAGGTCGGAAGGCGTCCAATATGCTACTGGGGAAGAGCAGAGGGCTAGTACTAGTAGCGCCAGAAAGAATGAAGCAACTGGGCCAAAGCCAAAAGGACGCTCAGCTGTGGATGTGTCTGGTGGTGAAAGGAAAGTCCGATGCTGTAAATATTTTTTCTCCATAGGAACCTGGAATATAAGATCCATGAATCAAGGAAAGCTGGACGTGGTCAAACAAGAGATGACAAGACTGAACATCAACATCTTAGGTATCAGCGAACTAAAATGGACAGGAATGGGTGAATTCAGATGACCATCAGGTATACTACTGCGGGCAAGAATCCCTCAGAAGAAATGGAGTAGCCTTCATAGTCAATAAAAGAGTAGGAAAAGCAATACTGGGATACAATCCTCAAAATGACAGAATGATCTCAGTTCGAATCCAAGGCAAACCATTCAATATTACAGTAGTCCAAGTCTATGCCCCAACCACCAGTGCTGAAGAGGATGAATTGACTGGTTCTATGAAGCCCTACAGCACCTTATAGAACTAACACCAAAAAATGATGTCCTTATCATCATGGGGGATTGGAATGCTAAAGTAGGAAGCCAAAAGATAACCGGAATAACAGGCAAGTTTGGCCTTGGAGTACAAAATGAAGCAGGGCACAGGCTGATAGAATTTTGTCAAGAGAATACGATGGTCATAGCAAACACTCTTTTCCAACAACCCAAGAAACCGCTGTACACATGGACATCACCAGACGGTCAACACAGAAATCAGATTGACTATGTGCTATGCAGCCAAAGATGGAGAAGCTCTATACAGTCAGTAAAAACAAGACCAGGAGCTGACTGTGGCTCAGACCATGAGCTTCTCGTTGCAAAGTTTAGGCTTAAACTGAAGAAAGTAGGGAAAAGCACTAGGCCACTCAGGTATGAATTAAATCACATCCCTGTTGAATATACAGTAGAGGTAACAAATAGATTTAAGGAATTAGATCTGATAGACAGAGTGCCTGAAGAACTAAGGACAGAGGTTCGCAACATTGTAGAACAGGTAGCAACCAAAACCATCCCAAAGAAAAAGAAATGCAAGAAAACAAAATGGCTGTCTGAGGAAGCTTTGCAAATAGCTGAGGAAAGGAGGGAAGCGAAAGGCAAGGGAGAAAAAGAAAGATATGCCCAATTGAATGCAGAATTCCAGAGAATAGCTAGAAGAGATAAGAATGCCTTCTTAAATGAACAGTGCAAAGAAATAGAAGAAAACAAAACAATAGGGAGGACCAGAGATCTTTTCAAGAAAATTGGAAAGATGAAGGGACGTTTAATGCAAAAATGGGCATGATAAAGGACCAAAATGGCAGGGACCTAACAGAGGCAGAAGAGATTAAGAAGAGGTGGCAAAATTACACAGAAGAACTATACAAGAATGAGCTTAACATACCTGATAATCACAATGAGGTGGTCACTGACCTTGAGCCAGACATCCTAGAATGTGAAGTGAAATGAGCCTTAGAAAAGCTGAGCAACAACAAAGCTAGTGGAGGTGACAGTATTTCAGCTGAGCTATTCAAAATCTTAAAAGACGATGCAGTAAAAGTGCTACACTCAATTTGCCAGCAAATTTGGAAAACTCAACAGTGGCCACAGGATTGGAAAAGATCAGTTTACATTCCAATTCCAAAGAAAGGCAGTGCCAAAGAATGTTCAAACTATTGCACCATTGCACTCATTTCTCATGCTAGTAGTTATGCTTAAAATCCTACAAGCTAGACTCCAGCAGTATGTGGATCGAGAACTACCAGAAGTACAGGCAGGATTTTGAAGAGGAAGAGGAACTAGAGATCAAATTGCCAACATACGCTGGATCATGGAGAAAGCTAGAGAGTTCCAGAAAAACATCTACTTCTGCTTCATTGACTATGCTAAAGCCTTTGATTGTGTGGATCATAACAAACTGTGGCAAGTACTTAAAGAGATGGGTCTACCAGACCATCTTATTTGTCTCTTGAGAAACCTATATGTGGGCCAGGAAGCAACAGTGAGAACTGAACATGGAACCACTGATTGGTTCAAAATTGGGAAAGGAGTCCGGCAAGGCTGTATACTGTCGCCCTGCCTATTTTAACTTATATGCAGAGCACATCATGAGAAAGGCAGGGCTAGATGAATCAAAAGTTGGAATTAAGATTGCCGAGAGAAATATCAACAACCTAAGATATGCAGATGATACCACTCTTAACGGCAGAAAGTGAAGAAGAACTAAAGAGCCTCTTGTTGCGGGTGAAGAAGGAGAGTGCAAAACTTGGGATGAAACTTAACGTTAAGAAAACTAAGATCATGTCATCCAGCCCTCTCAATTCCTGGCAAATAGATGGGGAAGAAATGGAGGTAGTGACAGATTTTATTTTCCTAGGCTCCAAGATCACTACAGATGGGGACTGTAGCCAAGAAATTAAAAGACGCTTGTTCCTCAGGAGGAAAGCCATGGCAAATCTAGACAGCACACTAAAAAGCAGAGATATCACCCTGTCAACAAAAGTGCGCATAGTCAAGGCTATGGTCTTCCCAGTTGCAATGTATGGCAGTGAAAGTTGGACCATAAGAAAGGCTAAGCGCCAAATAATTGAGGCCTTTGAACTATGGTGCTGGAGAAGACTCCTGCGAGTCCCTTGGACTGCAAGGCGATCAAACCGGTCAGTCCTAGAGGAGATCAACCCTGATTGCTCTTTAGAAGGCCAGATCCTGAAGCTAAAACTCAAATACTTTGGCCACCTAATGAGAAGGAAGGACTCACTGGAGAAGAGCCTAATGCTGGGAAAAATTGAGGGCAAGAGAAGAACGGGATGACAGAGAATGAGGTGGCTGGATGGAGTCACTGAAGCAGTAGGCGTGAGCTTAAATGGACTTGAAAAGATGGTAGAGGACAGGAAGGCCTGGAGGAACGTTGTCCACAGGGTCGTGATGGGTCGGACACGACTTCGCAGCTAACAACAACAAGGAGCCTGTATTTAAAAACAAGGCAGTCATCAAATGAGACTGCATAGTTATATATTTAAATTCCTTTTTTATGTTCTGCACTTATTTCTACTTTTGGTTTGTATTATCATCAGCCTTCCATCCTTCCGAGGTAGGTAAAATGAGGACCCAGATTGTTGGGGGCAATAAGCTGACTTTGTAATAATGCCGCTTGGGGGGGGGGCGAAAGCCCTAATAAGCAGGCATATACATAGAATGAAGACTATTGCTAAGCACATTGGTTTGTGCTTAGAATGTAAGCCACCCTGAGTCTTCGGAGAAGGGCAGGATATAAATGGGATTAAAATAAAAATAAATAAATAAATAAAAATTTTTAAATGTTAACGTTCAGTAAAATTATTGTAAAAAAGTATGGAAGATCCCTGATGCCAATAAGAAGATACTAGAGCCAAATCACATTCAGCCTTGAAGAGACTAACACATTTTAGAATATGATAAGAAAAACAAAATAAAGCTATTAAAACCTGCTCAGTACATATGTCTTATTACATTATTTGATAAGGGGAAGGATCATACATTACTAAACCTCTGCAATCATTCCTGCATAAGAATTATTCTTATGGTCAGTACTACAATCGTCAAAGGATTATATACCTCCAAGAACACAGTCCACTACACAGTTAGCATGCAAACTTTATTCAAAATAAGTTAAATTACACAAGCCCAAAGAGGCTTGTTTTCTTGACTGGGACAGTCAGATGCTGCTGCTAGTCCAAATTATTATGGGCGTGGCACAGCATATTATGACAGACCAATGGAAACATAATGAATTTCACAGCAGAACCAAGCCAAATTGTTCTGCTTGAATTATAATATTATTTGGTGAAACAAGCATGGGATTTCCATTTTCTGTGTATAAAAAAGATAGTAAAGTTGAAAATTTTGTATCCTCTAGCTGAGAATTCCTCAACCTTTCTGGCTTTATGGACCAGTGGGGAAGGGGGAGAGGAGATGGTTCAGTGTGAGAGGCTGGCAAGCCCGTGCATGTGCACAGCTCCATTTGTGTGAGCAACATGCACATGTGCCCACCACTCACGTAGTGAGGGTGGGCCCTGCAGCATCTCTGCAGTCATCCTGTTTGTCATAACTTCAGAAAGTTGCAAGTTAAGGACTACTTATATATATACATTTCTGGGTGTTTTCTATAGTAATACAAAGGACCACAAATGTAAACAAATAGCAAAGCTGTACCTCAGCCTTATTAATGGCACTCTAACAGCTTGGAAAAAAATGTAAGTTTGAGATAATCCTTCTGTACCCTAACATCCTGAGCTCTGGAGATCTTTGAAAGGTGTTTGGTGATGGGCTGGGGTGCAGGGTGCGGAGGAGGCCCGAGTGGCTGTGGGGACCCCAAAAGGTGGAAGACGGAGCATGGTGGGTGGGATGAGGCCTTGGGAGGGTGGAGGCAGGTAGTCTGTGACTGTACTAGGGTGTCCCCTACCCAAGGCACCTCATATTCCACTTAAAGACCTGCACATTCATTTAACAAATGCATTGGGGAGAGCAGGGATGGATTAAGGATGGACTCCTTAAATGAGGTGGTTCATTTAACGCCCTCCAGACTTTCAAATGTAATGGTCAAGATTTATTACAGTCATAACTCAAGGATGACCTGAACGTTGCTTTAAAAATCCTCTGAGTGAAGATGGCCAATTTAAATGTAAACCATCTTGTTCATTCATCATAATGAAGAGATCAAAACAGTCTGTGAGATTGTGCACTCATCCTCACAAACATTTCCCTATAAGGCACAACTTTTGAAAGGGAACCATTGCCTTTATTGCTTCCCCACAGTTAACTCCAATATATGCGCTAATGCTAACCATAGCAATGGATATAAAGATCCAAAATGTACAGTTGCTAAACTATAGTGAAGGCTATTGGAATCAAGTGATAGCGTGACAGCGAGATGGGCAGTATACAAATAAATTTAAAAATAAAATAATTTAATAAATAAAATACCTAGAATGTGTAAACCAAATTTAAATCCTTCCAAACATTACAGTTACAAAGTAATTGTGACTTTTGCCTGCTACTAAATGAACAGCTTTCACAAATGCCTAAAACCTAAGCACTAGCTTATATATTTAACTCAATACCACTGAAAAACTCAACACTAAATACTGTAAAATATTTGAAACAAAATGCTGATAAGTTCAAACAATACAAATAATAAAATATTTACATAAGAAAAATACTTTAAAAGTATACTGAATTACCTGATTCTGCAATGCTTCCAGTTTACATTTTCTTGTGTGTAATGCTTTACTTGGGAAAGCCCAAAAATAATTTGATGTTCCAATCCTCTCAGTGTCTACCATACCATCATCAACTAAGCTCTGTAAGATATCCTTCACTGACATAGACGCTGTCAAAGAAATAATCATAATTATTATTCTGAAAACTTATCTAGATTAGGGAAAACAAATTATTCATTAAAACATCAATGAGCATAATACAGATTCAGAATGTCCTTTGAGAAAATTTCAACAATTTCTGAAAAGTTTGCAAATTACCACAAAATAGCAGATGACAAATTAGGCTTAATTATGCATATAGCAAACCAACACAGAGAGTTCCATTAAAATAACTGCTATGAAAAAATGGCAAAAAAGTTGAATTTACATAGCTTTTTCTTGTAAGAAACTATATTTGTAACAGAACAATAGAGGCAATTCTGTTAGTACCTGGAGTAAATATCAAGAGGATCCTTCAGCACAGATCCAGAGCAATTTCAAATTTTTCCCAGTCCATTATTATTTCTTTAAAGGAACCCTGAAAAAACATTGATTTCCTATTACTGTATACAACATAAAGTTCTCTTCTGAACTAGTTGATTTTCCCTGGGATTTATCCTTCCCATCTCATACTTTTAATATATGCAGTCAAATCAAGAAAAAATGAACGCGCACACTTAAAACCTAAGTCAGGTTTATGAAATCAATCCAAAAAATGTAAATATTAGGTAACTTAGCTCAAATATGATAGATAATCTGCAGAATAAGTAAACGGTAATGCTGTTGAAACTACCTTTATCTGCATCTCTGTTATCTATATTGAACACAGATTACATAACTGAATTCATGTGTCATATTAGCAAGGAAACATGGTTAGGGGTTATGTTTTGTTACACTCTAAACATTTACAAACATGCATACATACAATATATTATGAATTCTACAAACAATAGTAATTTTGTAAGCTATTATGTCTCATAGAAATATCAATTTTACCCTAAATCTATTTATCTGAATTAAGGTAAAGTCAAATCTATTAAATGTAAGAGACCAAAAAGAATTTCCATTTTCCTCTAGAAATAATATTTTTAAAGATCTAAAAATAAAAATATTTTAAAGAGATTATAGCATAAATCGATAGAATGGTTATTGGCAAATTGTGTAATACCAAAAAATCTTTGACAGCACTTAGAAAATCTGCACAATGACAAAATTTCTATCTATGAATTACAGATCCACAGGTATATTATGCCAATGCATTATAACATCCTAGTTTCTTGGGACAAACTTGATGTGAATGAAGGCTAGTATCAGTTAAAGAACTAGCAGCTGTAATTTATATTATTGTATATATAAAAATTAGTCTGGATAGTGGATGCGGTAGTACCTGGAGACAGAAGAATAGAAAAGGAAGAACTGGAGAAAATCACAAAGTACAAAAAGCTGCAAATAGAAGTACTGTAGAATGATCAAAATAGTCAAAAAACAGTATGAATAGTAATAGGTTCCTTGGATGCAAGCCCAAAACACCTGGAGTGCCATTTGAACACCATCAACACTGACAAAATCATCATCAGTCAGTTGAAATCAGTCTACTTGGAACAGCTTACACCCTGAAGATGATATCTTTAACACCATCAAATAAAAACATCTGCCTATCCCAGGACCTTGGGGATGACGTGATAAGGTGGTTAAAAATGCCCAACTGAGTTTAAATATCTGGCTGACTGTACAACTAATTATAATAATTTCTTACATAGAGCCAATTTGGCCTTGTTGTTAAGGCACCAGGCTAGAAACCAAGAAACTGTAAGTTCCAGTCCCACCTTAGACATGAAAGATGGCTGAATGACTTTGGGACAGTCACTCTCTCTCAGCCTAACCCATCTCTCAGGGTTGTTCTTGTGGAGAAAATAGGAGGAATGAGTATTAAAATAAACAACCAAACCCAGTTAGATCCTATTTCCAGACTTCTGTGAGAGTAAGAACATGATGTCTTTGGAAAAAACAAAAACCCTTCAAATGCAATTATGACTCAAGCTTAGAAAAAATCAAGTCTAGGTACTCACTTATTCCTTTCTCTTTCGAAGCAATTTTCTCAATATCCTTTAACTGGAATACATCTTTCTGTTGCCAAACAAATGAGAAGAAAACTGTTTTGTAATATATTCCTACTATAGCAAAGGGCAGAAACATTACTGAACTTTTTAATGGGAGATTTTTATGCTCTCACTAAATGCATTGCAGAAATAAAAGGAACAAAACTATATTAAAAATAATTTAACCAGACTATTAGAATACATTTTCTGATAAGAATTAAAAAGTCATCTAATTACTTGCATTTCTTCAAACTTGCTTCCCCTCCCAAGACACATACTTTTCTCTGCTTCTAAAGTAATTGCATCCTGTTATTTACTGAATACTAGTTACTGTATTTCTTCTTCATAAACATTTTTAGACAGTTATATTAATAACTGCTAATGTGTGTTTTGCATCTGTCCTAGAATTATCCTTTTCAGGTATAAAATTAACGGAACTGCAAAGGAATACCTTTAAAAACCACCCAAAGTAGACAATAATAAGCAAATATTTGTGAAAGTAAGAACATTTAGTTTGGCTCATATTTAAATTTAGAAAGCACTAAATCAAATGAAATTCTTTGTTCAGCCTTCCACAGCCAAAGTTTTATAGACTTCACAATCTTCACATGCAATTCAAAATAAAATACAAAGAAAACATCAAATATATTAAAATACAAGATACGCTTGTTTATAGTACTGAAATATATGATTCAAAGCTGTACACATAAAAATATAAAAATATTCCAGATTAAAAAGATGTTTATTCATGCATGCAGCTTCTTTGCTCCACCATTCATGATGCAAGTAGACTAACGTTAGGACGTCTTTAATAATCATAGGTTCCTGAGCCATCAAAGTCTTTTTACCTCTACTAAAATAGAGTTTTCCTCAAATTAAGATAAAATATATAAAACAGTATATACATCTTTAGAATATTTGGAATGTTTTTCATTAAAAGGTAATTTACAAAGGTCAGTTGTCAGATTGAGAGTGGAATTCAAGAAAAGTTAATTATACCACAGACAACATGTAAAATTTGTATGCTGTTTTTGATGATCATTTTCCCACATGAGTTTACATGATAAATTCCTTAGGCATATACTACTTATACTACAGCCATTATTAGTATATAGCAAGAACCTTTGACCAGTCCTCTTGGCAACTGAGTATTTTCAAATCAGACTGTTTCTTAAAAAAAAATCCAAAGTAATAGAAAGCAACAACAAACATTACTTACTGTTTCAAAAAAGATTTCCATCATCCGAGTTCTCTTCTCTTCAATGCTTAGACCTCTTTTCTTTGACTAAATAGGAAAAGCCATGCTACATGAATAATTGCATTCAAAACCAAAAGCCCCCTGAGCAGGGGGTTGAACTAGATGACCTCCAAGGTCCCTTCCAACTTATTATTATTATTATTATTATTATTATTATTATTATTATTATTAGTCAAAACGACAGACTACATTGAGAGACTGAAAAGTCTCAACTTATCTGATGGGCATCATCTTTGATAGACTTTGTGAGAACTTCCCACACAATTCATTTGCAGAGTTTTACATATAAAAATTATATTAAAAGGATGATATAGCTGATTTCAGCCATAAAAATTAGTTTTATGTATGTTTATCTGTGTAGGTTTTATTACCTATAATTCAGTGTTGTAAATTTTCTTCAATAGAAAATATCAGTATATACAACTACTTCAAAACTATTAAGACTCTCAAATATAAACTTGTTTCTGATGTGTTTGTTTCATTTATCATGTTGAGAATACAAGGAATAATATTGTGTTCACACTGTAGAATCATATATTTATGTTTCATTTATATTATCACATAATTGTATAACGCATCTCACAATAAAAATATAAAATAATTTAACACAAAACAATGTATAATGAAACGTTTAGTTGATTCACAAAATATATTTATAAATTTCAAAATAAATATATAAAATAAACTCGTAAGAACTCCAAAAATGAACAAATTTTTAAAACAAACTACAGGGCTTTTTCAAAGCTGAATGGAAGATTTTCCTCTAATGCCCAAATTACATTTTCTATATAATATTTTAATAACTGTATTCCTGCAGTTTGGGTGACATAAAAGGAAATACATAAACATGACTATTCAATAAGCAAGATGTTTTCCATAAGACTCCCATTTCCTTCATAAGATAATTTGGGAAGTCTGCCTGCAGCTGCAAAATTTTAGAATACTCTCTCTATTGAGATTAAAGGCCTGACTTTACAGGTGCCTAAAACACAACTCTATAACTAAGCATGTGGGCAATTTTTTAACCAAGATTTCCACTACTAATAGCATTTAGAGTGAAATTCAGTTGTGGGATTCAAATATGTGAACAACCGGTTCTCTGTGTGGATGCTGCTTCCGGAAGTCCATTCTGGGTCTGGGCAACAAAAAATTAGCTACTGGTTCTGCCAAAGTGGTGTGAACCGGCTGAATCCCGCCACTGGTGAAATTGTACCATTTGGTAGTTAATTATGATTCTCTTAGCACACATCTAACTACCAAATCAGACAGTTAAGTCATTTCTAAACTCACATTTGAACATTATATATTTTCTTTTTATGACCATGTAATAGTGAAATGCTTTAATTCGGGGTGGAATCAAGGCAACTGAATGGAGCTGAGCATTTACTGGCCGGATGCCCTTCCTATGCTGAGTTCACAGCAGATATTTTCTCTTTGTGTCCTGATAGAAAAACATCTGTCACTGCTTGACCTCTCAACTGTGGGAAGTCAGCCCTCCAGAGAAGGAAATATTAAAAGGGTAGATAAATATATTTCCTCAAAGGATCTTAAAGAGGCAGAAAAGCATGCCCAGTTTTTCTTAATAGCCCCAGGTCTCCGTCCCCCAAGCAGAAATCAGCTCTGTAGGAATGCAGATGGAGGCCCCCAGCTAGAAGATTAAGAAAGACAAAGACACCTAAAATCTACATACCCCATCCAAACTCTAAGACAGGACATAATAGGATTAACCCACAGATGCCAAAGGGCACACACAGACTCCGGTCAGAATACATGAAATAGCCTCAAACAGAAACAGGAAACAACTCCAAACAAAAGGCTCAAGAGGGTATAAAAACCAACTCCCTACATGTGCTCAGTCCTTTTTCCTCTTTTTCCCAGAGCCATCTTCAATAAACTGCAACCTTCTTTCTAAAGCAGTCACCATGTTTATTTCAAGCTTGGACTGAACCACGATAAAGACTTTTCTTTCAACACAACCTTTCAAGTGGGAGGCGAGTCTTCGCCTATAGGTCACCACACCACTCTCATAATCGAACACTATATAGGACTAGAGATTAATTATTTTCTTCAATTATTAGATCTAACCATTTATCTCACGATAATTTTTCGTATTTGTATTTTTTCTTTGAAAAATGTTAGTTTGGGCATGGGTAACCATGATATAGCTTCTGCACTGAATATGAATGTGAACAAATTAGGTTCTGTTGTGATTAAGGGTGAGCCTGTGGGTTCGGCAGTTGGGTCGGACGATTCAGAGGAGGAGGGGGGGGTGTTGGAGAGGTTGCTGAGGGTGTTGGAGAGCTTGCTGATGAGAGCCCTCAGCCAGGCCCCTCCCACCTGGTTACAACGCAGACCCAGCTGTGTGAGCCTGACAGCGTGGATGAAGATGACCCACAGCTGGCCCTGTTCAAGGACGCCCGGCACAGGAGGCAGTCAATCAGGAGTAAACAGAGGAAGGCAATGGGGCACCTCGGAAGGAGGCAGAGAGAAGCCACACCCTGAACTGTTTAAAAGGGGAATGCGTGGGAGGGCTGGTTTGCTGAAGGCAACCGTTTGAATAGCTCCCGTTTCATGGTTCGTGTCTTGTTTTTGCTCTGTTTGCTTTTGTGTCCATAAATTTGGCAGGCTTAGTTCCAGCCTCTTGCCTTCTTGTAAAGGGGTTGTCCCTGCCTTATCTGCAGGGCTGGTAGTAGGTTGGTACAGAACAGGTTCCCTGCAATTCCCTTGTCTTTAAAAAAATCTTAACTTTTCGGCTTCCGCTGGCGGCGCGGCGCTGAAGACAGCCTCCCCTGGCTGCCCGCGGCTCAGCTGTTTGTTTTTTTGCCCGAAACAGCGCCGATCAGCTGTTCGGGCGAAATTGAAGCCCCCTCCTCGGGAGAAGAGGAGGGGGTGAGGCCCCAGGTAGGGGTAGAGTTCTCCGAGGCCGCCTGAGCTTTGAGCTTGGGCGGCTGAAGGATCGAACTCCCCCGAAGCCTGGGTTGCTCCCAGCTGGCCGTCGTCTCTGCTCCGAACTTCCTGGAGCAGAGCCAGGCGTCTGCGAACCAGCCCTGCCTGATGAAAGGACTATGATTTAAAGGAGCAGGCAGAGCGGTACAAGAGGAAAAGGTGAAGAGGACTATTTTATTGTACTCTCTAACTTGTTGGACTTTTTAAACTTTAATTGAAAGTGCGTCATAATTGAGGATTAAAAGATGGCGGCTAAACCTCCCTCTAAAACTCTTCGGAGTGGAGGATCCTCGCCGGTGCAACAATCATCACTACAGGCATTGCACCCTCCTGAAGTGCTGACATCGAAGGATTTGCGAGATGCCTTGGATAAACATGCCCAGGTACTTTTGGAATCAATTAATCAATCAATTGCTGATAAATTTGCACAGATGGAGGAGAAATTGGAGAAATTTGAGGAAAGAATGGAAGAGAGGATGGAACAGAAGTACAGCGTGATGAAGGTAGACATTTTGACTTCAGTGCATAAAGTGGCGGAATGTGTGGAAGATTTAGATGAAAAAGTGGATGATTTGGCTCAAAGGAATGCTATACTAGAAGTAAAAGCACGGGAGAATGAAATTGAAAGAGGCAAGTTGGAAAGGGAGTTAAGCCATGCCCAATATTACCAGATGCAGTTTGCTGTCAGAATTAGAGGCTTAAAAGAGAATGTTAAAGAAGATTTAAAGCAGCTGATCTCTGAGGCTCTCGAAGGGGTATTGAACCAGCCAGCATCTGAAATAAGAGCAGCTATGGATAAAGTGTTTCGGGTGAACTCATGGATTGCCAGACAGAGAAAGTTGCCTAGAGATGTGGTGGTTTATTTTGCAAAAAGAGAAATTAGAGATCAAGTTATACAAGCTGCCTATGATGCTAAGGTTGTGATTGCTGAACAAGAAGTCTTGGTTTTAAAAGAAATTCCTCCAAGGATTTTAAGGGGAAGAAAGGACTATACATTTCTTGTGCAAGAGCTCAAGCAAAGAGATATAAGGTTCAGATGGGAGATTCCAGAGGGGCTGATGGTGATGTATGAAGGTAAAAGGTATAGGCTGACTACTGTGAAACAAGCACGTGATTTCTACAATAATGTCTTAAAAGCAACCCCATTAACGCTCCTGGAAGCTGGAAAGGGATCTGGAGAAGAAGAACAACAAGAGGAGGAAACAGAGGAAAATGGTGCTGGAGGAGATCAAGCTACAATCTCTTTGGATGATCCTAGAGAGCAAAGAGTGACGCGTGCTGCTTTAAAACGAGCAAAGAAAATAAAAGAACAAGATCAGCAAAAGTCTTCAGATTCTTCACATCGCATTCATAGCCAAGCTGTGGGAGGAGCACGGCCTAAAGTAACCAGTCCTATCAAAGCTGTGGTCCAAGAGCTTCTCGAGGATATACATGGCAACTAAATTTTTAACCTGGAATGTTAATGGACTAAACTCACCGCAGAAGAGGAAGAAAGTTTTTCAATATTTAAAACAATTTAAGATAGATGTTATATGCCTGCAAGAAACGCATATTAGAGTTTTGGATCAAAAGTATTTATTGAACTCGAGGCTGGGTACGCAATTTGTTGCTTCTGCAGAGAATAAGAAAAATGGAGTGGTTGTTTATGTTAAAAGTGCCTTAACAGCGGACCTAATTGAAGCAGATAAGCATGGAAGATATGTTATGATCGAGCTGTTGTTTGAAGGTAAAAAGACGCTTTTAGTTGGATTATATGCTCCAAATCAACAACAAGCTGACTTTTTTAGTTTACTTCATACAAAGCTTACCCAGTTGGATTATAAATCCTTTATTTTTATGGGGGACTGGAATGGAGTTATGGATGTACAGTTGGATAAGGCTGGAGCCTTTAAACGCATTCCAAGTCACGCTAGACTGCCTAAATCTTTTTTTGAAATGAAGGATGACCTGGAATTGCGAGATATTTGGCGTGAGAGACATTTGCGGGAGAAGGATTATACATTTTATTCTGATAGACACCAATCTTTTTCGAGGATTGATTTTATTTTGTTGACTAATGATCTTCTTTTGAGAACTAAAAAGGTGAAAATCTGCGCAAGAATTATCTCTGATCACAGTCCAGTGTGGTTGGAGATTGATAAGGAAAGAGGAGATAGACGCTCATGGTGCGTAAATGAGAATTTGTTTAGAAATCAGAGAAATGTGGAAGAATGCAAACAGCGGATGAAGGATTTTTTTGAGATGAATATGAATAAGGGTACCTCTATGGATATGGTTTGGGATGCTAGCAAGGCCTATATGAGAGGGGTGTTGATATATATGAATAATAGACATAGACGTGCAGTGGAAACTAGAAGGAAAGAACTGGAGAATGAAATAAAGGAAAAAGAAAAGGCTTTGATTTTGAACCCAGAGGAGGTGAAGATCAAGGAGGCTATTAGACTGTTACGAGGACAATTTGATAAATTAATGGCTGATCAAGTGGCAACCAATCTGCGGTTTGCTAGGCATAATACTTTTTGCAATGCTAATAAACCAGGCAGATGGTTGGCTTATAGACTGAGGAAAAAACAAAGGGCATCTAATATAGATAAGATTGAGCATAAAGGAAGGGTTGTGTATCAACAGAATCTTATTAAGGATGCCTTTGTGGATTTTTATTCGAAATTATATACTAAAGAGGACATTAATGCAAAAGATATTGATACGTATTTGGAGAAGGCTAGCATCCCGGTTCTTACGCAAGTACAAAAAGAGGGGATTAACCAACTGATTACAGAAGAAGAAATTTTTACAGCTATTAAGGAACTGAAGGTGGATAAAGCACCAGGCACTGATGGCTTGACTGCGGCCTATTATAAAAACTTACAATTAGAGATGATAAAACCGTTAAAGGAACTGTTCCAGACAATCCAGAGGGGGGGAAAGGTGCCCCCGTCTTGGAGAACAGCTTTTATCTCTTTGATTCCGAAGGAAGACCAGGATGCTACTTTAGTTAAAAATTACAGACCGATATCGCTTTTAAATACAGATTATAAGATATTTGCTAAGGTTTTGGCTAATAGACTGATGAGGGTTCTGCAACAGGTGATTCATGGGGACCAAACGGGGTTTATTAGTGGAAGACAAATGAAAACCAATGTGAGACATATAGTTGATGTGTTAGAGTTTTTGGAAAGGCACAACCAGATCTCTGCTGCGCTAATCTTTTTAGATGCTGAAAAGGCTTTTGATCAATTGAACTGGCAATTTTTGTTGAAAGTTTTAGACAAAATGGATTTTGGGGAAAATTTTTTACAACCGATTAGGGCATTATACCAAAAACAAACTGCCCGAATTATAGTTAACAATAGTTTGACAACAGTATGTAATATTGAGAAGGGCACAAGGCAAGGCTGTCCGCTATCGCCCTTGTTATTTATATTAACATTAGAGATACTATTGGTTAAGATTCGGAATTCGGAAAAAATTAAGGGGATACAAGTTGGAGATCAGGATTACAGATTGAGAGCATTTGCAGATGATCTGGTTGTTACAGTGACCCAGCCAGAGAACTCTGTTGTGGACCTGATGGAGATAATAACACAATATGGGAAGGTTTCTGGATTTAAAGTAAATATACAGAAAACTAAAATTTTGGCTAGAAATATGACAGTTTCGCAGAAGGCTCTCCTAGAAGGATTAACTGGATTTGAGATTGTTAAAAGGGTTAAATATTTGGGGGTGATTTTCTCGCCCTCTAATACAAAGCTATATAAAAATAATTATGAAAAGTTATGGGGGAAAATTCAAAAAGAACTGGAGAGTTGGGAAAAATTGCAATTGTCTTTGTTGGGACGGATTGCAGCAGTGAAAATGAATGTCCTGCCCAAATTTTTATTCTTATTTCAAATGATACCGATTCTTAAGAAAGACTCTAACTTGGAGGAATGGCAGCGTGGTATCAATAAATTTGTGTGGGCAGGGAAAAAGCCACGAGTTAAATTTAAGATTATGCAGGATACTCGTGAGAGAGGTGGCCTTAAAATGCCTAATTTTAAATTATATTATGAAGCTGCTGCACTAGTAGGAATAAGTGATTGGATTAATTTGACACAATCGAGGTTATTAAATCTTGAGGGCCATGATCTGTTGTTTGGCTGGCATGCATATTTGCTGTATGATAAGAAGGTAGATACTGTGTTTAGGATGCATATTTTAAGACAGGCATTGCTGAGAGTTTGGAAGAAGTATAGACATAAGTTAAGCAGCAAGATACCATTGTGGGCAATCCCAAAACACGCAATAGAAAATATACATGCTGGTTTCAAACATGATGAGACTACTTACAAGGAAATTTTAAGTTTGGAAAGAAATATTTGGTGCTTGAAATCATATAGTTTCTTGCGAGAAGAGAAGGTTGTTCAGACTTGGTTTCAATATATTCAGTTACAGGCCAGGTGGAAAGAAGATCAAAAAAATGGATTTGCAACGACTGATGAAAATTTGATAAAGCAAATTAGAAATCAAGGACCAGCACATATTAAACGGATATATCTTGCATTGATAGAGATTGATTCAGAAACAGAGCTTGTTAAGGATTGTATGATAAAATGGGCCCAAAACATTCAGGAAGTTATTACAATGGACACGTGGGAAAAGATCTGGGTGAGGAATGTAAAATTCACTCAAGCTCAAAGTTTAAGAGAGAACTTTTACAAAATGTTTTATAGATGGCATCTAGATCCTAAAAAGCTTGCAAGTATGTATCCGAATTATCAGCCTAAATGTTGGAGGTGTGGTGATGAAGAGGCAACATATTTTCACATATGGTGGACATGTAAAAAGGTCAAGGCTTTTTGGATAAAAGTCTGGTGGAATATGCAGAAGATTTTTAAACGGAGGATAAAGTTTTGTCCGCAATTTTTTTTGTTGGGAATAATTGTTGACGCTACAGTTGTGGACTCTAAGTTGATGTTGAATTTAGTTACGGCAGCAAGACTTTTGATAGGTCAATATTGGAAGAAAGAGGAACTGCCGACTATACAAGAGTGGATTTTAAAGGTTTCCGACTTGGCAGAGATGGCGAAGATTTCGGCCTATTTGAAAGATTACTCGCAAGAACATTATATTATGGAATGGAGAAAATGGATTGAGTTTATCCAGAATAAGTATAGGGTCAAGAAGTTTTATCTAGCATTTGAATAAGTCTTCTTTCGTTTTCTTTTTTCTTTTTTTTATTTTGTCTTCTATATATATTTAATAATGCTAAGTTTTGTTTGATCCTATATAAGTTAGAGAGTGATGGATTTTAGAATTTATAGTTGTTAGTATATGGTTGTTTATGATTGCCTTTTTATATATATATACCTTGTATTTAGCTCTGGGAAGTCCGGGGGGGGAGGGGGGTTAGGGGGAGGTGGGGGGGAGGAGGGAGGGGGGGAGGGGGGGGAAGGGGGGAGGTAGGGAGGGGAGGAGGGAGGGGGAAGGGGGTTTTTTAAAGGAAAACTGTATTTTTAAAACTTTTCAATAAAAAAAAAAAATCTTAACTTTTCCACTATTTAGAGCAGCCTCCTTTTTGCTTGTGTATTTATGAATATTTTACCATGTAATGTTTTTGGACTTAAAACCCCCATGATACCTGTTCCAGTCCATGTGAAAATAAAAATTTAGCAAATATAGTATGGCAATACCTTTTTAGGACCAACCAAGAGTGTCAAGTTGCCAACTTCTAGCAAACTATTGCACAAATCCATATACTGGCTATGTATTATAGTACTAGTCTGTTTTTATACCTGCTTGTTTATACAGCTTATCTGTCTGAGAATTTAGTGCAGAGAAACTGTACTAAAAACAGTCCAAAGCCACTATGAAAGAAATAGTGCCCAATATGCATATTATAGTACTGTTATGCAATGACAGCTAAGAGCCGTTTTGGCACAGTAGTTAGAAAGCAATATTGCAGGCTGCCAGCAGTTCAATTCTCACTGGCTCAAGGTTGACTCAGGCTTCCATCCTTCTGGGGTGGGTAAAATGAGGACCCAGATTCTTGGGGGCAACATGCTGACTTAGGGAGGGCTGTAAAGCCCTGTGAAGCAGTATATAAGTCTAAGCGCTATTGTTATGATAAAACAACCCATTTCTTTCTAGTTATCAGCCTTTTTAGCAATAAAGTTACACATACCAAAGTTGTGAGTAGATACAATATTAATTACTGAAGTTACTATTATCTTTCCTTGGCAATGCTTTTATTTACATACTCTTTAACCTATTATAATCAATTAAACAGTGTGGACAGCACACTGGTGTTAAGTTTCAAAAACCGAATAGCAAAACATTGATTAAACTTTCAACAACAGGTTTTAAGACAAGTAGATGTAAATGACTTGCTTAAAATAATGTGTTTCACCACCTTCACTTAACTGGCTGCGGTCCAAGTTATTTCCTCCAGTTATATGCACTATGAGGTATAAGTTGAGTTTTTATGGTGGGGTGTATAAAAATATCTTTTCTCTATGTATTTCTCTTCCTTGGTTACATGCATTACTGTGCAGTAAACAGAATTGTAAAAGGAATAATATATAAACACAATTAAAATGTACTCTGCACAAGATTAGTATAACTTGAGCTCTCTGGCCCAGGCTGAGAATTTTAACTGGGGTTTTATTTTCAGGGATAATTTAATCTTTTTAATTGTCTTTTAACTTTTGTATTTTGTATTGGTGTGATTTTAAAATGCCCTGTAAACCGCCCTGAGTTCTTCGGGAAAGGGCGGTATATACCGGTAAATCTAATAAAATTAAATTAAATTAAAACTTAGGAATTTTTTAAAAAGGGATTTTTTTTCAATTTCCAGGATTAATATCCCACTCACTTTCACAAAAGAGAGATCTTTAAACAGCTGTTATTCATTATACTGTAAAGACAATTCCTGGACAAATAATGAAGGAAAGGAATGACCACTACCATTATGGATTTCTCAAATATTGATGGCTAACCCTGCAAAACCCAGAAGCAGAGGCACAAATCCAGCAAAAATGAGTTTAAAAAGCAGAGATTTATTCTAAGCAATTTGCATATCCCACACAGCAATATCCCTACACTTTGGGATTGATGTTATGCATTCAGTCATGTCCAACTCTTGGTGATTCTGTGGGCCAGGTCTCTCCACATTTTTCAATATTGCACAACTTAACTACTACTACTACTACTACTACTAAATTATTACTACCCCTACATGTTGAGATTATTAGATATAGTAATGAAAGTGTTCAGAACAAGTATGGATTGTGTGCACAGGTAGTCGACTTATAACTATTCATTTACTGACTGTTCAAAATTACATCACTGAAAGAAGTGACTTATGACCATTTTTCACTCTTACAACCTTTGCAGCATCCCCATGGTTACATGATCAAAATTCAGACAGTTGGCAATTGATTCATATTGCCCCTAAGGACATTCTGGCTGTAGTGGTCTGGGATCATGTGATCCCCTTTTGCAATCTTTTGACAAGAAAAGTCTATGGGGGACTTCCAGTTTGCGTGTGCGGTGCTTCCGGTCGTGCAGGAACACCCTGCTTCCTGCCGTCCATTTCTTTATTTTTTGGAGGACCCTGAAAAGGGTCAAAAATTGCCCTGGAGGGACGATTACCAAGAGGAGGACTTTCCTGCAATCGCGGAAGGGCGGCAGCCCTTCGCTGGAATCCAGAATCATCTCCTTTGGCCCGAAGAAGAGACCGGCCATAAAGATGGCCGATCATTAAGCCACTCCCTGCCGAAAGCCAAAGCACTACCTAGCACTAAGAAGCAATCTGGAGGATCTGAGTGAGCTTTTAACTTTCTTATTCCCTAACCATCTTCCTGTGGGACTTTCCTGAAAATCTTTTCCCCCCATTTTTTGAGAAAACAGCGAATATCTACTTTGGGAACAAAGCTTAAAGCCTCAAAGCTATAAAATAACTTTAATTAATTCAGCAAAAAAATTAAGTAATTTCATCCGTATTTACCGTATTTTCTGGCGTATAAGATGACTTTTTAACCCATGAAAATCTTCTCAAAAGTTGGGGGGTCGTCTTATACGCCGGGTCGTCTTATACGCCGGAAAAAAAAAACATAAATCAGTCGAGTGTCCCCATTCTTGCAAAGCCGGGCCGCCCCGCGCAACTGAGCTATCTCCGGCGCGGCTCCGGGACATGGCTGAGCGGGAGCGTCGGGCGGCTCTCCCCATGCAAAGGCGGCGCTGCCCGTCGGCTCTTGGCCCGAGGGGAGGGCCTCGCGCCTGCCGTACTCACCTGTCACCATCACTGCTCTCCCCCCCCAGGGGATGCGCTTCCACCAGGCGGTGCTGGCTGAGACGAGCCAGCAGGCAGCCGCCGTGAGCGCGGCGCTGAGGGGCAGCGGCAGGACGGCCTGGCCCAGCGCCTGCAGCCCCACGCGCAGCAGCAGCCGGCAGCTCAGCAACAGGTCCGAGCGCAGGAGCCGCACCGCCAGGCTGCCCAGGAAAAGCAGCCACACCGAGAGGCTGCACGCCCAGTCCAGCTCCATGAGGGGCAGGGCGGGAAGCCGGCCGGGAAGAGGGACCGGGAGCCCGGGCCGAGCGCGCCTCGGCTGACAGTGAGAGGGAAGCGGCACATGAGTTGTAAAAAAGAGGTGGCAGGCGGAGCTGCCCCGCCCTGCGCCCAATGGGAGAAGTTCAAGGCCTGGGGGGGAAGCAGGAGGGGCGCCGGCCATGGCGGGGTGGCGGTTGCCCTCCGGCGCTGCCTGCCGCTCGGGAAACGCTGCGCCTCGGGGGCCGGCAGAAGTGCAGGAGCAGCGAGAGGGCCGGCGGGGCCAGTCGGGCCTTCGCCTCCTCTGCGACGGACAGGGAGGGCAGGGCCCTCCGCTCTCGCCTTTGTGGGTCTTGTATACGCAGGTGCAATTGGCAAAAGTTGCCCCCTCGCCGCCCCCCACAAGGCCTAAGAGCCCTCAGGTGAAACAGCCCCTTTTGCGCGTCCCCCGCGCCCTCCCCTGAGAAGAGCCTCCTGGGCTGAGAGGCGTCCTCCCGGCCAGAGCTCGAAGGCAAGAGCCTCCCCAGCAGCCCCTCTTCCCCATAGGGGCCCAAGAGCCGCCTTCCGTGGGGTGGAGCTGGACCCCAGGCGCTGGTGGGGTGGTTGCACCGTCCCCCCACAGGACGCCTCCCCTGCATCCCCCCTGGGGAGGGAGCACCTGCCCGCCGCCAGGCCATTCTAAGTTCCAGGAACTTCCGGGGACTTCTGGTGCCCCTCTCGCCCGCAGACCAAGCACCGGCCCTCGCCAGCCGGCCTCGGCATGGCCGCCCCAAGCCCGCCTCTCCAGAGCGTCTTCCGAGCCCACCTGGCTGACCGCCTCCTGGGCGGGGCTTGGCTCCAGACGCGTGGCTGCTCCGTCTGCAAATGTGCTCTCAAATGGGTGGGTGGAAGGAAAAGCCCCTTTGGGCTTCAAAAGGGAGGCTTTGCACCATCTGCATCAGACGGGGCTGAATCGGGCTTGTGTCGGACACTTGGCAACTGGCATGTAAGTATTTTCTGGCATATAAGACGAAAAACCTTGAAAATCTTCTTAAAAGTCGGGGGTCGTCTTATACGCCAGGTCGTCTTATACGCCAGAAAATATGGTACTAAAAAGCTTCTATTTGTTGCTGAAAATCCACTACCCTATCTTTTCTCTAAGCTGTGAATTAAGGAAAAAAATTGGACTAATCCTACAAAAGTTCTATATTAATTTGGAAAAAGAAAAGAAAATTCCTATATTGCATGTTATATGTTACTGATGACATCTTGTGGCGAAACCTGGTACAGCAAGTAAATTTCCTTTTGTTGTTGTGAGAGCTCACTGAATAATACAGCTGTCCTTGACACTAAGATAAGGGTGGGAACACCTGGCACTGAATACAACTCTTCAGGAGGTGGAAAATCTTTGACTATTATTAAAACAGCCTCCATGGAAGATTTAACTGCAAACAACAACAAAATGGATGAATACATCCCACCACTTGATTATAAACTGATACTGGACAAGATTTTGGCAATGACAGAGCAAATTAAAGCCAAACTGCAAGAAAAATCTGACAACCTAAAGCCACCAAATCAAATTTTGACTTTAAATGAGGAAAAAATAACCCCAAATCAAATAGAAGTGTAAACTAACACTAAAATAGGAATTTCAAAGAACAACAAAAGCAACCTACAGAAGACCTTAAAGTCCAAACTTTAATGGCAACTACAAAACCTACAACCCAAAAAGCAGCAGCTCCTGAAGAAAACAATACCAAGAGTGAAGACACCAAAGGCCTTCAAATACAATATATTGAGAATTCAATTAATCAATGACAATCATAATACCAGCTACTAAAGGTAAAGGTTCCCCCGCACATGCGTGCTAGTCGTTTTCGACTCTAGGGGCCGGTGCTCATCTCCGTTTCAAAGTCGAAGAGCCAGCGTTTGTCCGAGGACGTCTCCGTGGTCATGTGGTCAGCATGACTAGACGCCAAAGGCGCACGGAACGCTGTTACCTTCCCACCGTAGTGGTCCCTATTTTTGTACTTGCATTTTATGTGCTTTCGAACTGCTAGGTTGGCAGAAGCTGGGACGAGTAACAGGCGCTCACTCTGTTACGCGGCACTCGGGATTTGACCCGCCAAACTGCCAACCTTCTGATTGACAAGCTCAGCGCCCTAACCCACTGAGCCACCGCGTCCCTTTAATACCAGCTACTACTTTCTACCTAACCCAGACAGAATTGGAAGAACAAAAAGATTTGACTGATTTAATGACAACGATATTATTTCAACCATCAAAAACTGAATTATCAAAGCAAAAATACCATGGTTAAAGGGAACATCTTCCTTGCAAAACTGACATTTGGATACGCTCCCTGGATTCAAATAAAGGGTATAGGAAGAAAGGAAGATACATTTGAGATTTTAACAATGCCAAGAGGGAGGCATGATTGGCATAAAAGGAAGGCAAGAGTTAGATTTAAAAAAAAACCTGAACTTGTTTCTCTTTTGGGATTCCTAAAGATATACTATAAAACTATCTCTTTTATGGATTAAGGGTAATCCCTAAAAAATAACTGATTTTACATTTAGCTTTTAGATTGGTAAAGGAAAACAAATGTAAGCTTTTAGAATATAACTCTAAACTATATTTTAGAACTTGGAATGACATATCAAAAGATAGTACTTTAATAATTGATGACTGATAATTGATAATTACTTTTGAACCATAGTATAGAACCTAAATTTTATATATAAAAGATAGTATTTTAATAATTGTTGAATGGTTAAGGCAAAAAACATATTTCTAATAACTGATTTCTTAAGATGAAAATTAGACTTTAATGGTAAAAAACTTAAGAATGCTTTGTAATGAACAATATGTTTTGTAGACAAAAGAATTATTCTTTAATGAAATCCAAAAATTAAGCTTTTTCTTATATACTATAGGCCACTCTAGAATATCCTATTGCAATTAGATAAAATTTAAAAACAGGATATTGATATGTATTTCTGAAAACATATTTTAAGTTTTGTTGATTGACTAGGTTACAATTAAAAATGTACTAACTTGTTTATTTTGACTGTAATAACTAAGGGAAGTAGAGAGGGCATCTCTGTTGATGTAACCTGAACTATTTACAACTGGTGATTTCTTATTTTAACTACCCAACCACCATATTGTTTCACAAATACTTGTATATGTAAATATTAAAAAAATCAATAAAACGTCTAAAAAAAGTCTATGGGGAAGCCAGATTCACTTAACAACCCTGTTACTAACTTAACAACTAAGATTCACTTAAAAATTGTGACAAGAAAGGTTGTAAAATGAGACAAAGCTCACTTAACAAATGTCTCACTTCACAACATATATATTTTTTAATCCCATTTATATTCCGCCCTTCTCCGAAGACTCAGGGCAGCTTACAATCTAAGCACAAATCAATGTGCTTAGCAATAGCCTTCATTCTATGTATATGCCTGCTTATTAGGGCTTTCGCCCCCCCCCCCCCCAGCAGCATTATTACGAAGTCAGCTTATTGCCCCCAACAATCTGGGTCCTCATTTTACCTACCTCGGAAGGATGGAAGGCTGAGTCAACCTTGAGCCTGGTGGGATGCGAACCTGCACTAATTGCAGGCAGCTGGTATTATTTAAGGAGGCATTAGCCCACTGCTCCACCAAGGCTCAATTGTGGTCATAAGTTGAGGACTATCTGTATTTAATAGTATAATTAACCAGTGGAACAACCTGCTTCCAGAAGCTGTGAATGCTCCAACACTGGAAGTTTTTAAGAGACTGGACAGCCATTTGTCTGAAATGGTATAGGGTTTCCTGCCTGAGCAGGGGGTTGGACTAGATGACCTCCAAGGTTCCTTCAAACTTTACTATTATGATTATGATTAAATTACTAAACATATACCGGTCTGAAGGTGGAGAAATATGGTACCTCATTCACCATCCTCTCCCTAAAATATGCTTGGCTTCTGGTTCTGTGTGAGCAAGGGAGGGCTGGAAACACACATAACTGAAAGGGGAGACTGGTCAATCTCACTCAGTGATTCTGTAACGATTCTGTCTCAAACTCACCTCACAGGGTTGTTACAAAGATCAAATGCAAGACGGAAGGTGTAAAATGTAGAGCTTTGTTTTGATCTGGTCGATTTAGTTATACGGGGTGACGGTAATTACTTAAGACAGAGGTAAGAAACGATGGTCCCTTTATGACTTATGGACTTCAACTCCCAGAATTCCTGAGCCAACACGTTGAAGTCCACAACTCATAAAAGGGCCATCGTTCTCGCCCCACATTTTTAAGAGATGAAGCTTTCTGTCAGTGCCCAATTCCTTGAGGGAAAGCCTTATGGAGTTCAAAGACATATACTTCTAGGCGAGGGGGTGGTCTGTGACACCCCCAAGCAGGCTGGCCACAGCTAACCCTCCGTCAGCGACTTGCTGGCTGAAGATAACGGGGTTACGCTGATAATTGAAACCTAATTTCTTACAAGCCCGACTAACCTCGAGGAAAAGAGGTTAATTACATCAGCTTCTTCCACTCCACTTCCCCCTTTCCCCAGGCACCTCAACGGGTGTTGGGCATGATGGGAGCTGTAGTTCAACGTATCTACAGGAGACCAGGAGTTCAGGGGGAAATACATATTCCACTCGATCGTAGCCTTATAGCCCGCTTTCGGATCGGGAAGTGCCCGGGAAAAGAATGACTTAGAAACTCGCAAGCCCGGCGGACGCGGGCCAGCTTACCATCTCCTATCCAGGTCCTCCTCCAAACGGCGGGAACGGGATTTGCGCGGGAAAAGCAGCGGGAAGCCGTCCCGCCCCTTTGACGAGAAAGGGCCACCTGATGGCGCTCAGCTGCATTTGCGACTCCGCAGCGGATATAGGCGGCCCCGCCCTTTCTCTCACTTTTTCTTTTTTTTTGCGGTGTTCCATGGAGCTAGAAAAAAGAAAACAGGGCAGAAAATGTGCACGCGTACACGGGTGCTCTCTCTCATGCTCCGTAAGAATGCGGCTGTTTTCTCCTTTTCCCCATTAAGGCATATCATTGTAATACTTCTCAATGCTCTGCCCAAGTGTTCTAATACGTAACAGTATTATTATCTTTATGTATTTAATTTCTTACCTGGAGTAGCGTACGGAGGATACTGTTTTTGGAATATTAGTGCATGGTTTACGTATTTACGTAATTTCTGTTCCTACAAATCAAAATATTTTCCCCCGAAATACGGACAGGAATATTAAAACTAAAATCAGAAATTATGTTTCTCTTTCGTACTACTTTTACTTTCAGGCGTTCCTAATCAGTTTGTTAAAAATATAGAACTGAAGAAAGTCCGAATATTAAACAAGATAAAAAGTTATCTAAACTATGGAAGGGAAAATTTCAGAATGATAGTTACACTTATTAAGAGTGATCACTCTAACCATGTGGATTTCCCTATCTCTGGTGTTGGCAATTAGATAGCATGCTTTGTTACCCATTTCTAACAATTATTTGAAATAACACCTGCTTTGAAAAATGCTAATTCTTCACTTAGCACCATCGCTGTTTTGCTTTGTAAAAACACTATAATTTAGAGATTCTTCTGAGGCGTTTCACAATCTTGGTTTCACCACCGTGAATACTTGGTGTCATCCTTAAAATTGGCCAATTCATTCTTATCCTCAGTTCAGGTTCATTTATGAACAAGCTTAAAAGCTGAGTCCAAACTAATCCTTGATGGTCTCTATTTCTTATAATTGTTCATTTACTTCTATTCTTTGGGGTGAGGTAGGTAATTAAGCAGTTCCATGAACTCTACATTTTTTGAAGAAAAATTAATGAACAATTTTAGTAAAAGCTCCAAGAGAAGAAAACTTTGTAAAAAGTGTTTTGAAAAACCAAGTATACAATATAATATTTACAGGTTCACCTCCATCCACTCACTTATTGACACATTTTTTATATTCTTCTATTACTGTGGTGGGTTAAATAACCCTACATGTGCTTATTGTTGCATTACAATCTAGAAATATTATTAGAAAATTGCAGTGCTTTTTTTGTAAAAAAAAAAAAAGTGCTGGAACTCACTCACATCATACAACCCACCTTGCCTACTCTACAAAAAAAAGGTGCCAGAACTCCATTCTGGGCGTTCTATGACAAAAAAAGCCCTGGAAAATTGTTTAAGATGAAGGATGTAACTTCTTCCTAGTTGATAGACTGGCAAATCAGGACAGCAGCGTACATTACAGATCACTTAACTGATTCTTGCTCAGTTTTTGATATAGAGGTAACTTAAACCTACAGTGTATTGTAGAAACTCCTTTTTTGTGACCTTGTAGTCCTTATTTGGGGTAGAGTTGGGGCGACAAGATGAAGCTGAGCATTTACTGGCCAGATGCCCATTCTGATGCCTATGGAGTTTGCAGCAGATTTTTCTTTCTTTGCGTCCTAGGAGAGAAACATCTGCTGTTACCTAGGATTGAATTCTCAACCTTCTGAATGGGAGGCAAGCATCTTCACCAATAGGCCACCATGCTGTTTTACAGAGAAGATCAGGGGACTGGAGGCTAAAACATATAAGGAACGGTTGCTGGAATTGGGTATGTCTAGTCTGAAGGACGAGGGGTTGCACAATAGCAGCATTCCAATATTTCAGAGGCTGCCACAAAGAAGAGGGAGTCAAGCTATTCTCCAAAGCACCTGAAGGCAGGACAAGAAGCAACGTATGGAAACTAACCAGAGAGAAGCAACCTAGAACTAAGGACAGATTTTCTGACAGTTAGAACAATTAATCACTGGAACAACCTGCCTCCAGAAGCTGTGAATGCTCCAACATTGGAAGTTTTTAAGAAGAGACTGGATAGACATTTGTCTGAAATGGTATAGGGTTTCCTGCCTGAGCAGGGGGCTGGACTAGATCAGGGCTTTTCAAACAGTGGTACGGGTAGCACCTGTGGTACATTGGCACCTGGCAGGTGATACGCAACCATCCTAGAAAAGTGGTGGGGGAGGGGAATGAGCTGAACCAGTGGCAGCACCGCACAAGCCTGAGTGAGAGATGGCTGGAGCTACAGGCTGTCAGGGCTCAGCAAAAGTGCCAGGATCAGTGCTTCTTCGGGGCTATCAGGGCTCAGTGGAAGCGCCAGGATAAGCGCCAGGCTCCAGTTGGAGCTCAGCACTGATCCTGGCACTTCTGAGCCCAGAAGAAGCGCCGACCAGCTGGAATGTTGCAGCATTTCCAGGATCTTGTGATTTACATTCAAATGTTTGACAGCTGATTCATATTTATGATGGTCACAGTGTCCCAGGCTCATGTGAAGTGACCAAAACCTGCTGCAACACCCAGAAGACAGGGAATAAAAACTAAACACCCCCCCCCGTCACACGCCCCACCCCCACTACCAATCCTCAACAGAAATGCTCACAACAGTGAAAACCTCGGACAGGAGGAACAGCGCCGCCAGGCGGGCAGGCAGGTGTCTTGCTTGGCTGTGGCTTGGGGGGCACTTTTTTTCAGTACCATTGTAACTTTGAACAATCATTAAGCGAACTGTTGTAAGTCGAGGACTACCTCTACTTCATCACTTTTTTCCTTTTTTTGGTCCTCAAGTTTTTGACACCTTCCTAGGCAACTGGTGGTACCCAGATGTTGCCTTATCCTAAAAGTGGTACAGTGGGTGAAAAGGTTGAAAAGCCCTGGACTAGATGACCTCCAAGGTCCCTCCCAACTTATTATCATTAGTGTATTATAGAGCTCTAATAAAATAAACACACACACACAATAATAATAATAAACAGGATTTACTAGACTATTTGAATACATTCAATTAAAGGAAGCATACTTTATTGAACAGTTTGTTTAACAATTCCTACCATCAGCAAATTCCTCCAAGTGGCTAACCTAAGTCTACTTATCTGTAAACTCATTGGTTCTGTCTTTCAGAGTAAGAGAGAACAGGTCCAGTCTCTATTTTATACTTGAAAACCATTAACACATCTTTTTACCTTCCTAGGCTAAACTTACTCAGTGCTAGACCTCTGCTGAGCTTGGTTTTCTCCCTGACAAGCCAACCATGCCCCTTAGATACTGGAATCTCTGAGCAAAACACTAAGGCGAAAATCTGCTGAAAACAGCAGTGGTGTCTCTTGTTAATTCAGTGGCCATCCATCGATCCCAGCATCTTGTTTGAGAGCCACAACTCTAGGTGAAGCTTCCTTCATTTTGTTTATATATGCATAAACCTCCTTCATACATGTATTATATAATTCTTCTGTAGCTACAGGATGTTCTTAGAGAAGACAAAAGTTTATAAAGCAACTAGTTTATACAGGTTGCATCATCTTTTTCTGCATACCTTATTAGGAACAAAGAGTGTTTGATTTAGGAAAAGGCCTTGCCATTGATTGTACATAGTTATACTGGTTTTCTCTTAGGACAAACAGAACTTGTTTCTTATTATTGTATGTTGCTTAATTCTTATTCCCTTCCTTGCCAGTACTTTGTTTTGTGTAACTTTGCTGTTATAATGGCTTCTACCTAATTCTATTGTGCATTCAAAATATTGCTTTGGTTAAGTCTGCTAATATTTACTGATTTCAGGGTCCAGCACCTTTTCTTGTTTGACAATGTTCTTTTTAGATTGAAATTCCCAGAACTGATCAGGGCAAAGTGGGACAATTATTTCCTGTGGCCTGCACTTTATGCTCCTTTATATATCCCAAAGTTGCATTTGATTTTTTTTCAGTAGCCACCACACGATTGGCTCCTCTTCAGCTTATGATGCATTAAAGCACACACATCTTTTTCACATATGCAGCCATCAAGTCAGATCTGTTATCTTGTGCTTTTCATTTTTTTAATTCCGATAGTTTACATTTCACCCAATACATTTCCGCTCACATTCAAGTCTGTCTAAATCTATTTAAATATTCTTTTCCTTATAAAGTATTAACCGTTCCTCATTTTTCTGCCTCCTTCAATTTAATAATTATCTCCTCTTTAACATCATTAACAAAATATTGAATAACATACAAAATGTTCAATAACACAGAAGTCAGAACAGTCCTTTGGCACTCCAATACAGATAGTCCTTGGGTTATGACCACAATTGAGCCCAACATTTATGTTGCTAAGTGAAACATTTGTTAAGTGAGTGTTTCCCCATTTTATGACCTTGTAAGAAGTGAATCATTGAGTTAGTAATACAGTTGTTAAGTGAATCTGGCTTCCCCATTGATTTTGCTTGTCAGAAGGTTAAAAAACTGTTCACATGACCCCAGGACACTGCAATTGTCATAAATCTGTACCAATTGATAAGCCTCTGAATTTTGATCATGTAACCATGGGAATGCTGCAATGGTTCCAAGTGTGAAAAATGATCATACATCAAATTTTTTAGTGCCGTTGTAACTTTGAATGGCCACTAAATGAACTGTTGTAAGTCAAGGTCTACCTGTATATAGTACTTTCCAACCTTAATGGAATCATTAGCAATATTTTCTAGTAGTCATTTAGCTAATTATGAATCAAGGTAAACGTTGTGGGCGCGGCTTTGGTATGATGAAACCAGCCTGTGGGCCGGCAGTTTGACACCCCTGAGCTAAATGCTTCTTTCTTGCCTGTCTTAAACTGCAGCTCTCCTTTTCCCAGAGGCATAATAATGGCTAGCCAGGGTTTCATTTTACTTTATTAGTGTTTAGAGGCATTACTTGCATGTTTTGACCTATATTTGTTTTTCTAACACCATACTAAATTTTTGTTTGGTTACCGTATTTTCCGGCGTATAAGATGACTCGGCGTATAAGACGACCCCCTACTTTTAAGAAGTTTTTCAAGGTTTTTTGTCTTATACGCTGGAAAATACTTACATGCCCTGCCCTCCCTGTCCGTCGCAGAGGAGGCGAAGGCCCGACTGGCCCCACCGGCCCTCCCGCTGCTCCCGTGCTTCTGCCGGCCCCCGAGGCGCAGCGTTTCCCGGGCAGCAGGCAGCGCCAGAGGGCAGCCGCCACCCCGCCACGGCCGGCGCCCCTCCTACTCCCCCCCTAGGCCTTGAACTTCTCCCATTCGGCGCAGGGCGGGGCAGCTCCGCCCGCAGCCTCTTTTTCATGTGCCGCTTCCCTCTCACCATCGGTCGAGGCGCGCTCGGCCCGGGCTCCCGGTCCCTCTTTCCGGCTGGCTTCCCGCCCTGCCCCTCATGGAGCTGGACTGGGCGTGCAGCCTCTCGGTGTGGCTGCTTTTCCTGGGCAGCCTGGCGGTGCGGCTCCTGCGCTCAGACCTGTTGCTGAGCCAGCGGCTGCTGCTGCGCATGGGGCTGCTGGCCATCCTGCAGGCGCTGGGCCGTCCTGCCGCTGCCCCTCAGCGCTGCCCTCACGGCAGCTGCCTGCTGGCTCGTCTTGGCCAGCACCGCCCAGCGGAAGCGCAGCGTCGGACGGGAGCAGGACTTCCCTGCCGGCTCCCGTCCGACGCTCTTCCCTCTTGAGGCAGCTGCTGCCTCAAGAGGGAAGAGCGTCGGACGGGAGCCGGCAGGGAAGTCCTGCGTGCGCGTGTGCAGGACTTCCCTGCCAGCTCCCGTCTGACGCTCTTCCCTCTTGAGGCAGCATCCCCGAGGACTCCTTAGGAGCTGGGGAGCGATGCTGCCTCAAGAGGGAAGAGCGTCGGGCAGGAGCCGGAAGGGCAGTCCTGCACACGCGCGCACTCCCCAGCTGCTAAGGAGCAGCCGGGGAGTGCGCGTGTGCGCAGGACTGCCCTGCCGGCTCCCGCCAGACGCCACCCACTGATTTTCCGGCGTATAAGACGACTGGGCGTATAAGACAACCCCTCAACTTTTGAGGTGATTTTCATGGGTTAAAAAGTCATCTTATACGCCAGAAAATACGGTACATACTCCTACTTTCATTTCCTACATACAGCCCATTTTTTTACGATTTTATATAAATTATGTATATATTTTATATCTTTAAATATCTTTTCTTTTCTCCTAAGTAGGAATTGGGATTCTGTGCTCTGCCTCTTGACTTCAAGGCACTGAATCTACCCTACATTTCCACAGATTGCATCAAAATATCCCAGTATTCAAATCTGATTACTTTGTATGGCCCTTGGCATGAACTCAAAGATAACACGATTACCTTTTCTCCACAAGATTCCAATAATATCTTCATTTTTTTCAACCAATTTGTCCCCGTTAGAATTTTTTTTTTCTTCTGAATCCAGCAAATCTTTCCAGAAGGTGGTGGAGCACTTGAAATCTCCTTGCTATTGCATGTCTCTATGAAAGTTTGGCAATCTGACAAGAGTTCTTACTAATATCCTTTTGATTCTCCAGGCTGTCTTATAATAAATTCTAACAATACAGTTAGACTCTTTCTCCTTTAATTTTTGCAGATATTGTCGATGGGATTTTTATAATCTGATTCCTTGATTTATATATTTTTTTAGTTACCGCACCCCTTCCTTTTCTATTAAGTCTTTTCCTTGAAGAATTTGTACTTAATCCTATGTGATTTCAAATTCTCCCCATTTTCCATACCTGCATTTTTACATTCTAATATATTGAGAACTGAAGTGCTATCCCTAATAGTTATTTTTGCAGTTTCCTGCCAATGTCTAAATTCCCTATCTATTTTCATACTACATTTTCCTATTTATTGGTTTCACTTCTTGACAATTTATTTGTTTTCCTATTTTCTCTAATTAAATGCCTTTCTGGTGAGACACATGTGGACTATTTTCCAGTCTTTGTGAAATGTAGCCTGTATCTTGCCAGGAATCCTTCATTAAATCATACTGTCCCTAGTCAAGGAAGCCAAATCCTTCAGTAATTAGCCACTGATTTAAAGGATTCTTTCCTGTTCTTGTGTGTGGCTCTTCACTGGAAGAGTTAACAAATGTCTCATGTCCTTCACCTTCCAGCCCAAGGTCTCATAGTTTTGAGAGGTCTCAAGTTTCTATTTCTTAGTCTACCTTGTAGGGCTGATGTCAGCAATAGTTTGAATATTTTCTCTCCAATCCAACCTGCTTCAATATCTGTAGGGGGATGTTTACATTGCAGAGATCAGATGTTGCACACTTAATTATTTTCAAAATTCTAAAAAAAAGATTCCTTGAATAACAAATAAGGACTGATTTTGGTTCTACTCATTCTATTTACTACATTAAAAAGAAAATTATAAGATAGCATGTTTTATCCATAATACTTTGCATTAGAGAGTACTCTGTATTAATTACAGAGGGCCAAACAGCCTGGCATAGGGCCAGGCTATCTGCAGGACCACTTTTCTCCTATTGTTTTTGCTCAATCTAAATGGTTCTAAACCTAGTGGTCTTTCATAAAATTCTGGCCCAAATGCCTAAGGAAACAGCCAAGACTTCTTGACATCTTCCCTGTTAAAAATGAAAATGAGCAATAAAGATACACAAGGACAATGTAGCAACCCAACCATTCTCAGTTCTGAAAAATAACACAAAACAATTTTCATTCAGTTTTATTTGAGGGAGGGTTGTGCATGATAAAGGATACACATTTGATTTTGTTTTTCTTAGTGTTCCAAAATAAGGTAAAAGGGTTTCTTAAGCTCTCTTTGTAGGATAAACCATAAAAAATACCATGGCACACATGAAGCTAAATCTACATACAGACATTCTTCAATGAACAGCTTTCATCCTCAGCCTTAACTAGACAGAGATTATACATCTATAAGGGAGCATAACAAATAAAAGAAGTTCTACAATTTCAGTATTATTTCCAGAGAACATGAGGCTTAATAACTTTATGTACCTAAAAATGAAATAGGGATGAAACTGATATACAAAGCTGGAATGTACAAAGCAACAAATTATAATTTATTCTAAGAACCTGAAGAACACAATGTGTGAAACAGTTCAACTGCAAGCACTGGGATATAAGAGTATATGGTACTTATCATGTATCATTCCCATGTCACAAAGGGAAAGAAAGCAAACTTTTAAGGTTAAGGCTGTGCACACATCCATTGCAATGCTGTACATTCATTAGAAGCTATCCACAATTAGGAATCATTCTACACTATCGGAAAAAAGAGTACCTTTCATACATTCTTCAGAACACATTTTTAATCACTGCTCACAATTTAACAGCATTTTCAATGGATAGCATCGTTTTCTTCTTTGCTATCATTTCTTCACACAACAGGCAAAACTTAATGGGCACTTTTTTCATATGGCAATGCTAAATCTTCAGTTATATCAAAGAAAAAGTAGCTGTAAAGTTGAAAGCCCTGTAATGTTTACAAAGGTCAACAATAATGGAGAACATTTTCTCACTACATTGCTGAAACTTTAAATCAGTGTAAAAACTTAACTAATTTTAACAGCTTTTTACAGTTAAAAACCTTTCAATATACACTTTGCAAGTTTATCCAAAAATGAATTAACATTTTTTTAAAAAAACTTATATCAAGCGTTTACATGGAATAAACCCATATGCATTGCTCATTACTGCAGCTATAAGCACCGCTTGATACAAGAGGGATGTCTGGTCTGCAAATATAAACTAAAACAATTCACCCTCCCAGAGTCTGTTAACTCAGTTCACATTTGCAGCGCAGATATACCTTAAAAAGTAACTAGGTTTGGCAGAGTCACAGATTTGGGCTGAATCTACACATACTACTCTTGAATATTAATTTAGAAGAATAAATGCCTATATTCTGAAAAATGTTTATCTGGATCCAAATTAGTTTCTTGTACATGCAATTCTGCAATATTGCAAGTTTTACAGTAATCTCTAATCAGTTACTGCCTACAGGACATAAATGCTTTACTAGTGAGCTTTGGAAAATTGATGAACAAGAAACAATCCAATTTTGACTAGGCATTTTTCAAACACTTGGTGTTAGAGTAGACTCGTCTAACCTTATTTCAGCGGTCTAATGATTCTATCTTTCAACTTCTAGTAAGGATCTAGAATTCAACAGGCCTCTTCACTTCTTGGCCTTTTAGCTAAGATCAAGAGAAGTATTCAACAGATCTCTAGCAGCATCAGTCAATTTACAGTAACATGCATAATAAAAAATATCAAAGGAAAGGCCACATTGCCTTAAAAATGATAGCTTAGTTGCAAAGGAAAGAAGCAATTCACATTTGAATAAAAGCATTACTAAGTTAAGTTTTATTAGAACTGAGGAACTATTTCAGGAAAGTGTTTTAAGGAATGCATGGACATACCTGCATGCATCAAATACTATATGTGTATCAGTTTAGGACAATTTAGCCTCTATTCTATCCTGGGAACTACAGTAAGTTTCATTAAAATGAATATAAATATCCCAGATTTTTTACTAGAAATATCTCCAGTTAGGTTACTATAGGATTTGGCTTCGTATCCGTTTTAAAAACTCAAGCAAATATTTGTATTGATCACATGACTTTACAAATCTTTACAAAAGTATTAGCATCTAAAATTTTAAGCCAGATTGGTATGACAATGTGCCTTGAATCAAGTTTGTAACAATAACATTTGGAAAAAATTGTAAATGTCTTTTTATACCAGAAACTCAGTAACAATTACAATGTTTATTGTTCATAGGTTTAATAAATATTGAAAAATCATAAATAGGAAATCCAGTTCCCCCTTACAATTCAAACAGCTTTCAAATTGATTCAGTGTTTAAGACAAATAATGTCTAATGTGTATCGCCTTTGCAGACATTTTTTTTGGTCTATCCAAGAACTCTTAAATTAGATTCTTGGCATATTCTTTTTAAGGCAATTGTTTTATAACATCATTTGAAATTATTAGCTAAGTATTAAAACAATATTTATCATTAGTTTAGATAAGAGTGACTAAATCATTTTCTTTCTTTTAAATTTAATAGTAGTATATTCCAAAAGATAGGCAATGAACTAGCAGCAGTACTAACTACATAACTGATTTTATTTTCTTCCAATTAGGTCTGTTATTTCAGTATTTTAGGTAAGATTCCAATAGTGTAGCTGAAAAATATTTAGAGAACACCATGTTTGAAATAGAAAATACAATATTATTTCAGATGTTGACAACACTCGAAGAGGTGCATGGTTGCACAAAGCTAGTGCCAAACATCATTTGCTGTTGACTGCAGTTTTATTCTTACTTGGTCTAAACTTTGTACAATATTATTCAAAATTATGTCACGGTTGGAAATAAAAATGAGACATAGTTTGTACTCTGATGTTGAACCCAATTAATGGAAATCACAAGACCTGTACCAAGAAGCAGGCATAAGAGAATAAACTTTCAGTAAAAGTAAAACTTCACGACTTCAGGAAAGGGCACCAGGAAAACATGTACATCAAAATTGCCTAGTTAAAATTGGTTTTTTTTAAAATGTTCACAGTATCCACATTTGTAATGAAGAAAATTATGAGCTTTTTTTGGAAACTCAATGTCACACTATTTAAGTATCTTCAATATCCTCCATTTATATATAGTTACAAGAGACAATAAAATTTTTGAAATTAAAAAAAAAGACATACCCTGCTTTGGTAACCCTCAACTTCCACCTCAAAATCTGTCACCTACCCAAACTTCCTTTGGTTATACAAGACTTCTAATAGGATCAACGTAAGACTTGTTTTTCTGTGCAAAAACAAGCAACTGAATAAAATTGACTTTTTTCACAACCGCTGTAGAGACATATATGAAGTATAAATATCAGTTGTCAAATTAGCTAAACTGATAACAATTTTTTAATGAATCAGCCTGATGTTAATTGGAACTTGATTCTATGAAATATCAGCAGTTACATTATCCTACATTTCCAAAGTAAAATTTCAGGTTTCAAGAAAATCTCAACAACATATTGAATAGTAGAAAAGTTGCTAGATATGTACATCAATCCACGCACCACAGGAAATGTGTGTTCTTATAATGCTAAAAATTAAGTTGTTAGGTCTGCCAATTAACACAGAAAGGATTACTCACATCTTTTTTTAACTAAAATAAACTACTTAAAGTTACTAAGTAAATCTGAATAATGTTATATAAGTAAAATGCCTACAATAACAATGTGATCTAGAAGATTCCCAGACATCCTGCTAGAACGAATATTATTACTAGTAAGAATTTTCAAGTGTGAAAATTTAAACAACTTCTCCCATTCACCCTGAAATAAATTCTTTTGAATTCCATTCCCTCTTTGAGTCCATTCCCTCTTTCATGTGTACATGCAATTACTTTGTGAAGTTTTTATTTAGAGGGGTGTAGGGAGAAGTAGGGTCTCATTTATTAATCCTTCTGATAAGCAGAGCATATAAATTCTATGCAAGCTCTATGTAAACAAGGTAGGTCTGGAATAAAATAAAAGAATGAACATATTGGAGATCCAGCAGTTTTAAGTTTTAAATATTTAAGAAACAGAAGAAATATTAGGAAGCAGAATATTATCTACACTGGCCTCTAGCAGCAGCTAGTAACTTTTTTAAACAAGATCCAATTCCAACCATTACTGTAAATATCTGTAGACTTTGAAGCAATGATTCCCAGAGTCTGCAACTACAACATGACCATCCGAAGTAAGAGCCAAACCTTGAGGGCCATAAAGTGGATCAGCAGATGTATTTATATAAGATAAAAAGGATCCACTTCCATCAAAAACCTGTGAATTAAATTAAAAGAATGTAGTCAGTCGAAGAACAATATTATTTTATATGCTGTAGCTAACGTGCATATATTATCTCCTTAGAAATCATATAGGCCTCAATTCTGCTAGCTTTTCACAGGGCCTTGAAAATGTGGTTTTGCCAATAGGTGTGGGGGCCTGGGAGTGTAGTAGAGCCTGTGCAGTGGCTGTATCAATTGTTACTGATGGATGTGACTACCTGAATTTTATTATATTTTTCTTTTGTTGTATGGTTTTGGTGTTTACAAATTGTTTTTAATTCTTCATAAACCACACAGAGCCACATATCTGAGATTGGGGGGGGATATTTCAGCAGAAATGCCACAATTATTTTATAGACTTCAGTGGCTTTCTTGATAACAAAGATGATACACCTTACAGTTTCACCCTAGACACTTGGAAAGAATTTTCACTCATCACAAGCCTATCGTATTAAACTGACTTGAGAGGAAAATATTGTTTACCTGTATCCGACTATTTCCCCAATCTGCTACAATAATATTCCCATTAGAATCTACAGCAACTCCTGTTGGAGCATTGAACTGTCCATTTCCTTCTCCATTAGATCCAAACTTCAGCAAGAATTCACCTTCCTGGTTAAATACCTGCACGACATTTAAACACAAGACTTAAAAAACTTTATCCAAATTATCTATAGAGGGGAAAATTATAGTAACTTTGTATGAATGAGTTTTCAAAAATATGATGGTAATAATTACATTAATAATAATAAAAACATTGGCCATTGTATTGATAAAATTATCATCAGTCAATTGCAAAGGCAGCTTTACTTGGAGCTTTACATTTTAACCTATGATGATACTTTCAGTATCATCAAGCAACATTTGTTTATCCCACCTCCTTGGGAAAGATTTGATAAGTTGTTTTTAAACAATGGAACAATAATTAATTATTAACTGGACACAAACAGTTTGCCCTTAAAAAACCAGAATACTGATGAATATTCACTATACTTTACATCTCTGTAGTGATATTGTGTCAGAGAGAGATGGCTGAGCCAGGGGGAAGGAGTCAAGTGGGGAATTAGCCTGGAATCATTATGTAGGCACAAGAGGGAAAAGTCCAACCTCCTACTCCCTTAAATGCCATTGAACCTTATCTAATCTGGCCCAGGTGCAAACTGCAAGTCTGGGAAGATTCCTGTGAATTAGGCATGAGAAATAAAGTAGTTAATTGAACTTTTCACATATGATTTATACCTGCCCCACAGGAATGGAGACAGAGGTTTACTGCAACTCAATTTCAATCTTATGAAATCAATGCCAGAATTAAAGATTATAAAATGATTCAAACTGCAGATTGTGCAAAGAAGCAGAAAGGGAAAAAAGTATTTGATCTGCTGATTTTGTACATTTGCCCACTGACAAAGAAATGATCAGTCTATAATTTTAATGGTAGGTTTATTTTAACAGAATAACAACAACAATGCAATTTTTTTAAAAAAAACTGATTTGCATTTTAATGAGTGAAATAAGTATTGAACCCCTTTTGACTTATACTTGGTGGCAAAACCCTTGTTGGCAATCACAGAGGTCAGACGCTTCTTGTAGTTGGCCACTAGGTTTGCACACATCTCAGGAGAGATTTTGTCCCACTTCTCTTTGCAGATCCTCTTCAAATTATTAAGGTTTTGAGGCTGACGTTTGGCAGCTCAAACCTTCAGCTCCCTCCACAGATTTTCTATGGGATTAAGGTCTGGAGACTGGCTAGGACACTCCAGGACCTTAATGTGCTTCTTCTTGAGCCACTCCTGTGTTGCCTTGACTGTGCTGGAATACCCATCCACAACCCATTTTCAATGCCCCGGCTGAGGGAAGGAGATTCTCACCCAAGATTTGAGGGTACATGGCCCCATCCATCATCCTTCTGATGCAGTGAACTTGTCCTATCCCCTTAGCCCCAAAATGCCCCCAAAGCATAATGTTTCCGCTCCCATGTTTGATGGTGGGGATGTTGTTCTTGGGGTCACAGTCTCCTCCTCCTAACACGGCAAATTGAATTGATGACCAAGAGCTTGATTTTGGTCTCATCTGACCACAACACATACACCCAATTCTCCTCTGAATCATTCAGATGTTCATTGGCAAACTTCAGATGGGCCTATACATGCATTTTCTTGAGCAGGGGGACCTTGGGGGCACTGCAGGACTTCTGCCCTTCATGACATAATGTATTACCAATTGTTTTCTTGGTGACTATGGTCCCAGCTGCCTTGAGATCATTGACAAGATCCTCCAGTGTAGTTCTGGGCTGATTCCTCACCGTTCTCATGATCACTGAAACTCCACGAGGTGAGATCTTGCATGGAGCCCCAGACCAAGGGAAATTGACAGTTATTTTGTGTTTCTTCCATTTGTGAATAATCACACCAACTGTTGTCACCTTCTCACCAAGCTGCTTGATGATAGCCTTGTAGCCCATTCCAACCTTGTGTAGGTCTACAATCTTTTCCCTGACATCCTTGGACAGCTCTTTGGTCTTGGCCATGGTGGAGAGTTTGGAAACTGATTGAATGATTGCTTCTGTGGACAAGTGTCTTTTATACAGGTAACAAGCTGAGATTAGGAGCACTCCCTTTAAGAGAGCGGTCCTAATCTCAGCTCATTGCCTGTATAAAAGACACTTGGGAGCCAGAAATCTTGCTGATTGATAGGGGATCAAATACGTATCTCACTCATTAAAATGCAAATCAATTTATAATTTTTTTGAAATGCGTTTTTCTGGATTTTTTGTTGTTATTCTGTCTCTCACTGTTAAAAAACCCTACCATTAAAATTATAGACTTATCATTTCTTTGTCAGTGGACAAACATACAAAATCAGCAGGGGATTAAATACTTTTTCCCCTCACTGTATTCAGCTTGTACAAAGATCACACAAGCTGATTAAAAACAATGCAGTAACACAGTAGCCCAAATTATTTACTGGAACATCTGTGAAAATTATCACGTGCCAGTGATGAAAAATTACTGGGAACATATAACTGAAAAATTAATTGAAACTGAATAAGTTAAAATATTGTGGGATTTCTTGAACGTAACACACTAGATTTAATTGCGATTAAAAAGGAAATATGGATAATTGATGTGGCAAAACCAGGGAATCATAGAAGACAAAGATTTGGAGAAGATTACAAACGGTCAAGATCTGAAAAGCTAAATTAAAAGATTATGGCATAAACTGGTAGATGATTATTGGCACACTTGGTAAAACACCAAAAGCATTGGTATTAGGCCACAGAGAAGTTGAAATGTGATAAGAGCTACGAACTTAATTAGAAGCATTCTTCTAACTGTTAATTGACAGTACATTCTGATTTTTCAAACAATTATCTACATTTCTTTATTTTGTCTTGTATTGGAATCTGGCCATATACCCAACCATTCCTTTCAAATTAGGAAATCCTGCACAACTAAACAACTGCTGATTCTAACATTATTCAGTTGTCAAAAACATTGTTCTCCAGCTGAGCCAGTATGCTAGCAACCTGTTCAATGTCTATTCTTGTAATTCAATGTCTTCCTTTTAATCCAAACAAACAAAAAAACCACAATTATTTCCTACATAATTTTTGAAGACAATGAAGAATCGCCTAGATTCTACAGTGGTTATTTATTTTCAAATAACATTATATAGCTTAATGGTGCTTGATAGTAGCCTTCTCTTGTAGCGCAACCTCAACTAATCTTTGTGTTTCTTACAATTATTGTTATATTAAGAGTGCTATATTTCATTGTTCTGTTTAGAAGCATCCTCAGAAAAGTAACAGAAAAATGGAGAGGGGGATGGCACAAGGAAAACAAAAAGATACTGAATCTCCATTATGGTTTAGGCAACTAAGGGTCATCTAAATTGAGCTAAGCTCTCTAAACAGTCAAATCAAAAATAATATATCAGAATTCTTTCTTTCTTTCTTTATCTATCTATCTATCTATCTATCTATCTATCTATCTATCTATCTATCTGTCTGTCTGTCTGTCTATCTTTCTTCCACCTATCTACATCTATCACCGACCTATCACATCTAGAAATTGCCCACCTCTCTCACAGAGTGACCCTAAATGGTGTACAAATAATACATTAAAACTATATAAATATAATTCAAATGTAAGTTTAAGCAAGAATAAATATTTATTGTATTTATTAATAATTTACAATAATTGTGCAAAATGAATCTAAGGAACATTCATTTTATTTCTTGGAGCTAAAACAAACAATATATTATCATTGCTAAACATAAAAACGATGTCAACCACATCATCCCTTAAAGTTTAAAAAATTGGTGACTTAATATGTACTAATTACTCTAGTAATTTAATATAATCTGCAAATTTAATTAAAACTGGAGTATCCATTTTTGCTTTTTTTAACAGTTTTTTTAATTACAAGTTCTTTATCAGTTTGAGACTATAAAAAAAGAATGAATACAAAAAGTTTAAAGAACCAGTAGCATCATACCTTGACAGAATGATTGTGGAAATCAGTAATAATAATTTCATTATTGTGGTTGACAGCTGCAAAATGAGGGCCTGTAATAAATACGGGAAAGTAAATAAAGAGCAATATAATAGAGAAAGATGAGGTGATGATAGGAATGATCTTCTTAGAACCAGAAAAAAAAATCTAAACCCCCAAAACACATCATTCTCATCTGACAGATTAATTTTAGACTAAAATATTTATCTATTTTGACAAAATAGTGGTAGTAGTAGTAGAACCAGTTTGGTGTGGTGTTAAGGCAGGGGTAGGCAACCTTGGCTCTTTTATGACTCATGGACTTCAACTCCCAGAATTCTGCTGGCTCAGGAATTCTGGGAGTTGAAGTCCACGAATCATAAAAGAGCCAAGGCTGCCTACCTCTGTGTTAAGGCATCAGGATAGAAACCAGGAGACTGTGAGTTCTAGTCCCAACTTAGTCATGAAAGCCAGCTAGATAAACTTCAACTAGTCCCTCTCAGTCTTAGGAAGTTGGCAATGAGACAGCACTGCTGAAATTTTGGCAAGAAAAATGCACGGACTTGTCCAGGGGTCCCCAGGGGTCAATACTGTCAAAGTAGTAATAATAGTATTACATCAATTACCGCTAATACTATTATATTGTTGAGCCAACTTGCTTTAAAATCAAAGACATAACTTAACTGAATTCCCTATTTCAAAAGCTAATAAGAACATGAGACTACCATTGTCTCCCTCAGTCTTTGGAATTTCCATGAATCTGAGGAAAATTCAGATATATGAAGCAGGAAACTTTTGCTACATAAATTTATATTCTGGTATAAACAAACAGTCTGGTCGAGAATTTGAAAAGTTGCTTACAAAATTTGACTACTGTGTGATGGGATACGCTATAACTCTATTTCTCTGTATAAATTATGAAATTGGTTGTTCAGCTGTACTTCAGATTGGGTTCCAGGAAATATTTTTTTCAGCTGTAAGATCTTCTTGTAGTTAGTAATATTAATTCATAAGTTTATATCTGATGCTGTTAATAGATCAGAAGAGGAACATTGGAATTTCTTTCTTTTTTTTGTAATACTGATCTATCTCCCAAGGATGCTCTACATCAGAGGTCTCCAACTTTTTGGGCACCAGGGACCAGTTCCTTGGAGAGAGGTTTTTCCGTGGACTGGAAGGGGCGTGGTTTTGTGTGCTGCCTGCATCCCGTGGATGGAGCTTTGCGTGTTTGTGTGGACTGGTTGCTAGCATGTAAACCCCTGCTCTACATACCATGCCTCCACCTATATAACCACAGACTCTAATTACTTCCCTTTTTTTGAATTTTGAAATCATAAGAAAGGCAGCATAGATAATAATAGTCATAAATAGTACTGCATGAATATTAGGTTACTTAATGTATAGCTTAATTCTTTTTCAAATAACTTGATGAAAATTAATTTTTCAAGGAAGGTGCAAAACCAAGCCAATATATTTAGAATTAGGCAGCTAAAAACTCACTAAAAATAAGAACATGGGAAACTACAAGATACATTTACAGACTATATGACTACTAGCTTGAATTGCTTCTTCCAAAGCCAGATCTTTACATTAATATGTATGCTAAAGATTATCACCTCTAAAGCGCTTCATGATCTAGGGCCTGACTATCTTGAGGGCCCATTTATTGCAGTTGTCTCTGCCCATCCAATGCGGTCCAGCAGAATGGTTTGCAGAACTCATAAAGTAACCTTTCTCTATGGCAATACCTGTCCTCTAAAATGAGCTTCATGTGATTCTCATCTTTAAGTTTTTTAGGAAATTATTAAAAACACTTTTATTAGAGGGCAGGGTGATTGTCAAGCTACATTCTGTTTTGGCTTTGTTCTGGTCTATTTATGGTTGATGTTTATTTTGGACAGTTGTGTTCTTTTTGTATGTTTGGGTTTTTAACGATAAATCACGCAGAGTTGTACAGGAATTGAATGTCCTCAAGATTTGATAAATAAATAAATATTAAACATGGTCATGTAAAATTCAGTTAATTTCAGTACTCTTTTATTTCCCCAGATGATTAAACATTATCTATAGCACGAGCAACAAGAATATATTAAGCAGAAAATGCAAGCATTAAACTGTACTATGTAACCCATCTCATATTAACTTGTACACCAAATAATTAAATATTTTAAAACATATTCAATATATGTCTAACAAAATGAAAGACATTTATTTCTTGGATACTTACTAAACATCTGCAGTATTCAATTACAAATCACCAGATTGGGAAAGCTACTATTATACCTTTTAAATTCATGTCATCCATTCTGGGAGTAGACTATAGCCCAGAAACAGGTTTTAATAATTCAAGAAGAATATCATATCTCCCTTTGGAGAACCTATCAATAAAACAAACTTTCTTGCAAATCTGAAGGATCCAGTCATTTGTTTAAGTCCCAATTGCAAGGTACATTGATGATTATTAGCAGTGACATAGTAAAAAGCATTGAGAAAAGCCTTGACCATGGGATAGTGGGTCTGGCTAGTCTCCAAACTGATCCTTTATACTCAAGACCAGAGAAATTCATTCATTCAATACTGCTGTAATCTGAATGAATTAATATGGTTGGTGGGAAGGTAGTTAAATGGTGTTGCTTAAAGAAATGTAGATCTTCAATAAGCAGGGCCAAAGGTGCTACACTCTCCATTCCAACCTGCTTGTTTTGGGAAGATTTTTACAGGGATGAAAACTTTCTTAGCCTGGTAAGCAAAGCAGCCCCAAAACATAGGCTGCTACAAATAATTTAAGATTAATTTAAAGCACATATATTACATCACAAAATATATTAATTTATCTATTGTTGTTATTGTTTATATTTATTTTCTTGCTTTATTGTTTCACATTTTAAAGAATTTAATTAATCTTTCCATTTTGTTCTATGTAAGCTTCAATACCATTGAACCATATCATATGAAGAACGTAAAAGAGTATTATGTATCAACCAACAATTGCTACCTGCAAACTGTTTGTCTCCATTGCCTCGGCTTCCAAATCGGGTTACTATTTTCCCATTTGGCTGGAAGATAAATACACAGCATGCTTTATTATCCACTACAATAATATGTCCATTGCGATCCACAGAAACACCTTTTGGCCCCATAAGTTTTCCTGATCCAATTTTTGCCTAGGAAAGCAAAGAAAGAGATTAAATTTATTTTATTTTCTTACTACATTTTCTTTGTAATGTACTATTTTTATTTTAATTCTCAAAATTATATATCATAACATAAGTCAATAAAGAGTTTGTAAGCATCAGTAAATCTAGACAAAGTCTCATGTCTAAGTAATTTGGCCATCTCAACAAATTCCATCAACATCATTCCGCTATTGTCAGTAAAATCAGACATTTCCAACTTTGTTCATATAATAGTGTTGCTGTAGTTATTTCAATAATGTATCTACTCATAGGAACACATCCCTGAGAAACTTCTTATTTTGTATGCAATTCCAAATGAAAAAGCTTTGCATACTTTTTTTAATCTTTGAAAAAAAGTCTAGAAACTTCAGCAGGTCCAGAATGTGACAAGGAATTATTCTCTAGAGCTACCTATAAAGAGTGTAAAATTCTGCAAGACAGTAACATCTTCTTTAGATTTTGATTGATTTCTAAACCAGTGTTGATTTTTAAAGCTCTTTATTATTGACATCAGAATTGAAGGACAGTTTCTCCTTAATTAGTATCAGTGATAAAGAGCCTATTCATTTATTGATTTTTTTAATCTTGCCTTTATTACTTTTACAAATAACTCAAGGTGCAACCATATGTAATATTCCTTCCTCCTCCTATTTTGCCCACAACAACCCCTATGAGGTAGGTGAGCTACGTAAGAGATAGTGACTATTATAGAATGTATTAAAAAATGTAGACAATATCATAATGCTAGGAAAGACTAAATATTCATAGCAGCATATGTATGTGGAAAGATTCTGAACTTAATGAAAGAGACAATAAAGCAACCATCAGACCCTGACAATTACTGGATTCATTTTGCTGCCTCTTAGTCCCACAATAAACAGTTGTAATTTCACTCTTAGTTGCCATCTTGTCAGTCAATACAGGAGGAATACTCATTTTGCTAATTATATCCCTTTATCAGCTTTAACCATCCATTAATTATTAATTTTAAAAAAGGAAAATAAATTTCCTTGTATTTTACATTTTGACTTTAAACCTACCTTAAATTTTCCATCAGAGGAGAATATGCTAACCCATTTGTTATCGTAATCTGCAATAATGATATCACCACAAGGGTGCACAGCTACTCCAGTAGGCCGCTGTAACTGACCAGGAGATCTTCCCCGTACACCAAAACGATTCTTGAACTGGCCATCGGTGGAAAATATCTATGATTTGTTTGAAAAGAGCAATAGCAACTTTCATGTAAAATGCAACTATTTTCATTATTCAACTGAAACACATAGGAAACATTGACATGCTTTTAACATGCATATGGAATTCTGCTTCCTGTTACCATTTGGGATTTCGAAAATACTCCAAACATACATGTATTTGCCATAAGAAACAAGAAGAGGAAGCTCATGCAAAGTGTATGAATATGTTCCATGGTTTTAATGCTTAGACTATAAGTCAGGCATGTCAAACTGCTGGCCCGTGAGCCAGATGCGTCACGCCGAAACCACACCCACCCCATTGCCGGCAATGGGGAAAAAGTTCTGATATGTTGTGCGATGTCACATGATGTTGCGAGTTTGACATGCCTGCTATAAATATTGTTGCTTAGATTGTCAACCTATTGCTGGGCTTGGAGATAAACTACAATTTGTAGAACTACAACTTTTTAAAGGTACAAATGGGACCACAAATCTCTAAAACAATCTAACCAAGATGGAGCATACTTAGTGATCACTACATCCAGAATAATGTTTGTGTGGGAGGGAGGGAGAATTAGGGAAGAAGATGCCACACAACTATATTTTGTTGAAAGTTATATTTATTATATTATATCCACCTTTCCTGTACAATGCTAATCCATGAAGTAGATTAGATGGAAACACAATGAATGATCCAAGAGTGGATTGAATTAGAAGTTAATTCTGTGCAGTAATTTGTGTTAATCTAGCAAGGAGCCACTGCAAGTTTGATACCAATGGCACTGGGCTATTTATATCCATCCCGAAAAGAAATCCTAGGCCAGTGGTGGCGAACATATGGCACATGTGCCAGAGGCAGCACTCAGAGCCCTCTCTGTGGACACACGCACTGTCACCCCAGCCCCAGCTCCCCCTCCTCACCAACAGCCCCCCCGAGGACAGTCGCCCCTGGGCATGGTCCACACGGAGCAGCGCAACCAAGGACATGGCAGCAGCTACTTCCTGTTCCTGTTTACAGCGAAGCAGTCGGAAGATTCAGAATGTCAAACCCTTTGGCTGAAATTTCTTTCTGTTGGGGACCCTAAAGGGGCCAGAACCCACCCTGAAAAGGTGGAATGAAGGAAGAAAATCCCAGGGACTTAGGAGAGATGGCAGCCTCCCCGAACGGTCCAGGAGAAGCCTTCCAGAAACCAACAGAAGAAAAGGCTAGCTATTTCCATTGTCTAGCCATAGCTGAAAACAACGGAAGTCACAAGCTCTATATTAAGCTGATTTTAAACAGTATGTTTGAAGCTGGGTAAGAATATTGATTTTCCCTATCCTACCTATTTTCCTGAAGAAGAAAGTCCCAAAAATAAGAGATCTCCGAGGGGGGGGGAAGAGGAGGGGGTTTCTACTCCCTCCTTTTGGGTATTGGAAGTGGTGAAACTTACCCTTTAGAAAGGAAAAAAAAGACTAGAAAGATCTGAAAATGAGCAAATGCTGACACCTACTGGTGGGTGAGGATTTTTGTCTCTGACCTTCAAAGTACAGCTGTGTAAATAAAGTGAGACTAACAAAACCGGAAGCAATGAATACTTCACAAGAGGAAATATATGACAAGCAGCAACCATTTCAAAGGACAATGATTTTAAACTACAAAGAAATACAGAACAACTTTGAGAGTATGAATCAACTTATCTCCAATTTAATTTCACTCCAAGAAATTTCTCAGGAAAATACAGCAGAGATGACTGAACATAATTCTGAGGATAGAGATAGAACCGTATAAAATAAAAAAATCATGATTTAATTCAAGTGGGAGATATTTTAATGCGTCCAAGCAATTTTGAAGATAAGAAAAAGAATGAGAAAAAATACTTTACAGAGAAACGAATAATGCAGCAAAATACACTGATTAAGAAAGGCAATGGCCAGAGAAAAAAGATTAAAATGGAAACCAAGAAAATAGATGATGGGACCTATCAGAGAGAATACTTAAAAAAGAAACATTTGTTTGAATATGGCTAAAGAAATGGAAAAACTTTGAAATATACCGTACTACTTTTAGAGGGATGAATTTTTTAACTAATACAATATGTTTTTTTTCTTTTCTGTAAAAAAAAAGCTGAAATGATTTAAAGTAAACGTTTTAGTTATTTAAATGGGACAATAAGAAAAGCATTAAAATGTGTTTTGAATTAGAGTTAAAGGATTAGATTATTAGATCTATTGAATGGAATGCTTAAAGTTTAAATAGATTAAATATATTCTTAGCTATGGTTAAAAAGAATAAGAAATTGAGGGAATAAATATATATTAAGTTAGAAGGGATACATATTTTAAGTAGTATGTTATTTTTTGTATTTCATTGCTTTTGTCTTTTTTCCCCTCTTTCTTCTTTTTCTTCTCTTTTTCGTCTTTCTTTTCTCTTTCTACTTTTTTAATCTATTGCTTAAGAAATATAAAACTATGAGAGGGCTTATATGGGAAAAATAGAATTAAATCCACCAATGTAAATGTAATTAATTGTTGAGAAAACTGTCACTAGTAAGAATATTTAGAATTTGGGGGGAGAAATAAACTGAAATAAGCACGGTAACAGGATGATAAGGCAACTAAAATGATTAATAGGAATATTGGAAAAACTATGTATATACTTAATTGTTGTTTATCAAAATAATGAGAATTGTTTTAATCTAATGTTTGCAAAGGATACTTTGGGGAAAGGGGAAATCAACTGAAATTAACATATGGAATATAGATTATAGAAATCAATTGTTAAAGATTGTTTTATAAATGTTACCCAGACAACATATTGTTTACTAATTACTGAATGATTTATGTTCTGTTAAAAAAACAATAAAATATATACAAGGACATGGCAGCTGGGCAGCAGGGACAAGACTCCACCCTCGCGCCCCATCACGCGCAGATGCTGCTGCAGGGCGCAGGCAGACGTGGCCGCCATGGTGTTGCAGGGCCACCTGGGCAATCTGCGGCAGGCCATGGAGGCAGTGGGTGGCCCTGCGGGCGGACAGGGAGGAGCGGGGGTAGAGTCGGGGGAGGCAGGAGGGTGGGGCAGTTTTTAGGCACTTGATCTCTAAAAGGTTCGTCATCACTGTCCTAGGCCATTACATACATATTGTTTATTGTTATGTGCTGGACATGTGCTGGAAGATACTAGTACTGTGTAAATTGGTTATCTATTAGATAAGATGCTAGATTCAAGCCTTTGATTTTTCAGTAAGTGATACAGAGCTATTGAAATGTTTAGATAAACAATTTAAAGACAAAGACTCTAGGCAAACCCAATAAGGAGGGATGCTGAAAACTATAAGTGATGAGAAAATTGTGAAGTTAGTTGGTGAACCAAGGTATCTTCTAAAGATCACTGCTATAAAAGAGACAACTATAAACAACTACAAGCAAATAGCACTAACTACAAGTGGCCTTCAAAAGTGTCCCATGGATTCATGACATGCAATGATTAAGTGTGATGGATTAAAGTCCCAATATACAACCAGCTTATGGACAGGTAAGGCAGCCATCAAAACTAAAGTAATATGTTTAGATATAAAATGTTCATTATGTACCAAAAAGAAAAACAGCCTAAAAAGTTTTAGATCAGTGAGAACTGTGGCATGGCCAAATTTCAGGAAATTCTCATGGTCTCCATCTTATATTCTTTTGCTATGGGATTAGTATCCCAAAGTATAGTGACCTGAGTAAGTGAATAAATAACCAAGAAAAATAGCATTTCAAATTATTTAGGCTTATAGCTTTGTTCATGTTTTTTCCCTATCAATAACTTATCCTTATCATGAACAGCTTTATTCATGTTTTCCCCCTATCAGTAACATTTGCTTAAAAGGTAAACATTAGCAGTGCACATTTTCAGGCAGGGGGAAACAATATATATTCTGAATAACATCATACAACAAAGGATAGATGTCAATTTTCCTTGAGCCAACAGCCACGTTTGCCAGAGATTCTTAGACATTTGTGCTGTTTCTCTTCCAAAATATTCTGAACTTGGCAATTCTTTTTTTTAAGGCATTTTTTTCCAGAAACCAGAACTAAATGCTAGTTTTGGCAAAAATGTAATTTCAGTTATGTGGCTGTAATGTTGGCTGGCTGCTGAGCATCCAAATAAAGTCATATGATGCAAGGGGGGGGGATCAGAATGTCGAATCCAGGTCATAAATAACTTTTGATGGGTCTATCAAAACTTTGAACAATTGCTAAGTAACCAGTCAGACGTTGAAGGCTACCTGTATAAAAGAGCAGACATATATTGTAATTCTACATATTGGCCAGGACTAGTCTAGTTACAATTGGGATTCAGCAGAATTTAATGCATAACTCCAACTTGAGCTATATTTCAAATGTAATGTAATTATTAATTCCACAGGATTTTGGTACTTTAGATATACATTTCTTTTAATACATGTTGTGAGTCCTGTGCATTTAATAAAAAGTTTTAATGGAGAAACAAACCAAAAATTGTACCTGTACACATTGGTTATTGCTATCTGCAATTAATATTTTTCCATTTGAGGATGCAGCTACTCCCTGAAGGTTTGTAAATTCCCCTTTGTTTCTCCCTTTGGTACCTAAAACAAAACAAAACAGAAAAGATAGCCCAAAATTTCTGTTGCCAAGTGAGACAGTTGTTAAGTGAACTTTACTCTATTTTATGATCTTTCTTGAATCACTGCAGTTGTTAATAACATGGTTAAGTGAATCTGACTTTGTCAGAAGATTGCAAAAGGTGATCCCAGGACACTGCAACCGTCATAAATATGAGTCAGTTGCCAAGCATCTGAATTTTGATCACATGACCACGGGGATTCTGCAATGGTCATAAGTGTGAAAAATTGTTGTAAGTCATGTAAATCACTTATGTGCAATAATGTAGTAAGTGATGTATATTCAAAGCCTTTTTCAGTGCCAGTGTAACTTTGAATGGTCACTAAATGAACTGTTGTAAGTTGAGGACTACCTGTACCACATCAGAGCCTCTAATGTCATCCCATCTCTAATATTTTCTCTACTCCAACAACTAAGTTCCTATGTATTTGTGTGCATTTGTAAGATCTGGAAAAAGCATTCTAGGAGGCTACTACAATGGGAAGTTATATGACGGAAAAGTCATTATAAAAAATGTAAAAAAAATGCAGGTGGTCCTAGCGTAACAACTCCTTGTCCAGCAAACATTCAAACTTACAAAGGTGCTTAATGAATGGTACTTATAGCCATACAGTGATGTGCAGTCATGTGATTATAGTCTGGGCGCATTGCAGGGTCCTGTGATCACATGATTATCATTTGCAATCTTCTTTGTTGGCCTGCTGCACGCAAAGTCAATGGGGGAGCCGGCAGGAAATTGCAAATATTGATCACATCATGTCCGCCTTTAATGACCAGTGGTTATTCACTTAACAGAAACCAGAATTGTCAGAATTTCTGGCACTAAGTGGCACAGTCATGTGACATTGTGCTTTACAACTATATAACTTAGTGATGGAAATTCTGGTCCCAGCTGCCATTGTTAAGTGAGGACAATCTATACCAGGGGTAGGGAACCTTGGCTCTTTTATGATGTGTATGGCTGGTTCAGGAATTCTGAGTAGTGAAGTGCACAAGTCATAAAAGAACCAAGGTTCCCTACCCTGATCTATACTGAAATCTCTCCAAGGCTTCCCAAATGCCATACTATTATTCCTTTCTTTCATTAAAAATGCGTCTTTCTGAAGTTGTAATGATAGCTTGTTGGCAATTCTGCAACTAACTGCTCTTTTCATGGTTGCTACATAGGCTGGTTGTAAAGGGCAAAGCACACATATTAAGTAATGTATATTTAAAGAGATACGTAAATTTCAGGAATAGGATGCTAAAATTATTTTATATATAAAAGTTACGGTATATGTAAAATTATATAACGGTTTGCTTGAGCTCAGAACAAAAAGTGGTAAGGCAAGAATTCTTGCCAAACAATTTGTGGACCACCTAAAAGGCCTGGAAAACTGCAGTAAAGGAAATATAAACATTGTTATAATTTCACTAAATTTGAGCAGCAACATACACTGATCTAGCTTCAGGAACAAATTATATCACGAGAGGAATCATACTCAGAATTAATCATTACCTGATGCAAAACACTTATGTGGAACTTCCCAAGAGAAATGAAAGGAGAAAGACTATTTACAATGGAGAACTAGCAAGGAAATCCTTCTAACAAGACAAAGTCCTTACAAGTCTAAAATAATAATATGAACACTGTTTGCAGCTATAAGCAGCAGCAGTCCATGAAAATTTAAAATAGGCACTCCTTACCTACTCGGAAGATTAGATCATCTTCAATGGGGTTCTCTTTCCTTTTGCCAGTGCTGTACATACTAGCTGGTCTCTTTACAGCTTTTTGTTTCACATGGCCGCTGCCAGGAGACTTAACACGTCTCTTAACTCCTTCAGTAGTAGGAGATACATCTGCTGACCTAATTACTTTGAGTTTGAATGGGCTGCCTTTAATATGTTGATCGTACAGTCTCAAAGACAGAATAAAGTCCCCTTCTTTCTGGACAGTGTATAGAAATTCGTAAGTGCCATTCTTATTGTCCAGTATCTCTCCATCTGCCACACTTCCATCAGGTGTGCTCAGCTCAGCTGTGAGATAAGCATTTCCAGTTTTACAGAGCTCACCATCTTTGTCCTTGGTTGTGATGGTGACTGACATTGGCTGCCCTATCACAGTCTGCTTAAGTCCTTCACCTGTGGCCACTGTTTCAGAAGCCACTGCATTTGTGGTTAAAATAGTGCCAAGATTATGAATGCATTTCTTCAATCCTTCTGTTTCTACTATGAAATCCAGTTGATCATTTTCACGGGGCTGAAGAGGGAATTCCTGGTCTGCCAGTTCATTTAGCTTGTCACTCATCTGCTTTTTGACAAGTAACACTTCTGTTTCTGTTCCATGACTGAGTGCTTGGGCGGTAAAATTGCTACAGCTCTTAATATTTTCTTGTCCCTCCAATAAAGTATCAAGCTGATTCTGCAAGACCTTGATAAAAGCAAATACTATGGTAATTTCATTGAAGTTCCAAGTAATAAAACAAAAAGCACTTCTATCGGCAAGTTTTAGTATCTCAGGGAAATATCTAATAGTGCAAAACTGAATAAAATCACATCATATTTGTTGGAGTCAACATAAAAGCACACAGAATAACATTACCCCAAAATGTCTGTATTGCAGCAAGGTTAAAATAAAGAGTTCCCAAAAAATAGCAACCAACCAATTTGGAAATGACTTGTTCAGCATTCATATGCTTTTTAGCCACTTAGGGGGGAGAAATGAGATTTTTGAGCAATTTTGCCTTATAGACATAATTACTTTTATGTCTGAACCCAGGAAAAGTCAGTTCCAGCCCATAATATACAAGACACAAAAGCCAACAAGTCAAACATACATTCAAACAACTTTTAAGAGTTACATCTTCTTTGGTGCAATGTGTTTTATAGCATTTCTGCATATTTATAACTAAAGTCTGTTGAGCAATGCAAATGTTTCTTTATATTCCATGAATTGAAAATATGTTAAATTAAATTTATGCAGTTAGTCGGAACTCTACATCTAACTAAAAGTTCCATATGCAAGCAAGAGTTAAAATTTAAGTGGCAGCAGGAATGCACATCAAAGAAAGTATTTTTAAATAAACGTTAGCATTCTTTCTTTCAACATGTACTAACCCCCTTTTTAAGTAGATGGGAAAGATTTGACTCTACAATACAATACAATTTTACAATAACTGTAAAATGTCTAGTTACACGTTGTTATATTTTAATGCATATTAAGGACTGAAAGTACAGGCAAAATATTGTTCTAATGGTCAAGACCTGTTGCTTATTTATTATCATTTTTGTGTTCCAAATAATTATAAAACACATTCAGGTTTTATTTTTTGTGATATAATGCACTGTATCTAATGAAATCAGATAAACTACTGATACCATTTGTGTAAAAGTTTTAATTTTTGGTTTTAAAAATTATCAGCAGCATACACCCTGAAAATTCAACAAAAAATATTCATTTAAGACCATCTCCAATTACAGCTTCTTTCAACGTATATTAGAACAATGTTTCTGAAGCTGTTTATTTGTACGAGACACTAGATTTTACATAATGACGAACTGAAAAATTTCACTAGTATTGCTATTTTATGACACATTTATATTTTCTATGGTTTCCTTCATTAAAGGAAATATGAATTTCAGTCATTTTTCCTAACGATATAATACAGTCATTAAAAACAGAGAAATATTTTAATGATGAAAACAGAGCTCTTACTTTATGTTTAAGGCCATAATTCACTTCCAGTTCCATAAGCAACACGCTCTTGCGAACATTTAACGTCTTCTGGAGTTCATCAAAAGTGGAATGAATTTCATCTACAATGCTGGTCTTTTGGTTGGTCAGTTGATGGATAATTTCAGATATGAAGTGCAATGCAGTATCTATCTCTGGAAGCCTATTAAAAACAAGCAGTTAACATTTCAAATATCAATGCTACAACATCCCTTCAATATTCATAAGACATATCATTACACAATTATTAAACTTTGAATAATACTCATAATGAGCCTACACACATAGTGCCAAGTCATAGTTCAATGTTATGTTTGAATGCAATGTATAGGCAGTCCTTGACTTACAACAGTTCATTTAGTGGGCTTCCAGTTTGCCGAGGCAGCCGCCATGGATGTTTGGAAGGCAAGCTCCTTCTTCCGCGTTCAGTTTCGCTTCACTGGGGGACCTTGGAAAGGGTCAAAAGTCGCCCTCTAGGGGCAACCAGCAAGGAGGATACCCCCGTTGGATCGCGGGAGGGCGGTAGCTCTTCCACTTGTTCCAGGGCAGCCCTCCAAACCGGCGGACGAAAGACCAGCCACAGCAATATGGCTCGTCACTAGGCTGCAGACAGCCAAAGTCACACCACCAGGCAATTTTAAAGCAGCGTGGATGAGATCTACTTCTCTTAAATCCTAACTATTTTCTGTACCTGCATAAGCTGCCTTAAGTCCTTTCCCCACTGTGGAGAGGGGGGATTTTACCCCTCCCTCTAGAAATGGCGGCAACTGACTATCCAGGGGAGTTTAAAACGTTGAAAGAATAACTTGATCCTAATTGGAATTCTATTTTTTAAAGTTTGTGGACTAAAAAATTTTCTATGCTTATTGAAGATTGCGGTTTTTACTTATAAGAAAGAAGCAAAACTGAAAAGGTTATATAAAAACTTCGGATTTAAAAGAAAACTTTTAAGGGTAGGGGTGACATATTTTGGCTAAACCTGATACTACAATTTGTTATTGTTGAAAAGAGACTTGGCCAGGAGCCCAGACAATAAGACTTATGCAACCTTGAACATCAGCTGAGAGAAGCCTAGCTGTATTCTGTATTCAGTGACAAAAACTCCCCCCCCCCCGATTGTCTGATTGTAAAGCTTTTAACCTAATACAGGGCTTTTCAACCTTTTCATCCATTGTACCACTTTTAGGATATGGCAACATCCGAGTACCACCAGTCGCCTAGAAAGGTGTCAAAAACTTGACCAAAAAAAAAAAGGAAAAAAGTGATGAAGTACAGGTAGTCCTCGACTTACAACAGTTGGCTTAGTGACTGTTTGAAGTTACTATGGCACTGAAAAAAATGCCCCCCAAGCCACAGCCGAGCAAGACACCTGCCTGCCCACCCAGTGGTGCTCTTCCTCCTGTCTGAGGTTTTCATTGTTGTGAGCATTTCTGTTGAGGATTGGCAGTGGGGGTGGGGAGGTGTTTGGTTTTTATTTCCCCCGTCTGCTGGGTGGTTGCAGCAGGTTTTGGTCACTTCACAAGACCCTGGGACACTGTGACCATCATAAATATGAATCAGATGCCAAGCATCTGAATGTAAATCACAAGAACCTGGAGATGCTGCAACATTCCAGCTGATGGGCAGTTCTTCTGGGCTCAGAAGTGCCAGGATCAGTGCCGAGCTCCAGCCGGAGCCTGGCACTGATCCTGGCGCTTCCGCTGAGCCCTGACATCCCTGCAGCTCCAGCCATCTCTCGCTCAGGCTTGTGCGGTGCTGCCATTCCCCTCCCCCACTACCACTTTTCTAGGATGGTCGTGTAACACCTGCCAGGTGCCAATGTACCATAGGTGGTACCCATACCACTGGTTGAAAAGCCCTGACCTAATACATCACTAAGAAAATATGGATGCTTGTCAACTGGTTCATACTTATGACCATTGCTTTGTCCCAAGGTTATGTGATCATCTTTTGCTACCTTTTGACAAGCAAAATCAATGGGGAAGCCAGATCCACTTAACAGTTGTGTTACTAATTTATCTGTAGTGATTCATTTAACAATTGTGGCAAGAAAGGTTGTAAAATGGAGCAAAATTCACTTAACAAATATCTCACTTAACAGAAATTTTGGGCTCAATTATGGTCATAAGTCAAGGACTACCTATATTACAGATTTGACCTTAGATGTTTGCTTCTCCATTCTTTCTAATAAGAACATTTAATCTTTTCCCATGAATAATATATAATAGTTATCAATAAATAGATATAAATGTAGATTGGATGCTGACTTTTCCAATGTTAAAAGCTGTAAACAAATATTCACTGGATTTACAGATCATTCTAAAGCAGAATGTGTTTGATTATACCTTAGTACTTTGTATGAACCCAGTAAAACTATAAACATTGAGTAAACTGTAGCTGAGAGCAAAATGTGAAACATATACAAACTTGGTGATCTTCAGGGCTATGCTAATTTATATACACATGTGGTTTTTAAAATTTTGTTAGCATTATAGTTTTCAGACAATACAAATATTGTCAATTGTAAAGGAATCTTGAACTATTTCACTTGCAATTGTAAGCTAGAATTCATTAAAATTCCCATTTAACTTAGAACAAGCAGCATCCTTGTGCTCAATGCATAATTGATTCCACTTGCCCCTTCCTTTCAGCATGGGCATTAAACAAAAACAGACAGTTCTGCCTGTGACATATCATTTACAAGGAACTAAGAAATCTGGTTTGTCCTCCCATATCAAACCATCTGGGTTTGTTTAACTATTCTTACTAACAGGAACCCAATGGAATAACTATGAAGCAAACAACAGCATGCTGCTCATTCCCAATGAGCCAAAATCCTGAAAACGTCTGGTCTATAATTACATCTAGAGGTGGCCAATAAATTTTACAATATGTTGGCTTGTTTATTCTTCTGCATTTTTTGCCACTAACTTTTAAATTAGGGGCCCCAAAATCCACCTATCAGTTTTTCTTACATGGGCCCTGATAGATAGGATCAAAGGTTTGGTTCTTTTTTTGCATTTTTCTACCTGTAAATTACTATTTCTGGACCAAGTCTTGCCTTCTTCCACCTAGTTTTAGAATACGCACCTCAAAGTTTGATAGAACCCTTCAGTCAACTAAATTTATTCCATCCTATTTTAAACTGCAATTAGAAAATTTGGGTAAATGGGATAACCCTAAGAATTTTTTTTTAAAAAAAACTTTTTAAAAAACTTAGCTTGTCATTATATGAATACTACCAATGTCTTCTAAGCATTTACTTGACTATTCTCTAAACAAGGAAAAGAAGAATAAGTATAATAAATCCAGGCTGGTATTTTAAATTTTCAACGAAGAAAAGGATTACTATTGCACTTTATAAATATTCTAAACCTTCATGGAAGTGAAAAGACCACAAAGTAAAAGGACTTGTACATTCTCTCAAGAAAGCACAAGCAACATTTTCAAACGGTCATAAATAATGTTCTGTTTTTATGTTTCAGAAAAGACATGTCCAACATGATGCTCCTTAGATATGTGAGTCAAACTTTTAGAATTCCCAGACACACAGGCTCTGGAAAGTATAACCCTTACTCATCTGGAAGGTTCCAAGCTGAATAAATTACCCTAACATGCAATTCTATAACCCGGAAATATTTCATAGTTTCACCTTTTGTTCACAGCATCTAACTGTGTTTGAAGAGAAGCCTTGTGTTGTTCTACTACATCCTTAAGAGGGACTGTTGGATGTTCTGCATGTTCTCCTACTGTACATTCCTGGCACATGGCTGTCTCACAGGATTGACAGTAAAACTCCATCAGCTGATTAAAAATAAATAAACGTATTCTTATTAGAATGCCAGTGTTTAGGTTTCTAATTCTTTAAATGATACATTTCAATGAAAATTTATTTTAAATCGAAGACATGTAATATTTTTCTAGCAAAGGGCTGCACTTGAATTCTGAGGAAAGGATCAGCCAGGAACATTCAAAAAAGCGGAGCCTGAAAAAAAGTAAACCGAATTAGTTTTAATATTACATTTACAATTTAATTATGTAAATAAAATTCCCAATGTGTGTAATCTTTTCTCCCTTCTGTTACACTGGGCAATATTTGGAACAGCTTTGATGTCAACAGCCAAAGGTGGATGGAGGAAACTACATGAGGTATACCCAGGCTGTATACTTTTGCTTTAACTTGATCATTAATCTTTACTGACTGTTTAGTTAAATCCAAAGTGATTTCCTTTTTTCCTTCTGAAGCAAGTAAAGCATCTTCTGGAGAAGTTTAATCATGTAATAGATTCTAGTCTATAGACCTTAACCCTAGTTCTAGATATACTACATATTCAAAGCTTTTGAAAATGAAATTTCATTTTTCAATCATTTTCCACACTATAACCCATAAATACCCTATTACTGGGGTCCCCAATATATGGGCCGCAGCCCACTATCAGGCCATGGCCTCTTGGGCAGTGGGCCGCATAAATGGCTGACCACTTATGCTAGCACCCGTGACCCCGTTTGCGAATACACGGGATTGCTAGCGCCAGGTGCATGTGTGCGGCCCGTTTGCGCATGTGCGAACAGGGCCGCTAGCGCCGGGTGGATGTGTGCTGCTTGTTTGCACCTGCGCGAATGGGGCCACTAGTGTAGCCCCATTTGCATACGTGTGTGTGCAGCAATTTGGAAGCTGCTCTCCTTCCCTTGGGGCCGTGAGCCTGGAAAGGTTGGAGACCGCTGCTCTATTAAGAGGAGTTTTTCCTCTGCCTTCAAGTTTGTCATGACTCTAATGACTGCCTGTAAAAATCTAGGCAATTTTCTTGGCAACATTTTACAGAAGTGGTTTGCCTTGGCCTCGTTCGTAGGCTAAAAGTTATCCAGCTATCTCAGACATGTCAAACTACCGGCCCGTCGGCCGGGTGCATTATGCCAAAGCCACCCCCACCCCATTGCCAGCAATGGGGGAAAAGTCCTGATACGTCACGTGACGTCACAAGTTTGACATGCCTGAGCTAGCTTTTTTCAAATCAGGATTAAAATCCATGGTTTCCCAATTTTAGCTCAGGACCTTTAACATTACACCAAATTAGTTTTCACCACAGTGACTAAGGTCACTAAAACAATCACCTGCTATAAACATTCAATTTTATTACTACTGACAGTGCTCTCCTCTTGCACCTCTACTCCAGTGTAAAGCTCAACGTGTTCATAGGCTTGTGCTTAGGTAAATATGAAGAGGGTTAGAATTTTAGCTCACAGCTGTATACTTACTTACCTAAATTGTAAATTCCACTAAATACAATGGGGCATCATTGGGAGCCATCCAGAGTCCAGCATAAGATAGGCAGTTATTTAAATATTTTTTAAATATTATTATTTAAATATCATTTAAATATCATTTCAATGAATAATTCTTAGCTGGTATGCATAATGATGTTTACATCTTATACTGGTAACATTTCTTTTACAAATTATATACGCAAAATAAAAACAAAAGCTAAAGTCAAAAATTGTTTTACGTAAAACTAGACAACCCATAACCCATGGGGTCATTGTTTCAGATATATTTCCTTACCTAAATAAAGAAACACAATAACCATGGGGAGGGGGGGAAGCAGTGGGAGCAGGAATTAATTTCCTGCTGGCTTTCCCATTGATTTTCCTTGTAGGGAGCTGGTAGGAAGCATTGGAAATTGAATTGAATTGAATACTTTATTTGGCCAAGTGTGATTGGACATACAAGGAATTTGTCTCCAGTGCAGCAGCTTTCAGTATACATGTAAAGCAACAGAATAATGACAATCATAATATCAATTAAGAGTGGGGAACTAAAGTAGATAAATAATAACACTACAGTCATACTTCATGGCTCAATACACAGAGACATTAGAGACAACCCTGGATGACCGAAGCAGCCATAGCTTTGCCAAATTTCAATCTCATGGATACATGGATCACAGATTTTGGATACATTATTTAAGTTAGGCCAGTTGAGGTACATTAATTAAAAAAAGTTGCTCTATGGATGCATTGTTTCACCCAATTGAATATTACAAACAGACACAGGAATTTTAGTAGTATATAAAAATGTTGTTTTAACCATTCAGTTGTGTCCAACTTTCTCTCCATTCTACCCTTCCAAGCTCAGGTTCTTTCAATTGTTGGATGTTCAACTTTGTGTCAGATTTGATGTTATCACGCCAGCATGTTCTTTGCTTGCCCCTTCTTCTTGTTCCACTAACCATTCCCAGCAGAGTTAGCATAACTATATAGAAATAGCTATGCATAATAACATCCAATAATATTAAAACTTATCCCATACTTATGTATATAGAAATACAATCAAGAGTTTCTTACTTAAAGTATAACAAATTACTCTTCAGTGAGTTATTTTCTCCATTCTTCAGTTTTAAATAAAACAGTTGCATCTTCTGCTTTAGGAGTATTAAGTTACTTCATAAATTCCTGAAGCATTACTGATACCTTTTGCAATATAAATCAGAATGGTATCAGCTTTGCATTAATGAGGCCCATATTTCTGGCACAAACACATTTAACACAAAGTAATATAAACTGCTTAGGTTGATGTTTTGAAGTTTATCAGATTCAGAATGCATGCATTAATTCTCACAATTCTCAGGCAAGAGCAGATTAAAATAAACTACACCAGTGGGAACGCCAGTACAACCAAGATTTTCTCACAGTTCAATAGAAAAAGAAACAAGTATTTCCTCTATCAAAATGATGTTTATTTCATTAATGTATTTCTGTTTAACTTCCTTAAAAAGAAAGAACTTCAATGAGTAGCATCTTGGAGCTTGCTAGTCCCTATGGTTGAATCAGCCCTCTCACAAAGGGCTGCACCTAGTAAAATTATATAGGAAATCCAACTGTTCAAAGAAGATGCTGGAAACCAGTGCTTTGCAACATACTAGCTCCCAAATTTATTTTTAAAATATTAATAATCATATACATAATCAAATGAACAAAATTGCCAAGTTTAAAGAATATACAAGTAGTCCTCAACTTACAAGTTCGTTTAGTGACCGTTCAAAATTACAACGGCACCGAAAAATGTGACTTATGAACATCTTTCAGTTACAACCTTTGCAGCATCCCCATGTGATCAAAATTCAGATGTTAGGCAACTGGTTTATATTTATGACCTTTGCTATGTCCCAGGATCATCTTTTGCAAGCTTCTGACAAGCAAAGCTAATGGGGAAATCAACTAGGTTACTAGTTAGTCACAACTAGGTTACTATCTTATCAACTGCAGCAATTCACTTAACAACTGTGGCAAGAAAAGTTGTAAAATGGGGCAGAACTCACTTAACAAATGTCTTATTTAACAACAGAAATGTTTGGTTCAATTGTGGTCGTAAGTCAAAGACTATTTGTAGTAGATACCAAGGTGGTTTGAAGCCCTTAATGTAACATAAATATTAAATGAGATAGACTTTAGTCAATTGAGGGTGCCTCCAGTTTGTCCCACAATTTAGCTTGGGGTATGGAATCAAATGCGTTGAAGATAATGAAAGTAGCACAAAGGGAGGTAATGTCACGGGAGGAGTATTTTTCAATGAAATGATGGGAGTACTGGACACCGATCAGTGGTAGACTGCCCTTCCCTAAAGCCAGTTTGCTCCTCTGCAAGTATGTTTTATTCTTACAGCCAGACCTGGAGTTTACAGTAAGGAAGTGTACATATTTTATACAGATTTGTAAATATATTATGAACAAGGATTATGCAGACCAAAACTAGGAAAGTATTCCTAGATATGACGGATTTGTGTCTTTCAATAAATACAGTAAAATAATTAATACAACACTCTCTCATGTGTATGCACACAATTCCTCCAACTCAGTTCATTTAGTATCTTTAACTATGAACTATATGGTCATAGTGGGGGGGGGGAAATGTTACCAAAATCAATTTTATATATAAAGCAGTAATTTTTCACTTTTAATCCCAGAGTTCAATTAATGCGATAGTAACCCTTGCCATTTCTTTTCAACAATAAACCTCACAGGAATCAAATCCACTTACATTTCCCTCATGATTGGGGCAGGAAAGTGGTTTCCCTGAAGCTACAGCTGTGACAGTCTCCAAGATGGCAGCCTCCTCAATACTGCTGTCTGGAGTTCGCTGTAGGACATCCATCAGGTTGGTGATGAAGAAATTGTTTTGCAGTGCAGAAACCCCTTTCTCTGGAAGAATGGATGTCTGGCGGCACACTGGGCAAGAAAGGGTTAAGCTATGAGCTGGAATGTAATTCTGTAAACACCTAATGAGAATAACAAAAAAGTTGAATAATCATTACTACTGCTTCATATTCCCAATTTTCTAATTCATCTCAAAAAAAGGGTAAAAACTCTTCACCATTTAAAATTTGTAGTCCCCTGACAATGTACACAGATAGTCTTCAACTTGCAACTATTTAACAACAGTTCAAAGTTATGAAAGGTTTGGGTAAAAGCTACAAACTGTACACATCTGACCATCACATTACCCTCACTGTCACAGGCTCACAATTTGGGTTTTTGGCAACTGGTTTATGACCTGTTGCAGCATCCTGCAGTCATTTGATCCAATTTATGGCCCAAAATGCCCACTGGTCAAGCTGGATTCGCTTAATGACTGTGTGACTCACTTAACAGCCATGGTGATTCACTCAACGATCATGGTAAAAATTTCTGTAAAACTGGTTCTGACTTGATTTACAACTGCAATGATGGAAATTCTGGTCTGTCATAAGCTGAGGACTACCTGTAATGAAATACTGCAGACTTTAAAAAGGTGAAACAGAAGGAAGGTGTCTTTGAAGGAATCAAAGAAAATTAATATTTCATACACTCAGATTTACTACACCCCAGAGAAAGTCAAAAACACAGAGGTCCATATAGGCACTTACTACATAGCATCCTAAAAATCTAGCAACCCTGTAAAGTCTAAGAACTCATATATCTTGCAATATACAAGAACTCATATTAAAATTTTATGAACTTCTGGTGATTTTGTGTGTGATAAATATTTGATAATAATCATATCCACACATGCATAATGTTTAAAAGATGAACATACTCCTTACTCCAAAGTGCCTTTGAGATGTCTCGTAGTTTCCAGCCAGCATGCCAACCACCTGCATAGCATCAGATTGAGAGAAGCTGCCTTAGAGCCTAAAGCACATTCATCTTTTTGCATTGCTTCCCACTCTACAATGGGTCACAAAGAGGCTTAAATCCTCTCCCCACAGGTAAAAATCAACCTAGGTAGAGCTTTCAGCTAAAGGTAAAGCTAAACTAAATCTGCTTGTGATAGCCTAAGGCAGGGGTGTCAAACTCGCAACGTCATGTGACGTGTTGCGATGTATCGTGACTTTGCCATTGCCAGCAATGGGGTGGGTGTGGTTTCACTATGATGCATCCAGCCCACGGGCCAGCAGTTTGACACCCCTGGCCTAAGGCATTCAGCTAAAGCTGAATGGATTTCATATAATACAACACAATCTTAAGGGATTGTTTTAAATATTATAGGAAGAAAAATTATATTGTGGACATATGACAGGTATTCATTTTTAAAAAACTGCAAATGCAATCAAACCTTGTAAATGATGAAACACATAATGATTAGGAAATATTATTTCCACTTTCAGGTAGAATTACAATATTCTCACAACATTCTCAGTATATGATATGATTTAAATGTAGCTTTTATTTGTATGGAAATCAATGTAAGAAAAATACCATCTATTACTTTTTCATTTAACATGGAAACAACAGCAGTACTGCCAGGGACATAAAGCAACACTGACAGTAAACTAAGTTTTTAAGTGCAGAACAGTTGCCAAGGCTTCATTTCTGAGTATCTGGAACAAACTTTACTATCAAGATGGAACAGAACAGTCATTTTCTACTATCTCATTTAACTAATTATGATTTATTTCATGTCAATAAACTGATTATGGTCAAGGCATCATGAAAATGCATCAAAAAAGGGAATGATAAAGTTAAAAAGAGCCAAGGAGTATTTATTCTTTTATTATTATTATTTGTAATTTTAAGAAAACCTTTCTACCTCATTGACAATTTACTATTACTACATTATAAGTAAGCCTAACCCCCTGGGAGAAGTCATTGACATGACAATCCAGGCAGATTCAATGGCTGGATTGATTTAGACTACTAAAAAACACTTACCTCTCACAAAAAGTATGCAGGCATGGGAGCACTTTGGGATTCTTGTAACGGTCCAAGCATATGCTGCAGATCAGAAACTGTTTGTCAATCTGACGCACGACAGGGCTTGGGATATTGGAGCCTTCACTGGCCATCCTAGATTACTGACATATGGATCTTGCTCTTTTTCACCCTGCACACTGCTGAAAGTTTTTTAAAAATGACAAGGTGTTTAAAATTAAAAAAAAATGTAATTCCTACTAACAGTGAACCATGATGCTCTTTATCCTGACTGAATAATTATTTACTGCAAAAATGAAGCACATTTGTTCTTTTTGCCCTTGGAAATAAGGCAACACATTATTGTACTACTTTTTTAAATAAAAAATCTGGGCAGCTGTTAATAACTGCATTACATTAAAGACAATCTCAAAGTAGTCTGTATAGAGAAGCAATCTGAAACAATTTTCTCTCCCGAAACTAATGATATAAAAGCTTTGTTTAAAAAATCAAAATGTAGACTACCTCAGCACCAGAAAAACTGCATGAAATAACATTATCAAAATAAAAATGTGACCCTTTCACTAAAATACAAAGCTCAGCATCTACGTATAATGGGAACTATCAGCAACAACCCTATAAAGGAGTTATGGCAAGATTTGAAGGAGTACCGAGGAGAACCAAGTGATTCTTTGAGAATAGCTGCTTTAAGAAGTTACTGGCAGATGTTATATAAACCCTCCTGCTAGTTTTAGTTTGCAAAATGCTGCACAGACTTACCTTCCTGGCTCTACCTAGCATGTTCAGTATGAAGCAGATCTGTCCCAGCTAGCCCCAATCGGACTTCCTCCAAGCATATTAATTTCAGCTGTCAGAATTCCATGTCAGCCTGCCCAGCACTGAGAAATCTGGGACTTGATCCGCACATCCGAAGGTGCACAGGCTGGGGAAGCTAATCTATCCCTATCAGCGCTCTATTGAAGCATATGAGTGTTCACGGCTTGTTCCATCATCCCTTTTACTGACAGCTGGGTTCAGTAAGGATTAACTTTCCCATCCCCTCAAATCAAGCAATGAAATGTAAAAAGGCACAATCATATCAGACACCTATTATGCTATCCCTTGATGGGAAACTATTTGAGCCAAATTTTAAAACAAACTGAAAAAGACTCTTAAAATATAATTATGCCTAACTAATGGTCATGTTGACTGGCAACACCCAAAGGTTGAGAAATAACAAACATCTCCTATATACTATATCTCCCCTACTCCTCTACTTACGACCACAACAGAGCCCAAAATTTATGTTGCTAAGTGAGACATTTGTTAAGTGAATTTTACCCCATTTAACCTTTTTTTGCCATAGTTGTTAAGTGAATCAATAGAGTTGGTAACTTAGTAACATGCTTGTTAAGAGAATCTGGTTTCTCCATTAACTTTGCTTGTCAGCATGTCGTGAAAGGTGATCGCATGATCCTGAGACACTGCAACCGTCAAAAATATGAACCAGTTCCCAAGCATTTGGATTTTGAATATATGACTATGGGGATGCTCTAATGTGAACTGTGAAACTGAAAAATGGTCGTAAGTTATTTTTTTTCAAACAGTCACAAATGAACTCTTGTAAGTCGTGGACTATCTGTACAATATTTGACTTTGCTAACTAGATTTCAGCCTTCAGGTGTTACATTAAACCAAAGCACTGGTCCAGCTACCTCAAGTCTTGCCATCTTCAGGGTTTCACTTAGCTTTAGCTCCAGCCTTGTCTAGAAAAGCTAGAATTAAACATGTGACATATTATATACATGATGTGTTCTCTATTACAAGGCACTATTCTTCCTGGTTGACTGAGGGACCAACTCTGCTATTTCAAATGTATCTGGCTATTTTGACAGCAGGACTGGTTCAGACATCTGTCTGACACATGAAAGGAGGCCTCCAATGTGGCTTCCAAAGCTATTGAAGGCTCTTGCTAGATGTATGTGCTCACTGTCATCTGAGGAATTTAGGAAAAAAATCAGATGTGTTTAGCCTAGTTTTTTTCAATGCTGTTAAATCTTACTAATCTTAATTCTGATTTTAATTTTATTGATTTTATTGTAATACCTACATCTTTTAAATAATTGTAAATAAGTAGTAATCATACATGCAGAAATATAAACTTAGTAACAAAAATATATACATTTGTTGTCCTAAGTTACTACGTTTAATAGAAGAGGAACTGTTAATGTTCTAAATGTTCTTTCATTTAAAATTGGTCCTATTCTAGTATAGGCTCAAACAATATACAATGCCCTATATTGTTTTAACTTAGCCACAATCACCAATTTGGGAGTGAATCTATCATTTCTCAATTGTCCGCTTTGTTTTTAATTTGCTGTTGTTTACTTTGCCATATATTCTTTGACTGAATTGTCAGTCAAAGTACAATTTTAATATCAGAACTGTTGAAAAAGAACAGGTTGCTAGAACAGGGTGTTTTGCACCTGGTAAATATACCTTTGTATTCTTTATCTTAGATAAATACAAGAATCCAGCATTGTTCCAGTACTCGGCATCCATCAACAATGGTGATGAAAATTGGAACATTGAGCAACACTTAGAACGGGCGACACAGAATTTTCTAAAAGTAGGCCCCACCTGTGTTTTTCAATTATGCTGGTTAGTTTAAAATAAAAGCCAACATATTTGTCTAAGACAGAACTCAAAAAGAGCAAATCCTAGCACAGAAATAACTACTGGTAGAAAACTTTATAAAATAGTATAACAAAGCCCTTTTTAGTATGAAAAAGATAGAAAATGCAAGAATGATAGCAATTTTTGTTTTTGTAGTTTTTGTTTTAGGATTGCATGAAATAATTATGAAAAAACTCCCTTTGAGAAAAAAAATCTTACTCATTCCTTTTATGTTCAACGATACAGAATACAAAGAAACCACACTAAAAATATACCAAGACTAGGTTTGACTGAATAATTCAATTATGGGGTAATATCATCTTTTTCTTCCTTCTGAATGAGTTTTTAACTAAGTATTGTTCCAAATAGAAGTTTACAGATAGTCCTCATTTATTGGTAATTGGGACCAGAGTTTTTGTCAATAAATGATGTGCATGGCTGTAAAGTGCAATGCCATGTGAGAGCATCACTTAGCAAACAATAGTCCTGGCAGTGCCCAATGATATTCTTAAGCAAGGTTCACTGGTCATTAAGTGAGGACCCACTCACAATGTCTGGCTGGCTTCTAACAACCATGTCAGTGAGGAAGCTGGCAGGAAATTCAATTCCCAGACTGTTCACAAACAGGCTAGAAGGCAAGTAAGTGGGTCCTGCCAGGTGAGAGACAAATGCAGTGGCATGCACAAAGAATTCTGGGGCTCACGTTGGATGCTGCCAGATGAGGGGAGACTTACTAGAGTGATTTTTTTTACCTTACCTTACCTCATTCAGTGATGTCACAACTTATGATTACTGAATGAGTAGACACTAGGTCGGGACTACCTGAATGCATGCCTTGCTGGCTTCCCCACTGACTTTGCTTATGGGAAGCAGGAGGGTAAAGTTGTGAATGGTGATCACATTAAATGTAATCATGATCATATGATCAGGGTGAAGTGATGGCTGAAACTTTGAGAACTAGTCCTAAGTACCACTCATTCAGTGATGTCACAACTTATGGTTACTGAATGAGTAGTCACTAAGTGGGGATACCTGAATGCATGCCTGCTAGCAATAAGTAACTTTTACCCATGGCACTAAGCTAAAGTTATGTCTAAATGTGACCAATAACTGCATTCTTTTAGTCCTTTAAATCTGATTGTAAGAATAAACCACAGTCCTCAAGCAATTATTTCTTGCTTACTATGTACACTTTAATATATTCTTTCATGTTAGAATCAAATCATACTTTATTTTGAATGGTTTAGCTATAGTTTAAGATGATTGGAAGACTTGAATATAATTGATGTGTTTGAAAAAATAATTCGTATCTCCACGATCCAAACTCTTATGCCACAATGATTTCTTACTGAACTTATATTTTGTAAAAGTATACCTTTTAAGTTCATAATTATCTTTTATGTTTAAGGTACTATATTTTTCATTTTTGAATATCCAAAAATTGCATGATCACATTGTAAATAATTCTGAAAACAATCTGTTTCTTACAAACAGGAGCAAATAAGCTCCTTTTAAATTTTTTTAAAACAGAAAAAAATGAAACTTCACAATGTTGTACACATACTAGCTGCCCTTAAAAAGTTTTTAAACATATTGTTAACCTAATTCTGGAGTACATCCTTCAAAATAATGTATTCCTTGATAAGGAACTAGTGTTAGCATTAAAATCACTTCAGAAAATGACATCATGCTCTTGCTTTAAATGAATACTTTCTTATCAAAATAGCTTTTAATACATAGAAAGAATACATGTATAAAATGCTGGTGACTATGATGTAAGATCCATTAAAGATATTGTTTTGTTAATAATCACAAAGAAAGAGTGTGTGGCCACACCCATCTGAAACAGAAGACACAATGAAGACCCAAGTAATTATTATTTATACATTTCAACAAAATGTATTATATATGTTAGAATTATGATTCTATCAAGTGAAACAAAAACTATAAAGATAATAGCTAAGCTTGCTCAAACTGCACAGCATTTTCAAATAAAAGCAGGGCTCCGCCCCAACTAGTGCTACCCTTAGGCTTTCAAAGAGAAAACTAAATCACGCATACAGATCAATGATTCACAAATCTCAGGTTCTAAATCACATATTATGCATGAATAGGATTCCAGAAGCAACATTTAGAACATAATTGTCAAATCTCTAGGCAACTACGAGATTTTTACAAAATGAACACTAGTTCAAAAATCAGGCTATGATCTAGGTGGAATTCCACAAATTGAATGAACACAACTACTTGAGAAAAAAACTATCAAATCAATAGATTTCCTTTCCAGAACTATTATGAACCACGAGTAAAATATAAATAATTTCTCAGAAAACAGTTCTAAGCATCTTCAGACACAGGTGTTTCTTCCTTACAGATTTATTTTTCCTCATTGCTTTTAATCACTATAGCCCATTTTTGTTTAAAGAATACATAATTATAAATCATGCAGTATCATTTTTAAGGAGAGTAGGAATATATGAGGGACAAAAAGCATGCTAGCTGAATAACCATAAATGCTGAAGACATACCCATCTTCATGAAAAACTGAGCTTAATCAATGCAATACCAAGCAAGATATCTTTTCCGGGATGCAGTAGTCTCTTGCAGTCGTCCAAAAGAGCCAATCATAATTGTAGTAATATATTAGAGTTTAAAATTCTCACGTTTGAAGCTGTTAGAATTTTGCTATGTTTGTGGTCATTACTGGAGATGCAGCATATTTCCTGCTTCAGATAACAATGCTGCTCCATTCCAGGAAGAAAATGAATGAAAAAAAGGAGGCCCAGTCAAGCTCTCTCTTTCTTTCTCTCTCTCTCTTTCCCTCCTGCTCAGGTCACAGACAAGTGGGAGACCCCTAAAGGATTCCAGCCAATCAATCTTTATTTAGTGCATCTTTCTCACTCAATCTGTGCTGAAAGACTGCAGCAAATGGTGCAAGGGATTGTGGGATACAGCTGCAGCATAGAACTGCAATGAGATTTGCTGGGTGGATTTCTTTCTTTCTTTTTTGCTTTTCCTTCCTTAGTCAGCGATCATCTGTTTCAATCCCAGTGCTGGCCTGCAGAATTTGAGTATGAATTAGCAAGCAGGGGCAGCAACTGGAGCGTCTTAGAAGCAATAAATAAAAGTATCACTCTAATGCTAAAGATCTCTGGAATAACCATTCTTGATCTAAGAAAACAGTCATTAGTAATGTTGGAAGTAGTGAGAAAGTATCTATTCCCTTCCCTATTTTTGTTTTGATAAACCTCTCTGATAAATCTCTTCTTTGATGTGGTAACCATCAGTCAATCAAAATGCATCCAGTGAATGAGATCAATTCTCCCACCTCAGCCAATCTAGACAGACCCACAATTTGCCTATTTTTCCTTTAAAACAAACTTTTTAGAAGCAAGTGAGTTCATTCTCTGAACAAGTTACAGGGACGTTACTGCCTCTCAGAAGCTAAATTAAGTTAATTTCAATTTTAAAGTATCTGCTAATTATATAAATGAAATATATGAATGTATTATGTATATTTCTCTTAATATGCGACTGAAAAGAAAAATCACCAAAATTGTAGAAATCCCAGTAATTTGAGAGGAAGCTAAAATTTCAGCCAATGTAAAAAAAGTAGTCTCCTGTCTTTTCTGAGATGAATTTGACTTCTGATTACTTCATGGACTATCCATTAAATTTTTTGGCAGCAGGATGGAAATGGTTTGCTGTAGGCTTCTAATACAGGGGTCCTCAAACTTGAGGTCCTCAAACTTTAAGACTTGTGGACTTCGACTCCCAGAATTCCTCAGCCACAAGTCTTAAAGTGGCCAAGTTTGAGGACCCCTGTTCTGATAATATGTCCTGATTTTTTATCTAGGATCCAGCTCAGAGTTTTCAGGTCTGGCCCTGCTTAGCATCCAAGTACAGACACTACCAGTTACAGCAGCGCCTGCCATTTGTTGAGACTTTCAGATGATACTGTCAAATTATTTTTGACAGTGAACAGCTAAGCACATTGTATAGACCACTAATAAATCTGAAACAGCTTTAAAAGAGATATTGTTCATAATAAATAATCGGCAGTTTATTGCCGACTATAGAAGAATGGACTTTAAAGGTTTCTGACCTGGCGGAAATGGCAAAGATCTCGGCTTATTTGAAAGATCATTCGCAAGAACGCTATATTATGGAGTGGAGAAAATGGATTGAATATATCCAGAACAAATATGGGACTAAAAAGTTTCATTTAGCATTTGAATAAGTCTTCCTTTCTATTTTCTTTTCTTTTTATATGTAATATTAGTATTGCTTGTAGTTATCTTATATGAGCTAGAGAGTGATAGATTTAAGAATTTATTGTTGTTAGCATATGGATGTTTATGATTGTTTTTTGTTTTTATACCTTGTACTTAGCTCTGGGAAGTCGGGGGGGGAGGGGGAAAGGGGGGTAGGGGTAGGGAGGGATAGGTAGGGGTGGGGGGAGGGGGGATTGTTAAAGACAAAATGTATTTTAAAACTTTTCAATTAAAAAAAAATAAAAAATAAAAAACTAACTTCTAATATTTGCCGAATGAATTAACTGATTCAGAAAGAACTATCAGAGTGGTGACGGATTTATTAAAAAAAAGTATTTGAGCCAAATTTGACTCCTAGCTGATGACTGGGTCTATTTTGAAATGATTTGCTACTACTTTCTTCTGGATTGTTTTAAAATTTCTGAAAAAAGTCAACTAGCAGTTTGCATATTGCACTAAATCATGACTGTGGCTTAAAATAATGTATGAAACCACCATTTCATAATATATGAACCTTAACAGCATGCAGCATCAGTATATAATAAAAGGTGTATGTGAAAAACTAGTGAAACAAAATATCCAATTTGATGTTTTAACATAAAACATGTAATATTTCTTTAATATTGCTTTCATCTAGGCCAGACATGTCAAACACAAGGCCCGGGGGCCGGATCCGGACCGCAAAGTGGTTTCATGCAGCCCACGAAGCCATCCTGGAAACAGTGAGGGAATGGCCCCCACTGCCTTGGCCCTGGCCAAGAGACCCTCAGATCTGTCCCACTCCTGCCCAGGCCCCCATAGGCACCCTTGATGCGAACAATGTAGAGCTGGCCACGCCCACCCAGGCCATAAGCACTCTAGCCATGCCCACCCAGTTGGCCACGCCTACCCTGGCCATACCCACCCGGCCCCCTGAGGGCAACCGCAATGCTGATGCGGCCCTCAATGAAATTGAGTTTGACACCCCTGATCTAGGCACTACTTCCAACAGTCACCCTTATTCTTGCCCTTTATCCATGAATGCTATATTCACATAGTGTAACCTGACCCTAACTTGTACCCCAAATGTAAGTGCTCTTGCTCTCTCTCTGTCTCTCACACACACACACAATGATCTGGAAGTTTTTTTAAAAAAAACATTTCTCATTCCTGAAATAATATCATATACTAAGATATTAAATAATGAAACAGCATGTGAAAGGAAATGTAGTAAACCTCTGTGAAAAATAGCCAGGACCACAATGTAGACTAGAACTTGCTGATTTTCTAATCCTATTTCAGGCAGAATCACAAAATAAATGTTAAATGAATACACTGGAACAAATTAGTCATCTCTAGGCAAGATGGGTGGCAAAGAAGTTTAATGAACAAAATAAAAGGAATGTAGTCACATGACATCTTGCTTTTGTGATGTAAAAAGTATGGTCAAGGGCTTCGTATAAAAGCATGGAAGAAAGTGATAGGTTGTACATGCAGGTGACATACATGTCCACTTAGGCTCACTGGGAAATGTGGTGGAAGTCATATGATTTCTGGAAGCAGCAGGAACAGGCTGACACTCATCTCAAAACAAGTAGAACTTGTTAATCCAGAGGGACAACTATATTTTTGGCTCCTAATGGGTTCCGTGTTCTCCTAGAACAGGGGTGTCAAACTTGCAACGTCACATGACGTGTCATGACATATCGTGACTTTTTTCCCATTGCTGGCAACGGGGTGGGCGCATTTTCGGCATGATGCATCCAGCCTGTGGGCCGGCAGTTTGACACCCTTGTCGTAGAAGGTCTGGATGTTCTCCTGGACTCAAGGCTCCTACTCAAAAAGAAGTGGAAACTGTAGCCAGAAGGAATATTATCTAGCTTTGACTAGTGCCCCAGCTACAGCCTGGAACAGAATGAACTGGATATAGTTATTCATTTCTCTGCCTTCTTGATTAGACTATTATAATTTGCTATATGTGGGGCTGTATCAGAACGTCACCCACAAACTTCAACTAATCCAGAATGCAGCAAGATGGATGTTTAATGTTCAAATCACAGTACTGCCATGAAAGCTGCGCCACTTACCACTAGGTTTCCAAGTGCAATTCAAGTTGCTGCTTGCTACGTATAATATCCTCTATGGCTTGAAGGTCTGGATATTTTAGGGACTTGCTTTTCTCTAATAGTTTCTTCCTACGCTGCCCAGACATTTACGTAACACCTATTTAGGGTACCCATGCATCAGGATTTGTGTATGAAATGACCTAAGGTGAGCATTTTCTGTAGCAGCTCCCCTCTGGAATAGTTTACTCTCTGAAGCATGGATAGCTATGACTCTCATGAACTTCTCAAAGCAAATAAAAATATCACTTGTATGGCTTTTGAGGATTAACTGTAGCCAGCAGCTCCATATTCCATAACTGTAACTTTTTATGTTAACTATCAAGAAATAAATATGGGGGTTAAATCTAATAAAATAAATATAAACTGAATTAGATTATTTTAATTATTTGGATTTTTATTGTCTATTATTTTTTCATATTCTGTAATGCAAGAAGAAACTTGAGTACAATACTAGATAATAGCCAGAAGAATATATCTCACTATTCAACTATAGGTTATACATAATACTCTGTTTATCGGAATTATTACTAACATCCTTGTATAATCTTTCCAGATCTGATAAAAAATATAATTCCTCTCAGACGTTAGTATTGGAATTTCATTCATAATTTTTTCCATCTGTACTACCATTTGATCATACTTTAGCATACCAATTATTCAATGATAGGTTATCTACACATTTTAATTTTCAGTAATTTTGAATTTTGCAGCCAGGGATAAGAATGCTATAATTCCAAAAAAAAAAGTTAATAATTATCTTTCTCAAAACTATATAAAAATCCAATTCTTCTACTTTTTCTGTAGTTATTATTCTAACATCTTTGAATATTGTCTTCCAATAAGGAATTACTTTTCACAAGTCAACCATAATGGAGAAAAGTTTCTTTCTAATTGCAGACCCCCATATTTTGATGAATAACTATGAACTTCTTGTATTACCGGTAGTCTATTTCTATAGTGTATGTATAACATAAGTTCTATAGGCCAGTTAGGTCCGGTTGGTTTGAGATAGTACATTTCAAAAATAATAAAAATATTCTTTAAACTTTAAAATTAGTTTGTTTAGATTTTTTTAAAGAGACAAAAACTGAAAAACCAAGCCGAAAAAATAATAGGGAGCTCAAAAAAAATACCATGTAGAACAGAGAATCCCAACCATTTGGGCACCAGGGACCGGTTCTGTGGAGAAAGGCTTTTCCACGGACCAGAGAGTGCGTGGTTTTGTGTGCTGCCTGCATCCCATGGATGGGGCTTTGCTTGTATGTGCAGAACAGATGCTGGCATGCTGCAGCCCGACACCAGTCCATGGACCAGGAATTGGGGACCCCTGATGTAGAGATTAAAAAAGATATCTGAAAACTACTGCATGTTACTGTGATAATTCTTTTATTTGTCAATTTAGTTTTTCCATTACAAACTTTTTATGAAACGGTTTAATCATTTTTTGTCTCAAGATAACAAAACATGAAGTTTGTTTGTTTGGAAACTCACCAAGCAAAAAAGAAAATTAGATAGGAAATTCCCTAATACGTACTGCATATTTTACATATCTGAGATTAACTTTGGTCTTAATTTAGCAATACAGTATTTCCTCTGTGCTATATAAGAGAGAGTAGGATACTTACACAAAATCCAATGTTTGCTTAATTACTGCATCTAGCATACTTTATACTATGGTGCATGACATTAGTGTTTCTAGAAGCTTTGATCCATAACAGATCATTGTTTATTTCAAAAGCTAAAATGCCTAATTTTATGAATAAAATTATTAAAAGTATAAAAAAATGAATTGCTATTAATTTTATTTGTCTCATAAACATCCCCTCTTTGTAGCTATTATACATAATCTAACACTAAATCTATGTTACTTAAGAAATCTTTACAGTATTTGAATGGAAGTAAACCAAATTAGTAGCTGAATTTGGGAGCTCTTGTCTCTTAGCATCTTCATGTCCTTTACATTTCTCAATAATGTAAATTTGTGGCTATATAAATATGCCTCTAATCAACAAGTATACAACAAAATGGGCGTCCTCCTGGATGCACGACTCAATTTTGAAGACCATATAGGAGCCGTGACCAGGGGGGCTTTTGCCCAGGTTCGCCTGGTGTGCCAGTTGCGACCCTATCTGGACCGAGATGCCCTACGCACAGTCACTCATGCGCTCGTGACCTCCTGTTTAGACTACTGCAACGCTCTCTACATGGGGCTGCCCTTGAGGACCACTCGGAGGCTTCAGCTGGTGCAGAATGCGGCCGCGCGAGTTGTGATGGGGGTTTCCCGATACTCCCATGTAACACCTCTACTCCGCGAGCTGCATTGGCTCCCGGTTACCCTCCGGGTGAGATTCAAGGTGCTGGTGATGACCTATAAAGCTCTAAATGGCTTGGGTCTGGGTTATCTGAGGGAACACCTGCTGCCGGCATCAAGCTCCCTTCGTCCAGTGCGCTCCCACAGGGAGGGTCTTCTCAGGGTACCGCCGGTAAGAGACTGCCAGCGGACAACACCCAGGGATAGGGCCTTCTCAGTGGGTGCGCCTGCCCTTTGGAACCAGCTGCCAGTGGAGCTTAGGACCGCCCCCGACCTCCGTTTGCTCCGCTGGGACCTGAAGACCTGGCTCTTCGAGCTCTCTGGCCCAGGCTGAGAATTTTAATTTTAATTTTAATTTTAACTAGGGTTTTATTTGTTCAGGGACGGATATAATTTTTTTTAATCTGTTTTTAACTTTTGTATTTTTTGTTTTAACCACCCTGTAAACCGCCCTGAGTCCCTCGGGAAAGGGCGGTATATAAATATAATAAAAATAAAAAAATAAAAAAATAAAATAAACACAGTGTGTTTTATTGGGACTTCCGGTGAGATGCCGATGAGGGAGCCTGTGCATATGTGAGCTCCATCATTTATTTTATAAATATTGGATAGGAGCTTTTTAATTTTAACTGAAGCAAATAGCATTGGTATCAGCGGTGGTTTGACTCCAACAAGCTACATTTACTGCAGTAAGTGCTGTATGCTGATAACTAAGAATGTAAACTAAAGATAGGATTCCAAGTGTTTTATCTCTACTGTTTTTAATCTAGTACAAAAACACATGGGAATAAATTATGATAAATGCTATGGAATAAATTACATGTACTAAGTAACACTTATTATTGTACAGTTAGACTCAGTTGCTATAATGCTATTATAACTCAAGCCATTGTTTGGGACCCATTTATTCAATTATATCCCATCTTTATTATTTTTACAATCCTCCTATTTTCCCCACAACAGCTCTAAGTGATGCACCTATTAAGTGAGCCACACTCAATTTTATGACCTTTTTGGTCATGGTTGTTAAAGTGAATCACTGCAGTTATTAAGCGAAACATGCAGTGATTAAATGCATGTTTAATGGCTCCCCCATTGACTTTTCTTGTCGGAAGCCTCCTGGGGAAGGTCCCAAATGGTGATCATGTGACCCTGAACGCTGTAACTGTTGTACATACATGCTGACTGCAAGCACCCAAGTCCTGATCACATGACAGTGGGGAATGGCTGCAATGGCTAAAAGTATGAGGATGTAACTTTTTGCAGTGCCACTGTAGCTCCAGACAGTCGCTAAATGAATGGACATAAGTCTAGGACTACCTTCAGTGGCAATAAGATGCCTCCAATTTTTTACTTCAGTTCCCATCAGCCTGTGTTGGCATGGACATGGGTTGGAAGGTACTAAGATATTTATGTCGGCCTTTCTCTGAAAAGAATCCAAGATACACTGAGAATTCGTATTTCAGGGGGGGAAATGTGCAACCTGTTTATAAACTACAGAAATGTGCAAAAATGAATTAATGAAAGTTTCTTTTAAAAAGTAAATTCTGATCTATTCTAGCCATACATATCCTTCATTTGTTTATTTACGCATCCATTTTTATTAGGCCTAGTATGCCCTAATAGTTTTATAGGCCTAGAATGCTATTTAAAATCATAACCCCAAGCACTGAACCTGAAAAACAAATCACTCCCAACTTCCTAGCAGCCTTTTCCAACATGAAGCTCTCCAAATGTGCTTGAATTACAGCTGCCCAGAAGTTTCAGACAAAAGCTGCTAGTTGGACATTTTGGAAGTTGCACATTCATAATTATTTGGAAGACAAGATAATCTTTATTGTCATGTGGGCACAACGGCACACATTAAAAATGAATTTAGTTGCCCGCTCTCAAAGTGGAGCACATACATGACACACACCTAAAACATACTATATACAGCATATGTATGGACTCACACCCCTACATATACCGTACATAACAATAAAATATTAAATACTGTCCATCTTGAATATATAACAGAATGAGGAAGCCTGAAAGTTCACAAGGTTAACAAGTGTGCTGTGAAACACCTATAATAAAAGTACATTATTTAAGACAGTTCTGGGAGTTAAAGTCCACACATCTTCAAGCTGCCAAGGTTAATTTTCTGTGCTTTAATCTGCAGTGTTCAAAATTCCCAAACAGAGGTTTTACTCAGCAAAAAACTTTTAATGTGCCAACTTCTGACCTCACATAGGACAACACTCCACCTCCCCCACTTCCCAAAAAAGCCAGGCTCGAAGGAATGACATTTTCCTCTCCTTGTCTGCATTTTGAATTTCACACTCACAATTACTGTCAGAAATCTCAATAGAAGTGTTTTTTTAACACTTTCATACATGGCATCTTGGTGAAAATTAATGCAAAGAACTTTTACAGTGTTTAGAAAAGCAGTGGCAAAAGAACAGTAACTACATCACTTACAAAATGCAATCAGAAAAATATCAAAAACATTCTTTATTTTAACGTAAGCAATGAGGTGGCTCTTTCTATGCTACTTTGTAAATCCAAGGAATAGCTGCCACTTGAACAAAGAACAATGTCCCCATATTGTAGCTTAAAAATTAAGGAAAAGGGAAGGAAACTTTGCTGAACTTTAGACAGGATGTAGAAAAGCAAGGGGAATATGCTTTATTCAGCCTAGAGAGAAACTAAACAATGCCCACAGAGACATGAAAGGGTTGAATGGAGCACAAGCTTCTAGGTTGGGCACATTTCATTACCATAACAGCTATCCCTGGATTAATTGCCAACCAGCAAAGAACACATAGCCAGGACAGGCTGTTCAAGGTTAGGCTAACCCAGGGATAGGCAACCTTGGCTATTTTATGACTTGTGGACTTCAAATCCCAGAATTCCTGAGCCAACTGGCTGGCTCAGGAATTCTGGGAGTTGAAGTCCACGAGACATAAAAGAGCCAAGGTTGCCTACTCCTGGGCTAGGTCCTAGCCCAGGGGTCTTCAAACCTGGCCCTTTTATGACTTGTGGACTTCAACTCTCAGAATTCCTCAGCCAGCGTGCCTGGATGAGGAATTCTGGGAGTTGAAGTCCGCAAGTCATAAAAGGGCCAGGTTTGAAGACCCTTGTCCTAGCCTAACCTTGAACAACCTGAAGAGGGCATGCCAGGCACTACAGCCGATTGGAGCAGGAGGTGTTATCAAATAGAAAGAAGTATTACAAACCATCTGGTATGAAAGATAGCTCAAGTCAGAAAACACAAAGTTTGAAGCAGAGCTGGAAAACAGGGATGCACCTGAAATGGGCTGGGAGTAGTAGTAGTATAATATTACCCATCAGTGAAGATCTGTCTGCTGTATTATGTAATCATGAAAAGAATAAAGCATTCAATTATTGTATCAGATCCTTAGTATATCACACAATTCACTGGAATGACAATAATTGACTGATATGGCATGAAGACTCTCAGAGGCAGAACTCTGTTCAAATATTCAAGCATGCATGAAATATAAATACCCCACGCCCCAATTCTGTAGAATTTAGCTACAAAAGGAACCAGTCCCCAATTAGGTTTACATGCAGATGTATGAAAGCAATCAAGTAAGTTACATAGGATCATTAGGGGCTGCTGATTCCCAAATGGTTGCCTTAATGTAAAAGGTAGGTCTGGAAAAATTATCACAGACGGTACAATGCAAAAAATAAGCTGAATTAAATGAGCTGGCATTTGTACTACCCTGATTTAGCCTTATAGCATACATATGTAACTATCTATCATTACAGGACAGCCTGTTCAGATGAAGGATTATAACAAAACTTGATTTTGCTGTATTAACATCAGCAATTATTAGTCAAATCAAGAGTTTTATTTTAAAAAAATTCTTAATGTCACACTTTAAGCCACAAATAAGAATATTTAGCTTTGTATTTTTTGTATACTATATATCAGGTCTATTGACTTTCAGACTTTTCCAAACTTATCACCTACTAGATATATGAAATTACAATTCCCAGAATTTCTAGTCTGCATCACCGGAGCTGTTCAGCCGCTGAATAGCTATCCAAAGAAATGAAGAGCATTAAATTAAGCAACCCGAGAACAAGTCTGCATGTTTCTTCATTCCTATTTTAAGTTATTTTACCAATGCTTTTAAGAACACATTAAGTTTAGAATGCTATTTTGCACATGACTTTTCAACTATTTTGCATTATTTGAAACACAGACAGCTAAAAATTCTGAGAATTATCGAAGAGCAAAGAAGAACTCAAGTTAGAAAACGGATGTCAGAGAATATTTGGGGGCTTTCCTTCTTGGATTGCTTGTTTATCTTTGACAGCCCTTGGGGGAGAGTACCAAACTGAAAACTTAAGTTTGTATTGAATGGTAATGGCTCTCCAAAATTTTACACAACAGTTTTCTCAATCCTGCATAGAAATTCCAGGAACTGAATCCGAAACTTTGTACACCAAATTTCTGTTCTATCCCACTAGAACTATACCCTGGTGAACTTATATCCTGCTTTTCACAATAAACAGCTGAACGTTATTGGAATCTTGTAATCAAAAGCTTTCAGGTCCTAGTTATTGGTTTTACACAGTTATAGCCAATACCATTATCAATATTCTTAGATAGATACTTGCATTTTAAGTACCAGAGCATGAATCCTATGGTACATGTCTTTGCATCTTAAAAAGTGATAAAAGAACATGTTCCAAGCAGCACATCCTAATTAAATCTAGTTCCATTTAAATTCCCCAGTGTCCTGCAGTGGCCTTAAATGAGAGGTACTCTGGGAAACTAAATGGCACAGTAGGGCACTGCTATTGTAACTACTTTCTACTTTAGTGTGCCAATGCTATCAAAGTTGCTTCAGATTGCCCATGAAAAGTTTATTGTGCAGCCCAATATGCTTCAGATCCCACGTCCCTTATTAAGGGCAATTAAAACTGCTTTATTTCTTGTGGCTGTACACAGTTCTATCATCGTGGTTAGAAATAAAAGGCAAGTAAATTGTGAACAGTCAGGAAAATGGAAGACGTGTTCAGTGGTCTTGATTAAAAACCTGGGGTCTAGAACTTCTCTGGGAGTTTGAAAATTTTCTCTCCGTCTAATTTTGATTATCTATATGTCATCGCACCCTGATTTATTAAGTGATAGTGTCACATGGACTGTGGAAATTATTTATCAAGATAGTAAATTGTTGCCAAATATATTCTTAATGAATTTGTCATTTTTAAAGTAATATTCTATTTCAAATGTACATAATATACATATTCTTTCACAAAAACAAAATCATATGGCTTTAATTCCATTTGCAAAATGCATAGCTTTGTATATTATATTGAATAAAGACTCCAGAACTTGGATATAACCATTCCTGATAAATATAATAGTCAGATCAGAGAGCTGAAGCCATTATTAGAGGAAAATTAATATGGTTATTGCTTTACAGACAGAAGCAACAGAGAAAGCTTTTTTTAAACCACAAGTTATTTTCTTTGGAAACACAAATCCATTTTCCAATAAATCTTTCCCCATACAGGCAACCCATGTTTTGGTGCTCCTACAAACATGTTGTACAGAACGTCAGGGAATACAAAAATTTCCTTATTGCCCTTTCTACAGGCCTTTGGGCTTTGAATTACCTTGCATATGTTGGTGGAGATAGCGATGGGTTTTAGGCATGTTTTTGAGGTGATACCGAGGCCAGTTTTTGCATTTCAATCAATGTGTTTAGAATATAAGATTCATAGAGATTTGAATATGCTTTCAGCTCAATATTACACAGCACAATTCTAAAGTTATTTATCAGTGGTATATATTTCATATCTGGGTAGTAAATTATCACTATATATTGAGTCAATTTGGGAATTCGGTTTTCATAAACTGTAAAAAACCCCCACCTAATCTAAATTTGAGGGATTACTCATTTTCTAATTTCCAGTACTATGATAATATATTATTTCATCAATGTGTTTGGGTAGGACATTTTTTAAAACAAAGATTTTAAGTTTATAAAATAGTTTTAATGTTTTCAGTTATCTTTATACCTCTATAAAGAATCCACATTTTGTTTTGTAAAATTATAGAAATGTTTTCTTAACTCCAAATGTTTAGGATAACCTTATTCATATTAGTCTAAGAATCCAGAAAATGTTTTGTACACTTTGTGAGGATGAATTATTTTGATATGGGATATTAGAAATACATCATGTAATGCCACAGTTCAGTACTTTTTAAAGGATTTTGTTACTTTCTGATCATAATCTATGCCCCCACTCCAGTGCAGGCACAAAACAATTATTTGATGTCTTTCTGTACATCAGTATATTTTCTTTCAAAGGCTTTAGAGAACTTGCTTGCGATCATTTTCATATTTCTTTTAAAATGCTATCTTTAATCACTGTGTCCTATTAATCTTATTTCACTGTTTTTCCTACTGCTTCCCTGCAAGATAATCTCATAGTTGTTTGATGGAAATTTTAGCAAACATGTCATCAAACACAAAGTAATATTCTTCTTCCAATTTAAGAGAGCCTTCCAGAACACACCAAGAAAAATATGACAAATTGCCCAAATCCAGCTTCTGAAATATTTTTAGGATTTTTCCAATCTCAGAAGTACATAAGAAAGAGAAAAGAAAGAACTAGTGCTGGCGGTGGGAGAGAGAGAGAGAGAGAGAAAGAGAGAGAAAGAGAGATAATTCAAAGCTTACTTACAGGCATTCCATTATAAGTCTTTCCAGGGATTGAAATATAGTCTCTTTGGGGAAAAGAGTTTGCTCCCAGCAGCATTCAGACAATTGGTCCCATTATAGCGATCATGAGGCTGAATTAAAGAGTAGCCTTGCAAAAACATAAACAGCTTGTCAGCACAACCAAAGAGGTGGGACGTATTCTCATGGGACAGTTCCAGCCAATCATCAGCCTCTTTGGCAACTGTTTGGTTAAGATATAGTGTTTCATTCTTAAAAGGAGAGTGGGGGAATGAGAAAAGCCCACAAGAATAACTGTGCTCATAAATGAATAGGAGCTAAAAATGCTTTGCACAGGGAAAAAGTAAATCATTCTATGGAAGGCGTCAGCTCTAATTCCTACATGTTAGGCCATCACGTAATGTTTTCTACGAGTCCAATAGACTTTTAAAAGTATAGAGTAGACAGACCGTGGGACATTTTATTTTGCACTGAAAATTACAATGCCAAGTAGATAACAGCTTTAAATTGCCAAATCTGGTAACAAATGCCATGCCATGACTTTTGGACAGTATTTCTCAGATTAGCCTTCCACTAGAGCAGAGGTGGGTCACTATGACCCCTTTACAACCATGCTGGCTCAGGAATTCTGGGAGCTGAAGTCCACAGGCCATAAAGGGGCCAAAGTAGCCCACCCCTGAAGTAATTTAATTTAATTTAATTTAATAACACTTATATACCGCCCTTCTCCCTGAGGACTCAGGGCGGTTCACAGGGCAGAATAAAATAGCGAATACAAACATTAAAACAGGATTAAACAATAGCCCTAGTTAAGAACAATATAAATACAACGCTAAAAACCCCCAAAAAAAATTAAAAAGCGAGAGATAAAACAACCCCAATACTCCCCCTCAGGCTAGGCCGGCTTGTACAAACAGAAATGTCTTAAGATCGCGACGAAAGGAGCGAAGATCGGGCGCCGTCCGGAGCTCTACCGGTAGCTGATTCCACAGCTCCGGAGCGCCCACAGAGAAGGATCTCCCCCTGGGGGCCACCAATCGACATTCTCTGATCGGTGGCACCCTGAGGAGGCCCTCTCTGTGGGAACGCACAGGGCGCAGGGAGCTTGATGCCGGCAGCAGATGTTCCCTGAGGTACTCCGGCCCCATGCCATGGAGTGCTTTGAATACCGTTACCAGTACCTTGAATCTCACCCGGAAGGCAACTGGCAACCAATGCAGCTCACGGAGCAGAGGTGTAACGTGGGAGTATCGGGAGACTCCCAACACCACTCTCGCGGCTGCATTCTGTACCAGTTGGAGCTTCCGAGTGGTCCTCAAGGGCAACCCCATGTAGAGAGCGTTGCAGTAGTCCAGACGAGAGGACACGAGCGCATGAGTGACTGTGCATAGATCATCCCGGCTAAGATAGGGCCGCAACTGACGCACCAGGCGAACCTGTGCGAAGGCCCCCCTAGTCACGGCTCCTATATGATCTTCCAAGGTGAGCCGTGAATCTAGGAGGACCCCCAAGTTGCGAGCCCTATCTACGGGGGGTAATGATTCACCCCCCATAGCTAGAGATGGAATGTCCGAGTAAACCCGGGATGAAGGTATGCAAAGCCACTCAGTCTTGTCGGGGTTGAGCTGGAGTCTGTTCCTCCCCATCCAGACCCGAACCGCCTCCAGGCAACGGGACATCACGTTGAGGGCATCACTGGGGTGGTTTGGGGTCGAAAAGAAAAGTTGGGTATCATCAGCATACTGATGATACCCAACTCCAAAGCCACGAATGATCTCACCCAGCGGCTTCATGTAGATGTTGAACAGGAGAGGCGAGAGGACCGACCCCTGAGGAACTCCACAAATGAGAGACCTCGCGGTCGACCTCTGCCCCCCTGCCAACACCGACTGCGAACGTCCCAAGAGATAGGAGGAGAACCACTGTAAAACTGTGCCTCCCACTCCCAGTCCCCTGAGACGCCGCAGCAAGATACCATGGTCGATGGTATCGAAAGCCGCCGAGAGGTCTAATAGGACTAAGACAGAGGAATGCCCCCTGTCTCGAGCCCTCCAGAGATCATTCACCAGCGCGACCAATGCCGTCTCCGTGCTGTGCCCGGGCCTGAAACCCGATTGGTACGGGTCTAGATAATCCGCTTCATCCAGGACCAGAGGGAGCTGATGCGCCACCACACTCTCAACAACCTTCGCAAGAAAGCGAAGGTTGGAGACAGGACGAAAGTTGTTCAATACAGCTGGGTCCAAGGCAGGCTTCTTGAGGAGAGGCCTCACCACCGCCTCCTTCAAGACGGCGGGGAAGATACCCTCACTCAAAGAAGCCGATATAACTGCCTGGAACCAGCTGCGTGTCCTCTCCCGGGCTGCATAAACCAGCCAGGAAGGGCACGGGTCCAGTAAACATGTGGTGGTGCTCAGCCTCCCCATGATCCTGTCCACTTCCTCCGGAGTCACAGAATCAAACTCCTCCCAGATGATATCGACAAGACCACCCGTGTCCTGATCGTCAGACTCTGCCCAGTCAGAATCCAAACCGGTCCGAATCCGAGCGATTTTGTCCGACAGATGTTGGTTAAACTCCTCGGCACGTCCCTGCAAGGGATCCTCCCTCACCTCCTGATTTAGGAGGGAGCGAGTCACCCTAAACAGGGCAGCCGGGCGATTATCTGCGGACGCAATAAGGGTGGCGAAGTGGTTGGACCTCGCCTCCCTAATTGCAGCGAGATAAGACCTAATATAGGCTCTTAGTCGCAATCGGTCGGGTTCGGATCGGCTGGCCCTCCAACCGCTCTCTAGGCCCCGTCTCCGACGCTTCATCTCCCGGAGCTCCGCAGAAAACCATGGAGCCCGACGGGATCTGCACCGGGTCAGGGGCCGCAAGGGTACAACTCGGTCAAGGGCCTCAGTGGCCGTCCTTTCCCAGGCTTCCACTAAGGCCTCGGCCGAGCTGTGAGCGAGGGAGGCAGGTGGGGACCCCAGCGCCGCCTGGAACCTCTGAGGATCCATTAAGCGTCTGGGGCGGTACCATTTGAGTGGTTCCAAACCCCCACGGCGGGGGGTGGCAAAACGGAAGACCAGCCGCAGGAGATGATGATCGGTCCATGACAGGGGCATAATAATTGGAGAGCCCCCACCAAGATCATCTAACCACCGTCCAGACAAGAAAACAAGGTCAAGGGTGTGGCCTCCTTCATGAGTCGGTCCCGTAATTACTTGCGTCAGGTCCATGGCCGTCATGGAAGCCATGAACTCCCGAGCCAACTCAGATGATCCTCCCAGCGATGGTAGGTTGAAGTCCCCCAAAACTATAAGTTTCGGGAACTCAACCACCAGCCCAGAGAGGACATCAAGCAGCTCAGGCAGGGCTGCTGCTGCGTGACTAGGCGAAAGGTACACCAGCAGCAAGCCCAACTGCGCACCAGGGCCGCATCTCAAAAAGAGAGACTCACACCCGACTGTCTGGGAAACGGTGGCCTCCCGCGGACACAAGGTCTCCCTCACAACAACAGCCACTCCCCCACCCCTACCCTGAGCCCGAGGCCGGTGCAGCACCCGGAAACCTGGTGGGCAAAGATCAACCAGAGGTACACCGCCCTCTGGGCCCAACCAGGTCTCCGTGATGCAAGCCAGGTCAGCCTGCTCACCCTCGACCAAGTCTCGAACGAGAGGAGCCTTATTAATGACCGACCTGGCATTCAAATACACCAGCCGGAGCTCAGGAGGCTGCTCATCCTCACTCCCGGGACCTCGGGGCGGAATCCTCCAAGAAAAAGAGGAAAAATTATCAGGGAAGCCTACAGGGAATTCTATAAAACATTTCAAAATTGAAACGGCTTGTTTTCACATTTGGGACTGGCTGTCTCTATAATTCTGAAAGTGTTTCAAACTCAAATCAGCGCTTCAAGTTCAAACACTTCTACAATGATTACAACAGTCTTTGTAACTTATTAACAGTTCCAGCCAATGATCAGCCTCTTTGGTTAATGTCTGATTAAAATACAGTGTATTATTCTTAAAAAGAGAATGGGAGACTGAGAAAAGCCCACTTCTTCCCCCAATTGTATGCAAACCAAATTGAATTCTCAATATTTTGCACACGGCTACCCCCTAAATAAGGTGGCTAAGATTTATGGTCCAAAATATATAAACTATAGGTTGATTATCAACTCCTAATACAGGTAGACCACGTACATATATATATGCACAGATTACACATAATATTGTTACATCCTGGGGAAAAAGAGTGAAATAAAATTATTCTGAAGAGCTTTTCTCTCAGAAGAGGATAGTGTTTATCTTGCTACTTTAAGGATTAGTGCTTCACTTGAAATACTTTCTAGGATAGAATGAATGACTGTTTCATAACATATTCCTCAAAACAATCATAATTTCTTGGTGGAATCATTAGATGACATTCACATAGTTCATCAGGGCTCTGGGTGCCAGATTAGATATGGTAAACAAGTAGATACAGTTCTAACAATTTTAGTTACCTGACTCTTTGGGGAAGCTGACATTACGCCACTAGCAATTAAACTGTAATTATATATCAGCAGCATATACAAGGACCTCATACTTTTTTCTGAACTGCCTGAATATGGTCTGATGTATCTTTTCCATTGCCCTAACTTCTGTCAGAATGTATTACTTGCTTTCTGAAAGGCTATTTTGCAAACACAATGCCAAAGCTGTAGTTTTGGTTTCCATTCTCTTATGTGGGTGAAGTACTCCATTTGATGGCAGTTCGTGAAAAGTACCATTGCTCAGCTTGCCTAAGGACCAGCAATTGTTAGCTTTAACAATACAATCTTTCAGCAAAAAAATTTTGTAAAATGTCATGGGAAGATTCTGGTGCCATCCACATGACATTTGGATTTGTTTTTTTAATCAACTCTTGCTCAGTTGAACCTCTATTATTGCAGCATTAATTTAAATATCTGCTTTTTGCACAACGCAACAGAGCTGTAACTAATTGCAAAATTCACTGAAAAACAAAATGGAAAAACATACATGAGACTTTCTAACAAATTTGCCATTTTTTTCAATCTTAGTAAATACAACAAAATGTGAATATAAATTATCTCAACTGCAGCTACACAGAAGAGACAAGGTTAACCTTTTTTCCTTGTTACTACACAATTTTTATCTCTTCCAGATATTGTTACCTGCAGAAAGAAGAATGGCTACTATTTACTGAATTACCATGAACCCAATCATTTCAGATTCTAAAGCAGTTTATGATATAGCATGCATAATTCCAGCCATTTATGTAACTTTGATCATACATTCTCAAAACAGATTTTTAAAAATATCAAAAAAAGTTTTTCTACTTGGCAAAGCTGAAAAAAATAATGCATCCTTGTCAAATCTTATGCCATCCAAATGTGTTAGGATGATAATGGCCAGAACTCTAAGCCAGCATAGCCAATGCTGGATTGGCAAAGGATGACTTGTATTTGCATTTTTATTCCAAATAAAATCTTGTCTAAATCTTTGGATTTAGGAAACTACAATTATATGGGATGATTTAGATATAAATTTCCCACACTGAGGAAAATTGAGTTTAGATCAATGATTTTTCAAATTCAATTACAGAAACTTCCTATATGTACAGGTAGAACTCAACTTATGACCACAATGGGAACCATAATTTATGTTGCTATGCAGTACTGTTATGTGAACAATCTTTACAATCCTTTTAGCCATGGTCATTAAGCGAAACACATTGTTATTAAATGAATCTGGCTCCCCCCGACTTTACTTGTCAGAAGCCCTTAGGAAAGTCACAAAAGGCAATCACATGACCCAAAATGCTGCAAACATCACAAATACATACAGGTTGGCAAACATTTAGAATGGAATGGAATGGAATGGAATGGAACGGAACGGAACGGAACGGAACAGAACAGAACAGAACAGAATAGAATAACAGGGTTGGAAGGGACCTTGGAGGTCATCTCGTCCAAGCCCCTGCTCAGGCAAGAAACCCTATACCATTTCAGACAAATGGCTGTCCAGTCTCTTCTTAAAAACTTCCAGTGTTGGAGCATTCACCACTTCTGGAGGCAGGTTGTTCCACTGATTAATTGTTGTAACTGTCAGGAAATTTCTCCTAAGTTCTAGGTTGCTTCTCTCTTTGGTTCGTTTCCATCTGTTGCTTCTTGTCCTGCCTTCAGGTGCTTTGGAGAATAGCATGACTCCCTCTTCTTTGTGGCAGCCCCTGAGATATCAGAACACTGCTATCACTTCCGGTTTTGCGTTGCAGTGAGATGGACGCAGGAAGGCAGGGCTCTGCCTTCCGCGCCCAGTTTCACCCTGCTGGGGGCCCTAAAAAGGGCCTAAAGTCAACCCAAAGAGGCGATGAAGAGGACAGGTGTCTCGTCAATCACGGAGACATGGCAGTCTTCCCATTTAATCTGAGAAAAGCCCTCCAAACCAGCAGGAGAAAGACTGGATACATTCCTATGACCAGCCATTAGCTGCTGACAACCAAAGAAGAAAAGCACCAATAAATACATCATAACCAGCATGTTTGGAACTGAGTGAGAATATTGATCCTTTCTTTACTATTTTATAACTGAATTTCCTGGAAAAGCCTCCCAAGAAGCTAAACCTTTGAATGTGAATGGAAGCGGCATTTTAATTTCTATGTGGGACAGAAATATACAATATTGAAGTAGAAGTAACATAAAGCTACAGTTTTGAAATTTGAGAACTGAGATAATTGTTAAGATTTTCTCTTTGAAAAAAACATTGAGGTAAAACATAAGAAATCAATCCTTTAAGAATGGAAAATGGATTTTGAATAATAATAACAGAGTGAGCACCTGTTACTCGTCTCAGCTTCTGCCAACCTAGCAGTTCGAAAGAACATAAAAATGCAAGTAGAAAAATAGGGACCACTACGGTGGGAAGGTAACAGCGTTCCGTGCGCCTTTGGCATCTAGTCATGCCGGCCACATGACCATGGAGATGTCCTCAGACAAGCGCTGGCCCTTCAGCTTTGAAATGGAGATGAGCACCAGCCCCTAAAGTCAGAAACGACTAGCACGCATGTGCGGGGGAACCTTTACCTTTATCTTTTATACATAACAATATATGATGTTTTCCATGGTGAGCTTAACATCAATAACATTTATTAAAAAGGCTAAAATAATTTCTGGTGGTATTATCTGTACATTTAAATTTTGTTTAGTCACAATCTTTCACTTTTCACATTCTGGACAAGCAGTAGTCATGTATCCTAGCAAAAGATGTTACATATGTACATTAGCGTAGTCAGTAGCATATGCCTTTTTAAAAATATAAAACATGGAAAGAAACAAAAATAAGTCCAAAATATCTGTATTACATCCAGAAATGAGTCTGGAAGTAGTAATCTCTCTCCTCTTTTTTTCTTTGAGCTTTCAAGTCCCTACAGCTTGCTTAGCAAGGGTTTTTGGCCATTTTTTTTGCCATTCTTTCTTTCCTAGGGCTGACAGAAAATGACTGGCCCAAGCTCAAACAGCTTTCTTTTTAAGGCAGAATTAGAACTCTTGATCTCCCAGTTTCTGGCCTAATGCCTCAACCATTACACCAAACCTGCTCTCCTTTGTCTGCAGGTGCCCTTTTACTTTCACCGCCCAACATTCTACTTGGTATCATTATATGCAAATTACATTTGCATCAAGTAATGTCATTTGTGTAATTATGTCTTCACTCCAATGACATGATGTTATTTCCATAATTAGCATTGTAATAAAAGATACTTTTCAATTTACTGGACTCTGGGAATATTTATTTATTCAGTTTCTGTATCTGCCCATCTCTGCCAATGACTCTGGGCGCCTTACAATTCAATAATAATAATAACTCTTTCTTCCCTTAATTTTGTTAAATCAAACTAGATTTTTTTATGAGCAGTTGTGTTCCATTTTATTCTGCTAGTTCCCAATTCCATTTTCTGGGGGGGGGGGAAACTTCTGCTTGTTTATTCTACACATTTTTCCTGAAGCTTTTGTAGGCTCAATTTTTCAGATTCCTCCTATATAGATTCTAGTTAAGTGCAATAATGCCCAGCAGTCTTTATTACTATAGCAAAGGATATATGCTTTGATAAATGAATCTATCTTTATCAACACCTAATATGTCATCCTTCCTACATTTACCTTCAGAGTCAATATGTAAGGTCTAAAATCCGTATAGAGCTGGCAATAAAGTCCTGAATTGGATCCATATTTAGCCATATTTGAAACATAATCTACTATGTAACTTGGTTGATTTTGAATCTTACAGAAATCCATTTTGTTTCAAAAGAATTGGTTTAGTGTAAATTGTAAAGCCAACTAATTGCATGGACAACCCTCCGGCTACAAAGGCAACTGGGACCAGATTAGTCATCACTAAGTGCATAGACATAAAGCACAATGTCACGTGATTGCATCATTTAGTGAAAGTAATCCCAGTTATTCTAGTTCCTATTATAACCCTAGGACATATGGGTGGGAACAGGCAAGAGTCTCAACAGGTATATAGTGCTACAGGCAAGCAGGTATTGTGGAAGGAGAATAGGCAGGAATACTACAGAGTGCACAATCTGTGTGCTCCTTGAGAGAAAAAGCAATCTAAGACACACACCCCCACACACACAGAGCTTCCCATTGACCTTGCTTATGGGAGCCTGGCAAGTTTTGGAATGATTACATGACACAACTTGCTGTGATGTTATAATCCAAAGTGACTGCAGAGATTCTGACCATAAGCAGGGGTGTCAAACTCAATTTCATTGAGGGCCGCATCAGCATTGCGGTTGCCCTCAAGGGGCCGTGTGGGTATGGCCAGGGTGGGTGTGGCCTACTGGGTGGATGTGGCTAGAGTGCATATGGCCTACTGGGTGGGCATGGCCAGCTCTACATCGTTTGCATCAAGGGTGCCTATGGGGGCCTGGGCAGGAGTCTCTGAGGGTCTCTGGCAGAAGGAGGGTCTCTGGGCCAGGGCCAAGGCAGTGGGACCCGTTCCCTCACTGTTTCCAGGATGGCTTCGCGGGCCACATGAAACCACTTCGCGGGCCGGATCTGGCCCCCGGGCCTTGTGTTTGACATGTCTGCCATAGGGGATGCTGCAGTGGCCATAACATTGGGACTGGCATAAATCCCTTTTTTTCCAGTGCTACCATAACTTTGAATTCTTGTCTATAGCATACTCTCAAATTTACATAGCACATTTCACTTCATCATTTAGACTGAGACTTTATTGCTTTCTTGTCATCTCATGCATCACTCTTTAATAGCCATGTAAAAATTGTCTCATAAACAATACACAGCTAAGAAACAGGATGTAGTAAGTTGATGCTCTGCAAATAACACATTTTTAAAATAAAGATATAAAACTAGAGCAAACTGTTCACTATTCTTCTGGCATTGTTTTTTTTTCATTTTTCATACAGGAAATTATAAGCATTCTGGGTGTAATTTTCAAATGCAAAGCTATTTAGTATAAGAGCCATCACTTCAAAGTGCAGGCTTTGTTTCTAATATAATGAGATACTGAAAGCTGTTAATTCTAAAATCACAAGATTGGTATAGCTATATATTGCAAAAGCCAGCAAACAAGCAAAAAAGAGTAATATTAAATATGCCAGTGATCAATCTTTGATATCAGTCTAAAATAAATTTATCCCTAGGAAAAAGGTAACATTCTTACCATTAAACTACATGTCTAAATCACTGAGGAAAAAACAACTCTTCTGTTTCCCAAGCACTATTATTATTATTCAGCTTGGGAGGCACTGAAAGATCCTCCTCCCTTTATATAATTACAAAAGGCTTCATTATAAAAACAAAACAAAAGCACTGCTCACAATCCTTCTGGCATTGTTCTTTTCATTTCTCATACAGGCTTTAACAATCCCTTATAAATGCCCATTTACTGCAGCTTTTCCGCAAAATTTTGCAGAATTTCTCAGCAACACTTCTGAATTATTTTCATTTTTTTAAAACCAGGCAATAGATTAACAAATTCCTGCTCTATGGAATAAGCAATTGTTTACAAGGTTCTCAATCTAATACTACACATAAACTTTCATTTAAAAAGTAATGGCTCCAGGTCGTAAATTTCAGCTCTCTCAACAAATCTGCTGTCTTATTACTGCCACACATCACTACTTCTTCTGCAGAGTTCCCAAAATTTTCCGCATCACCAAATCATTCCATTGAAAGACGGGTCAGTACTTCCTTTTAAGAAAATTGCTTTCATTTTCGGCTTTCATGTCACTTGCTCTTTCAAAAACAACACTGAAGTTACATTATAGGGTAGGGAAAGAATCCAAAACAAAATACTACCCTTTAACTAACAGTCTAGAAATCAGCAATGAAACCACAAACACTTACTTACATTTGCAATTGTTTGTGTGATCTGTCCACTGATCCTACGACTAATAATGACAAAAGGGAGAAAAGGTCTTTTGAAGCCACTTTTTATAAGCCCAAGGCCAGGGGGGAAAGGAGGTCGCCATCTGAAAGCCACATACATACTTCCATCCTCCTCCCCCCCACCCCTTCTCTACCTGCAGCTTTTCCCATTGCATGCACCAAACAGCTGCCAGAGTTAATAACCACGTTAGGAGCTTTTCTCCATAAAAAGGGATGGGGAAAAGGAGACACAAAAAAAAAATAGCCAGTGCATTAATGTGTCAGCATTAAACCTTTAGCGTAATGCTACATTTTGCCTCTCTGAGCACTGAAATCAATTATTTAAGTGAAAGAGTCATGCTATGGCATCTTGCAAACACACTCGAGACCGGATGGAAATGTTAAAAAAAAACAAAGTAAGCACTATTATTAATCGAGAGTAAAACCATTCGCAAATCTGCCCTGATTACATAAAGGTGATTCCTAAACATGCATTTTAATTCGTGAATGCAAGAGCCACCAACAGAGAAGAATCTCCTGTCCCGAATCCCCTTTCTTACTTGTTGGCTCTTTAAGGGGGGAAAAAAAAACAAGAAGAGCGTAAAACAAGGCGCTTTCATTTACCGATCGAATGCCTCCATGTAAAAATTATTCTTAAACTGCTGCAAATTTACAGCTGATGTGCTCGATATCCGATTTCTCCCGGAATGTGGCTTTTCTCAACCACAGCGCCTCCACGTAAACCCAGGCAAAGAACCAAACCCCGCTCCCTGCACGGAAAACAACACGCATACACAAAAACGCTCACCCGCCGGCTCGGAGCTGCAGCGATCACGTGATCCCTTTCATTTCCCTTCCCATCAAGGCACCTGTCTCCGCAGGGAGCGGTTTCTGTGGAAACTGCAGAGCGCTAAATTTTCCCCCAACTGTTGCCATGGAAACATTGCATAATCTATATGTCCCAGATTAAGGCGTCTCCTCTGAAGCAGATGTGACATTTGCATTCTAAGCTTTGAAAGGAAATGGCAAATAATGAAAACTGGCCACGTTTTTTTTCTACTACCGACAAAATGAGATGAAATTGTAACAAAAGCCACATAAGGAACTGCATCAATAAGATTTTCAGTCTAATAGCCCTTCTTAGAGAATTTAGATTCTTTTCTGAAGATATGTGACACTGCCGAATACTTGACTCAGAGAGCTTTTAAAACAAATATATAAATAGAAAGATTTTATATTACATTCTTACTTCAGTGTTTTCATAAAAAGGAAATTTACCAATTCAACTGTGCAGTTCAAAAACAGTCTGAGATTTATATATAAATCTTTTTTCCATTGAACTTGACTCATGATTACAGTGACCATATGTCCTTTATTTCAGAAAGCTGTCCTTTCCACTTATTTAATTATTTATTTTCTTGGTTTTGCTCTTGAATTTTCTTTTGTAAAGCAATTATGATCATAAAAATTATTTTTTTATCCTTATGAATTTCCAAATTTACCCCTTTTTAAGGTTTGTCATTTACTTTTTCCAATAAAATATGATCACTGTACACAAGATGAGTACATGTTACAATCCTGGAGATGGTGGTGGTGTATACATTGCCTTCTATTATGCTTTTTTTCAACTTCCCTGTTCAGGAAATTTAGTCTTTGGTCTGGGCATTTGTTGTTAGGTTCAGTCACATAAAACCTAAAATTTCCCTTTATAACTTTTCCCCAGGTCACTAATGTCAAGGAGAGGCTACAGTTTTTCTTTTTCCCATGGTAGATTTGCAACACTTTTAAAATTTGTATATAAAAATTTAAACTAGAATCACAGAGGAACATACATAATACATGTTGACAGAATCAGTGAAGCAAGCAAGTTAAAAAGGGAGCTGTTTTTCCACAAGATGCTGACTATAAACTAACCAATCAGAATTTAGATTGCATGGTAAGAAGACATGGCCTGGGCAAGAAGGCAGGATATAAATTAAACAGACAATGGGGCAGCTGGCAGCAGAGATAATTGCTCTTTTTTAAAAAAAAGTTAAGATTCTCTAGAAGTAAATTGTTGTCAAGCTAGTTTCTCTGAGAAGGTTATGCAGAAGTAAAAATATCACTTCTGTTTTAACTCCTTTCAAATACTGAAATCGTTGTGTTCTAGATGATCCTTATAAATAATAGCTTTGCTATAAAACAAGGTCCATTTTGTGCAATATTCATACAAAGAAGGATCCATATACTGGCTGAAGAACCCCATGTTAAATTATTTCTATAGTCCTATAACTGACACCTTCCAACTAGATTTTTCTTTTTGCAAATATTGATGCTCAGTATGACCATAGGGTTTTCAAAGTTTTGTGGTCACATGACCTTATCCTCTGACTTTCTACAAGCAATGGAAACTGGCAGAAAAGGTGGCAAGCTTCTCTGGTAAGTCATTTCTGCCACTTTTTCTCCTAATTTTCCAAAATCTCCTTAGCATCCCCTCACCTGAACACACTCTTCAGTGTTACAGTGTTAGTGTAATTTAAATAAAAATAAAATATGTAAAGCTTAGGTTTAATATCCTAAAAAGGGAGAAAGGATAACTCTTGAGGCTGAAGTTCAATACATAGCTAATGGAATTTTTTGAGTTTCATAACAGGAAATAACTGTACAAATAATAACAATATAGCAGTAAGTAGCACTTATCTTTGTATGTGTGAGAATGAGAGAACTATGTAGAAACATCCCTAAAACATCATTGGGATTTGAAACAAAAACCTTGATATGAAGAGTTAACTGTTCCTTTCATCCTTGGTTTCAGCATCCTCTTGCCAGCAACAATGACTTAAATAGAATCGTGCTCTCTGACAGTTCTTCCAACATTAGATACCTGGTCATTATATCCGTAAGTCATAAATGGGAATTTATTATCTCAGATTATATGCAACCCCAATATCTTTCTCTAGCTCTAAAATGACAGCAGAAGGGCCATTCTCTTGGTGAGAATATCTTTGCTGTTGTAAGAGATCTATTTCCCCTTTATATCTTTCTTCTACAGTAGTGTCAAGCCCCGCCAGCCTGCCGCCCGCTCGGGACTCGACAACGCCTCCGTCGAGCCCCGGACGCTGGGATGATGGGCGTGGCTTCGCCCGGACACCGCGGGGCGCGCCGCAGCCCCGCCGTGCAGCTGGCCGGTGCCCAGCTGATCGGCGCGCCCGCTCCAGGTCATCGACTCCGTCGGGCCCTGGACGCTCGCTTGGTGGGCGTGGCTTCGCCCGAACTCTGCGGAACGTGCCGCAGCCTCGCCGCGCAGCCGGCGGACGTGCGCTCACCTCGTCGGCGGGGACGGCGCCGGGCGCCCACCGGACTAGCGCTGGCGTCTGCTCCGGACCCTTTGACTTCTCGGCGGCAGGACTCTGAGCCGCAGGCGGCGCCCGGGCAGGAACGGACTGGAGGCGATGTAGGACTGCACGGACAGTCAGACCCGCCCCAGCAGAACGTAGAGGGTGTGTGGCTGTGCCCGTTTTGCCACCCTCACTCACTGAGCGCTTAGATGGACTCGGGGGAGGGGCTAACAGCCGCAACGCCGGCACGGACTGGGGCGCGTGAGGGAGGCTTACCTGAGAGGGGGCTTGGCGGGCCGCAGCAATGCACACGGTGGGTGGTGGCTGTGCAAGGTGATGGGTGGGGCATTTATGGGGAGGCGGGCGGATGCCGGTTTGCTTTGAAGGGGTGGGGTTAGGGTGTGGTAACATGAAAAAAGAGCGTTGAGTCTAGGTGCCTCAACGCTGACTTTACCGCGGTTTGATTTGTGCGAGAAATAAACCTGGTCACCCGTTCCTTTTGGAGTGCTTGTGTTTTCTGGAGGAGGACGTCGTGACAGTAAGTCAGCATTGTTTTAGGATTCCTACTGCTGTTACTCACACTTTGGGCATGGCAGAGGATCCACCGGGGCTTGATTTGGCAGCCGAGGAGGAAGGGGCTGTTGGGGCTGCAGCTGCAACACCACCTGACCCTGACATGGCAGAGGGGCCGGCGGTGCGGCCGAAGACCAAGGGGGTTATGGCCTCGGCTGTGGCTGGTGAAAGCTGGGAGGAGGAGTCTCTGGCTCGAAGCGGGGAGGGGTGGCAGAGCCCTCCCTTGGAGCATCTGGACCAAGCTCGTGGAGAGAGCCGTTCACGGGCCTCAGCATTGGCTTGGAGAGAGCGGCAGCTGACGGAGGAGGAAGGCGAAGAGTGGAGCTACTCCACGGCTCCAGGGGCCTATACAATGGATGTGTTGCGGGACCATTTTGGGGAGTTTGGGTATCAGGACACTGCACCTTGGTCACCTTCGGGGCCGGCCCGGGAGACACGGCGGTGGTCACTACAGAGGTTGACACCTGGCCAGTCGGGCCAGCCCAGTTTTCGCCTGGCAAGCCCAAGGTTTCAGGGCCCGCCAACATGGCTGATGGAGAGGGGAGCTGTTCAGGCCGAACTACAACACCCCGAGGCGTCAGACCAGGCAGAGGCCACCAGGTGGGCAACAACGGCCGGGGCGTCCGCCAGGCCATGGAGCGGGTGGCACCAAGCACCAGGTACAAGGGGGCCCAGGGCCCAGGGGGGGCCCTGGGGCCTGGGGTTTTACTGGGGCCCTCCACCACTGCCAGTGACGTATGACGGCCACCCTGACCGGCTCGCCATGTTCCTAAGCCACACCATTCACCACCTGGATCAGTACGGTGCAGCCTATGCTTCCCAATGGGCCATGGTGGTGGCCATCACCGCAAGCCTGCAGGGTGAGGCTGCGGCCTGGGCGGCTGACCTGTATGGCGAGCATGCCCGGGAGTTGGCCGACGTCGGACTGTTCCTGGAGTCGCTGCGGACGCAGTTTGAGGATGTGGCCCGCACCCATAGGGCTGAGGCGGAGGTGGTGGGGCTTCGACAACAAGGCAGACCCGCAGCGGAATATGTTGGTGAGTTCCGCCGGGTGGCTCGTAAGCTCCGCTCTTGGCCAGAACGCTTGCTGGTACACCATTTCCAGTCGGGGCTGGACGGTGCGCTACGCAGGGCGTGCGTGGTGCGTGGAGTGCCCGAGCGACTATTGGAGTGGTACCGGGTCGCTGTAGAACTTGACATCCGGCTACGCGAGTGCAGGGGTAAGTCGGAGGGGGTGGTCGGGGCCCGCAGAACCCCTGAGAAGCCAAAGGAGGAGGAACGGAAGACCGTGGCTCCAACGGCAAACCCACCTGTGCCACTTCCGAGACCAGCCATAAGATGTTTCCAGTGCGATCAGCCAGGGCACCGAGTGGCCACTTGCCCTTTGCCGGCACCCCGTGCTGCCGCGGCAACTCCCGCTGGAAAGGGCCCCACAGCACGAAAGTCGGTGGAGCGTTCGAGGGCTGCTCACCAGCTGGCGACCCTGATGATGACACCAGCAATCGGCGCGGAAACATCCGAGGTCAACGACCCAGAGCCCTACGAGAGCCAGGAGGAGGAGGAGGATCCCATGGTGAGTGACCCAGTGGTACCCTTCACAGTTCCAGTCGTGCTCATCAACCTGCGAATGGGACGTAGGGAGGCCTGCCCAGCACTGATTGACACAGGCAGCACCCGGTGCCTTATCAGCCAAGCGGTGGTTGCCCGGCTGGGATTGGAGGTGTGACGCCTGCCGACTCCTCTTCATTTCCAGCAGGTGGACGGGTCCCTTTTGGGGGGGCTCCGGTCACCCGGGTGACGACACCTATTCGATTAGAAATGGGGACCCATTGGGAGACTTTGCGATTCCTTGTTGTTCCATCTATGACGGAGGCCTCATGGGTGGGGAAAGGGGATGTACAGGCAGCTCGCCTGGTCACGGCTTTTCACCGTACACATCCGTCCAAACCGGGGGGTAGCGCTGGGGACTCAGCAGCCTGTCTTCGCGGAGGTCTATCTTGTCGTTCTTCTTTTGCAGGAGGGCAGATGGTAGGGGAAGCCGACTGTCAAGCCCCGCCGGCCTGCTGCCCGCTTGGGACTCGACAACGCCTCTGTCGAGCCCCGGGATGCTGGGATGATGGACGTGGCTTCGCCCAGACACTACGGGGTGTGCCGCAGCCCCGCCATGCAGCTGGCCGGCGCCCAGCTGATCGGCGCGCCCGCTCCAGGTCGTCGACTCCATCGGGCCCTGGACGCTCGCTTGGTGGGCGTGGCTTCGCCCGAACTCTGCGGAACGTGCCGCAGCCTCGCCGCGCAGCCGGCCGGCGCCCAGCTGATCAGCGCGTCCGCTTCCAGACGGCCGGCGGACGTGCGCTCACCTCGTCGGCAGGGACGGCGCCGGGCGCCCACTGGACTAGCGCTGGCGTCTGCTCCGGACCCTTTGACTTCTCGGCGGCAGGACTCTGAGCCGCAGGCGGCGCCCGGGCAGGAACGGACTGGAGGCGACGTAGGACTGCACGGACAGTCAGACCCGCCCCAGCAGAACGTAGAGGGGTGTGTGGCTGTGCCCGTTTTGCCACCCTCACTCACTGAGCGCTTAGATGGACTTGGGGGGGCTAACAGCCGCAACGCCGGCACGGACTGGGGCGCGTGAGGGAGGCTTACCTGAGAGGGGGCTTGGCGGGCCACAGCAATGCACACGGTGGGTGGTGGCTGTGCAAGGTGATGGGTGGGGCATTTATGGGGAGGCGGGCGGATGCCGGTTTGCTTTGAAGGGGTGGGGTTAGGGTGTGGTAACATGAAAAAAGAGCGTTGAGGCTAGGTGCCTCAACGCTGACTTTACCGCGGTTTGATTTGTGCGAGAAATAAACCTGGTCACCCGTTCCTTTTGGAGTGCTTGTGTTTTCTGGAGGAGGACGTCGTAACAAGTAGTAAAAGGTTGTGAAGAATTGCCAAGACTTGGACTCAACTGAACTTGGACTCAACTGAATGGATGATATCATCATCATCATCATCATCACCATCTAAAATAAGGCGGAAAAACATGACTTTACCCTCTTTTAGCAATGTTAACCTGCACACACTGCTGCTTTCAGAAGCAAAATAAAGTGCACCCAGAGTTAAAAGGAAGCTTCTCATCCCTCCACTAAAGTATATTGGAATGTGTGTGGGAAGTCAGCCCCCCCCCCACAGAGAAGGAAATATTAAAAAGGCAGAATATTATATTTCCTCAAAGGATCTTTAAAAGGCAGAAAAGCATGCACAGTTTTTCTTAATAGCCCCAAGTCTCCCTCCCCCAAGCAGAAATCAGTTCTGTAGAAATGCAGATATTATAATCCATTCAGGAAGGCTGGAGCCAGGAAGCTGGAGCTGATGGGATTAAAAAGACAAAGATCCCTAGAATCAACAACCTCTCACCCAAAAAAATCCAACACAGGACATAGCCATCAGCCCCAGCCCCAGGGGAGCAGGATATGACTTTTAGGACATAATACGATTAACCCACCACCATCAGAATACCAGAAAGGCACACTTAGACTCAGGTCAAAGTACAGTGGTGGGGTTCACATATGTGAACAACCGGTTCTCTGTGTGGATGCCACTTCCAGAAGTCCATTCTGGGCCTGGACAACAAAAAAATTAACTACTGATTCTGCCGAAGTGGTGTGAACTGGCTGAATCCCACCACTGATGACACAGGAAATACAAAGCCTCAAACAGGAACAACTCGAAACACAAAAGCCCAGGAAGGTATAAAAACCCACCACTCCCAGCAACATATGATCAGCTTTCCCAGAGCCATGCTTTTGTTTTGCTCTGCCCTTCAAAAAACTACAACTTTCTTTCTAAAACAGTCTCAATTTTATTTATTCCCAGCTTCGACTGGACCCTGATGAGGATTTTTCATTCAACTGCTATGTAAATAAATATATGTATATGAAGGCATTGAAGATAAATTTATCCACTTTTTAAAATTGAATTATTTAAGGAATTTAACATAAATTAATCATGTTTAGGAATAAACTATATTAGGAAATACTGAGGATGTGATCTAAGGACATTTTGTTCCATTAATGTCATTTTTTTTTCTTTTTTCCCCAGATACAAGCAATCTACATTGAATTAATTTATAGAGTTTTCACTTTGTTCTAGACTTTAAAATATAGCTGTTTACAAGAGTAAAAGATTAATGAAAAACATAATCCCTTTAAATACTTTGAAAGAGTTGAACTCCTCAGCAGAGGTTTTTTTAGTGGAACCAACATAAATTCACAGTATTATTAAAAAGACAAGAATATTATTAGTTAAGAGCATTCAGAGCATTCCAATTTTTAGCAAAAGCTTGAATAAGAACTACTGCATCCACTGTGGAATCGTGATTCTGCTTTTTCCTATTAAGGACAAATTTCATATCAAATTTCAGCTGTGAAGTTGTAAGAAACCCCCTACTTTGGTGTTTTTGCAATAAACACCACATGCTGCCACATGAACAAAATAAATGCAGAAACAGCTGTGTTACATAAATAGTTTTGTAGGCCCTGGTATGTTTGATGCTGATTATGTCAGTTACTGAGTAATTCCTCAGCAACTGTTCATGAAAACTATCCATGCCTAACTATTGGGACAAAGAGGAAAAGCAGAGATTAGTGAAACAAAAAAAGAAATAGAACTTGTTAATCAACTATCTATGTAAGTATCATTTCAAAACCAGGATCTCCACCTCAAATCTGTTTACATATTATTTTAAGCCAGTTTCAAATGTGAATATGACCGAGATGCTGTGAAAGTTACTTTAAGCATATGCACTGTCTCAGCGAAAAAAAATACATAAAGCATGTATTAAGCATGTCCGTACTCCTCTTTGAGGGTCAAATAACTATTTTTTTTCCATTTAATGAAAAGCAGCCTTGAAGTTGTTGAAGGAAAAGTCTTCATCAGGGTCCAGTATTGGGATCATAATGGAAAAGAAATGGAGGAACTTTTTAACTATATTTTTGTAAGTCACACCATCTCTGTTAGAATTTTTTCCATCTATAGTGGAAAACATACATTAAATAAGCAATTGGTGGAGGGACTTGATGCATAAAATCAAGGAGACTTTCTCATCTCCTTCTGATCTAATGTTAATCTCTTGGGGCTGCCTTTGGCAAGATTTTTTTTGTCAGAAGAACATTGTATAATATCTCCATATAACATATAGTTCAGATTTATCAATTATAAAAAAGAATAGTTTTCAGTCTTCTCATAGTATCTCATAGCTTCCACCTCAAACATATCCTTATTTTGTCATCACTTTATGATATCATTACTGTCACAAAGGGATTGTGCATCCTTACTTAAGGACAGATTCCTTGATTTCAATTTTGTAATCCAAAAACAGATAACTACAAAAGAGACACCATGAATTTTAGAAATATACCCTATTCAGGGCTTTTTTTGTAAAAGAAAAAGGTGCCAGAACTCACACATGTCATACAACCCACCTTGCCTACCCTTCAAGGTTCCATCCAAAAAAGGTGCCGGAACTCCGTTCTGAACATTCTATGAGAAAAAAAGCCCTGACCCTATTATGGTAGATTAATTTCTGAAGCTTTTTTAAATAAACACATGGCTATTGTTTAAATGCAGAATAATCAAATGTACTTCTTAATGATATGATCCTATGTGTCATAGGCTCTGACTACTATAGAAATAAATTTTTCTCATGTAACTTCTGTAGCAGAAGGAGTTAAAAAAAAGAATGCATGTAAATCACATTCTAAAGTGACTAATTCATTAACACATTGATTTGACTGTGATTTGATATTAATCTTCTCTTTGAATAAATATTATTTTTAAAAGGCCAAAAAATGGAAAATACAAAAACATATTTAAAATGCTTATTCTTACCATTATTTTCTAGTTCAATCTTTTTAGGTAGTGTAATCATAGACCAGTCTTCAAACTTTTATGACTTGTGGACTTCAACTCCCAGAATTGTTCAGCCAGACATGCTGGCTGAAGAATTCTGGGAGTTGAAGTCCACAAGTCATAAAAGGGCCAAGTTTGAAGACTTCTGTCATAGACTGTTCCAAAGAATATTATGCTGGTCCAAATGATTTTTCCTTGTCTTGTTGATTCCCTTTGTCTAGATAAAGAGGAAGAAAAAAAAGTCACAATTAACTAAAAAAGGACAGAAAATAACTACGGTACTTTTAGCTATAAACTGACTTAACATGCTATTTTGTGCATCCCCCAGTAAACTTTGGATTTGGAATTAGGAACCAACTTCTCTCACTCTTTTTTTTTTTTGACACATCTTGTAAAAGCAGCCCTGAAACAGTTTGCAATATCTAATTTCTTCTGCAATGCTTTTTTAGTACACATAAACATTCAAAAACAGGGCTGCAAACTCCAGATAATCATTAGAAGGTACATATCTATTTGATGTAATCTTGTAAATTCTGTGAGGTTGTGTGAAATTGGGTGTTTGAGTCAAGCTGGGAGTTCCTACCCTATTGTTGTTCAACCAGCTTCCTACCTGAGTTCTTTGACCTTGCCTGAGGGTATATTCCCCAAATCTCTTTGTATTGGGATATTTTAATATTGTGTCTTGAAGAGAGGAAATAAGAAGAAGCTTTCAAATTTATTCCTACCATAATAGATAAGGGCTTGTGCCAAGTCATAGTGATGTCAACTCATGTGAAAGACTATATGCTAGGTCTGGTTTTCACCTTAGAACAACTATTTGTGAACTGTATGTAGACAACATTAACATCAATCCATTGTCATGGACAAAATAACTATCTGGTCACTTTTAGATTTATGCTCATAAGTGATTTTTGTAGGGAGGATAAAAAAATCACTTGGCTCTAAGCTGGTGGTTGGGAAGAATTTGCCTGGGCCTACGAGACATTACTGTAGTGCACCTGGTTGATCTCTGGAATACAAAGCAATTAGTATAATAAGTAATTAGTCCATATAGTATATGTAGATAATACTTGATAGTTTTGATATGAAGAAAATTTAATATGGGTACTAATAACTGAAAAGATTATTGTTCCAGTAATAAAACCTAGATATTATCCAGGGACTGCATCACAAGCAGGACGCAGATTACGAGGGCTGAAAAACAGCTTAAGCACCTGATGCCATTATGTGCAGCACAAGTGAGAAGAATCATCTGTATTGGCTTGAGGTAGCTGTTGAATTCTATGTTCAGAAAACTATGCATGCCTTTGAATGCTCTTATCTCTTGATAAGTTAGACAAAACCTTTCTTACAAGTTAAGTTAGAACAATTTTGGCCTTCGAAATTTATGCTGCAGTTCTAAGTAAATCTTTTTGAACATATTTGGTATCTGGGAAAATGTACATAGGATTGCTCTGTTTAGTATTTTTATGGAGTGACTATTATATTTTTAATTTCATTTATACATAGTCCTTGTTAAGCAACCACAACTGGAACCAGCAACCTAGTCATTAAGCAAAGTGAATGCTAAAATGAAACTACAGCTGTGCTTATAATCTTACTTCAGCTTTCCTTTCCTTTCCTTTCCCAAACTATGAAGGTTGCAAATGCAAGAATTGATCACCAAGTTAATTTTCCATCGTCATTATAACTGCAAACAATTGCTCAATGAGGCAGTTAATATGGATACTAATACCTGAAAAGATTTTTGTTCCAGTAATAAAGCCTAGATATTATCCAGGGACTGCATCACAACCATTGTTGTATTATTTATATTATGTCATTATTATTTATAGCAATTACAATAGCAATAAGACTTAGACTTATAGACTGCCCCACAGTGCTTTACAGCATTCTGTGGGTGATTTACCATACTGTGGCAATATGCTGTAATTACCATATTACAGCATATTGACCCTGACAATCTGGCTCCTCATTTTACTGACCTGGGAAGGATGGAAGGCTGAGTCAACCTTGAGCCCCATCAGTATGTATTATACATTTATGATTATTTCACAACAATGTGAAGTCACAACTGACAGTTGTTTAGCCAATGTTGGCTACATATGCATCAAATTCTTCCTAAGAATCTAGGAGGTTGTATTATTTTCTTGACCAATCTATTTTTCTTTCATATGTTTGTTTTGGGATTTGTTCTTTCTATATTTGATTAAAATGTCTCAAAACACATCTTTCATCCTGGTTTCTTTTGTATTCAAACTGTGTTCATTCAGCATCTAGCATATTTATTTTTGACCAAAATTCTTGTTTTAAACCACACCTCCCTCCATTCCTTAAATGACCCATTCAAAATGCATTCTACTTGTTTTTATGCTTCACTTTCAGTTGGGAAAATGAAATTCAACTTTCATTTTCATATAGCTACTTTTGGTTTTTCAAACAAAAAAATCATTCCTTGGAACAGGCCATAACCTACCCAATTATCTATCTATAAGTACCTAACACTTCTCTATCAATTTCCTCATATTTAATAAACATTCTTCCAGAGTATCCAAATTCATCCACCTGTTGCTATTTTTCACAATTTAAGTCTAACTTGAAATTGTTTACTCCAATTTACCCTATCAGGCAGAATAATATTAGTCTTCTATGAATTAAATTTCAATTCTATATTCATCATTACATCATGACATTTGTTGTTTGGTCAACAATATGTTATCATCTGGATGCAAACTGCATGCATCTTCATATCGCCAATCAACATTTCTAACCTTACTAGCAGGTCTTATACATTTGTTTATTAATATGTTAAAAAACCAAAGGGACATTCAAACATCCTTATCTTATTCTCTGTTCATTATGGAGGCATATATAAGCATTTGATTATTTTCCTGCATTTTTATTATTTATTGATTGCATATGTTAAGGCTGCCCAACTTGGAAGAAGGGTTGATTAATGCTACAATATAGAAATATATAATAAAAGAAACTAAAAAATTAACTTACTTTCTGAGACATTTTTTATATTTCTACTACTCTCTCCAATTTTTTTCTTCCTAGTGTTTTCCCGCAAGGGAAAGGTCTATTTTTTTTTCTAAATCATCCAAATGTTGATCCATTTGTGTATGATAATATATTGAATTGACTGACTGGGTTGTCACCTGAGCCTGAAATCATGGGTTGAGACAGAGTGATTGGCCCCAAATCACCTGCCTTTATGATTCCATAGTTCTATGCTTTTATGCCTTTTAAGTCATTTGAAAAGTAGGGCTTGGTTTCTGGTGCCCCCTGGTGGAAAGTAGGTTCAATTTTTGTATTAGCCATTCCAAACAAGGTATTTTCTTAATTTTACAAGGAGTCCAGATGTTATTATCTTCTATTTGCCCCACTTTTTCATAAAAGGCCCTCAAAATCTTTGACACTTCAATCACAGTAGCCCCTTCTGAAACTGTAGTTCTGAATAATTCTTGTGTGTTTGGAGAGAAGAAATCTCACATTTCACTCCCTTCTGATTACATCTGTAAATATGTCAGTGCCCTATTGACCAAATATGGCAAGATCTGCTCAGGCAGGAATAGGCTTTTACTGTATTGTACATTTCCATTACCTAAAGGCTACAAACATATCTGGCACTATTCAGTTTGAGTGCTGATAACATTTGAAGGAGCATAGAAATAAAGAAGGGCATTTCATAGTTTATGAAAAAACAACTCCATTCAGCCAGCTGAATATATTTCTGTTGGGAATTGTGTGTAATGCCTAGTTAATGGAGATAAAGTGGTATATTATAATAATAAGTAAACAATATATGGGACTTTTTAATCTTAAATGCACATTTATCTGGGGCCTCTATTGTTAAGTATTTTTTTTGCAAGAATCAGAAAACAAAGGACATCCAACAACTGATAACAAATAATTACAAGCAATTCAGTATTCCATATGGATTACATTTGGATTTAATAATGCAGTCATGAGAGACAGTTTGGTGTGGTAGTTAAGCGATCAGGCTAGAAACCGGAAGACTGATTTCTAGTTTGGCCTTAAGCACAAAGCCAGCTTGGTGACCTTGAGCTAGTCACTTTCTTTCAGTTTTAGGAAAGAGGCATTGGCAAACCACTTCTGGAAAACCTTGACAAGAAAACTGCAGGGAGTTGTCCAGGTAGTCTCTGAGAATTGGACATGATGAACGGAGAAAAAAAGTGGATCCATTGAAATTTAGTCAATAGTCTATGAAATAACCAAACTATAACTAATTTAAGAGTTATAAACTGAGATTAGAAATTATGAACTCTTGCAACAAATTTGTGCATTTATAGTCCGCACAGATTCTGACTTCCCCGTTGGCCTTAAGGGGTGTTACAATGGGGGTTTTCCACTCTCCACCATCTACTGGTTGCAAAACGCCCTGTTGGACAAGTTTGTCTAGTTCCGTGTCTATTTTATGCTTGAGGGCAAAGGGAACCCTTCGAGGCTTAATCCTGATGGGAACTATGTTTGGGTCTAGTTTGAATGTGATAGGCGGGCCTGTGTACATTCCTAGAGCAGAATCGAAAACATCTGTGAATTCCTCGCAAACTGTCGCTAGACTCGTGACTTGTGTCCAGTTGATTCCGGTGACTTGGATGCCTAGTGCATCAAACCAATCGAGCCCAATTAGGCTCATTCTCTGGCCCCCTACTATGACAACATCCAGGGGCACTGAAAACCCCTTAAATTTAATGGCCAAGGTGGCTTCACCCTTGACTGCGACATTTGCGTTCTGAAAATCTGTTAAAATTATGTCAGAGGGCCTCAGCTTGGCCCATCTCCTACTGTGACTACACACGAAATTAAATGTGTCCAGTGAAATAATGGAAACAGCGGAGCCTGTGTCGAGCTCCATCTTACAGGGGACCCCTTGCAGCTGAAGTTTATATTTGGGTTTACTTCTGCGGCTTGAGCAAAACCACATGCTGAACAGCCCCGGGGCCCCAGTACCTCTCCTGGTCAGATCGTCCGACTGGCGATGTAACAGCTGGTCCCTCTGGCGACCTCTGCAAACTGCTGCGATGTGGCCAGTTTTCCCACAGGCCTGGCACGTGGCTGTCCGGAACCTGCAGTCCGAGCGTTGGTGGCGGCTGCCACAACCTGGACATCTAGGCAAGGGATCTCTGCCTTGTAAGTAGTCTCTTGCTGCTTGCTGCTGCAGTGCTGTTGGTTGGGCTGTCTGTGCAGCTTGTCAACTTCAGCGTCTTCTTCTGATTCCTCGGTGAGTTCAGCGTCCTTGTGGTGGATGGCTTCTTCATGTGGTGACGTTTTGGCGGGCCGGATCGTTCGGACGGCTCCACCAGCTGCTGCGTCCGCCATGACCTCGTTCTGGGCATCTGCGAACTACAGGACCTCTCTGGCAAAAAGTTTTTGCTGCAGCTCTTGGTTGCGGAGGCCGCAGATGAGCTGGTCTCGAAGTCGCTCTTTGATGTCTGAAAATCGACACAGGCGTGCGGCCTGCCTCAAGGCTATGATGTATTCATATGCGGTCTCTCCCGGCTGCTGTATTTGTTGTTCAAAGGCATAGTGCCATGCAATCACCGACATCTTGAGTTGGAAGTGTTCTCCGAGCTTCTTCTTCAGTTTGGCGTAGGAGACGGATTCCAATGGCGTGGGCGCGAACAGTTTTTTGGCCAGATTGAACGTTGCTGGGCTGCACACACAAAGCAGCGTGGCGGCCTTCAATCCATCCTCTGCAACCTGGTTCGCCCAAAGGTAGTTCTCGACCTGGGACAGGTACGAGGGCCATCCTTCTGGTTTCTTGATGTCAAACTCTCACAGTCTTCCAACCTTGGGCATTCTGCTGGTCTTTGCAGCTGGCTTCTGCGTCTTTGAATCCTGCCTCTCCGTTGCTCAAGGACTGGTCCTTTGAGCGTGTGGTTCCTAGCATGGCGTGCTAGCCGATTGTAGGGGGGGGAATTGCTTTTCCCGCCAGGCATGTGCTGCCTCTCCCCTAGTGACTTTCAGCTCCAATGGAGAAGCAGGATCCCACCTTCGTCGCCATGTTGTGTACTGGGTTCATTGTGCAGGAATGAAGACAAGGCAAGTGAGTTCAGCAAAGATCATGGTTTATTGCTTGCAGGATCTGAACTAGAGAACTGGGCTGCAGATGCAGCAATTTATATCCCTGGCCCCTAGGCGGCAGCCAATAGGTTTGAAGTAATCTATTGCTGCCTAGGGGCGACCAATAGCAGTGCTGGAGATGGGTTGTCTGAGGAGCTGGGAGCCATTAGCTAGCTTCCTGCTCAAACAGTCTTCCAGCAGTTACCACGTGGTGTTAAGAAGCAAGCCCAATACATTACAGTAATGAATACAGAAAACCCCACTGGATTCTTACAGTGTAGTAGATACTTATATTATAGAGAATAATGTTACTGAATACTGAAATACTGAAAGTTCCTTTTTGTTCTAAATCAGACTTAACTTTAAATGTACGTTAATAATAAGGCAGTTAACCTCTTGTGTTATTACCTTCTGTTAAAATTAACATATGTTTTCAGAAGTAAAGCTGATTTCCTGTAGAGAAATGACAGTGTGCTGAAGACCCATCATTACATAGAAAAGCAACACACACACACACACACACACACACACACACACAGAGGCAGAAAAAGTCTTCTGCTATCTTATTAAAGGAAAAAATTGTGGGTTGCAGAAAAAACATAGAGTTAGCATGAGGGTAGAAAGCCAACTGCAACTTACTTGTAACCCTTAAAAAGTTCAGTATAGTCTGAAGCCATCACCAGACCTGCCACTTAGTAGCAATTGGAAGCCAGTAATGTTGTCTTTATCAAATATTTTTGTGGCTTATAAACTTGATAGTAGGGTATAGGTCTGTGGTGGTGAACCTATGGCACATGTGCCACAAGTGGCACGCAGAGCCCTCTTTGTGGGCACGCGTGCTGTCGCCTCAGTCCTAGACCTTCAGCTGGATTTTATAAAACTTTCGCTTTAGGCCTCCATCATCGTGTGCAAAAAAAAGGTTCAATCAATCAATCAATTTCAATTTCTCATGGGAAAAAAAAGATCTCGCAAAGTTGGAATTGATTGATTGAACTTTTTAGTCCCACCCAGTCTGCCGTTACCACCACAGCCACGCCCACCCAATGGGCCACAGCCACCCAATTAGCAACACCCAGCCAATAGGCCACCCGGCACCCGATGATACATAAGTGGGTTTTGGGTTGCAGTTTGGGCCCTCGGTCTGTAAAAGGTTTGCCATCATTGGCATAGGTCAATCTAATAAAATGCACCAGAGTGTAACCTAAGTCAGACCTTTACGCAGTAAGCAAACATTTATACTGAAGACCCAATAGGCACAGTGGGCAAATATGAACTCAATTTGTAATGGAAAGGCCTTCTATATGGTATTTTTAAATATATATATTTTAAACCAATATAACCAATGAAGTACAGGTGGATAATTAACAATTCTTGAATAATCATAAAATGTGAAGTATCCAAACAGCAATAGCGATAGCACTTAGACTTATATATCACTTCACAGTGCTTTACAGCTCTCTTTAAGTGGCTTACAGCGTCAGCATATTGCCCTCAACAGTCTGGGTCCTCATTTTATGACCTCGGAAGGATGGAAGGGCTGAGTCAACCCTGAGCCAGTGAGAATTGAATTGCTGAACTGCTGACAGCCAGGAGTCAGTAGAAATAGCCTGCAGCACTGCATTCTAACCATTGCCACACCACAGCTCCATTAATATAATCTCTAATATATTCTAACACATTATTAATTACATAGATATCTATAGTCATTTCATATCCAGTTTCTAGTCAAAGCACATTTCTATTAAGCTACAAATGTTTTTTTTAATTAGCATACTGAAATAAACAACAAAAAAAGAAAAGATATAAATAACATTCAAAAATAACCACTAAATGCTATAAAAGAATTAGTAATATGAAATGTTCAAAGAACCATTCTGGTTGTAGAAACCTCTGAAAAGTCACCAAAAAAATCATATTTTCTCACAGAGAAAATACACATGCACACACAAACACACATATACACTCTCACTCAATACATTAATACTCAAGCATACTCAAGCAGATACGTAAATGTATTTCATGGTATAGGTAGGTCTTTTTCAGATTAATTTTAGTGGCAATGCACAATCAGTAGGACATGCCTTAAGGAATGTACCAGGAGTATTGAGAACAAAACTGAAAGCCAAACTGGACAGGAAGAGGACGCGCACGTACGTGCATGCGCATACACACACTCACACACACGAGAAACTAGTTTTCACACAGAAGAATCAAATGAGTAGTTTTTTTCACAAGAAATATGAAACTCTGAGAACTTTCCTACAACCCCCCCCCCAAATTAAACTTGAATATTAAAAGAAAGCATTATTACATCCCGACATGAGTGAACTTTTTTCGGAACTGGTAGACCCCATGAATATATACATTTAAAACAACCCAACCTGACCAACAATCGCCAATGGTCAAGGAGTGCCTACTTCCAATCATCAGGGAAGATGAGAAAATGGCTTCTCCCTTTGCTGCTAGAAGTCACATGGATCAGATCAAGAAACCAAACAGGCTAATTGAAAAATGCTTAACTAAATACATGAATTTAGAAATATAGGGATATAATGACATTAATATTTACCCTGAGCTTTCTCATACTATAATCAAACATCAAAATCAAAGTCTTTTGATTTAAAATATGTATCTCCATTTTCATCGAATGCAAATAAAAGCCTTTTTTGATTTCTGTGAGAATTGTATGTGCAAAGGTTAAATAGGAAGTAGTTGATCTGACCAGTGTATAGACAAACTTTCCTAACTAAAACCATGCAATTTAAGAGACATGAAATGTTCAGTAGGATATGAAAAAAATATTCTTGTTTCCTTCTTCCTTTAAGTTTGCCTTAATGATAATTGGTAACATTTTGTTATACTCTTAGCAGCTGCAGGCAAAGAATACATAAACTGAAGTTTCACTGATTTATATTTGAATGAAGAGACATCATGAAAATTTAATTTACTGTCTGCTTTTATAGAAATAGACTGAAGGCCTTTCTTGCCTTGAGGAGGAGGGTTTAAACCTCAAATTACACATAAAAATAAATATTTCTGACAGTGGTTGCCAAAAGCTACGTTACAGGACCACACCAGAAGTAGGTGTAACCACTAAAGTCTCATGCTTCATTACAAGCAACCTTCATGGAGATGGAAATAGTAAAAAAACTAAAGCAAAGGAGCAGTTCAGCACAACTGCTGAAATACTCCTTGTATCAATTTTAACGCACTGTGTGACAAGTTAAAAAAAATCTTATTAATCCTCAGTGGAGATTGTATGGCTTTTTTATCTTTTTGAAAGAATCTGTCTATATGGAGTGAACTCATATCTATTAACCTTGACTATTGTTCTGATATTATTCTATTCTATTCTTTTATAAGCAGGTTAAAGTTTGATTCAAAGAAAGTCATAGTTCTGCAACACATTGATTCATTATATGTCAGTAACATCATGTCAGCTCTTAACAAACACATAAATTTTCTCCATGATGATTGTGCTGTAACTGAGAGTATCAATCATTGACTTTCAGCATCAGCAAGAGATAATTCAAGGAGCTTTTGCATACCTACCATTAATTTTTTTAAGAGTGAAACTCAGTATAAATAAGTGGCTTTTGTAATCAAATACTATACGGTACTTACACTTAATTCTCATAACATATGAGAATAAAGTATGATAGAGTTTATTTATATTGTGATTGTAGCCTGCTGCCAGGCTGCAAGCTTCATTTAAAAAGAAATCCTCATGACAAAAAGAGGTACTTGGTCATGTACAGGGGAGTGGTTTATCACATTTTCCCTCCCTCCTGGCTGGATATTTTTTTAAAAAAAGCTTGGTCATTTTAAAACAATAAACATACATTGTTGGACTGAAGCCTATGGTTTTTACTGATTTTCATAATAATTGTTTGCTGCATGGTGCAGACACTTTTTTCTTATGTCTTGTTTCTTTTATTCCGTAAGTTAGGGAATTTTTGTAATGTCAGCTGTTATTCCATACTGGTGTAGATAGTTAAAAAAAATATTTGAAATTTGTAGTAATCTTGGGTACTCTGTCTCTTGAATATTTCTACAGAAGTACTCAAAAATACTGTTTTTTTAAAATAAAGATTTTATTAGTTTTTCTCTTACATACGTATGTTAGCTTTTCAACCAGCGTGCTGTCTGGATTCAAAAGTGCTAATACATAGTCAATTCCTAATCCTTTTTTTCTAGCCATTTGTAGAATGACTCCCAGGTATGGTACTGTAGTATTCTGTTTCTTCTTTATCTTTCAATCTCATAAAAAATATTGTATTTACTATAATCTGATAGGAGTGTTGGTTTTCCTTTTTTAATTTAATTTGGACAGTTGTGCAATTTATCTCTTTTGCATTTCATTCAAGTTAAAAAAAATTCTTTTGCAAGATTATCTCCCAAGGGTGGGAAGGAAAGTAGAAATTCTCTAATCACATGCATGTACTCTCTCTGCCCAGCAGGTGACACTGTATAAATTATTTCCAATGTTATGCTCTAAATTTTTAATCCCAGAAAGGTAATAGGTAACAGGAGAGAGCTTCTTTTATATGAGTGTTAGTGGAGGATATCAAGTATGAAGTCTCTGAAAGGTAGGAACTACTGTACCAGCCGCTATCTAAGAGCAAAGCTAGGGTAGAAAAATACAGTTGTTCTCGGAAGTTGGTTTCAGATCAAGTTCTATTCTGTAAGGTTACCTCTCTTCTACAGTTTGGCTTTAGCTTAGCATATTGTGTAAATCCAACCAATTCTAAGGAAGGGAATGAGATAGAAATTCACTAAACATTCAGTAGAAATATGGGCTGGATTCACATTTTGGTCTAAGATATAAATCATGGATTTTAAACAACAGTGCTAAATTCACTGAACATCCTAAAGAAAATCTATCTCACCAAATTATAGTTTAGCAGCCTAGAGTTTATATAAGAGACAAGGAGCTCTGCCAACAGTGTGTGCCTGGAAATTTTAGGAGTTGTGGACCATTATTTCAATAGGTGGTGAGAGAGATCACTCTAGAAAGAGACTGAGGGGGAAAAATACAATGACACAAATTGAATAGTTTTAGTACAAGTGAAACATGAATTGACTCATGTAATGGATTGGCTTATCAAAAGGTAACTGGATTTCCTGTGAATTAAATTAAAGCTTAAACACATGCAAGCATGTTCTCAACCATATGTTAGATGGTGATTTAACTTCTTGGCACTTAACCATATCTTAACCTTCTCAAGGTTATGGAATCCCTTTCCAATTCCATACAGATTGCTCAAGTTTAACATTTATCAGATCTTAAAATACATATCAGCAAATTGTTTCCGTGTCATGTGCCTCAAAGGTATCAGCAATTTTTTTCCACGTTACGTGGCTCAGAAAGGTATCTGCAAATTATTCTAGCGTCTTAACGCCTCAGAAAAAAAATGAAAAAGCACATTTGTCCAGGTGCCATTCAAGACAGTTGGGCACCAAATAGAATGAGTAAAAATATTCATTTTTTAAAAAAAGGATAATTTGGTGAGATCAACTAACTCACAATAAGTGATTTTTAAAACTGAAAAATCTATTTAAGATTTTATAAAAACTAGAGGTGGGACAAAGAGAGGTTATTGAGATGATATAGCAGTTTCATATGATTAAGGAAAATTTTTGTTTCAGATATCTGCCTAAATATGAGGATTATGTAAAAAAATAAATGCAGCAACATTTCAAGTTTTGCTGGGCTTTTAAAAACCTACTTGTAATAACTATGTGTATGTGTGTAAAAAGAAAATAAAACGAACCATGTTGCACATCTCTTAAAAACAAATACCTATAAAAACATTTATAAATGATGTAGCATCCCCATGGTCACAAAATCTTGGCAACTGCCATATATCTGTAATAGTTGCAGTGTTCCAGGATCATATGTATGTCATTTGCAACCTAAAATCAATGAAGGAACCCAGATTTGCTTAATGACCGCATGATTCACTTAACAACTTCAATGGTTTGCTTAACAAAAGCAAATCCTTTCTGTGGCAAAAAAGGTTGTAAAATTGGACACAACTCACTTAACAACCACCTTGCTTAACAACATAAATTCTGGTCTCAATTGTTTTCATAAATTGAGGATTGCCTGTAATTACAGGACTCTAGAATAAGTTACAAATCACTAGTACAAAAATCACCTAACACTCTTCAAGACTTAAAACACCCAGAACTTTTCTTAGCTTCTCTAAAAGACAGGAAAATTTAGTTCTGTCTCATCTGATGGTGTCATCAAAGTACTGACCATACAACACGCAATACTCAGAAATCAAAAACTAAAAAGAAATGAAATGATATTATCGCCCCTATCTGCAATAAGATTACCTGTGATTTATGGCTTAGTATGCCATAAGGGATGCAGTGGCTCAGTGGGTTAGGACGCTGAGCCAGTCGATCAGAAGGTCGGCAGTTTGGCGGGTCGAATCCTGAGTGCCGTGTAACAGAGTGAGCACCTGTTACTCGTCCCAGCTTCTGCCAACCTAGCAGTTTGAAAGCATGTAAAAATGCAAGTAGAAAAATAGGGACCACTACGGTGGGAAGGTAACAGCGTTCCGTGTGCCTTTAGTGTCCAGTCATGCCGGCCACATGACCACGGAGACGTCCTCGGACAAGCGCTGGCTCTTCGGCTTTGAAACAGAGATGAGCACCGGCCCCTAGAGTCGGAAACGACTAGCATCCATATGCGGGGGAACCTTTACCTTTACCTTATGCTATGAGAACCCAGCCACTGAATTGATAAAATGTTTGGAAAAGGGACTGTGGGTCAGCCTCTTTATATTTTATCTGATGGCTGGGCCATGGTAGCTGTTCTATTCCTAACTGTTCTCACCTTTAGGACATTTCTTCTAATCTTTTGGTAACATTTGCTTTCTTGCCATTTCTTGCCAGAGACGTGGTGGCACTGTGTTACAATGCAGTATGCTGACTCTGCCCACAGTCTGGAGTTCAGTCTGGTGGGCTTGAGGTTGATTCAGCCTTCCATCCTTCTGAGGTTGATAAAATGAGGACCCAGATCATTGGGGGCAATATGCTGATTCTGTAAACCGCTTAGAGCGGGCTGTAAGGCACTACAGGTATGAAGCCATATATAAGTCTAAGTTCTATTTCTATACCTTTTTGTCCTCCAGAGCAGCAGAAAACAATTCCATTCTATATAGCTACCCTGATGGTTTGCTGCTTTGGCTCAAGGAAGCCAAGCTATCCCACAACATCTGAAAGAGAAGGAGGGCAATTATTTGGGAGCCTGAATACAAACATATGTTGCATTTCTGGTAAATCCTTCTCATCCAGGAATAAAAGTGACTTAAGATGACGTGTCCAGAGTCATCTAGTCCTAGGCAGACATTAAATTGTTTTCTATCTTAGATGTTTTCAGGGCTTATGCTATGTTATTGGCAAATATGGGAGAGCTAGTGCATGAATAAAAGGAAAGATACAGCTGAGTATTTTAATATCAGTAAATATCAGGGGGAGGATGAACTCTTTTGCCGATTCTCCATCTTACCCTTCTTCAGAGGCAGAGGCTGCCAAACAGAGGTCTGCTGGGTCTCCAGAGAGAAGGGAAAACAAACTGAGGCACAAGAAAGCACCTTCTTCCTGCTTCTATGATGCAAAGTGGCTTCTTTTATATATATAAAAAATTGAGATTCATATTTTATGTGCTAGGGCAATGGCCTGATTTACTTTTTCTACATTCAGCCAACCAAATATTCAGGAGCTGGGAACTGGCATGTGGGCACCCGGTGTGTTATTTCCTCAGCCAAGTGCAGCATAGCTATCATTAATTTGAGACCTTGACAACAAGCCAAAGGGAACAGTTATATAACTTATTGCAGAAAGTTAAAACTGAATACGACAAAAGCAAACAAGTAAAAGTCATTTTTACTTCAAAGAGCACTTGCCCTGCTTAGTTACTAACCTAAATATTTTATTGTCTCACTTTTGGCAATCAGAGCTTTTATGTAATGAACTTTAAAATACACATAAATGATAGATAAACAGCAACTTAATTAAGAGGAAAGGCAACAAGTTGAGAGGCAATGCTTTTAAACATCTGCCATTACATACTGTACAAAATTGCAGAACAGTTACTTGTTACCTATATCTTGGCTCCAAAATGATATTCTCACAGTCTTGCTTTGGGGGAGGGGATCAAGTAAAGCTATGTCCTTGCTCATCAGAATTGCAAGCAAGATGGAAGCTATCACAGGGTAATCAAAGATGTTCTCAACCAACTATCCATCCTCCTTCCATTCTGCTTCCTCATGCCTCCCAGCTATTTATGTGTCCCCACTTGTTTTTTATTTCTTTCAGCTCCCTAATACTTTGATGTAAAATATTTTAAAATGTTTGTCACTTTAAAAAGCAACAAAAAGATTTCTCCAGATTTTTTCCCCCTAGGTTCAGGGCTTTTTTTTGTCATAGAACGCTCAGAACAGAGTTCCAGCACCTTTTTTGCATGGAACCTTGTAGGGTAGGCAAGGTGGGTTGTATGGCATGTGTGAGTTCCGGCATCTTTTTCTTTTACAAAAAAAGCACTGCCTAGGTTACTTCCATTTCAACTTCTCTCAGGATGCCGCTATAGAGTATTGCATGCCAAAACAACCAGACATAACTAGTTTTCCCACTATCCAGTGGTGGGATTCAGCCGGTTTGCACTGGTTCAGTAGAACCGATAGCTATTTTTTTGTTAACTTTGGCAAAACGGCTAAAGGCCTAGCCCTTTTTCGCACGGCCTAGAACCTCCCACCAGAAGTGTGTGGGTGCCACTTCTGGAAGTCCCAAAATGCACTTCCAGAAGTGGCATCCACACAGAGAAACGGTTGTTCAGGTATTTGAATCCCACCACTGCTCCCGTGCCATCACTCTGCTGGATACTTCATTCCCACAGCACTGTCTCATTTCTCATCTTTTATCACCTTCTCATCTTTCCTACTATCTTCTCCTGTTGGTTTCTTATGTTTTATCAATTGTTGTTTGTAACTTATGATTAATGATTGTAACTATGATTTATGAACTATGACCTATTACTTGCTGTTTATGTGTACGCTGTGAGCTTATGCAATGGAGACAAATTCCTTTTGTGTCCAATCACATTTTCCCAATAAAGAATTCTGTTCTATTCTGTTCTATTCTATTCTCTAACATACATTTTTCATGGAAGAAAATAACAGAAGAAACAGTTGTAAAAGACACAGGCATAAAGCATCTCAATTCAATGCTGGAATTCTCTGAAAAAAGCAGAAAGACCTTACAATTAAAATCCTTGTCTGGAATCATTGTTATTTCAAGATTAATATGTGAATTCAGTTTTTTTACTTCCAATCTTTTCCTCTACAGGTTATCAGCCTAGCCAGCATGGAAGTGCAACCCATCTGAAAGACAACAGATTCTGGAAAGCCACAAAGAGCAGAAATATTTTTGACCTGCAGTGAATGTCAATAAATTGGAAAGAAAAGGAAAAAAATTGTCTAAACATCTGCAAAAAAATAAAAATAAATTTAAAACTAACTTTGAAGCTGGCAGGAATAGCCAATACTCCAGAAGATAGGCTTAAGATACAGGAGGATCTGGACAGACTTGAACATTGGGCGCTATCTAACAAAATGAAATTCAGTGGTGAAAAAAGTAAGGTTCTACATTTAGGCAAGAAAAACCAAATGTACAGGTATAGTGGTACCTTGCTCAATAGTAGTAACTGTGAAAGGGATCTCGGAGTCCTACTGGACAAACACTTAAATATGAGCCAGCAGTGTGCTGCAGCTGCCAAAAAAGCCAACACAATGCTAGGCTGCATTAACAGAGTGATAGAATCAATGTGTGTGTGTGTGTGTGTGTGTAAAACTCACACTGTTCTCCGAGAAACTGACAAGCTTATTGGGTGGGGCTCCTGCCTTTGCTGCGTCTCCACAGGAAGCAGGAAGCAGCAGAAAGCAGGGCCGGAGAGCCAGCCCAATAAGAAAGTGTGTCAGCTTGTCCAAGAACAACATGAAGCCAGCTTGCCAGGTGAATAGAAAGAGAGAGAGAGAGAGAGAGAGAGAGAGAGAGAGAGAGAGAGAGAGAGAGAGAGAGAGAGAGAGAGAGAGAGAGAGAGAACTCATGCACAGCAGCCCCTATTTCTTTTTAATTAAACTCTTCAATCAAGCTCCCCTCCTCACGGGTGCATGCAGCTCCCAGTGTTTTTTTTCCTCTGGGAAACTGGTCCAAGTGGCTCTTTGAGTGTTTAAGGTTGCTGACCCCTGGTCAAGTTTAATGAAGAGAAGGACCAGGGGTGACATGATAGCACTGTTCCAATATCTCAGGGGTTGCCACAAAGAAGAGGGAGTCAAGCTATTCTCCAAAGCATCTGAAGGCAAGTCAAGAAGCAATGCATGGAAACTAACCAAAGAGAGAAGCAACCTAGAACTAAGGAGAAATTTCCTGACATTTAGAACAATTAATCTGTGGAACGACTTGCTTACAGAAGCTGTGAATGCTTCAACACTGGAAGTTTTTAAGAAGAGACTGACAGCCATTTGTTTAAATCAGGGCTTTTCAACCTTTTCACCCATTGTACCACTTTTAGGATATGGCAACATTCCAGTACCACCAGTCACTTAGCAAGGTGTCAAAAACTTGATGACCCCCCCAAAAAAAGGAAAAAAGTGATGAAGTACAGGTAGTCCTTGAGTTACAACAGCTCGCTTAATGACTGTTCAAAGTTATAATGGCACTGAAAAAAGTGCCCCCCAAACCACAGCTGAGCAACACACCTACCTGCCCACCTGGCAGCACTCTTCCTCCTGTCCGAGGTTTTCATTGTTGTGAGCATTTCTGTTGAGGATTGGCAGTGGGGGTGGGGGGGGTGTTTGGTTTTTATCCCCCCACGTCTGTTGGGTGGTTGCAGCAGGTTTGGTCACTTCACATGACCCTGGGACACTGTGACCATCATAAATATGAATCAGTTGCCAAGCATCTGAATGTAAATCACAAGACCCTGGAGATGCTGCAACATTCCAGCTGGAGCCTGGTGCTGATCCTGGTGCTTCCGCTGAGGCCTGACAGCCCTGCAGCTCCAGCCATCTCTCGCTCAGGCTTGTGCAGTGCTGCCATTCCCCTCCCTCGCGACCACTTTTCTAGGATGGTCGTGTACCACCTGCCAGGTACCAACGTACCACAGGTGGTACCCGTACCACAGATTGAAAAGCCGTGGTCTAAATGGTATAGAGTTTCCTGCCTGAGCAGGGAGTTGGACTAGATGACCTCCAAGGTCCCTTCCATCATCATCATCATCATCATTAATAATAATAATAATTATTTATTTATTTTTTATTTTAGGAACCAAGACAAATTTATGAAACAATTTTAGATGTACCACAAGGATAAACATTTGATGCTTAATGAAAAAGGAACTTCATGTTTTTTTAAAAAATTTTTAAAATTCCATTTATATCCCGCCCTTCCCCGAAGACTCAGGGCAGCTTACAAGCTTAGCAGTAGCCTTCATTCTATGTATATGCCTGCTTATTAGGGCTTTCATACACCCCCCAAGTGGCATTATTACAAAGTCAGCTTAATTGCCCCCAACAATCTGGGTCCTCATATGGCAGTATTTCTCAATCATAGCAACTTGAAGATATGTGAACTTCAAGCCATGCTGGTTAGGAATTCTGGGATTTAAAGTCTATACATTTTCAAGTTCCCAAGGTTAAGAAATATTGCCATGTGGTATGCCTATGGGTGTGCCTAAAATTAATTCAAGCTTAGCCATTATGTGGATTCCTGTAATGATGAATCAGGAGATAAGTGATGCTGTTCAGAGAGATCAAAACATGTACCATGAGGATAAGCTGATAGCCATATCTCCAGTGGGATAACACTTCTTTGGTATTCATGATTTGAAAGAAATCTGTGCAGCAATTAGCAGTGCTCAATTATTCTTTTACCCAGATAATAAAGGACACAATTGACCATATAACTGGATAAATACAGATTTTTTTCACAGAGATGGGACACGAATAAGGAATATTTATTATATTTTACATGCCAGGATGTTTAATGTTTATTATTTTTATTTTATTTATGAATTTATTGGAAGTAGAATGTAATTCTACTAGACAGAGACCCATAGCAATTGCGGAAAACATATAGTTGCTATCAAAAAATAAGCATCTTACTGCTTTATTAACTCCCAAATTAAAACAGTTTATCTTTGGATTAACTAATGTGCATAAAAGATTTGCAGGATAGAACAGTAACAACATATCTTTGGGTACATACATACAACTAAATATGCATAGACTTGTATCAAATGTTGTGTATCAAAAGTTTCAAAAGTATGGGAAGTATGGTTTTGAACCAAAATTATGTTTATCAATAGGTATTGTATTTGTTTGGTATACTACATGAAGGGGCATAATGGTTCAGCAATTAAAGATACCGTGCTTGTCAGCTGGAAAGCTGACAGCCCAGGATTGAGGCCCAAGTGCCATGCAATGGAAGGAGCTCCTGTTCCTTGCACCTAGCAGTTTGAAAGCAGGCAAATGTGAATAGATAAATAGGTACCACTTCAGTGGGAAGGTAACAATGTTCTGTGTGCCTTAGTACATAATCATGCTGATCACATGACTATAGAAAATGTCTTCAAACAATGCTGGCTCCCTCGGCCAAAAATCAGAGAACAGCACTGTGCTCTAGAGTCGGACACAACTGGACAAGGAAAACTTTATCTTTATACTATAGGTAGTCCTCAACCTATGATCACAATTGAGTCCAGAATTTATGTTGCTAAGTGAGAAGTTTGTTAAGTGAGTTTTGTCCTATTTTATGACTTTTCTTGCCACATGTGTTAAGTGAATCACTGCAGTTGTTAAACATGATTGTTAAGTGAATCTGGCTTCCCCCTTGACTTTGCTTGTCAGAAGGTTGCAAAAGATGGTCATATGCAACTGTCATAAATATGAACCAGTTGTCAAGCATCTTAATGTAAATCATGTGACCATGGGGATGCTGCAACTGTTATAAGTGTGAAAAATGATCACGTTATTTCTTTTAGTGCCGTTGCAACTTCGAACAGTGCGAACTTTTGTAAGTCGAGGACTATCTGTGTATATATGGAACTGAATATATCTACAATAACACTAGCTTTCTGTCATAATCTCACTCTCTCCTATATGAGTTGTATCACAGAAAGAGAATTCTAGCAATGCTAATGTGATGTGATACCAGCATATTCTACAGTGCCTTCTGTTCATTTACAATTCTTTTTTAATTCTATTTTTAAAACTAAAGTTGCAGGCTTTTCATTTTTTCATAGCTGAAAAAGTCATATTAAAGTTATGAGAAAATGTCTAGTCCTAACTTATTTCATATGAAATTAAACTTGCTATATTTTGATGTAAACATTTCATTGTTATAATCCCAACCTCTTTGGAATTTTTGTCTTCCAAAAAAGTAACCACAAATACATACAGTAGTAATTTGTTTCTTTCCACCATATAATTTTTAATCAAGACAAGATTCTCAAGATCTTATATTTGATTTCTGATCAGTATTATATCTCAAAGAAAATTGTAGGTTTCAGGTATCAGCACTAAATCCATCGAAGGCACACAAATATTTAAGTATTCTATTATGCAGTGCCTAGCAAAAATCACGCCATCAAATCATTTCTATTCTGTTCCCCCTTCCCTTATTTTCAGTTTGTTCAGCTATGCTGTTAAAAACATACTTGTACCTTTTAGACTTTTCAATTAGAAAGGAAAAAACATCTTCCATTGCAAATGGAAATGAAAACTTTTGCTATCTGCCAAGTACTCCATGCCAAGAACACTTAATAATATGTAACGTTTACTTCAAAACATTCTGCAAAACATTTAATTAGTTAAACTATAAGGCAAACTGCTTTAGCTCACAGAGCAAGGTCAAAATAGCTCAAATAAAGGCATTAGCTGTTTTTACAGCCTGGTACCAATTACTGGTGCATTGGTCTAATTCTAGTTTGGAATTCATAAACAATACCAAAGTTCATAAATTTAACATTTGCTTGGAATTAGTTTATTAATAAATAGTATCTTAAAGTACTAATCATCTTTTTATAAAAATATTCTAAAGAGGAAGACAAATTTAGTAACATTTTCTTGAGAAAATATTATAAATTACACATTTAAAAGAAATATGTAAAACAAAATATTTACACTAGAATTTAGTGATAAAGCACACACTGTAGTTTGAAAAGGAATTTTGCATATATTGAATATAAAATTGAATAATAATTAAATATATCTTTCTTCCAAAACTCTGTGAAGTCTGTAAATTTTCTTCTAACAATTCTGTTACAAATAGTAACATTAAAATCTATCCATCCTATATCCTGAGATATCCTGGGATATATAATCAGAACAAAAGCCAAGGAAAATAAGAAAACAGATAAGAGAATTATCAATAATAAAAGAATTTAACAAATATAACAATGAGATATTAGAAGAAATAGAGGAAAGTGAATGAGATACACGTTATCTCCTTCTGCAGGTTACCCCCTATTTATATTGATTTGAGACCAAATAAAATAATTCTTATTAATTCAATGTCACATAGATCATTCTACTCTATAATTTACGTATTTTCTAATAAAAATCAAAATGGTTTTATTGACTTTACATTTTCCAGATGTTCAACTATTTCTAATACAGCTCAAGCAATAATGATCTTATTCCTTTGGAATTTTATGAGATGTAGTTCCCTTTCATTAGACTCTTTCATCAACCAAAATATCAAGATACTTCACTGTCATTCAGCAACATTCCAAGAGTTTGAACAGAATAATATTTTTGTCATTCATCTTAGTCTATCCTGGCTGTTCCAAATCTTGCATTATCCAATGTACAAAAGGTCAGACTGTCTTCTATAACCACTTATATTCCCCAAATCCTGGATCATTAGTATAGTTAAGTAAAGGAACAACAATTCTTGTTCAAGCTTATAAATTTCAAAATACAGTTAAAGGCTTGATAAGAAAAGTGACGTCCACCACAGCACAACTTACTGTCAGATTTATTCCCTGGAAACAAAGTATTTTACAATTAAAGGTTCTAATCAAAAACTGATCCAAACCTAATCAAACTATATTAAATAATTTATTATTCTTTTTGCACCAAAAAAGTTGTTATACGCTTTGTAAAGTGGACAGACAGATGAATCATTGCAATAATATAAGGCTTACATGTCTGTGCATATCTGATTGAAGCAACATTTCCACATGATAGCATGTAAAATCCCTACCCTACATTTTCTCCAATATAAGTACAGATTACAATGGATCTGGTCACAATGATAACATTTTCCCATAATCAGCCTACTGGGAAGGCAACCTATGTCTATATTTTATTGCTACACATCAAAAACCAAAAGCTTTCTGACGTGCTGGCTCAAATGTGCTAAGCATTTACACTGTAGGCAAACCTCTCCTTGCTATTGGCTGCCATGCACTCTAGTAAGGAACTGCCCTCCCCTTCCAGTCACTATTGTCTTTCACAGCCATTTTGTTTTACAGACTTACTAGTGGAATAGTGAAAGGCTGGGTTTAGAGTGTTTGGATTTGGGGAATTTCAGGGATTAAAGTGAAGCAATGTAACTGTGTTGTTGTTGTCTTACACATTTACTTATAAAACAATAAAAATATTTTTAAGAAGAGATAAAAAAAATTTAAAAATTTGTCCTGGCAGTCCAAATGATAAAAGTGTGATAATTCCTTTCTTGTTCAGTTCAGAAAGGGTAAAGAAGTAGTGGAACTCATAACTGGGACTGTGAAAAATGTGGTCCAGGCAGAACACCAGCCAAAGAGGAGGAAAGGGATTTAAGACTGCTTCATTTCCAGCCAGTTTTCACATGAAAATGCAGCAGCTTAAGGCCACAGTATGGAAAAGCTCTAAAAATAAAGGGGGTGGGGGAGAGCTCTCTACAGATAGGCTTTCATCATCACTTGATTGCAGTAACCTCTGATGGCCAGACCAACAATACAGCTCCCACACCACAGAAACCACTTCTAGAACAAAGGAAGTCTGAAAAGGAAGTGTCTCATGAGCAGACAAAATGCATAATATAGGAAAAGAGCATCTCTTGAGGCACTGCAACATTAGCAGCTCTCTTACCCAATTTGATAACCTCAAAATACTGTATGTTCCACTGCAATTATTTCCAGAAAGGAGAGCTAAAAAGGCTGGAATGATTGGCACCATAGTCCAGCATAACTACAAAGCAGCAAGTAGGGGAAAATTCTTAAAGATATAGGAACAGTCTCTAGGTTAAGGTCATATTTAATCTGGAAAACAAATGTGAGCAACTTGTAAGCTAACTGTGGTGAAGATCTAATTCTAAATATTCCAAATCACAGAAACTCTTGTCATTTTAGGAGCAATGGAGAGCAAGGTTTTCAACAGTATATGGATATTTAATTATGGCTATTTAACTTTTAAATGTGAATAATTAAATCTCTTCTGATTAATACCTTACTTGTGTCATGAGAGAATAATTCCAGTTGGTGGCACCACAAACCAATTTTCATAAAACATGTCTGAACTTGCAGTTTAAATTTTTTTAAATGTGGAAGCAGTAATTAGTATACATGCTTAAACATGAAGCTTATGTCCAAATCAAATATATCTAAATCATATGATGAATTTGCTATGAATCTTGCCAATATGGTCGGGGCAAAATGAGATTCAAATGTGCATAGAATCCCACTACATTTATGAATTTTCCTTACCAAATATAAACACTTGTCTTGGATTAGGACCTAAAATGGACAGCCATAAATTTAACTTGTTACATCACCATTGTGGTCCCATCTGAAATTTTGTATGAATGTTTGTATTTTCTATGCATTTTGTAGGTGTGACTGGGACTGAGTTAAATATTTTCATTCCATATCAAGAACATCAGGAGTTGAAGGAAGCAGCAGGGTTGGCTGTTAATCCTTCGGGTACAATTATTCTTACCCATTCTTCCCTTCCTTCTACCAGCATGCCTAATAAAATTAAATTAAAATCATAGAAGAAAAATTACTGTAATTGCCCTCATTAGCATAACTATACAACCTGTTGGAATATTTATTCCATCACACCTTTGTTTCTGAGCTGGATTGGAAAAACAGGCAGTTGCATGAAATTAAATTCTTTATTCTTCACCCAACAGTAATTGACAATAAGCTGTTAGGTGGGTGACCACAATGATACAGGTTATATACATTATAATCAGCCCCTTATACAGGATACCACCTTACCCAATCACTCATATCCCTCCTCACATCCTTTCATATAAAGAACTTCCTTCCTTTGTGAGGTCTTCTAAGTTTCTTGAGAGTATTTATCTAAGGAGAAACTATCCTTGGAATGTACATCTTATCTCACTGACTTCCCTAGGTAAGCTACTTTCAAGGTCTGTGAACTATAAAATGTAAGAAGTCCAACAAATCTTAAAGTGAACAAAAGGACACATGGTTTCTGAGCCTTAATAAAAGTTTAAATGCTCAAGTGAAATTTCTACTACTATATTCTATAAAATATTCTAACAAGCCCACAAATTTTGATGAGTGATATTTGATGAACTTTTTCATATAGAAGAATACAACAATCAAACGTATGCTTGGAGGAAGAGATATTATGAAAGACAGAGTGGAGAAACTCCATCATTGGCTCATCTGGGACTCGTATGGTTGTCTGGATTTGTCCAAAGGCCATCTCTGTGTCCCAACTCCACTCAGTATTAGTGACATTACTAAATGCACCTTACTCAGTCTTGTTACTATAAAATCTATTCAACAAATTCTTAACAAATTAAGTGAAACTTTACTTTTGTTAATTACATTAATCTGGTTACAGGAAAAATTAAACTCTTATCTCCAATTTGCTTTCTCTAATTTGCCTAATTATTTTCAATAAATACTAAATTATTGGAATAAAAGGGAAAAGACTGCAATACTAGTGAGAACCATGATAGGTATTAAAACTAGGGTGACAGTGAATGAATTAAATAATACTTTATTTAAGTTATTTTTCCTTACATATAGGAAAAAATAAGACATAATGCTGGGTTTTATTTAAGAAGTATTAAAGTGAGTAAAATGTTTATTTATTGTGAAAATGACTTTATGTTCACCATTGTAGAAAATAGTTGCTGAGAGGTTATTGGATGTTGATCTTTTCTTACCTTTTCTACTGTTCATAAATGGTATTGCAATGCCTTGTCAGTCACTAATTGCAAATCATTGGGTGACAGCATTGTTATTGCACAATATTTGAGACAAACCCAGTTTCTACACATGAAGAATGTAAATGTCAGCATGTAATGCTCATGAAAAAAGTGCAGGAGAAATACATATCTACTGAGAAGTAAATTCAGTTGCTTTCAATGAAACTCAGTCTAAAATATATGAACAAATTATTGTTGTTTTCAGAAAATAATGCCATCCTCCAGTTTCAGGAACTATGGTTCAGCCTGTTCAGTTTTGGAATCGAAATAAGAGAAATCAGAAGAGAAGGTGAGCAAATTTTGGAATTAGAGGAACTCACTTTTTCTTGTTTTTCCTCTTTCTTTTGGAAAGATGTTTTCTATCATTTTCCCTTGCATCTATCTATCTATCTATCTATCTATCTATCTATCTATCTATCTATCTATCTATCTATCATCTATTTATAAAACTTATTGGCCACCCATCAGTTATCTTACTGAACTTCTTCTGTTCATTTATTTTTCATAGAGAGTAATGAACTTTTCTATACTATAAAAATATAACAAATTAGCTGTAAGTAGAAGTGAAATCACAAAGTGTAATTGCCAAGAGTACCGTAATTTCTGAACTACAAAAGTCCACTTCTGTCACTCATGTAGAAGATGAATGGCAGCATGTTTCTACATTCTAGCCTCAGTCATACTTCAAACCTGCAGTAAAGAGGTAATAACTCTTTTATGTAAGGTCCATTCTACTTGCAGACTTGGAAATTTGGGAGTTAACAATCTTAATCATAAAGGACCCCTGGTTGAGAAATACTTTTGTAACCCTAATGGAGTAATGTATGACACACTCCATGTGTGCTACTTTATTACATAAATGCTAAGGAACTTCCGTTCATAAAGATTGCAAACATAACCCTACTTTAACTTGCATTTATGTACATGGCAAACAGTTGTATGAGATCTGTAAATACACACTAGTTGCAAGAAACAATAACTGCTTGTCTATTGGACAATTTTGCAGCATCTGTCAGGAAATCATGGATAAGTTAATGACCTAAAAAAAATCTAACCTATACTATTCCCTTTCCCCATCCCTATTCTATCTTATCACCTGCCAGGTTATATGCAAACCTTTGCATATATTTACATATATATAACGTTGCAATAGAAAGTTAGTGGAGACACCATTGTTTTTAAGTAGCTCATCCCAAAAAGGTTATGCAACAGGAAGTAAGATATTACACTTTCTGGACTCAATCTCTTCAGCTGTATCATCTTTTTCAAAAATTATTATGTCCTCTTATCCTTTCTTAGAAATTGCACATGGCCACATCTCACAAATCACTATTTAATCTGATTATCTTTGATTTCAATAGGTAAACAATGAGTTGCAATGTCAAGCATCTTGGCAGCAGCCATTTTCTGGTAGCAAGATATTTATGAATAAAAATTCCCATGCATCATAAGGATGTGTAAGTATATTCCATATACCGGTACTTTCTAGTTAGTGGAATGTGAACAATACTTTGTTAGCTTGCAAGGTAGTTACTATTTTAGAAATTCTAATTATTCTAACTTGTAGAATAATTTTCAAATAAAATTGAATGTTGCTTGCCCTTGTGATATTGCCCAAAATATGGCCAAACTGATAGAATTTAATTAGGGACTTAAGAGCAGGAACTCTGTTCCTAGTTGTACCTGAAGTTGATTTTATTGAATTCCAGTCTGCATTCCAATGGTTTAGCAATGGGGCTAGACAGGGGATCAGTAACCATAAACTTTGATTAGTCATTCTCTTGCTTTTTCCCCCTCTTTCCTATTTATGCAAAAAGGAAAGCCTTGTTATCTGTTCTATGTGTGGGTGAGTCCATAAGTACTATATTTGTTTGTTTGTTTTTAATCTTAGAGATGTTCGTTCTTCAGTAATCCCTGTCCTTGTCCTTTGGTTTCCTAGTTATTTGGACGCACAGATATCTTTCACACCCCCATGCTGTTTCCTTTGATACTAACTACTCCCTCTTTCCCCTTCTATCTTTCCTTCTGTCCCTTCTTCCTTCCACCCTCTCTCCCTCCCTTCCTGCTCTCCCACTGTAACACTGTGCTTTAATAGGGAGAATCATGTTAATTCATTCCTTTATTCTGTAGAAACCTGGCTATGTGGCTATGAAGAATTCATGGTTCAGGTTCATAGAAGCAAAGGAACAACAATCACAGAGAGATGAAACCATTCCAGTCTAGTGGGCATATGGTGAAAAAGAGATTATTTCATCAGGCCAGACAGAAATCAAAAGAATGTTCACTGGGAAAACATAAGAAAAACGTGGTGGCCAAAACACTCTTCTGGACAGCTTGGCCTTTATGGAGATTGAATCAACTAGAAAAGAAAGAGGAAGGTGCTAATCAGCTGAGAAGACCCCGTCTTAGATGGTCATCATTAACTGGCTTCGCGCTTTTTCGGCTTTTGGCCCTCTCGCCAGCGGTGGGATTTCCACGTTGCCCTACCTCGCCTTGGGCTGCTTTTTAGCGGCAATGTCGCCCTCGGGCTGTTTCGACGGTGGAAAGGGCGACTGTTAGTCATCTTGGCGGCGACGGCGTCTTCAGTCCATTCAGTGGCGGAGAAGATGACCGCGGATCATCATAATGGTACTAGGATGACGTGGTTCCCCCACCGCCTTTGGACTGCTTTTGCAGCGATGTTCGCGATTTGGACCATCTTCACTACCCTGGCCTGCTTGCCCTTTTTGTCTCGGACATATGGACATATATACTTATCATCTTGTCTGCCTACCTTCCCCCTCTCCCCTTGGATTTTGGGACATAACTGGGTATCGGCCACGGTGGGAGAGTGGCTTGACTTTTTCCATCTGCGACCCCATGGAGGTGAGAGATCTATGGGGTTGCCTACCCAGAGGATATCTGGCCCACCTCCAGGAACAGAGTTGCAACCTGTCGTGAGAGGGCGGGGGGTGGCCTGTCTCTGGGGGCACCCAACTGAGTGGCAGTGAAGTTGGGTGGGGACCAAGATATCTGTCTTTATGCTTCGATCCTCCCACTAATGGGACGCCTTTCCTGGACTTGCTAGACTTATGCGGAAATATACTAGCACGGATTTGTACGCCCTCAGGGGAGCCCCCCTCTCCTGGGTGCGATCCGCCTCTTTAAACACTTTCAACCTCGATGACGGGCCCGAGTTTTGTGACCCTGAGAGATGGCCGGGCAGGGGCAGGGGCCGTCAATATAAAGTTAACAGAAGGCCTCTGATCATTTTTTTATCTAGATTTTTTATAGGGTTAGGGAGGGGGGTGGGTGATAAGGGTTGTCTGGCCTTGGGGGGTGGCCAATCAACCATGGTTCAGGCCGGACTTGGGTCTGACCGCGAGGCGGGAGAACGGGGTGTCGCTGTCTCCGGAGCTCACGAGCGGGTCGTGGGATTACCAATTCCCACGACGGGGAATGGCAGCAGGCGGATAGACAGGGGGCCGTATCGCTACCGGGAGGGCCATCTCCGCTACTTGCAAGCGGTGAGGCGCTCCGACCCTCTGTTTCTTCCCCGAGGTTCCGGGAGCGAGGATGTGCAGCCTCCTGAGCTCCGGCTGGTGTACCTGAATGCCAGGTCCGTGGTTAACAAAGCTCCCCTCGTTAGGGATTTAGTTGAGGGTGAGCATGCGGACCTGGCCTGCATCACGGAGACCTGGTTGGGCCCAGAGGGTGGGGTCCCTTTGGTTGACCTCTGCCCACCAGGCTTCCGGGTGCTGCACCGGCCAAGAGCTCAAGGTAGGGGTGGGGGAGTGGCGGTTATTATTAGGGAGACCTTATGTCCGCGGGAGACCACCGTTTCTCAGATAGTCGGGTGTGAGTCTCTCTTTGTGAGATTTGGTTCTGGGGCGCAGTTGGGTTTGCTGCTGACGTACATTTCGCCTAGTCGTACAGCGGCAGCCCTGCCCGAGCTGCTTGATATCCTCTCAGGGTTGGTGGTTGAGTTTCCCAAACTTATAGTTTTGGGAGACTTCAATCTACCATCCCTGGGAGGCTCATCTGAGCTAGCTCGGGAGTTCATGGCTTCCATGACGGCCATGGACCTGACGCAAGTAATTTCTGAACCAACTCATGAGGGAGGCCACACTCTTGACCTGATTTTTTTATCTAGACGGTGGTTGGATGATCTTGGTGGGGGCTCTCCATTTATTATGCCCCTGTCATGGACCGATCATCATCTCCTGCGATGGTCTTCCGTTTTGCCACCCCCCGCCGTGGGGATACGGAACCAATTAGATGGTACCGCCCCAGACGCTTAATGGATCCTGATAGATTCCAAGCGGCGCTGGGGTCCCCACCTGCCTCCATTGCTCACAGCTCGGCGGATGCCTTAGTGGAAACCTGGGAAAGGGCAGCCACTGAGGCACTTGACCGGGTTGTACCCTTGCGGCCCCTGACCCGGCGCAGATCCCAGCGAGCTCCATGGTTCTCCGCGGAGCTCCGGGAGATGAAGCGTCGGAAACGGGGCCTAGAGAGCTGTTGGAGGTCGAGCCAATCCGAACCCGACCGGTTGCGGTTAAGAACCTATATTAGGTCTTATCTCGCAGCGATGAGGGTGGCGAGGTGTAATTACTTCTCTACCCTCATTGCGTCCGCAGATAATCGCCCGGCCGCCCTGTTTAAGGTGACTCGCTCACTTCTTAATCAGGAGGTGAGGGAGGATCCCTTGCAGGGTCGTGCCGAGGAATTTAGCCAACATCTGTCGGATAAAATCGCTCGGATTCGGACCGGTTTGGACTCCAGCTGGGCAGAGTCAGGCGATCAGGACACGGACGGTCTTGTCAATGTTATCTGGGAAGAGTTTGATTCTGTGACCCCTGATGAAGTGGACAGGATTATGGGGAGGCTGAGCTCCTCCACATGTTTGTTGGATCCGTGCCCTTCCTGGCTGGTTTATGCAGCTAGGGAGAGGACACGAGGCTGGCTCCAGGCGGTTATATCTGCTTCTTTGAGTGAGGGTTATTTCCCCACCGTCTTGAAGGAGTCGGTGGTGAGACCTCTCCTCAAGAAGCCTGCCTTGGACCCAGCTGTATTGAACAACTTTCGTCCAGTCTCCAACCTTCGCTTTCTTGCGAAGGTTGTTGAGAGTGTGGTGGCGCATCAGCTCCCTCTGGTCCTGGATGAAGCGGATTATCTGGACCCCTACCAATCGGGTTTCAGGCCTGGGTACAGCACGGAGACGGCATTGGTCGCTCTGGTGAATGATCTCTGGAGGGCTCGGGACAGGGGATATTCCTCTGTCCTAGTCCTATTAGACCTCTCGGCGGCTTTCGATACCATCGACCATGGTATCTTGCTGCGGCGTCTCAGGGGATTGGGAGTGGGAGGCACGGTTCTTCGGTGGTTCTCCTCCTATCTCCTGGGACGTTCGCAGTCGGTGTTGGCAGGGGGGCAGAGATCGGCCCCTAGGTCTCTCGTTTGTGGAGTTCCTCAGGGGTCGGTTCTCTCGCCTCTCCTGTTCAACATCTACATGAAACCGCTGGGTGAGATCATTCGTGGGTTTGGAGTTGGGTATCATCAATATGCCGATGATACCCAACTTTTCTTTTCGACCCCAAACCACCCCAGTGATGCCCTCACTGTGATGTCCCGTTGCCTGGAGACGGTTCGGGTCTGGATGGGGAGGAACAGACTTCAGCTCAACCCTGACAAGACTGAGTGGCTGTGCATTCCGGCATCCCGGGACATTCAAAATGTTCCATCTCTTTCTATGGGGGGTGAGCTCTTACCCCCCGTGGATAGGGCTCGCAACTTGGGAGTCCTCCTAGATTCACGGCTTACCCTAGAAGATCATGTAGTGGCCGTGACTAGGGGGGCTTTTGCCCAGGTTCGCCTGGTGCGCCAGTTGCGGCCCTATCTGGACCGGGATACCCTGTGCACGGTCACTCATGCGCTCGTGACCTCTCGCCTTGACTACTGTAATGCTCTCTACATGGGGCTTCCCTTGAAGACCACTCGGAGGCTCCAACTGGTACAGAATGCGGCCGCGAGAGTTGTCTTGGGAGTTTCCCGGTACTCCCATGTTACACCTTTGCTCCGCGAGCTGCATTGGTTACCAGTTGTCTTCCGGGTGAGGTTCAAGGTCTTGGTTATGATCTTTAAGTCCCTACATGGCATGGGTCCGGGGTACCTCGGGGACCACCTGCTGCCGGCTTCAACTCCCCTCCGCCCTGTGCGTTCCCACAGAGAGGGCCTCCTCAGGGTGCCTCCGGTCAGGGAATGCCGACTGGCGGCCCCCAGGGGGAGAGCCTTCTCTGTGGGTGCCCCGGCTTTGTGGAACCAACTGCCGGTGGAGCTCCGGACGGCATCGGACCTCCGAACTTTCCGTCGTGGTCTGAAGACCCATTTGTTTGAATTGGCCGGTCTGGCCTGATGGGGGAGCTGGGTTTTAAATTGTCATTTTAGATTGCATTATTGTTTTTTAATTGGGCACTGATTTAATCTTTGTTTTAACTTTTGTATAGTATTGTATTTTTATTTATATGCCCTGTGAACCGCCCTGAGTCCCCAGGGAGAAGGGCGGTATATAAATTAAATAAAACGTAAACGTAAACGTAAAACTGGAAAAGAGGCGATATGCTATAGGCAATCAGCGGTAGGATGATGCTAGACTGGTGTGCAGTAGATTAAACACTTGGAAGGGCTTCAGACAGCTCTAGAGAAAAAACAGTGAAAATGCAAAGCATCAAAACACAGATAGTGCATCTGAATGAAAGATGAGATCATTTGTTCCTATGCTCATGAAATAGTGGGTGGCCTGTACTGACAATGGGGCAAGCAGAAACTTTGGATCTGGTCTTAGAAAGGAATGCTGCATACGTCACTGTTACGCTCATACTGCAACCTATTACGCCTTCTCTACTTTTCCCCAAAGCATTATATGTTAGCCTTGATTTAACAAGTTGGTGGTGGATATCTATGATCCCATCTACTGATAACCATGCACATGGAAGATAAATTATGACTTAGAATGTAAGAGAAATAAATGGTAAAGGTAATGAATTAACAAAATGAAAGAAAGAATATGTATGTTGTCCCTGTGAAACTAAGGGAAAGAAAAAAGAAGTACTAAATCTGAGTGAAAGTGATGTGATCTTGTGGAGTATAGTTGATAAATATATAAAAATAATTATGAAAGAGAAAATGTCAGAAAGTATGAATTGGTGTTATTTAGACTGTTATGAGTATATACACTATATTTCCATGTCAGAAACACTGGAAAACTTTTGTGGTTAAAAAATTAACTGGTGACATCATTGTTGCCAAAGGGACACCCAGCTGGGGGCTCCTTTATTGTCCCCATTAATGAGTCCATCAAAGTGGTACCTATTTATCTGCTCACATTTGCATGCTTTTGAACTGCTTGGTGGGCAGGAGCTGGAGCAAATGATGGGAGCCCACCCCATCACACAGCAGCATTCCACCTTCCAACGCAGGCTTGTAAATTATCAGCCCAGCATCCAAACTACGTGAGTCACTGCGCTCCTTTTGAGTATGTATAAAAGTAGGAATCAATAGGTGGGTGATAAATATATACTTGAATTCCAGTAATAATGGAAGAACAAGATAAGAATTTTCAGAAAAAATGTGCAATATTTTCAGTGAATGCACTCCAGAACAAAAAGGGTTTTTGTTAAGTGATATGAATGAATAGGTAGGAACAAAATTAGAGAGTACAGAAACAAATTGTTTCAAATTTAAACATCTATTTATACATATGCATGACTAATTACACTCAATTTGCTACACTCAATTTGCCAGCAAATTTGGAAAACTCAACAGTGGCCACAGGATTGGAAAAGATCAGTTTACATTCCAATTCCAAAGAAAGGCAGTGCCAAAGAATGTTCAAACTATCGCACCATTGCACTCATTTCTCATGCTAGTAAAGTTATGCTTAAAATTCTACAAGCTAGACTCCAGCAGTATGTGGATCGAGAACTACCAGAAGTACAGGCAGGATTTCGAAGAGGCAGAGGAACTAGAGATCAAATTGCTAACATACGCTGGATCATGGAGAAAGCTAGAGAGTTCCAGAAAAACATCTACTTCTGCTTCATTGACTATGCTAAAGCCTTTGATTGTGTGGATCATAACAAACTGTGGCAAGTCCTTAAAGAGATGGGCATACCAGACCATCTTATTTGTCTCTTGAGAAATCTATATGCGGGCCAAGAAGCAACAGTGAGAACTGGACACGGAACCACTGATTGGTTCAAAATTGGGAAAGGAGTCCGGCAAGGCTGTATACTGTCGCCTTGCCTATTTAACTTATATGCAGAGCACATCATGAGAAAGGCAGGGCTAGATGAATCAAAAGTTGGAATTAAGATTGCCGGAAGAAACATCAACAACCTAAGATATGCAGATGATACCACTCTAATGGCAGAAAGTGAAGAAGAACTAAAGAGCCTGGTGTTGTGGGTGAAGAAGGAGAGTGCAAAACTTGGGTTGAAACTAAACATTAAGAAAACCAAGATCATGGCATCTGGCCCTCTCAATTCCTGGCAAATAGATGGGGAAGAAATGGAGGTAGTGACAGATTTTATTTTCCTTGGCTCCAAGATCACTGCAGATGGGGACTGTAGCCAAGAAATTAAAAGACGCTTGCTCCTTGGGAGGAAAGCCATGGCAAATCTAGACAGCACACTAAAAAGCAGAGACATCACCCTGTCAACAAAAATCCGTATAGTCAAGGCTATGGTCTTCCCAGTTGCAATGTATGGCAGTGAAAGCTGGACCATAAGAAAGGCTGAGCGCCAAAGAATTGAAGCCTTTGAACTATGGTGCTGGAGAAGACTCCTGCGAGTTCCTTGGACTGCAAGGCGATCAAACCGGTCAGTCCTAGAGGAGATCAACCCTGACTGCTCTTTAGAAGGCCAGATCCTGAAGCTAAAACTCAAATACTTTGGCCACCTAATGAGAAGGAAGGACTCACTGGAGAAGAGCCTAATGCTGGGAAAGATTGAGGGCAATAGAAGAAGGGGACGACAGAGAATGAGGTGGCTGGATGGAGTCACTGAAGCAGTAGGCGTGAGCTTAGATGGACTCCAGAAGATGGTAGAGGACAGGAAGGCCTGGAGGAACATTGTCCATAGGGTCGCGATGGGTCGGACACGACTTCGCAACTAACAACAACAACAATGACTAATTAATTGCAATGAATATAAATATAAGTATAGTTAATTTGATTGGTTATGATGAAAGATTAAGAGAACTATTAAAAATATGAAAATGAAAGATGCAGAATATAAGATAGTAAATTCTGGGGCTGGATCATGGGCAAAAGTGATTGTGATAAGAACAACAGATGTTAGGCAAGCTATTTCATTGATTAATTGTTCTCACTGTCAGGAAATTTCTCCTTAATTCTGGGTTGTATCTCTCTTTAATGTATTTCTACTCATTGCTTCTTATTCTACCCTCTGATGCCTTGCAGAATAAATTGACCACCTTCTCTCTGTAACAGCCCCTCAGGTACAAGAATAGAGCTATCATGTCACTTCTAATCCTTCTCTTTGTTAGGGTAGACATATCTAGTTTCCTTAACGGTTCCTTGTATGATTTAGTCTCCAGATCCTTTATTATCTTTGTTGCTCTTCTCTGCACTTGTTCAAGAATCTCAGCATCTTTTTGTGCCATGCGACCAGAACTGGATGCAGTATTCCAAATGTGGTTTCACTAGTGCAGTATAAAGTGGTACTATTACCTCTCATAATCTTATGCTAGAACTGCATTGACCTTTTTTGGTAGCTGAAGCACCCTGTTGATTCATATTTCAGTGGTGGTCTGCTAGGACACCTAGATTCTTCTCAGAGTTACTACTGTTGAGCCAGATATTGCATATTCTATACTCATGGTGGCAAACCTATGGCACGCGTGCCGCAGGTGGCACACAGAGCCCTCTCTTTGGGCATGTGTGCTGTCACCCCAGTCCTAGGCCTTCAGCTGGGTTTTATAAAACCTTTTCGCTTTAAGCCTCCGCCGGTGTGCAAGGAAAAAAATAGGTTCAATCAATCAATAAATTTCAACTTCTCGCGGGGGAAAAAAGATCTTGCAAAGTTGGAACTGATTGAACTTTTTAGTCCCACCCAGTCTGCCGTTACCACCGCAGCCACGCCCACCCAATGGGCCACATTCACCCAACTGGCCACTCCCACCCAATGGGCCACACCCACCCAGCACCCGTTGATACATAAGTGGGTTTGGGGTTGCAGTTTGGGTACTCGGTCTCTAAAAGGTTCGCCATCACTGTTCTATACCTTTGCATTTGTTTTTTCCTGTCAAAGGCAAACCTTACTTTTCTTACCTTTTGGGCTAGGGCCCACTGCTCAAGTTTGTGAAGATCCTTCTGAATCTTAAGCCTATCTTACAAAGTGTTAGTAATTTTCCCTCTCCCACCCCCAGCTTGATGTCATCTGTAAAAATGCATTATTGCAGGCAAACTCTGCCCACAATCTGGAGTTCAGTCCTGACAGGGGTTAAGGATGACTCAGCTTTCCATCCTTCTGAAGATGATAAAATGAGGACCCAGATTGTTGGGGGCAAGCTGACATTGTAAAGCATACAGAGTGCTGTAATGCATTATGGAGAGAGATATAAGTCTAAAGTGCTACTGCTGTTGCTATTCCCTCTATGTAGATGCAGTTCCATTGAGGACTACACACTAAGTACATTTGGCTAGAAAACTATGAAACCATCTGATGGTGGTATTGTCTACCCATTGTTCTATCTTACTAAGAAGTAGATTGTGGTCTGCTTTGTCAAATCACTTACTGAAGTTCAAGTACACTATATCCACAGCATTTCCCTGATCCACTAATTTAGACACTTAATCAAAGAAGACAATAAGGTTTATCTGGCATGATCTGTTGCTAACAAACCCATGTTGGCTTTTAGTAATTACCTTACTTTTCCCAGGTGGTCACAAATCTATTGTTTGATTAGCTTTTAGGATTTTCCTGGGTATTAATGTGCAGCTGATTGGTTTATAGTTTCCTGGATCCACCTTTTTCTCCTTTTTGAAGATTGGAACTATGTCAGCTCTTTTCCAGTCGTTTGACAATTCCCTCATGCTCTAGGTCAGGGGTGTCAAACTCAATTTCATTGAGGGCCGCATCAGCATTGCGGTTGCCCTCAGGGGGCTGGGTGGGTGTGGCCTGGGTGGGCATGGCCTACTGGGTGGGTGTGGCTAAAGTGCGTATGGCCTACTGGGTGAGCATGGCCAGCTCTACATCGTTCGCATCAAGGGTGCCTATGGGGGCCTGGGCAGGAGTGGGACAGATCTGAGGGTCTCTGGCAGAAGGAGGGTCTCTGGGCCAGGGCCAAGGCAGTGGGGGCCGTTCCCTCACTGTTTCCAGAATGGCTTCGCGGGCCACATGAAACCACTTCGCGGGCCGGATCCGGCCCCTGGGCCTTGTGTTTGACATGTCTGCTCTAGGTGCTCTGAAAGATTCTGTTCAGTGCTTCCTTCAGAACCCTGGGATGCAAACCATATAGTTCTGGCAATTTGAATTTGCCTAGATAGGTGCCTCTTACCAATTTTTGCCTATTTTGATCTGCATTCATGTTCTGTCTCCTACGGTGCTGCTTTTGGTAGGTTGGGCTATTTTTTCCTTTTTCGTGAGGACAGATGCAAAGAAGGAATTAAGGAATTTAGTTTTCTCCCTGTTCTTTGTTATCTTCTTGCCATCGACTCCCATTAGTGGACTGATCACTTCATTGACTTTCTTCTTGTTCCTTTTTTTTGGTTATTTTTGGCTTTTGTTGCAAGTCTTAGTTCTTTCTGAGGCTTAATTTTCCTGATTCCATCCTTGAAGAGTCAGGCTACTTGCTGGTATTCTGTTCTAATTTTGTGCCCTTTCCACTTTTTTATAATTGTCCTTTTTGTCTCTCAGTTTGTCACAATTCTTTATGGAGCCATGCTGGTTATGGCTGGGTGTCTTGTTCTTTTTCCCTCTGTGGTACTGTGTTAGATTAGGCTTCTATAATTTTGCTTTTCAGAGTTTCCCAAGCATCTTAAATTGTTTTTCCTTTTAGGATTTCCATCCATGTAATCTTTCTACTCTCTCTCTTAGCTTGTTGAAGTCAGTTCTCTTAAAATCTAAAACACTAATTTGACTTTGTTCAACTCCTGTGTAATGTTGAATTCTGATATAATATAGTCCCTTTTCCCCAAAGTTCCTACAATGTCTACACCTTCTATCATTTTATCTGTATTAACAAAAATTAGTAAAGCTAGTTGACCCTTTAGTTCCCTCCTCTATCTTTTGGATGACAAAGTTCTCAGCTAGGTGCATCAGAAATCTGTTTGATCTCCCATTTGCTGTAGAGGTTGTCTCCCAACTGATGCATAGCCAGTTGATAGTGTAGACTTTCCACTCCAATCTATTGCGAAAAGTTCCAAATACAAAAGCAAATTGTACACACCCATTTACATTAGTATTAAAACTGAGTTCAGCCTTATGAAAAAAAATCCCTTTACCCAGGATCCCTTTATCATGGATCCAATCTGAGTCAGTCACTGAGACCAAAGGTTTATTCTTCCATACTTTTGGATTTGTGCTGGAGCCATCCTCAGGGAACTTCTCTGTCTCCAGAATGCTGGGAGAAGACATTCTGGACAGAGAGAAGTTCCCTGAGGACAGGTTCCAGCACAAGTTCGAAAGCTTGGAAGAATAAACCTCTGGTCAAGTGACCAACTCAAATTGGATCCTGCAACATTTTCCTGGGATATGTATATTTGCCTTCACACATTACTATGTATACACTGTGAGCTCAAACATAGTTTTCCCACAGAGTTTGTATGATAGAGTAAACAATAAATTAAAAATTCAGCCTGGGTTCCGACGTAATACAGTAGGTAAATGGTTGATTGAGTTTGGTTATAGCTGTGAAAACTCATCCTGTGGCTTGGAACTATGTGATAATCTTGCTAATCCTGAGAATTAGCAATCATAACTTGACCTACCTCAGCTGCAAATAGAAGTAGCAGATCACTGGATAAAAAGTGTCTATGCTGCTGGAATCGTGTGCAATCAGGAACTTTTGCCTTACACTGTACTTCCCAGGTATTTCAGCTATGGACATTGTTTTACCTAACATAATTTTATGTTAACTTTAAAGAAAAGAAAGATTACAGTCTCTTCACTCAGACAGTAATTAAATATTTATTTTGAACAAACAACTGGTGAAAATAGGCTAGGAGTGTCAAGGGCATTTTTCTCCAGTAGTTTAAAGATAAACCCAAACTGAAAAAGTTGGGATCTAGCATAAATTATAGGACAATGGGAATTAGCCAACCCTGAAACTGACTTTCCTTGTGTTGGAACTAAGCCAATAAGAGGTTTGTTTAGTTATACTAGCTCTCTTAGCAGGTCACTTAACCAACACTGAAAAGAGCAGTAAGATTTCTTTTGATCAGAAGGATAAAATTCTAAATGTCCTGCTGGTTTCAAAAAGCAGGTAAACTTCCTCTGCCTCACCCAAACTCTGACCTTTTTCTTTGCAAATAAAAATCAAGGAACCTTGGTGATCCATCCACCCGTCATCTGTCCTTCACTTTTCTACAGCTGCTTCAGCAGTGACTGGGGAGGTCTATCAAGAAAAAAACTAGTAGAGCCCTTCAAAGGCTTAGAAGTGATCCTTATGGGATAAGAACATCCCATGTTTTATTCTATTGCACAGTAGTGTTTCTGGAAGAATTAGATTGAGGCAGCTTTGCTAATATTAAAGAGAACAAAATTTCTCTGACACGTTGCAGATGTGGAGGTTGGTGATCCATAAAGCAGTCAACCCTTATGCCAGATGCAGCACAGTAAACAATCTTTTACTGCCTTGATCCTTGCCCTAGCATGTTTTCCTTCATTGTCTTTCACACAGTACCTTAATCAGCTGAAGAAACATCCTGCTTACACATGTGCTTATAATCTAAATTTTAAGAACAGTAAATGTTTTATATCTTTGTTGTGAGCTTAAAAATTGTGCTTGGAGATGCTTTGTTTAATATTAGTTTATTGAAATCATAACTGGCTAGTTTTATGCAATACACAAGCTGGAAATCATGGTTCACAATTCACCATGCTGGCTTGCCCAATGTGCATTCTATATTTCTCAAATTGCGTTTTAAATTGAAGCATGTGCAACTCATGAGCATTAGTCAATATATCTTAAAAAGAAACTGGTTTACTAAATCCTCTAGACCAGGGGTCAGCAACCTGAAACAGTGAAAGAGCCACTCGGAACTGGTTCCCTCACAAAAGGAAAAACTGGGAGCCGCAAAAAATGTGTGCGCATATGCATACATGCACGCATGCGCAGAACAGGGTTTGACTGAAGAGTGGAGCCAAGGCGAGATATGCACCTACCCTGCATATTTGAATTGATTGGTTGAACTTTTTAGTCCCACTTTTTTTTTTTTTGGACTGCACATGGCAGAGGACTGGGAGCCGCAGGAGACGGCTGAAAGAGCCGCATGCGGCTCCGGAGCCGTGGGTTACAGACCTATGCTCTAGACTAAGTAATTGGGATACTGATAGATCTTTAGATGTTACAGAACTACAACCTGATGTCAGTTGTAGCCCATTAACACTGTGGGTGTGCGTATGTGTGTGTCAAATGTTCTCCCTTCTTAAGGGCTCAGGGTTGCATGGAATTCCCCAAACCCTTCTTCAGTGCTGCTCTACAGGGTTCCGCTGAATTCTAAGGTACAAATTGTTAACTGCGTAGACTTAATTAAATTTTAAATCATTGCAAATTAAATACAATCAATTTTAGTTTTTGCCCTGGCCCACTGATTTCTTTCACATAGTCTTGTGGAAAGCAGTTGCTGGCAGCATGGCATTCAATACTGTGAAGTAAGCCAAGGAGGAAAGGAGTATTTTGAGCGGATCCTTTTTTATATGTTCAGATTTTTAGCAGCTGTTTTAACAAATAAACATTTGTGCAGCTATTGTATGTTGTAAAATGTTTGCAGTGCGCACACATGAAATGCTAGGTGTGTAAAATGCTTGCATGTGTATCTTAACTCCCCAAAGGACTTTACTGGGACTCTTTCCTTTTGGCGCCAGGACTATAGGTTGCTGATTCAGGGTTTTGCATTGCTGGAGCATCTTTGCAGCAATCATCAAAGGTTTTGGGAGTTGCTTGTAGGAGTGAGTCAGGCCTAAGGGTGAATAGGAAATGAGGAAAGAATCAGTGAAGGGGGAAAAAAAAGACTGTGACAAGGGACAGGTAAAACATGAGCAAAATGCCTGTCAAAGAAATAAAAAACCAGGAGGGAGCAAACAAAGTTATCTAAATAGCAACAACACAGATTTTTTTTTTAAAAAAACATGACTGGATAGACCAGACAACTGTGTTAGTGAAATAAAAAGCATGAATTGCAGTGAACAAAACATTTGTTATTTCCCACAGAAACTTGTCAAGCAGCTCACTGTTGTTTGTTTTCACATAAAAGAAAAGCTGATGATAAAGGCTCGCTCGGTCTTGCCTAAAAGTTGCCCTCCAAGTATGCTGTCATTGAGAGTGATGTCTAAAATCCCAATGTTGTTCCTCAAGTTGTATGATATCCACAAATATCTCTGGCTTTGTGAATAATTCTCCACCTAGATAATCTACAAAAACAACATTTTAAGCATTTCACAAATCAAAACAGAGACATAACCCACCATAATTAGAGAGCTAATGTAAACTTTTTAGGGGCAAGTTTGGAAATAAGTATGTGGCTTGATAAGCTTGTAAGCCGCCCTGAGTCTTCGGAGAAGGGCGGGATATAAATGGAATTAAAATAAAAAATAAATAAAAAAATGGCTATGAATGATACAATGTAGTGCTAATAACATAAATGTCCCATGCGAAGCAAAACTGCCATTTGTTTTAATCTAAGATGTATGACTGATATGTCTGTATAAAGTTCCTGGACATTGGGACAGAGTGTCTATATTAGAAGCGATTCTTGATAGTGTCATAAGCATCCCCCCTCTTATTTATTTATTTATTTATTTTATTAAATTTCTATACCGCCCTTCTCCCAAAGGACTCAGGGCGGTGTACAGGGCAATAAAATGCAACATACAAAAGTTAAAAAGAAAATTAAATTAATTGGCCCTAACAATAAATAGTTAAAATAAACTCAAACCCTTAGTCCAGGCCGGCCTGTTCAAACAACCAAGTCTTCAGATCACGGCGGAAAGAGCGAAGGTCAGGAGCCATCTGGAGCTCAACAGGCAGTTGATTCCAAAGGGCTGGCGCACCCACAGAGAATGCTCTCCTCCTGGCGGTTGCCAGCCGGCAATCCCTGACCTACGGCACCCTGAGTAGGCCCTCTCTGTGGGAGCGCACAGGACGAAGGGAAGTTGACGCCGGCAGCAGGTGCTCCCGTAGGTAGTCCGGACCCATGACATTTAGGGCTTTATAGGTCATCACCAGCACCTTGAATACTGAGAATATCTTTTGAAATGGCACACTTCAAATTTGCATATATCATTAAGTAAAAATTGTAATAGTTTGGTTTGAGTTTAGCATGGTGCATGAACCCAGACACTTTGGATTGTAATTTATTGTTTATTCCTTAGCATGTTGTATACATTCAGTCATGATATTTATTCAATAAACCATAGTTAAAACATGATTAACATATTTAATGAGAGTTTCAGAAGTTGAAGTATCCAGACTTCATGTATTCCTCCGAATGTATCTTCCAGAACCTTTTCTAAAATCTCCCCAAAGTAGAAAGGAATCTAAAACAAAATTGCCCAACAAAATTGTCAGAATTTGATTATGAAGTTTTCCACTCAAAATGCATGAGAAAATACATACTGTTAAGGAACAGTGTACATTAAAATGTAAACATCATGGAAAAAGTATGCAAAAATGGATTTAAAAATTGGCAATGGAAAATTCCTAGGAGTTGCTAGATACAAAAAATGTATCTGAACAATCAAACGTACATTTTAGTCTTGAATAACCAAATTACCAGAGAAAAACAATTTTTTGTTAGTAAATTACAATTAGAAAATAGAATTGTCTAATCCAACCTAAAACCAATATTAATGTGAGGAGACAAAATAATTTCATATTTTTCCAAATGTGCTATCTAGCAAATTTTACATTCTTTTCTCTGACATCAACATCTGCTTTAATCCAAAAAAGTGAGATTGAAACAAGGAGCAATAGTAATAAGGCTCAAATAATCCTCTTATAAATATTAAAAATTGGGTGTTCTGAATAGTAAGCTGTAATAGTTTAATCCCTCACATAAATGCATCTAAAATTTATTCTTTTAAATAGTGCATTATATTTGCATTATATGCTTCTATGTTATTTAACAAGTATCTGGACACAATGAATTAGCTACGCTTGAATTTAATACTATAAATATACACATTAATTACACAATATATTAAGCCTATACCGCTATCACATGTTATTGTTGGACCATTAGTACCATTAGTACTTTGTTTGTGTTTGCAGTTATTTACATTTGACTTCCAGGTTGATTTCATGATGATTGATTCTCTAACAATAGCCAGCTGGTATTTTCAATGTTTTACATTATTCCATCAAATTGGCAAGAATTAATAAACCAATTGCAAATAGAAATTTTGATAAAGTTACCAGTAAGACTAGATCTGGAGCTAGAGTAATAGGCAAGGTTAACTTTCTATCTGGACAATCCTTTTACACAAACAAATAGTACAGAAAGAGTGTATCAGATATAAAATCTGGCTTAGTCAATCATAAATTATTCTGATATATCCTCATAATATACTTAGTGACAGACACTGCAAGGGAGAACTCTATGTTCTATTATGTTATTTCAGAATTTTTCTAGATTACTCATTAGATAATGGATGAATTGCATACTAAGAGCAGTTTATAGTTAGCATTGGAGCTAACTATAAACAAGAAAAAGGCACAAAAATGTACTTGCATATCACAACTTTTATGAAAAGCAAAGCATTCTATGTTTGAAGAATAAGAGAAACCAATAAGAATGCAATTCTATACATATTCCCTTAAGAATAAGAATTACTAAAACCTGGGGGCATTTCTAAAAGAAATAAACATACTTCTGCACTGCTAATAATGCCAAAGGTAGTATTTGTTTTTTAAAAAAACAAATGTCAGAATTCTATAAGTGTGACCAAAACTTCACCTTTCCCACCACAGAATTCACAAACTGCCATAGCTATGATTCTGGTTTCATGAAAGGATGATGTTTCTGTTTTCAGAACTAAGAGAAATGCTATTTAACCTATTTTAATTAGGTTAAAATATCTAACCTAATTATTGGATTATGTTTCCTCCATATCCCCTGATTTTTATAATAGTTTGTTAGATGAAGAGTTGTAGATAATTCAAAGATTTGCAAACCGGCTGCTCTAAATGAAATTATTCATCAGTTCTGAAAGATAGACATAATTAAGCTGAGCAACATTATCAAAGCAGATTTGTTTAATAGCCTTCTGTTCTGTATTTCCTTTGAAAGATCAAGACACCTTATGTGAAGATCTCCACCCATCTTTTTTCTTCATTCAATGGTAATGAGGTAAGGTTGGTTGAGAGAGAGTCCCTGGTTCACAAGGACAAAATGAATCTTCCTGGTTCCAGTTCAGCACTTTGATTATTGAGATGGCAACAAATTCCTATCAGCAGCTACTGGAAAAAGTTCAGTGAAAAGAAGTAAATCTCCTATTTGCAACATGGAGAGGTCTTACCCTGTCCTCATGACTACTTCCATGGTGAGAGTCAATGTGATGGTAGTAGTAGTGAGACCATAAAGGAGAACTAATTCAGTACTTCATCTGTGCTTTGTGCATTTTTACAAATACTTTTTAGTCCAACACAATCTATTTTAGACACGTTTATTACATTTTCAAGTAAATAACTCATTTTTCTTCGGTGGAATAAGCCTAAAAGGAAGCAATCAGGAAACTTAAGAACAGCACAAGTTTGTTTCAATCTAAGTATAAAATAATTCATGTCATTTTCTTGCTTGAATATACAGTATCTTACTAGATCTCAAAGATAGTGTTTGTCTATTACTGCATTCTGAACTTATGATTTATTACCAGGATAAAAATGAGAAAATTACAAACAACTTCAGTAATTCTTTCACAGAAAAACATGAATAATGTTTTTGGTTTTCCAAAAGCAAGTTGTGTCATATTAAGCTTATTGACCCAGTGGAAAACCCACAGTCTTCAGATGAGCGGAAATGGCAATGCTCCCTTACAGTGTTGTGGGAGTGGGGTGAATAAATGGGAAGTCACCCCCCCCTCATCTTTTGCTGCTGAAGTAGACACTGCATGTGCTGTCTCCCTACTTGAAGTAACAATGTACTCTTTCATTAAGTTGCAGGTGTTTGAAGCCTGAGAGAAAAGGAGCACTGTGAATTAGCAAGACAACAGTGGCTGAATGTTTAAGAACCCTCCAGCTCTACTTACAATGCAAGCTGCTGGGAATATTGTTCTTTGCTTGAATTATCATGGATAGCTGCCTCTCTACTGAGATGAATAGAGGAAAAAATGAAGAATGACGTAGTTAAACTGCACTGAACTTTGACCTACTAGTTTTAGGGCACAGGCTGCAGTTTAATGGGTTTCTCAAAAGTGATCCAGTTTGTCCATTAGCCAGGGCTCATGAAACAGATTTGCACAATATTTTAAGATTAACTTAAGCAAAGCACATGCTAGTTCAGTTGAGAGTGTCCACACAGTCTAATAGGCGAACCCAGATTTTGTGTCCTAAGAGAAGCAAAGAAATACTTTTCCTTTTGGGGTTTCATATGGTGATTCACAAAAATGCCATATTTACATTAGATTTGTGCATAAATAAGAAACTAAAATATGGATATCAGTTTTTCACCTCCTTGGGGCTGTTTGGACATCTTAAGTTAACTATATTTTAAGAATGGATAGAAAAGCAAAAGAAAACACCGAACAGCAATCTTAAATGCATCCAAATAAACCAGTAAATTGTGTATGAGCTGTTGAGTGTATTACACTTATTTGTACTTTGCAAACTATGGGCATAAGGAGGGCAAAGTAGCTGCAGTTTTGTCACAACTGTTCTAAATCTATTTTAAATCTATTATTCCTGGCTTGTCAAGATTGCCTCCTAATTGCATTTTAATTAACTTATACTTGCTCTTCTGGTTGCTTGCCACATAGATATTACTTTACAGATAATGTACATCTTTTACCCTTTAATGTATGCAAGCTACTAGACGTGGCCCTTAATAATGTTTCAGGAGCCAGATAGATGAATGTGTAATTATGATGAATAAGTTCTAGTACTTGTCCATTTAAGATTGTCTTGCAAAAAAGATAATATCAACAATTGATGATTCTATCTTACTAGTGGAATCAATTCAATTCAAAACATTGATTTGATTTGGACTTCCATTTTGGTTACCATATTTATCTGATCTATTTAAGAAATGTATAAAAATATTTCTATGCATATAAAAATATCAAATTATCAGATCAATTGAGAAGCAACCAATTCATTTGAACACATTCCACATTGAACAATTCAATTTAGAAAGTTGATTATATGTAGGAATTAAACGAAATAACCCTAAATCCAGAATAATATTTTGCATAGAATAGCAAACCAGATAAAGAATTCAGAGTGGTATAAACTTTGTTTTACTGTAGATCCATCTGGTTTAGAATTAACCACAAAGATACTCTCACCTACTTTAGAGGGTTTCGTTTGCTCTATTGGAATATCAAAGGAATGTATTTTGTCACTGAGATACAGTCCTTTTTAATGCATTGAAGTCTTCAGTCTTTCATCAGCAAAATAATGCAGAGCTTTGACCTAAAACTATAATTCTCAATCAACATGGCAATAGTAATAATGGAAGTTTATGATAGAAAATTACATATGGATTCTATTTATTAGAAAGACAAAGAGTTGGAGAAGATTAAAGGTAAAGGTAAAGGTAAAGGTTCCCCCGCACATACGTGCTAGTCGTTTCCGACTCTAGGGGCCGGTGCTCATTTCCGTTTCAAAGCCGAAGAGCCAGCACTTGTCCAAGGATGTCTCCGTGGTCATGTGGCCGGCATGACTAGACGCCAAAGGCGCACGGAACGCTGTTACCTTCCCACCGTAGTGGTCCCTATTTTTCTACTTGCATTTTTTAGGTGCTTTCGAACTGCTAGGTTGGCAGAAGCTGGGACGAGTAGCAGGCGCTCACTCTGTTACGCGGCACTCGGGATTTGACCCGCCAAACTGCCGACCATCTGATCGACAAGCTCAGTGTCCTAACCCACTGAGCCACCGCGTCCCTTGGAGAAGATTACAAAGTATCAATAAAATACAGTTTCAAGCTCAAAATTGAAGCTGAAAGATTATGGCATGAACTGGCAGTGATGGTCCCAGGAGTTATCAGTGCACTGTATATTATATTAAAAAACCTTGGATGACACTTAGAAAATCTGCACATTGACAAAATTTCCACCTATCAATTATAAAATGCACACTGCTTGGATCTGCACATATGCTGTCACAACATAGTATAATATACTAGGTTCTTGGGAAGAACTCAATGTGAATGAAGACTATTAGCTAAAAACTGACAACTATAATTTCATGTTGTGTATATAATAATAATTTATATGATACAACAATATATTGTAAATATATTAAAATTATATGCTGCCTGATTCCCTAACCCTAACCTAAGACATTTAAGTGGGAACTTTTAAGTGTTAGTAATGCAATTTTTATTTATTTTTTTCTATCTTAGACTGCCTTTGTTGCAGAAAAAATAAGTCTTCAGCTTCTGGCAAAGATATAAAGCCAAGATATCATTTATTAAATATTGCCCATACCCATGGATTTGTTCACCTTGAGCAAATTAGAAAGCTTATTAGAATAGGTTGGCCATCTGCTTTTATTTTATATTTTTATTTTTTTTTAATGCATGTGCTCTACAGGCCTTCCATCTAATTCATTAGCAAAGCTAGCTGAGACAGCACAGAAAGTGCTTGTAAGAAAACTAAAACTGTTGTAATCTGCACCTGAAGGAACTTGTATACAAGTAAACACACAAAGCAATTAATGATAGTTTTTCTTGCTGCTTCAAACTTATCCAACTTTATTCTAAGCAGCCAATTATTCATAAGGTACATGCATATGGAAGACTAGAAAAAACAACCCATAAAAACGATTTAAAAGTGATCAGGACAGATGTGCATTAGCTGGGCAACAGTAAATACTTAAAGCTTTTTGGCCCAGAAATAAACCTATTTTAAAATTTAATTTTAGCTATTGACACAAATATTACTCCTTCATGGATTACTGCCTTGTCGTGGCGAAGGGGCTTGCGTAATTCAATGAAGCTATGAGCTATGCCGTGCAGGGCCACCCAAGACGGAAAGGTCATAGCAGAGAGTTCTGACAAAATGTGATCTACTGGAGAAGGAAATGGCAACCCACTCCAGTATCGTTGCCATGAAAACCCCATGGACAGTACCAAAAGGCAAAAAGATATGACGCTGGAAGATGAGCCCCTCAGGTCGGAAGGCATCCAATATGCTACTGGGGAAGAGCAGAGGGCTAGTACTAGTAGCGCCAGAAAGAATGAAGCGACTGGGCCAAAGCCGAAAGGACGCTCAGCTGTGGATGTGTCTGGTGGTGAAAGGAAAGTCCGATGCTGTAAAGATTTTTTCTCCATAGGAACCTGGAATGTAAGATCCATGAATCAAGGCAAGCTGGACGTGGTCAAACAAGAGATGACAAGACTGAACATCGACATCATAGGTATCAGCAAACTAAAATGGACAGGAATGGGTGAATTTAATTCAGATGACCATCAGGTATACTACTGCGGGCAAGAATCCCTCAGAAGAAATGGAGTAGCCTTCATAGTCAATAAAAGAGTAGGAAAAGCAATACTGGGATACAATCCTCAAAATGACAGAATGATCTCAGTTTGAATCCAAGGCAAACCATTCAGTATCACAGTAGTCCAGGTCTATGCCCCAACCACCAGTGCTGGAGAGGATGAAATTGACCGGTTCTATGAAGCCCTACAGCACCTTTTTTTTAAAAAATTCCATTTATATCCTGCCCTTCTCCGAAGACTCAGGGCGGCTTACAAACTTAGCAGTAGCCTTCTTTCTATGTATATGCCTGCTTATTAGGGCTTTCACACCCCCCCCCAAGCGGCATTATTACAAAGTCAGCTTAATTGCCACCAACAATCTGGGTCCTCATTTTACCTACCTCGGAAGGATGGAAGGCTGAGTCAACCTTGAGCCTGGTGGGATGCGAACCTGCACTAATTGCAGGCAGCTGGTGTTACTTAAGGAGGCATTACCCCATTGCTCCACCAAGGCTCTTATAGAACTAACACCCAAAAATGATGTCCTTATCATCATGGGGGATTGGAATGCTAAAGTAGGAAGTCAAGAGATAACTGGAATAACAGGCAAGTTTGGCCTTGGAGTACAAAATGAAGCAGGGCACAGGCTGATAGAATTTTGTCAAGAGAATACGATGGTCATAGCAAACACTCTTTTCCAACAACCCAAGAGACAGCTCTACACATGGACATCACCAGACGGTCAACACAGAAATCAGATTGACTATATGCTCTGCAGCCAAAGACGGAGAAGCTCTATACAGTCAGTAAAAACAAGACCAGGAGCTGACTGTGGCTCAGACCATGAGCTTCTCATTGCAAAGTTTAGGCTTAAACTGAAGAAAGTAGGAAAAAGCACTAGGCCACTCAGGTATGAATTAAATCATATCCCTGTTGAATATATTGTAGAGGTGACAAATAGATTTAAGGAATTAGATCTGATAGACAGAGTGCCTGAAGAACTAGGGACAGAGGTTCGCAACGTTGTAGAACAGGTAGCAACCAAAACCATCCCAAAGAAAAAGAAATGCAAGAAAGCAAAATGGCTGTCTGAGGAAGCTTTGAAAATAGCCGAGGAAAGGAGGGAAGCAAAAGCCAAGGGAGAAAAAGAAAGATACACCCAATTGAATGCAGAATTCGAGAAAATAGCTAGAAGAGATAAAAATGCCTTCTTGAATGAACAGTGCAAAGAAATAGAAGAAAACAATAGAATAGGGAGGACCAGAGATCTTTTCAAGAAAATTGGAGAGATGAAGGGAATGTTTCATGCAAAAATGGGCATGATAAAGGACCAAAATGGCAGGGACCTAACAGAGGCAGAAGAGATTAAGAAGAGGTGGCAAAATTACACAGAAGAACTATACAAAAATGACCTTAATGTCCCTGATAATCACAATGAGGTGGTCACTGACCTCGAGCCAGACATCCTAGAATGTGAAGTGAAGTGGGCCTTAGAAAAGCTGAGCAACAACAAAGCTAGTGGAGGTGACAGTATTCCAGCTGAGCTATTCAAAATCTTAAAAGATGATGCAGTAAAAGTGCTACACTCAATTTGCCAGCAAATTTGGAAAACTCAACAGTGGCCACAGGATTGGAAAAAATCAGTTTACATTCCAATTCCAAAGAAAGGCAGTGCCAAAGAATGTTCAAACTATCGCACCATTGCACTCATTTCTCATGCTAGTAAAGTTATGCTTAAAATCCTACAAGCTAGACTCCAGCAGTATGTGGATCGAGAACTACCAGAAGTACAGGCAGGATTTCGAAGAGGCAGAGGAACTAGAGATCAAATTGCCAACATACGCTGGATCATGGAGAAAGCTAGGGAGTTCCAGAAAAACATCTACTTCTGCTTCATTGACTATGCTAAAGCCTTTGATTGTGTGGATCATAACAAACAGTGGCAAGTTCTTAAAGAGATGGGCATACCAGACCATCTTATTTGTCTCTTGAGAAACCTATATGTGGGCCAAGAAGCAACAGTGAGAACTGGACACGGAACCACTGATTGGTTCAAAATTGGGAAAGGCGTCCGGCAAGGCTGTATACTGTTGCCCTGCCTATTTAACTTATATGCAGAGCACATCATGAGAAAGGCAGGGTTAGAGGAATCAAAAGTTGGAAATAAGATTGCCGTAAGAAATATCAACAACCTAAGATATGCAGATGATACCACTCTAATGGCAGAAAGTAAAGAAGAACTAAAGAGCCTCTTGTTGCGGGTGAAGAAGGAGAGTGCAAAAGTTGGGTTGAAACTTAACATTAAGAAAACCAAGATCATGGCATCCGGCCCTCTCAATTCCTGGCAAATAGATGGGGAAGAAATGGAGGTAGTGACAGATTTTATTTTCCTGGGCTCCAAGATCACTGCAGATGGGGACTGTAGCCAAGAAATTAAAAGACGCTTGCTCCTCGGGAGGAAAGCCATGGCAAATCTAGACAGCACAGTAAAAAGCAGAGACATCACCCTGTCAACAAAAGTGCATATAGTCAAGGCTATGGTCTTCCCAGTTGCAATGTATGGGAGTGAAAGCTGGACCATAAGATAGGCTGAGTGCCAAAGAATTGAGGCCTTTGAACTATGGTGCTGGAGAAGACTCCTGCGAGTCCCTTGGACTGCAAGGTGATCAAACCGGTCAGTCCTAGAGGAAATCAACCCTGACTGCTCTTTAGAAGGCCAGATCCTGAAGCTAAAACTCAAATACTTTGGCCACCTAATGAGAAGGAAGGACTCACTGGAGAAGAGCCTAATGCTGGAAAAGATTGAGAGCAATAAAAGAAGGAGACTACAGAGAATGAGGTGGCTGGATGGAGTCACTGAAGCAGTAGGCGTGAGCTTAAATGGACTCCGGAAGATGGTAGAGGACAGGAAGGCCTGGAGGAACGTTGTCTATAGGGTCGCGATGAGTCGGACATGACTTTGCAGCTAACAACAACAACAAATATTAATCATTAATTCCTGTTTAGTGGCTAATTTGGTAGTTGACTAAGGATGCTGCATTTTTTTCCTTAGACAGTCTTTAAGTTGTTTTGCTCTTTCGTTATACTATTTCCATATTGGAAAGTGGATTCAGTTACTGAATTTCTGCTTAATCCTTGATTTAACACATTACAGCATTACAGATGGAGGAGATAGATATTAAAGAGAGTCAGTTTGCATAGTGATTAAGGTGCTAATCTAGAAACCAGAAGACTGAGTTCTAGTTCTGTTATACATGAAAGCTGGCTAGGTGACTGTGAGAAAGTCACTTTCTCTCAGCCCAACCCATCTCACAGGATTGTTGTAAAGAAAATAGGAGGAAAAAGTATTATGTATGTTCACTGCCTTGAGTTACCTATAAAGTGAATTAAAGTAAAATAAAAATAAATAATATAGATAAACTAGTAAAGGTACTCAAGTGTTAATTTTCTTTTTTTAAAATATATTTTATTGATTTTTTACAATAACAATCTTTAGTGCTTGGTAAACAACAATCAATAATAGTTAATTTATATGATTCCATAACCAACATACTAGTTAGTGATACATTTCCTTGATCTTCTCTTCGTCCAATAATATTTTCCTTTTGCCAACATTGAGTAAGTACAATTCTTAGTATTTTCGATACATACAAAGTTGAATGAAAACATTTTCCTAGTGTTTATACAAATAACATCAACATCAGTGTATAACATCTTTTTTTAATCAGCTTATGTTTCAGTTGTATTTACAAAGTGTTAATTTATTAAATCACTATAGGTCCTGTTTTCAAAGTTCTTATTTAAGCTTAATTTCCCCTCAATATTCAAAACATTCTTGTCAATTATAATTTTCTGAAAATTAATTACATTTAAATGTGCAGACATTTCATTCACATAAACCATCCCAGTATTTTTATATTTCTCATCTCATAAAAGAAAAAAAGCTATATGACTTATAAATCACATCCCTCTTACTATAGGACCCATTTATATCCAAAGTTTATCTATTTTTTTAGTCGTATTCAAACAAGTGTATAGTCATGTAGTACTCCATCTGGTAGGTCAAGTTATCTGATCTCTTGAATCTAACTTTAGCCTTCTTCTTTTGCCAAACAACCTTCTGAGTCAATGTGTTCAGCTTGCCAGGGAATTCTTCCTGTATTTTTATAAATGTTGTTAGAAATGGGGAAGATAGATTAGGTGGAGTACCTTTGAGGGGGAGTTTTGCCCATTTATATTCATTAAAGATCTTCCACTTTCCTTCTCCCTCAGTTTCTCTTTTCATTTTTTGTCTCCCAAACTCTAGTGGTTCTCCTGGCATCTCTATAATCCATTTTGTTGGATCTTCTTTCTTGTCCTCTTTTATTTTGAAGTCCTGAAACATAAAATGCTTTTTCCTTTTCCAATATTATTACAGAATCTTGCAAATTTTTCTTTAGCTGTGTTAAGCTGTAATTCCTTTCATTTGTAGCCTCCATCTTTGGGTCACTTTCCTCTGATTTGTGTTCTACTGTCTGATGTATTTGTTCATTCTTTATCATCATTTTCTGAGAGTTTTTTAAATTATAATTTTAGGTTAAAGATGTGCTCATTTATGTCATCTAAATTATTTTTAATCTCATCATGATTTGAAATAATTGTCATTTGAATTAGTTGCAGCATAGCATGCATTTCCTCCTGGAGTTTATTTGCCTTGTCTTGAAGTATTATTCCTGCAGACCTCTGATGTTCCAAGCTGGGAGTTTCAGAAAAGAATCTTGGGTGTGGTTTCCTACCACTTTCAGTTCGGTATGCAACATCCATTATTTCTCCCCCCTCCAAATAATCTTTCACAAGTACCATAATCCCCGTATATTAGTCTTATCCAACAAACCAATCTTAAGGTCCAAACAACAAAGTCTTGTATAATTCTTATCTTTATGTATGGCCTTTATAGTCCAATGTGCTTCCAATTGTCAATTCACCACTAAAAGCAATATTTTATAATGGTTCTTCTGCTCAGGGTTCCTACAATTATCAATCAGCCAACATTTGTAGTCCAAAATGTTCAACCACTAAGAGAATTCAGAAGCTTTCCCTCTAGTAGTCAAAAGTCAGGGTTTTTCTTTCTTTGCAAACAATTCTTGAGCCTAAAGATTACAGCTCAGTGAGTGTTTATAATCCAAGAAGGTTAGCAATTTTTATAGTTCTCAGTCTGTAGTAAATAGCCCAATGTATTTTCTCTTCTCTGTTCCCAGCTGCTCTCTGTTTAGCTGGGAGTCACTGAGGATCAAAGGGACAAGTTGTTATCTTTTTCTGGGCATCTTGCCAGTTTCTGAGCCAAAACAGCTATAATTTTATACTGTAATCCACCACTAGATGTCAATAGCTATTCATTTTCTAACTTTTAAAACAGAAAATTATTTTCTTGTAATTTCATCAATACTCTTTCAAAGGGAAGATCTTAACAATTTCCACAATTTTCAGATTTATCCAGACTATAGCTTTATATTAAATTCCATTTCAATATGTTTCTGTTCCTCATAAAAAATTAGAGCCGCTTCCATCTATGGAAGGGTGGGGGTGATTCCCTTCCTTCTGACTTTTGGAGGATTTTTGTTTCTTGGGGAACTTTTCCAGGAAATCAGTTGTAAGACAGAAGAGAAAAGATTGATATTCTCACCCAGTTTCCAACATGCTATTCCCAGTCTGTTCTGGTTAATGCTTTTGGACTTCGGCTGCTGGTAGCTTGGGCTAGTCACTGAGGTGCAGCTAGCCTTTCTCCTGTCAGTTTGGAGGGCTTCCCCTGGATCAAATGGATCAACCACCATCTTTCTGTGATCAAGGGGGGCCCCTCCTTTGTCACCTCTCTGGGGCAACTTTAAACTCATTTAGGGTCCCATGGCAGGATGAATTCAACCGTGGGGTGCCGAGCCCCGCAGTCCTTTGGCTGTGTCGCTATGACACAAAACCAGAAATCTCTCAAGTATTAATTTTCACGGATATGTATTTTGAGCCATTATATATATTTATTTAAATTACGTATATGGCCATCCCTCTTCCAGCAGTGATTCTGCCATTTAATAAAATTTTGTCCCCAAAGTATATTTCCAAAAGAAATTTCAGTATTATTAATGCAGAGCTGAAGTGATATTGGTAGATGGAAGTCTTCATTGTCTTTATGTACTGAACAGTTGGGAAGAAGTCAGTATGAATGAAGGCTATTAGCTAAACACTGACAACTGTTGTAATGGTAATTAGGCCTAGGAACCCCATTGCTAAGTGGTTGTAAGGCATAGATTCCGGCAGATACAATTGCCATTGTTGCATGAATCCTGCATGGTCACAGTCACGTGACTGCCATTTGCAACCTCCTACTAGTTTCTCCATTGCTTGTTGGAAGCTGGTAATGAAGGTCCCAATTCACAGACTGTGGGACACTATGCATTGTAATTGTGAACTGGTCACCAAAGCCCAAAGTACAATCATATGACTACAGGGATGCTGTGACAGAATGCAATTATGAAAACTTTTATTATTCATTATACTTATTTAATAGATTTATATGGCTGCCCAACTTGCACACAGTTATTCCAGGTGGAGTATGACTTTAAAATTCAACAATATAAAACCCCCAGAAACTTCCAGAAACTTCTTACAAGTACCCCTTGTTCGCCACCATGCTAACTTCAGTCACTGTCATGGATCTGCCCCAAGACCTCTCTCCAGACATGAATTCAGAAGAGGAGGGTGAATTTAAGTCAGCAGAGGAAAGGACGGAGCCAATTGTTAGTCAGAATTGGGGCTTGGAGTGTGCTAGCCTGATGAAGCAACTTCAGCAGGGTCAATCGGAAGGCTGAGGGAAGTGAGCCACAGCTGCAGCAAGTTGGCCAGGAGAATCCAGGCGAGGACCAGGACCACTTGCCACCTGTTAGCAATGAGGAGGAGGTGGAGTCCACACCTCCTCCTGATCCAAGGACACAGAGCAGAGAGGAGACAGGCACAATGCCAGTCAGTGAGACTACTCACAATGAGGTAACCTCACCTCTCATGAAGGGCTGCACTGGCATCGCTTACCTAAACCCATCCTGAGGACTTAAGCATTGCTGGAATAACGTGCCCAGTTCTGTGCCTTGTGTGCTTGTGCCATGTATTCTGACTTGTTCTACTCATGGATTGCTTTCCTGGACTTCATGTGTGCCCATTGCACCTGATTACTCAGTGACTCTTGGCATATTGAGCTTGGAATCCAGTCCTGTGCAACAAGGGTGCTTCTGAGGACCTGTTTGTGTGTGTGTGTGTGTGTGTGTGTGTGTGTGTGTGTGTGTGTGTGTGTAGAACTCTTGCCATCTGTGTGTGGGGGAGGGGGTAGCGGAGGAGCACAGTCACTGAATGAGAGTCATTCAATGAGGACTAACTGTAATTCTAAATAGGTGAAGGTTACTACAGAAGAAAGGATCCAAGCAGTGGTGTTGAAGCACTAGACAGGCGTTCATCAAATATTATTAGGATCTTTCTGGATATTCCAGGTGTTCAATAGTGACATAGATTACCTAGAAATGAATGGATTTTTAAAGTAGAAAATGAATGACTAGCTATCAAATATATTATGACACACATTTGGCCTGAATGACCTTTGAGGACTTTTTAGTCTTTATTATACCATGCACTACAAATGGCCATTGTCACGAATAGGGATTTTTTTTTACATTTTTATTTAAACTTCAAAAACATAACTATATTGCTATTTATGAATAGAACAATTTAGTTTAAAATAGGTGCCTAATTGATATAAATGTTTAATTACCTATTTATACAAGAATACAAGAAAAAGAGATATGATATAGTAAATTTATAATGGACCCCCCCAAAAGAAACAAGTTTTAAAAATTGTAAAGCAAAAATCTACATAACCAAACACTTAAATATCTCATGTATTTCTTTTTATAACATGAATACACATATATAGAAAGCAATATTAAGAGAAATAATTAGATAAGTTAGATTTAGTTTTTAAAATATATTATGAAAAATATTTCTATAGTAAAAACCAGTCTCCAACAACTTAAAAGCTGTGGTGTTTTAAAAGCTGTGCTGGCATAAGGACTGAACAATGTAGATAATGTTTCAAATATATGTATAGCAATTTATGCTTTTTAGATAAATTTAAATTTGTTTTTAACTTTTGTATTTTGGTTTTTTAATCACCCTGTAAACCGCCCTGAGTCCTTCGGGAAAGGGCGGTATATAAATGTAATAAAATAAATAAATAAATAAATAAATAAATAATGTTTCTTTTGTAAATTCTTGAAAGTTCTGAAGATACCATTACATAATAGCTGACTGAGGGTGATGATTCAGTTATGAGCATATTTTCAGGAAAAATTTGTCACCAACCATTTTCAAATAAGAATGACTCCAGAGTATTTGTGTAGAAATAATAGATAAGTATGGCTACCTCAGTCAATTAGATGTTAAAGCAGCTTTTACTAGGTTCTTGTTCTCTGGATGTAATAGCTCAAAATTTTAAAAAGATATTGGATAATAAATTGTGCACTGAATAGAATATTACCAGCCTTTAAAATTCCAGTAATATAAGCATCATAGCATAAAACTGGTAGATCTTGATTTTCTTATTTCATAACAAATATACAACTATGGTACTTTCTCCTGAAATTTAATTAATGCATTTTTAATATATTGGTAAATGGGGAAGCAAATGCATTGTGTGATTTTATTTACTTAATTCATATAACTTCAGTTCTTTGTATTTGCACTTACTTTTAAAATACATATTTTTAAAAGCAGTGGTAACAGATAAAGGATACGGAATAGGATTGCTTATTGTTGGAAATGGGCGCTTAAGATTTCTGTTAAACCTCATTTAAGGAATGTTTATTTTGGTTCAAGCCAAATTCAGAAAGCTGAATAAAAGAGCAAACCCAGTCTTCTTGTATTAGATTTCATCTATCATAATTCCCAGCCATGATGTTTAATACATCTAGAAGGAACCAAGGAAAGGAATGGAATATAGAGCTAAAGCAATTTTCCATCATACCTTTGCAGCTGCAACTATTATCTATAACTTGATGGGTGTGAATGCTACTTAAGACAAAAATGATAAGATCCTGGCCTAAGGATCTTTCAGTCTAGTAAAGACATGCAGCACAAGTGTAAACATTAAACCACAAAATGGGAGTGGGACCAGTTAGGAGAGAACCTTGCAAATTTATCATTGAGTCATCAAAGAGTTGGAAGAAATCCATCAACCGAATCTTTGAGCTGTTACACATTTTAAATAGGCAAGTTGAAATCATGAATAATGAGTTCCTTCACAGGCTCTGCTGAAACAGGAGTAATGATGCAGGAAGAACTTCCAAATCATTGTGCTGGTGCATATTAAGAAGTCTTCTGCAGCTCAATGTTTCTCCTCATTTACAATTTCCTAGAGCCAGGCAATCCTTTGCAAAAGCAAAAGCAATTATATCCATTGGCATCCAGTATAAACCATCCACCAATATTCTTGTTCTGAATCTACGTGAAACTCCCTTTCACCCATCCTTCCACTGAGATATGTTTTGAGATTATCTTTCAGTAGGAGCCTTGGGATTTCCATATGATATCAGTAATTTTATCTCCCAAAGCTACTATCCTGACATAGCTAGCCAAGAACATATAAGGTATTATCAGGAAGATGGTAAGTAGATAAACTTCCACAAATAGTTTAAGATCTGGATAATTTCATAGCAATAGTGAACTGCCAGAATGTTTGATCTGGTGACTGTAAGGAAGGGTATTCTTCTTTTTAACCATGTTTGTATGAATTGTTGTGAGCCAGCTAGAGTTATTGTATGAGATATGCAGCCACATAAATGCTATAAATAAATAAATAAATAAATAAATAAATAAATAAATAAATAAATAAATAAGGCCATTTTGCAAGGTTATTTTTGTTTCTATGAAACTCATACTATTCTGACACAGTTTTATGTATCTGTTGTCTACCAGAGTTCCTAGCCTTATCTATTTGATAGTGGAAGCAGTTTGAAAAGGGATAAGGAACAAAGCAGCTTATATGCATTTGTTTCAATATTTTGCCTCTGATAATTTTCATAATACATTGGAAAAGACTAGGAGAAGGCAATGGAACACCTTCCATAATGTTAGAATTACCAGAAGTCAAATCCAGTAAAGAAACTTTATTTTTAATATACATGTAATCGAATCTGGATCATGAACACAATGTATAAGAAAGAAGCCACCTGACCTAGAATCTACTTATCAAAATGTCTAAACAAAAACCCTGCTCCAAAGTACAAGTAGATTAAAATGCTGCATGAAAGCACACATGTGCACATATATCCACATACATTCAGGGAATACATGTAAATTCTTCTGAAAAAAGGTGCTAAGAGTAAGGACAAGACTCTGATCTCATTGTGTGTGGTGATTCTAATCTATCTAGTGGTTACCAACCATTTGAATGAATAAAAAATAGAATTGGAATGGCTTGCTATCTAATTCATCAGTAAGTGTTATGTATTGGTTCCCATAGTTACATAGTGAATCACTTTAAATTTTTTAGAGATGAAAATATAATTATGAAATCTATGTTAATATACAAATATTCTTCCAGGAACAAATATGATTTGAAAGGGTATTAATGTAACCTAAGATAGGAAACATTGAAAAGCATCACCTTAGACTGTCACAAGAAAATAGACAATCATCTCTTTCATTACATTTATGAAACTGTAAAAACATCACAGTTCATTCAAGAAAAGAAAAATCACCCATTTGTTTCACAGAAATAATATTCCATATACACAGCACAGTGAGGTAAAAATATACTCTAGATTTATTCATATAATGCACTATATAAAAAAACCATGACTTGTAAACCACAGTGGTTAAACTATAACCCAACAAACCACATTATAATTTAGCATGTTGTATGAATTAGGCTATCATATTAAGCCATGTTATATTTTACCATAATCATGGTTTATGATTTACTATTATACAAATGTGGCCGCTTACAGTACTGATTTCTCTCTTGCTCGCTCTTGATCACACACACATATGCCTTCTTCAAATTAATATTTATTTTTTTCTCCTTCTATCTGAGTAGAAGTTACTTAAGAATAAAGTTAACAATATGCAGTAACATATTGGGTAATGTACAAGAAGCGGAAGCATATCAAAAACTGATATGAAGCTAGTAGATCTTGATTAAACAAAGACATTTATTTTGCGTCATGGTCTTTTTGTCAGTCTCCTGAACAAACAAAATGTCTCATTGTAATCTTACTTTCTTATTTCTGAGCTACAGGCAAGACTGTCCACAGCAAGTTTCTCTGGCACAGAAGCCGTAAGTTTAGGTTTGAAGAAATAGAAAGTTGTGGTACTGTAGCATAAGACAAAGTGTTTAAAAAAGTATGCAAATGCATATATTTCTCTTGTTTGTGCATACGGACATATTTAAAACAGAAGTCAATATCATGTGCAAATATGCATTCATGCATAAGACAAAAGGATCAGTCTTGCAGTGTGTACTTCTCAAGAATTTATTTTAAAAAAAACCAGGTACAGAGTATTAGAAATCCTGTTTGTGTAGAAAGCATCCCAATTTCATACTCATTTACATGGGAATAAATCTCAGTGAATTTCAGAGTAAACATGCAGCAGATTATACTTGCGTCGGATATACAGTGTATGGGTTCATTAACACACCAATAATATGCTTGGTTTTAGGAAAAAAAATATTGTGTGAAACCAGGCACTGTGATTTGTAAACCATAGTTTATGTATTGTTTATTGTTTATATTTATTATTGTTTATTATGTATTGTTTATTCAGTAACCTACAATTGAAAACCACGGCTTAGTGTAATATAGGAACTCAATCACACTGTATGCATCACTATTTTCTACATGTTAATTAGAATCTACAGCTGATCAAATGCTGCCTGTCATGTATAATAGAAATGTGTGCATTGCTAGAAGCAGTAAACTTAAACCTCAAGAACTACTAAATGTAAGAATTAGCTAAACTCTTAGCATGTGTTCATTGTTCTAGCAAAACTAAAAGCCGTCAGATAAATCCATGAATAAAAACGGATAAAAAGTGCATGCAATGTTACTATACAAACTGAGTACATGACATTTGGTTTGCACAGATAATGAGGGGACAGAAATTGTATTCTAATAAGCATAATCAGAGAAGATAAAATGCAATCATGCGTTGGAAAATCAATTCTTGGGGAACAATAGCAGATCTATGTTCTTTAAGAAAATAGTCTGGTTCTCAGTACTACATTGCTTTATTTTGTTACCTTTCTATTGAAATCCACCTACCTTATGCTCTCAGGCAAGATTTGTTTAGACAGAAGGTTACTTGCCTCCCCTTAGTTACTAATGCACTTGTCAAGATCTCCTAAAGGTAAAACCTTAATTTATTTATATCCCACCTTTATTATTTTTATGAATAACTCAAGGTTGTGAACATATATAATAGTCTTTCCTCCTCCTATTTTCCTCACTACAACAGCCTTGTGTGGTGAGTTGGGCTGAGAGAAAGTAACTTGCCCAGAGCCATCCAGCCAGTTTTCATATCTAAGGTTGAACTAGAATTCACTGTCTCCTGATTTCTAGGTTGGTACCTTAACTACTAGACCAAATTGGCTCTCACTGAGTGTTGCCCTGGTGATTTACATGAATGTATCCATGTGTTTTCTTGGCAACCATACAGAGGTATTGCCTCACTGCCTCCTCCCAATCTAATCTATAGCCCTGGGATTTCCTGATAAGTCACGGTACTAACTCAGAGCAATCCTGTAACCTGTTAACTTTTTCAAAGTCACCAAACCACACTCCAGTAGTGATGTAGCTGTCTTAAAACAGCCTTGCTAACCTATGCATGAGAATTCCCAGCCAACAGACCACTTCATCATCCTGACTGTAACTGGAAGACTCACAGCTATTGCATCCAGAGAACAAGAACCTAAGCAAAAGCTGCTTTAGCATCTAATTGACTGAGGTAGCCATACTTATCTCAATGGAATAATTCAATTTTCTGGATTTCCATGCTGAACCAGAAACTAATACAAAGACTGGATTTGTAAAACTGATATATAAACCAGCCAATCACATTTTAGACTAACATACCCTTGAACCACTGTGTGGTGGTACAGTGGTTAAAATACAGTACTGCGGGCTACTTCTGCTGACTGCCAACTACCAACATTTTGGCATTTCGAATCTCACCAGCTTGAGGCTGACTCAGCCTTTCATCTTTCCAAGGTTGGTAAAATGATGACCCAGATTGTTGGATTGGAGGCAATACGCTGAGTCTGTAAACTGCTTAGAGAGGGCTGTAAAGTACTGTGAAGAAGTACATAAGTCTTATTGCTATTGCTATTATTTAGCCTATGAATTGATGAAGGAAACTGTCCCACCAGACAGGACAGCCAAAAAGTGATCTAGAATGGTGCCAGCATCCAAAAATGATCCTTTGTCCTTGGCTGAACACATGTGAAGTTCCAATAAAGTTAAAGAATATTAGAGGAGTAGTAGTTCATGAATATGTTTATATAACACATGTCTACCCACAATAAATCATGGTTGGTTCAGCCTAGTATTCTGCAAAGCACATTGACTATAAACTAATCCTATCAGCTATGTTGAGTGGGTACATAATGGCTCAAGTTTTTATGCCTGTATTGTCTATTGCAGGGGTGTCAAACTCAATTTCATTGAGGGCCGCATCAGCATTGCGGTTGCCCTCAGGGGGCCGGGTGGGTGTGGCCAGGGTGGGCGTGGCCTACTGGGTGGGCATGGCTAGAGTGCATATGGCCTACTGGGTGGGCGTGGCCAGCTCTACATCGTTCGCATCAAGGGTGCCTATGGGGGTCTGGGCAGGAGTGGGACAGATCTGAGGGTCTCTGGCAGAAGGAGGGTCTCTGGGCCAGGGCCAAGGCAGTGGGGGCCGTTCCCTCACTGTTTCCAGGATGGCTTCACGGGCCGCATGAAACCATTTCGCGGGCCGGATCCGGCCCCCGGGCCTTGTGTTTGACATGTCTGGTCTATTGAATGATCAATAGGGAATAATTCAGAGACTGTGGGTATGGAAGAATATCTAATTGCCTACAGAAGCAGAGATAGAAGAGGGCTTATAAAGACTGTGGGATGGATTAAAATAGATAATTAAACAGAAAATGAAACTTAGAATTCCTGAAAGACTCTCTACCTTTCTTTCTATAACTGAAATTTTGTTTTTTCTCAGGAAAACAAAATTCATTGTTTTTCCACATTCCTCTATTTTGACAGCCCTCATAATTATTTTAAGATTACTGTTCTAGAGACAGGTGTTGAGCAATTTCTCCTTTCATATAAAATTAAGAATTATGGAAGGGAACATCAGATTTCGTAACTCATTCACAATTTTAGGAAAGTAGTTTTAAAGTGGTAAGAGATTGTCAAAGGTTCATTGTAACAACAGACAGAGGTTCTGTACAATCAACTTTCACACTTTTCTTTAACAAATTAAACTAGTACATATATATATATATTATTTAAATATTCATCATAATAAGTCTTTAAGACAAGCCTGTATTGCAGTCCCTCTGCAAGCTGAAGCTAACAAAACATAAGCTGAAGTTACTCAATATACAGCTGAACTAAGAACATATAATTTCATTTTATTTATTCTATCTTTCTTCTAGCAGCCCTAAAAATGAATAGAAAAAACAATTTAAGAACTGATTTATTAGATATTCCGAATAATCTGTTCTGCCATTGGAAATGAATTTACTATGATGCACATGTCAGGGCAGATCAATGTTTATTTGTTCAAATTCATACAATAAATAATATCCTAAACTCAAATGTAGGTAAAGTCCACATTCAAGTATGCAAACTTGCTTCTGCGTTTAAACAATTTACCCTGTGTTTAAACAATTTACCCTAGTTCACTCCTTTATAATCCAAATTAAGTACTACTTAGAAAAGGCTTCCATAGTCTTTATACTAAAGTGTGGTGGAAATAGTAACAATATGTAGTTTAAACAAGGATAGCTTGTAGAAGGTTGTGTTGTGTTCTAGCCCAGGACAATATGGGTTACTGCCAAACTGTGGATTTCTGTACCCAAGGATTTTGCAACTAAACATAAGACAGGTAGTCCTCAACTTACAAAAGTTCACTTAGTGACCATTCAAATTTACAATGGCACTTTAAAAAGTGATTTATGACCATTTTTCACACTGCTGCAGCATCCCCATGGACATGTGATCAGAATTCAGACAGTTGGCAACTGACTTATATTTATGATATCAAACAAATGCAATTTTCTTGATGCCTTATCCTCATGGCAATGGCAAAATTTAGCTAAATTAATAATGACTTTATGATCTGGTAGGAAGTTGGGGACCTGACCAAACCTCTTCTTGGAAGTTCCTTTAAAAGAGATTGAGTCTATGCCTAAATATCACATTCAGGCCAAATACAGAAAGAACCAGAGTATGAATAAAGCCCATTGGACATTACAGTGAGCACAACCACTGTGATCTGAAGAACAGGCAGAAAAATAGGAGGCCTCTATTCCTGCTATTCTTGATCTTCACTTCTGTCTTATTGGGCTCCACCCAACCCTCTCAATATTTTGTTGCACTCAGTCAAGATGTTTCCTCTTGTCTTGGCAGAAGATCAACTTCAGACCAAAGGGAAGCCCAAATAGGAAAGAAGTTATTTCAACATACCTGGAACTTGGAATTTTCTCTTTTGTTACATAGTATGGTTGAGATTTAATTGTATTTTTGCAGCCTTTTTACTTTTAATTAGAATTTCAGAAAGAATTTGTGTCAGTACTGCAATACTGCTTTTACTGGTCTCATCTATCGGAACCATGACAATTTGATTTGATGGTCAAGATCTAGATACAGTTAGTCCTAATCCTATTCTGAGTAAAGGACCTAACACTTTATAGCAAAAGCATGAGGACAAACCAGAAGTAAGCATTCCAATGTAGCAGCATTTATAATTTACTTCAGTGTCTCTCAAACAGGCAAATTCAAGATGTGCAGACTTCAACATTCAGAATTCCCTAGTCAGCACGGGAACTGAAGTCCTCATGTCTTAAAGTTGCCAAGACTGAGAAATGCTGATCTAGTTTATGAACAATGTGAGATATCATCTTGCTAACAGCTGTGGAGAAAGGACCCACTTCCTGTGCAACTATTATAGCTGGAATATATGAAAACATAGTTTTAGCAGGTACTACAGAACTAGATTCTGTAGTTAGCCTAATAAGATATTCATTAGCATCCAAGGATAGTTTAGAAAACTTGGAGGAATCAGCACTGTACAATCAACTGGAATATACTGTATCTGCCAGTTGTCAATAGTCCAAGCTAATTTGCATATTCAGAAGCACCAGCCTGTTAGGTCTTCCCAGCTGGATTTTGAGTTTCAAGACTTATTGATCATTCACGGGTTTATTGGCTGATTAAAATATGGGAAGTTTGCTGAAAGCTTTATGTGGATTAGCTGTATCACAGCTAGGGAATCACATTAAATACTGGAAAAATCATAATATGAGCAAGACCATATGCACATATTTAGTTCCTTATCCAGCCTGATTTTCCTCCAAAACTTTCCCTATTTCTAAAGTCAGATTTCATTTAGGTGTATACTTACAGTTGTCACTGCAGACCTCGAAACAATTTTTCTTGCAAAAAAATTAAAAAGTACTTTGCAGATTGGTTCATGAGACCACACACCATATATTATCAAACTTGATACATCAAATTTTTCCAGGGATCCAGCCAGGATTTACATGTTTCGAATCTTCAGGATGTTCCAGTCAATACTATGAACTTAATAGTGATGTAGAAGATATATACCTGTCTCTCATTACCCAATTTTACTCTTGTTTCATTTCTTACCCAAACCCAGTTTTTCTTACAATGGGGCTACCTTGGTGTTTGGCAAAATGAAGAATGCATTCCATCTAGATTACATGCAAAATCTGCCTTTTGGAATACCGCTTATCTAGGTGCTCAGCCAGCTATACCTGTGATGAGGCACGTGTTCCGTTGCTGAATGGTAATTATATCATATTTCTTGTAGCCCAGGAAATAGTACAAGTCTTCTCAAGCACCAGTGAGTCACTCTGAATATGCCTGGTGTGGTTCTAGTGAAGAAAACCACCCTATTACTCACCACACTCTTGAATAAACACATAGATATAAAATTGTGTTGGCGGTCAAATGGGCTAGTACAGAATGTTTACCAAAGCCAAGGCATTCAAAAATAGCGATTAGCGTGGTGTCTTGATTATTCCTTGTCTTCTTTGCTATTCCATTCCTGAGCTCCCATTAATACTTATGCCACAGCAGTTGCAGAAAGAGTAGTAAACAGATTGAATCAGAAGCCACAGCATATCCTCTCACCCCAGCATACTGGATGGGGAATTCTGGGAACTGAAATCTATGCATCTTAAAGTTGTTGAGGTTGAGAAGTGCTGATCTAGCCTAAGAAGTGATTATAAGACGTCTGAACTGGTGCTAGATTTGTCAGGCACCATAATGGGGACACTTACAGTACATTCTTGTAACAACTAGATCCTTGGTCTGCTCACCAAAATTTAACTATTGTATTTCACTGCTCAGAAAGGCAAGACTTTTAATAACAGTTGTTTTCTAAGATAAATTAGACTTTATTAGAATATGAATATCTATGTGGGGGATTATTACCAAGAAGCTAGAGTTAAAATTGACAAGATAATTTTCAAGTCTTTCACTTAGGGCTAACCAAGATAGTTCAAAAGCTACACATATTCACCCATAACAGGAAAGACAATAAGATAATCCATCTGGTTTATTAAAAGGATAATAATTAGTTCATATTTTGGACAGTGTCTGCTAAGTATAGAAGCCTATAAATCTTGGAGAATTTACAGAACTGCAGAAAGATGAGGCAACGTAACAGTTACGCTTCATGTTGATCTTTGCAGAAAAATGAAAAAGACAACAATGGGCTTGCTCTCTACATGAACAGCCTCAGGTTAAGATTCTACTCTGGCAGCTGTTGCATTTGACTATTCCAGGTTCTGCTGAATTTATAATGTCACAGATTACTTGACATTTCTGTTTTCAATAGATTTAAAGCCCTTTACATGCCCATTTCACATAACCATCTATAGACTTTTGTCTACTTTTTGTCATAGTTTTAGTTTAGCTTTTGTCTTAGTTTAGCTTAATCCAAAACTGATTTTAATAACAAATCATACCAATATAAAAGATTTTCTCTAAGAAGAAATCCACATATTTTCTTTCTTCAAATATGGTGCTGAAGATAAAGGCTATTTCACTTGTAAAGTGATTTTCTTCAACTTAATGACCTCCTCACAGTCCCAAAATTCTCAGCCTGCATCATCCTTGGAATTTGAGCCTTGGATGTGTTGGCTGCAAAACTTTGAAATTGTGGATCATCACATCTGGAGGATAAAGTTAGCAAGACATTTGTAGAGGAATCTTATCCATTTCTTACATATGACATAAACTCTCATGTTATCAATGACCCTGCCAGGTTAGGGTCATGGAATATAGCTCCCAATATAGATGTAGGGCACCTTTTTGGGCCAGGAGCACATTTGAAATTTTAAGAGCATGTAATAGGTGGATTTACAAAATAGGGCTTGGGATACAATTCTAAAAAGGTGTGGTGCATAAGGACCATGAACATTTCAACTCTTTGTAATTCTTTAAAGCTACTGGATCCTTTGCTGGATCATGCAGGCAAACTCATAAAAACATGAAACTAAGAAGTAATAGATTAGTGCTCTATCTGGGTCACTGTGTACTCAGAAGCACTTTTTTGGAACTAAATCCAAAGTGCTTCAGAACCTTACAAAATAGTGGTCATGAAGACTTCCCTATTCACAGGTTGTACATATAATTGATTATAATGAGCCCTTCGAGGTAGACCAGATCAGAAAACTCCCCACAGGAAGACCCAAATCATACTTTATTAAGGCTATATTAACAGAATTTTGCTAATCTGATTTATTTATTTAATTTTTGTGGTCACTCATCTCAATCAATGACTCTGGGTGACTTACATTTCATAACATATATTACAAGTAAAGATTAAAACAACTTTTGAAAACTATCAAAAAGTAAAAAGTTATAACATTTAAAAAAATCTGTTCAAGATACACAAGAACAAGATATTTGGCCCATTAGTAACATAGCCAGGAACCGGGTCTTTGGCACATTCAGTGCCCCAGGCTCAGGAACATAGCTAATTTTTTAAGACTTTGTAGAAAGGCTGACAGGGTTGGGGCGATTCTGATCTCTGAAGGGAGGTTGTTCCCTAGAGCAGGGGCCACTGCAGAAAAAGCTTATCTTCTGGTCCCTGCCAGCCAATATTCTGATTGTGCTTCTTGTGCCCTCTCTCTTATATCTTAGTGAATCATGGTGTGTGTGTGTGGCGGAGAGAATCATTCTGAATCTTAGTACAGATTCCCTGTCCAGAACTTAGGAAATGCTTCTATCCTCTAAACATATGCATCTTTCCCACAGGCAGCTGTTGAGGAGGAGGTGGGTGTTATATTTCCATCCCCAACCTTAATGTGTCACCAGAAATGCCCAAACAGCCTGAATTTATCGGTTCATTAATCTGCCTATTTGGGCTAGTTGTCCTATCAAGCATAAGCTTTTCCCCCAACAATTCAAGAGAAAGTCTATTTTAAATATTTTGTGCAGAAGCTATTGAACTCAAAGTTAGAAAATATTTTTTCTGTATAAAATGGATGTTTGGTGCTGTTATCCAGACTTATTTTCAAATCCATTAGAGTCAATCTCTTTTATTAAACTTAAAATGCAATTACAGTATTGTGAAGCCAAGTTTGAAATGACCTGTGGTTTGAACCCGTGATTTGCAAATTAGGTTATCAATCATACAGACTTCCGAAGTCATCAAATGAATTTCCAAAGGCAATTGCTGTTGTGATTCAGTGTCAGCCTGTGATACCGGCAGCTGAGTCTGATGATTCTGAAGAGGAGGAGGAGGAGGGGTTTGGAGAGCCTTTGGTGTCAGAGGGAGGCTCTGATGCACTGCAGGACTCTCAGCATGGCTCCTCCCATCATGTTCCTCATCAGACTCAGCCATGTGAGCACGAGGTATTGGACGTAGATGATTCACAGCTGGATTTATTCAGGGATGCTAGGAGCAGGAGGCAATCCAGCAGAGTAGAACAGAGAAAGGCAATGAGGCAACTTGGTGAGAGGAGAAGAAGGCAATGAGAAGCCACGTCTTGGGACTGCTGATAAAAGGGGAAGGTGTGGGAGGTGCTGGTTGCTGAAGGCAACCATTTGAAGATCTTCTGCTAGAGTCCTGGTCTGTTATTCCTGTTTAACTCTTGTTTGAACTTTTGGTTTAACTCTTGTTTGAACTTTTGATTTCTTTGTAAATAAATTTGGTTGGGTTTTTCCAGCCTGTTGACTATAAAAAGGGGTTGTCCCTGACATTCAAACAGGGCCGGTCATAGGCTGGAACAGAACAATTGCCAAGTATAGACTTGAATCTGAGACTTCAAAGCCTACTCTATTACTTTAACTACTGTACTACATTAGCTGGAACATTCACATAGTAATCAACTCATATCCCTATAGGATGGGAAATCAGATGACTATAGGAATGAGTTGGATGTATTGCTGGAAATTATTCAGACCTGTATGGACAAGGTGACATGGTGAATAATATAGATACCTAGGTCTTTTAGTTCTTCCCTTTTGCCATCAACTTACAAGACTGTAGTGAATTTGCTTCAATAGTGGTTGCCTGTTCTTGTCTTCCAATTTCTTAAACTTACGGTTGCATCTGGAGCCCTTGCTTCACTCTCAGATCATGCTAGATCTAAATGAATAGCAAGCTTGGCTTTCATGCAATCATGAGATGCATTTCAGGCATCTTTCTATAAAAGGAAAAATTGTCATATTTTGGTTTCTGAGCTTATATTTCTCTTTAATTCTTGGTTTTAAGGAAATTTGGGGAATTGAATTCACACAAGTGATCCAATTCACTGCCATAGTGCTAGCTGTTCACATTTGCACAGTATGGTAATTGCACTTTGATTTCAGTTATCATATCATGCAAACATGGCCTCCTAACAAAAAAAAATGCTAAGAAGGTATTCTGTAGTTTAATGGTAGAATACATCTGTTATATGCCAGGGATCCCAATGCACCATAAAACTTTTGAGATTTGAACAGTCTTTATAATCATTCTGCATATCATTATGGTTTGTCAGCCAGATAATATGACAGGATTTGACATTTTTATCCACCTGTTGAATCCATCTCTAGGACCTGGGATAGGCAGATATTGATGTTTTATGGTTTTAAGGGTATTATCACAGAATGATAGCTATTGCAAGTAAAATTGCCATCTGAAATTGACCAAGGAGGATTTTGTCAATGTCAGTGGTGTTCAAACAGCGCTCCGGTTGTTATGGGATTGTACCCAAGGCCCTACCTATTATTAGTAGTACTATTTTTGCTTTCTTTTGCCATGGTTGCTCTATTTCTATTTGCAGATCTCGGTATTTTGTCATCTCCAGTTCTTTCTTTTTTATTCTGCTGTCTCCAGGTACTTTCATGTCCACTATCCAGACTTTTTTTGTCTTTCTTATTGACAAACAGGTGCCTGTCTGTCTGAATTCTAAAGTCCCAGAGCACTTTAGCTTTTTCATTTTTCAATTACTTTATTTTGTGGTCCCATCAGTTCTTGCTTGCAGACAAATGGTATTTCTTACAGATCTTCCAATGCACTGTTGTAGCTACTTTGTCATGCTGTTGTTTGTAGTCAGTCTGTGCAATCTTCTTGTAGTAGCTAAACATTTTTTTGTTATTTTATTTATTCATATCCTACCTTTGTTATTTTTACAAATAATTCAAGGCAGTGAAAATATCCACCACTTTTCCTCCTATTTCCCCCCAAACAACTCTGTGAGGTGAATTGGGCTGAGATTGGGGCTGGCCCAAAGTCACCCAGCTGCCTTTCATGGCCAACGCAGGACTTGACCTCACAATCTCCTACTATGGTGCTTTAACCATTAGATCAAACTGGCTGTAGCAACTGTACCAGAAATAATAATAGAAGAAACCAGCAGCCATGGCAATGACTTTGATGTGAAAGATACAATTCTGTTTAGTGGTTTTATGCTAAATAAACATTAAGACATAGAAATCATTTTAATGATGTTAAGTCTTATAAAAAGCTAATATTATTATTAATAGCTGTCATATTAATGTTAAACAAATATTTTAATACCTGAGATCTTGTTTAGAGGATAGTTTTGATATTTTAACACTATACAGGAGTTTATACATTTAATTTCTATTTTTCCTTATTATTAAATAAACTGACCAAACTATTAATAAACTGAGGGGGATAAATATGCTTTAGGCAATAAAATATGTTCGTTCTGTGGACTTCATTTTCTGCCAATAATTAAGAAAAATAACCAATGTCAGGGTTCACAATCGCAATGTATAAATGTAACATTTAAAAACATTTCCTTCATACCATAAAATTAGATATCCTTATCTCCAAGAATATAATCCCTCTTATTCAAATATGGTAGTAATACTTTATTTACTATAGTTTTAGATTCTTCTATCCACTTCTTCAATAATTCTCTCCAACTGTGCAAAAATGTTTATTTCTTAAAAATCTATTCCATTATCAAAACTGCCAAAATCCAGATATCAGTTGGCAGCTGTCAGCCTCCTATACCATTACAACGGCAGCAAAGAGATACACAAAGCTCTCCTTTTTACTATCTAGTGTTCATCTGGATTACTGCAAGTCAGATGTGGTAATGCTATTATTCCATAATAGAACACCTGTCTGAGTAGCCTGAGATAAAAATGCAGATTTTTTTTATGAAGCACAACAGGTTATATTTGTCAGGCCTTTGAGGTAATCCAGACAAGAAGCACCAACCACAAATACCAACATTGTATTGTATGGTTATAATAACAGAATCTTGCAACTCTCCCTTGTTTTACTTTTACTCACCTGAAAACTAGGAGTATCCCTTCTAAGATGCTTTCTCCACCCCAGCCCTCCTTCAGACTCAGATGTTGTTATCAGATGGCTATCTAGGCTGTAGCTCTTCTTCTGTCTCTCAAGGTCATTTCCATATAACATTAAAACATGGCAGCAACAAATTTTTAGTGTCCATGAGAATTTTAGAATAATATACAAAAACATAGCACTTTTATTTCTCAAGTTTCCTTCAGATCTGTTATCTCCCATTCCATTTTGGAGAAGAAATCTATTCAGATCTATTATCTCTCTCCCCCCACAGATCGTTTTGATATCAACTTCTATCTAGGCTTTCAACAAGGTAGAGGTCTTCTGGGAAAAAGCTAAGAGATGACACCAACTTGATGGCACATAATCAGTCAAGACAAGACAATCAGTCTACTACTATATTTGGAGAAAAGGGGACATATTTCTTCTTACATATAATTTTCCTTGTATTTATTAGCTTCAGTCATTCAACCTCTGCCCATTCTAGCATATCAAAACATAAAACATTGGCTATTTAACTGTTAGAAGATTAATGTATTTCTGCCCTACAACACTAGCTAGCTGTAAATCATGGCAGAACCCATCACCCTTCACTCTAGGGTTATTTCTGGTTTGGAGCCTTTTTATATGATTTCCTTTGTTTGCATTTATTTAAATTTGAAAGATGGCCTAATGGGATACAGAAAGAGAGCAGAAAAAATAGCCTAGAGAAAGTGTTTGGGACAACCATTTCCCCTGCACAGACTTGATTGGCAGCTAATGACTAGCTGGTGACAGCTGAAAGCCATTAAAAGAAATGAACTTGTCTATAACCAGGCAAAAACTTTTTTTGCTAGAAATTCAATAATGATATCATGGAGCTGAATAGAAATTAGTAACAGCATAGCAAATATTATGCTGACATTGTTTTAGATAGGCTCAAGGTTAGATGGAGAGCCTTTTTATTCATTAATAGAGAAAGATTCACAGGGAAAGAGAAACATGGAGGGCCCATAACAATTTACCTGAGAGGAATGTTCTTTGATGGACAGTTTCCTTTGATATGAAAGGTGGTTTTTCTACCTTCCAAAACAAAATCTAGGAGTTTTAAGGAAATATATATTTGAGTATCGTTTCAGGGAGTAAACCCATATTTGAAGAAAATTCATGAATTGTTTGGAGTTTTATTTTCAAAAGTCTTTTTACATTTAACAGCTGTGTCAGAGGGAAATACTTAATGTAAAAGGTTCTTCTATCCCTGTATTTATATGACTTTAAAAATGGCATCTGTGGAATTTCTCCTTAGGCAGACGTAACATGACGAATAATCTTAATTTTAAAACAAATTCATTCCTGTGAAAATGAGGGGTTTGGCTATTTGTTTGTAGTTCTTTCCTGTCAAAATGCTACAATATCGGTGAACTCTAACCTTCACCACCTGTTGCTGTAGGATTGTTAAAAGGACTTTCTCAATATTCTCTCATCCCCTAGGACAGGGGTGTCAAACTCAATTTCACTGAGGGCCGCATCAGCATTGCGGTTTCCCTCAGGGGGCCGGGTGGGTATGGCCAGGGTGGGCATGGCCTACTGGGTGGGCGTGGCTAGAGTGCGTATGGCCTACTGGGTGGTCATGGCCAGCTCTACATCGTTCGCATCAAGGGTGCCTATGGGGGCCTGGGCAGGATGGGACAGATCTGTGGATCTCTGGCAGAAGGAGGGTCTGTGGGCCAGGGCCAAGGCAGTGGGGGCCGTTCCCTCACTGTTTCCAGGATGGCTTTGCGGGCCACATGAAACCACTTCGCGGGCCGGATCCGGCCCCCGGGCCTTGTGTTTCACATGTCTGTCCTAGGATTATAAGAGGAAAATTAGTTTCACAGATTTGAAATTTGAAGATCTGGGTGTACTAATTTAAAAAAAATGAAGAGCAACCAACTATGTTGGTAGAGGGGGAGGGGAAACAACATTCCAATAAGAACAAAAAAAAGACAGCAAATTATAGCATAGCTTGTTAGGATAGGGTGGAAAAAAGGTAATATATGGAACGGGCAGGGCTTTTTTTGTCATAGAACGCTCAGAACAGAGTTCCGGCACCTTTTTTGGATGGAACCTTGTAGGGTAGGCAAGGTGGGTTGTATGACATGTGTGAGTTCCGGCACCTTTTTCTTTTACAAAAAAAGCACTGGGAACGGGAGTGGGAGTAAATAACTCTGGACAAAATTAAAGGAAGGGTTGGAACAGGAGAAAGGTAAATGAAAATATCAGAGTGGAAAATATAGTAAGATAACCTAAAATATAGCTACAGGATTTCTGAATTTGAGAATGGAAAAACAATATTTAAATAGAACATGCAGCAATTTTATATTTGAAAATATCATATTCAGGCCTACAGTGGGACAGATGATGATAACTGCCAGTTAGTTGCTTGGTTAGTATCTTCTCATACTACCGTTTAAACCCATGTTTCTCAACCCTGATAACCTGCAAATGTAACGTCAATTCCTAGAATTCCCCAGCCAGCACACTCATAGTCGTCATTAAGTTTAGCATGTGAGAGAAAAGCCAAAGGAAGAATATGCATTTATTTCACTTACATGGGTTTAGCTTTATTTCCTGTAGGGAGAATGACCTAATTTGTTGTGCAAGGATAGATTAGGATTTGAAGCAAGAGATAACGTAATCAAATAGTAGCATCACCAGGAATGAGCAACCCAAAGGATAAAAAGAAAAAAGAAACAGTATATTTAGGCTACCTAAATAAATCCTTGGCTCATATGTGATCCCATGTAAATTGTATGGCTATTTTATTCTTTCATTGATTTACAAATTGGTCTACCATCCCATGTCTGCTAAAAAAATTCCTACTGATATTTTATTTATGTTCTGCATTAAGCAGACATCCGTATTTTTCACACAGTGTACATTTGTAGTTACTCCTATCTTTTTAACAGGAAGAGGAAATTAATACGGGAACATTTGACAGCTTTGTTAGCATGGGTGTGGATATGTAGGAAAATAACAGTGACTCTTCTCATACCAGCCAGCCCATTTATTAGTATCTAGTGGGGGAACACCTTTTCCTAGTTGAAGGAGGAGAAACATTTAGGAAGTTAGGCCAGTCATGAAATATCTTGCTCCATGAGTCTTGAATGCCTTAATTGACTTTATTCACTCATGAAGATATTTTTATTTTGAGAAATGATCAATGTGTTAAATTAGCCTCAGTGAGAAATCTCACTAAATGATTTTATTTAGATGGGTAACTTAAAATTCATTGGGATGTGATTAGTTCACTGTATTCTTTCCCATAATCCACTTAATCTGACTGGCCATTACCCCAGTGAAATTACCTTACCAGTGGTTCTGGCAGCACATATGGCAATACTCAGAATACTCATTTGATTTCCCTGCAACTCCATGAGCTTCTTTATAGCCAGTTTGTGGGCCCAAAACTTCTTAATATAATTAGATGCTGGGAATTGTGATTTCTTCTGTGAATGTTCTTTGTGGTTGGGATTTGGTGGGATGGTTGCACACAACTGGACAGATGGTTTTGCAAATAACCTGGCCCTGTGCTATGCAGGGCTTTTGATGTCATCGTAAACATCTTAAATTGACCCAGAAGTGAGTGGGAGTAAGTGTAGCTCATGTGACAAAATGGGATGACTTGCCATGGCCAACTTGCTGTGGGAAAATTCAACAATTCAATTATTTAAAATAATTAAAAAGTTATTTTAATTTTTGTTGTTCACATTTCATTTTGTCACTCCTTTGGCATATTTTCTTTAGTGATTCCATTCTTCTATTTCTTTGATATTAATGTAACTCTTGTCCCACAGTGAGTTGTCCCATGGCAAGTTGGCCATTGGAAGCTTCTGTTAAGGCAAGCTGGCCTGTGGCAATTTGGTCATGGTGAATTGTCCCACTACAATCAATTGTAGTGATTGATCTGCCATTGCCACTGCATCCTAGACAAGCAGCAGCTTCTAAATCTCTTTAATGGTTGCCCTCTGAAGAGCCATTGAAGTAATCCAGCAAGATAGTGCTGTGACCAGAAGTTCCAGAATGGGCATAATTGACTCATTAGTCAATTATTGACTCATTAGTCAACAAAGGCTTTGCTGGCTACAACTATCACTTGATTCTGGAGAATGAGTCATCAATCCAGAAGGACACCCCCCCAATTATGTATCAACAGTATCTGAGAGACTAAACCCCATGCAGAACCTTCTTCCCCATCCAGATTTCCACAGCCTTCAGGCAGTGACAAACCTGACTGCATGACTTGGCAGTCTTGGGCAGAAATGTACAGCTCATTATCTTCAGCATACTGATGGTACTTAACTCTGAACTGACGAATGACCTCACCTAGTAGCTTCCTGTGGGTAGATGTTAAATAGGAGTGGGGAAAGAATTAAACCCTGAGGCATTCTGTAATGAAGGAGTCTAGGGCAGGACTTCCTCACCAGTGATAGGAACCAGTCCCCAAGTAAAAAACAACACCATAACAGTGTTCAACACTCCCCTCCACCCTAGGATGACACCATAATTAATGGTATTGAAAGCTATGGGAGACCATCTGTAAATGTGATCGATGCTATCTTAATAATGTAACCCAATCTGAAACCCAGCAGAAATATTTCTAGATAATCTGCTTCTTTCAGGAATTTTTGGAGCTGTAAGCCTACTATCTTCTCAACAAGCTACTCCAAGAAGAAGAAAAAATAAAGACTGGATGAAAATTGCCAAAGTTAGTTGGATCCAGTGATGATCTTTTGAGATGAGGGAGTATCCTCACCTCTTTCAAATCAGAGACCTGTTCACCACTATCTGTTTTCAACCGCATGTTATCTCCCAAGAGATCTTGACCACTCAGGTGCAGCCTGGATCTAAGACACAAGAGGCAGAACATAGAGCCCAAGGACCCTTTATCAAGACTAAGAGGCTTGAATTCTTTCCAGATAATCAAAGAAGATGGGACCTGCACAACAAGAATACAACTCCATGAGAATCCAAGCAACATAAAAAAGTTCCCACAGGGGTTTGCAAGGGTTTCAACAGCCTGCAGTATCTAGAAGGGATTGAATAATCCAAAACAAAGCCACTAGCGGACTATCTTTGAGTGTAACAAGAGCAGAAAAATAAGTAGATGTAGTCACAGTTATCACAGTGCAGCACTTCATAAATTCTTGCTAGTTTTCCTCAGCAGTTTTCTTGGCATGTTTTGTGCCATTTCATCTCTTGTCGTTTCTCGGAAATGAGGGGGGCCTCTGGAATCCACAAAGACGGTTTGCACATGATTTCATATGGCCAAGAACCTATTTGCATGCTCATTCCAAGCAGCAACAGGCTTTGCTAAACTATGCCACAATTTCAAGAATATCCCAGATTCTCTCTGAAACTCTATTGGGTTCGGTGTTAATTTGTGGCTGCATCTTGCTGATCCTAGTGGTGAATAAACAAACAAGTTCTAATGTGCTTAATATTGGAATGGGAAACTGATCAAAAACGTGGGTTACACGCTAGAGAGTGGGGAAAAAACCATTCCAGAAAGAGACAAAGGCATACAACTCTGTATTACTGCCAAGAAAACTATACGGATATCTCTATGTAGTCCCTAGCAATTGTATGACATTCAGATGAATTTACTTTTTAAGTGTTCCTGTAGCAGAGCAATTTTATCATATTCCTCCCATCCAATTAGAAGTATTGTAGTAAAAGAGTCAGCATGTCATGCAAACACAGCCCTCACAGGAGGTAAGTGTGTGGTTGCTTTTCCACTTATATAATTTTATTCCTCTTTCTTTACTGAAACTGAGTTGAAAACTACAAGTGATTGTCACTGTCACCTTCTGTTCTACAACATTCTTATCACCAAAAGAGAATAGATTATATTCTGGCCAAAATTATATTCTACTTTCTGTTTTTATTTCACAAGGTAACTGTAATTAGTTTATCTTGTCATTATTGTGAAGTTTTGAATTTGGTTTTTATTTTACCCAAATATTTGCAAATTGAGTTAGCTTGGATTCAAAAGTACTTTTAAAATTGATAAAATGGTAATCCTTGACAACAATCATCATATAGTTTGAAATTGCAACAGCACTGAAAAAAGGACTAATGATTGTTTTTCACAAGACTGTTGCAGCATCCCCATTGGCTCACATTTATGATGGAGGCAGTATCCTAGGTCATGTGATCACCTTTTGCAACCTTCTGACAAGCGAAGTCAATGGGCAAGCCAGATTTACCTAACGGTGTTACTGATTTAACAACTGTAGTGATTCACATAACCGTGGCAAGAAAGATCATAAAATGTGGCAAAAATAACAACTGTCTTGCTTAGTAATGAAAATTTTGGCCTCAGTTGTAGTCATATGTCGAGGACTACCCGTATTTTGAAGTAATTTGAGCTGTACCTGTAGTTTATACCTGCATCGCTTAGCTCAGATTACTTCAGAATAATCCTAAAACAGGTGAGATGACCAATATTGGAAACCTATGCAAAACTCCAGGGATGAATATGTCAGCTGTGTTTCTTTTAAGAATGCGTTAGCATTGAAATGGAATTTTTCCACACTCTTTACTATGGAGTAAATCTTAGCTAACAAGCTGATGCAACTGCTATACATCTGAAAACTCTACCCTTGCTAAAAGATGATTCTGCATCTGCAAGGTCTCTCCCAAAATGAAGTCATTATGCTAATGGTTATCTTATCTTTGAATTAAATTCAATAAGCTAAGTGTATGAACGAAGTTAATAGATCAGAGAAATATTTTTGCTAAGAAGATCACATTTCATCCTGTTTATGCATTGATTCCTTTCTTAGCTAGCTTCTTTAAATTTCTAATTTTTTATGTTGTAATTGTTTATATTGCTGTCTTATTATATTGGAAACTGCCTATAGTTGCTCATCTGTGAGATGGAGAGCATATAAATTTAATAAATAAAATACTCAATAAAGAATATGAATGTGTGCATATATTTTCATATCTATGTGTATTTATATAGGAATAATAAAATGGTATCTAAGAAAAATAATTAGGCAGTTAGTAAAAACTGGTAATTGGGGCTTTTTCCTCCCAAAGAGCAACATTTTAAAAAATGTGTAAGCTATTATGATATTCAATCATCATATGGGAGATGCTTGTGAACATTTCAAGAAATGTTCTGAGGCAAATTTCCCAGGATGGAATACATGAAATTTCCAAAAAATATATTAACAACATCTGAAACCTTGAGAGAGTTAAAGCCAGACTTGATGTCTTAAGAAAATAATACAAAACTCTTAAAAAATGTGATCACCATTATGAAGCAGGCCAGCAATGAGAACACTGACCTGTCTCCAAACCAAAATAACTAGTGACAAGGAAAACGTCTCACACTATCATAGATTTTAAAGTTTTCTACATAATGCTTATCCGCAAATATCAAACATAGAATTAAAATAGAAATGGATACAAAGTATCATTATTTTAATTGGCTGGAAATCCTGAATTGTGTGTGTGTGTGTGTGTTTATCCCAGATTTAGGATCTTCCATTGTTATAACTTACAGCATTCCAAGATGCACTTAGCCTTTGACAGCACATGTAGCCCTTTCACCTTATTCTGTGTTGAAAGGTTGTTGGTTACTCTTTAATATGAGTAGGGTTAAGAGAACTAGGCATACAAGCACCAGTGTTAACAAATATGATTATTATAAAATTTGTAATTGAAAACCCTGTTAAATTTTAATTGACAAAATAATTTGTTGGGCTAACATACTGTGTATTAAATTATTTCTTAAAATAATTAAACAAACCACAACTGTCTGGATTCAGGCAGCACTCTACATCAAAAACCTTTTGGCTTTAACGAACAGTATGTACCACACCAGGATGTGCAGTAGAAAGGCAGACCTGGAACACAAGTCTACTTCCTTTCAAAGAGCTTTTGACAGCTTGAGATTGTTCATCATTTGTTGGTGTTTCCAACTGTAATGTTTTTGTGCCAGATCCACTGGATTCGGCTGTTATTTTGTGTTACCATTTTTCTGTGTTCCTGTTTATAAGACGATTATATTTTTAACTTGTACTTGGGATTATTTGTCTTTAGGAAAGGGCAGCCTAATTTGTGTCATAAACTGCTTCCAATCCTGCCTAAACAAGTGTGTCATTCTCCTTCTTGAAATTTAGCAATAGATAAAATATTCTAAGTGAACATAAACAAATGCACTGGCAAATTCAGACTTGTCAATTTTTAAATATTCATAAGGCAATCTAAGCCTCAAACTAGAAGGGAAAATACCTCATCCAGACTATAATTTGTTTAAAAAGGAATATGGCATTTAGAATATTATTTCCACCTTAAGCTTAAGCAACCTTTAAATTTTCTTTCAACTTTCAGTTATGGATAGTTGCTTTTATATCCTGCCTGAGGCTCTTCCACAAAAGCAGCCGTAGTTTGCAGGAAGCAGGAAAATTGGATAGTCCAAGATGGCCATTTCTTAGGTTCAGAAGACAAGCATTGGCACTCTTCTCTTGGACATCTCTTATCTAGTTTCACAATAGCTTAAATGCTGAATATAAATTGGTCAACTTGTCACTTAATTGTATTTATTTTTTTCAAGGTATTTTATGATTAATCTTTCCACCATGGTTCTTAACAGGAACACCAATCAAAACGCTAAGCAAAATCACACTAGAAGAATGGAAACATATAGCACAAATCCCATAAATGGGAACTTTATTAAACTAGCAAGATAAACTCAGAAATGTATAAATGGTCCATTAAATACATCCAGTTCATTTTTACATATACTTTTATATAGAAATTTACTTACAGTTTCCAAACATGTAACATTTAAATTATTTTCTCTTTTCAAGATCACTACCATCAAAAGGTAATAAAAATCCACCACCTGCTTTTGCAGATGAGTATAAAATGATGTAGATAGAGCCAAAGGGGTAGATTACTGCATTTTACCTATGGAGGAAGAACTCAAGAACCTGCTAAAACCAAAAGCAATGATACCATCCCAAGAGCATTTACCATAAGAAAGCTTGGCCAGCCATTCTACTGAAGTGGTGGCTCAACTATACACTTGATGGCATTTTGGCAAACAAGCTGGGGAGAAAAAAATAATTCGGTCACAGAAAAACACAATATCATGAGCTGAAAGTGTAAAATTCAGTTCATTCGTTCAATGTCTGTTGATAGCCTGAGCAAATTCCATAGGACCTGATGTACATATAGAAGAAAGAGTGGGAATGTTGAAAACACAGCTTGATAACTAACATTATTTTCCCCAATATTAATATTTATTATTATTTGCTTTTTAACTATTTTATCAATGAATAAAATGGCAGCTGTTTAAATCAGGACTCTTCAAACCTGGCCCTTTTATGACTTGTGGACTTCAACTCCCAGAATTCCTCAGCCAACATGCCCAGCTGAAGAATTCTGGGAGTTGAAGTCCACAAGTCATAAAAGGGCCAAGTTTGAAGACCCCTGGTTTAAATGAAGAGGCTGAATAGCCACTTTCCCTATAAAACTCACTGCCCAACATTTATTTGGAAAGGGACCAAGGAGAACGCAAAATATACATTAACAGGTTTTTCCTCATTCTCTGTATCTTAGCTTGACCTGATTTTCTCATGCAGCGAACTATTTCTCTAACACTAACATACTAACCCACCCAGACACACACACACACACACACACACACAAACACGCCTATAAGTGAAGTTTAAAAAGGAGTGTTAAAACCTACACTTGAGGCAAAACAGTCTTTTGCCATACTTAAAAGAAAATTTGCACATTTCAAGCCTACTTGTTTTTTAAAAGAAAGTGTTATCAGGAAAACTGAAGGCTTTTCCTAACTGGAGCAGCAATTCAAGTAAGTGGCATAATTAAAAATCAATAGAAACCGGAATTGATAGGAAAAGTGCTCTGCAAAAGGTTAAATCCCTTGCAGATTTCAAGCTGCAGCATTTGTGATAGGTATCACAAATATGGCACTTATGTATACCTAAAGCTGGCAAGTTTGCACATGACTGAGACAAACCAAATCAACCATAAACTTTTTTTCTAACTATGGTACCACTTGTGATTTCTGAGAGCCACGGCTTCCAGCTAACCCAACTAATTCCAACACCAATCATTCCTTTTAGAATTCTACACTATTTCTACATGCAATCAGCTCTGTTACACTCACGGAGAATAAAAATTCTGCCCAGCAGACATTTCCCTCCTTCCAAAAGACACACATATTAACTGAAGACATGCTGCGTATTCTTTAGATGAGGTTACGGTCACACCCCTTCCAAAGCCAGCGTTGTTCATTTTTTATAATTTAGTAGGCCAGAAATTCCACGTGTCCAATTGCCAGCAATGGACTCTGCAATAGACACAATTATTCTTGAACCCAAGTTTTTAAAATGATCTGTGTGTATTTTTCATGCTTTTTGCAAAAAGAAGAAGAAGAAGTTCAGGACTGCATTCTCAGAAAAGCAGTGACAATACAACAACTGGCCATAATTCCTAATTCTGAATTCCTTTCCTTTCATTGCATGAAAGCATTTGTTAACACAATCTTCCCCAACTTTGCAATATTTTTTTACATGTAATTAACTTTAGTTCATCTCATCTCAAGCCAGCTAACTTGGAGATGAGGTCTTGTCTGGCAGAACACTAAGTTGAGGAAATCAGTCTTAGCATGCAAAATTCCTGAAGAAGTACTACCTCCCCAAGACATGGGATCTTAGTTACAGCTATTCCATCACAGTAGTTTTGAAATACATTCAGTTCAGGCATCCCTCAGATTTGCATAAGGTACCTTAGTTTCTATTGAATAACAAAATACAGCATTACTGTTCAGAATCTTTCATAAGAAAATAGTCAGCACTGAGAAACCTGGTTTTCACATTCTATATTGCCAAATGATACAATGCATTTATGTTTTAGAAGTGATTCAATAGTTTCCCAATTGTAGTTTGACTCCCATCTTTGCATTTAAGGGATCCTGATTTTTCCGTTATTATTTGTTCCCTCAGCACAGACTCTGCTTTAACACTTAGAAGCTCACTGTTGTCAGTGTTTCTTTTGATAATTTTAGCACTGTTGGCTCTTTTCAGTGTGCTTCCACCATTTTCCTTTGGATTAGAATCATCAGAGGCTGCTGTTACTTTCATTCGAGGTAGTCTTTGAGACAAAGACCTTGTGAGAGGTGGAGCTCTAGAAGGGGAGGGCAAATCCACCTTTGCACATTTTGAAGAAGAGGCCACTGTATTTCTTGCAAAACTCGGAACAGGAGCTGGTGCCTTGGGAGCTACGACAGATGTGCTTTTGTTAGCATCTACAGGGCCCTGAGATTTGGTCAAGGAGCGGCACATTTTTGTTTCATCATTTTTTGACTTGGGAACATATCTGACTGGTTTGCAGCTTGGCTTTTTGAAAGAGCCTTTATGCTGAAGCGCCTCCTTCTCAAAATGGCCACTGCTTGAATTTGAAGTTCCATGCTGAAATTTTGGCTCTTCTACTGATATACTCTGCCGATATTGAGGTTTTGGCGCCGCGTCTACAATACCCCGGACGGAGTTACGACGTGACAGACGTGTTTCAACTACAGCCATGTCTCGAGATGCAGGCTTAGCCTCTGGTTTTTTGGGACAACTAGGAGATGCTGGTTTAGTGGACCTGGAAATGGGTACAACTTTTCTCATGCTTGCATTCTCTGATGAATTCAGAGTTCTCACAGGTCTGGGATGATTTGGAGAGGCAGTGCTGGATTTTGTGTTACCTGAAGTTTTGTCTTTCAAAGAATTTCTCTTTGGTCCCAATGCATCTTTGCTCCTTACCGATTTTTCCTTTGGAAAACTAGGCTTATTGCTACAGTCAGATTTATCATTGGAAAAGATGGCATTATCACCACTTTGCAGATCATTCATATAAGAGGAGTTAGCACCATTTTTGTTATCTATTTTATTGCCACCTGGCTTTGGACTGCTTTCTTCTGAGAGATCAAGTGTCAATGAACATTCAAAATCTGATTCAAAGAAGACTGGTCCTTGAGTTTTAGTTCCTGAAATACTACCATCTGAAGATATGGGGCTATCATTATCAGGTTCCAGAGCTTCATTAACATAACTCATCATTTTGGCAGAATGTTCAGTTTTATAATTAGTCTTTTCTCTATTGGATGGATTTCCTGTTATGCCAGGAGAGTGTAAGTCTGGATCATCTTGAGCATCTAAGCCTTGCATTCCAGCCACAAAATGAATTGGAGATGAATCCTCTATATAATTTGTTTCATGAGAGTCAAACTTACACAGACCAGGAATGTGTTCATGTTCTTCCATAGATGGGTCCCAAGAAACTGCATCACTGGATTCCATACAAGCCACATTGAACCTATACTTCTCATCATTTGACCTCTCTTGATTGCTATAGAAGTTATCATGGGAAGTATTTTCTACATGTTGAGCCTGAGATGGGAAAAGCTGGTGACTGTATTCCTTGTGTTTGGAACCTTGGTCTAAATGCAAATGAGTGAAGCAGACATCCACAGGCTCCTTACTTTCTGACCATGCTACATTTGGTCTTGTTGGACAAGGATGTTCACGAGGGAGACTGTTAAACTTGTTCAGATCTTCCTCTTTTGAGGTACCCAGGAAAGTAAAGAGTTCTCTTTCTGCAGTCACGCCCAAGGAATGTCGAGAACGTCTTGTGCTGGTATTTCTGTATGAAGGACTTTGGGGTCTTTGTTGCAAAAAGGGTAAGAATTCTTCAAGCCCTCGCTTTGTTAGTGCACCAACATCATTTTCACTACTGCTTCTGCCAAAAGCACTGATATCCCCAACAACCCACGACCGGCGTTTGTCCTCCAGCTCTTTAAGTCGCTGTAGTTGCTGAAGTTGTTGAGCCTCTCTTTCTTTGTTTTCCTGTTCAGAAAAGACATATTTATAATCATTGAATTAAATACTATTTACAAATAAAATGTTATTTACATTAAGTTTGCCCTTATATTAATCCTCCTTACCTGTCCCCCATCTATATCCTTGATTTTTTAAACAAAGTACTGTAATAATTTTCTATAAGAATATGAAATGGAGTAATAAATATTTTGTTGATGTCTCATTGCAAGTACATAGGCCTAACTGCAAGTGGACTATTATATGCTCCTCAAATTTTATTCCATTACGCTCAAACATTCTTTAAATAATCAACTCAGTCATAATATTGTCCAAAATTCTAAAGTTGTCATTCAATATATTACGAAAACATAAGCAAACCATTCAAAGCAACCAGTACAATTCATGTCCAGATTTGAATAAGATTTCTATGAATGTGAACACATTTTAAGTACAAGGTAGGATAATAACCCATACCTCAGTATATTTAGCATTATTCCCGTATTGTTTTCTTTTACAAACCATTTAAATGCTTTTAATGATATAAATCTTCTTGCCTTTTTAAAAAATTGAGTTTTCTGTGCCATAAAAACACTGTAATGAAAACCATCACTGCAACCATTTACATTTCACACAAACCAGATTGGAAAGAATTGGTAATTTTCATGTATGTGCAGGTTTAGTAGGGATCATCTGGGCATCCACACATGTGATTACATATTTTCACATTTAAAATCTTCTAGAGTTTATAAAAACGTCTGGGTATATCTGTAGCATCAGGTACAGAAAAGGGGCATATTTTGTGCTATCATCTTTGTTTTTGTACTGGACTGCTACAGAACTGTCTGATATAACCTACACAGTGTGGCTGTAGAGAACAGAAGGTCCTTGAAGGACAGGAAGAAGGCCTAATCAATGAAAAGCTGAGATAAATAGGGTACGAGCCTCCTTCTCCAAGACACCTTGAGAAAATATTTCAGACAAGCCCTTTATATGAAGAAAAACTGAGGTAGCAGGGTCATCAGCGCAGTCCGTTAGAAGAGGAACATTTAATTGTAAGCTGCTCAGAGTCATTAGGACTTGGGCAGCTCAAAAATATATTTATCTTATCCCTGCAGTGCTGACAGGACCCTAAGGCCAAAGGCTGAATAGCCACAGCTAATCTTTCTGCATCCATGAAAGTTCATGAGTAACAATGAAACAAAGTAAATAAAATAAAATTATAATTTAAACAAGCTTGATGGAACAAGGAGCTCAAAGGTGAATGTGTTACTTTTCTGGAGGTCAAGAATAAACAAATGAGGTTCAGCAGGAAATATGCCCAGACACATGACAAACCTTTTGCAGGACTACCACCAAATAAATTTCTATAAACTCTAGAATGTTCCAACACCTGCCCAGGTAGTGGCAAGTGATTACGTATTATCAGCGATACATATAATTTCCCAGTAATACATTTAAATGCATGGCCATTCAAGCAATGCCTCTAAAGTTACATCTCAGTGACTTGAGATCATGGGAATCTAGATAGGGGAAAGCAGGCTCAAGTTCAACCCCAGCAAAACTGAATGAATGACGATTTTAGGACCACCTGGATGTAAATAATTTCTAATTTTGATTCTGGATGGGGTTATACTGCCCTAGACAGATCTAAAGTGCATTCTGGGATTCTCCTTAAAATATGTCTATGGAGATTCTCAGTCATCCAGGTATGGTTGTCCCAAAGATGCTTTTTTCCCCCAGGAGGGAACTGGACTTTCTTGCGTTTCTTTTGAAGACGTTTCGTTTCTCATCCAAGAAGCTTCTTCAGCTCTGACTAGATGGTGGGGAGTGGAAGGATTTATATTGCTTGCAGACAGATGATCATTTGCATTCCTTTAGAGACACAGGGTAGAAAACATCCTGCAGCCAGAAAGCTCCACACATATTTGCACTTCTCAGGTGACACTCAGGACACAGGTAAACCTCCAAAATGGTTTCAATGACTCTCTAAAGAAATGCAAATGACCATCTGTCTGCATGCAATATAAATTCTTCCACTCCCCACCATCTAGTCAGAGCTGAAGGAGCTTCTTGGAGGAGAAGTGAGACGTCTTCCAAAGAAACACAAGAAAGTCCAGTTGCCTCCTGAAAAAAAAAATCACCTTTGGGTCCTTAAAATATGGTTCCTGCTTGAAGAACAGGCAATAGCATAGTTTTGAAAACCTTTGCACAAATTTATCTTGTATGCCAGTTATGCCCATTCCTGGACCACAAGGTCTTACTCAAGTTGTGTCCATATAATATTCCATGAACTTCTGGTTATCGTATTCTTCCAGCATGTGTTTTAAGGTGCTGATTGTGACCTACAAAGCCTTTTTCCAATTACTTCTACCTGACTGATAAGATTTGATAAGGCTGGTATGCTCTAGATCCCATCACGTAAGAGTCCCATCTTGCCAGAAGACGTGCCTTGTTTACTGCCGCACCTACTGCAAGGCACAGCTTCAACCAAGACAGCCAGATGGCCACAATCCTATTTGCCTTTCGGAAAGCCATGAATCCCTGGCTTTTCTTCCAGGAACTAGGTAGGGAGTTTTTGTGATTGAATAGCAGAATAACAAGAGTTGGACGGGACTTTGGAGGAAACCCTATACCATTTCAGGCAAAGATTGTCTGGGCTTTTTTCACTGATTTGGATGGATGAACTTGCGTCTTGTGCAATATGGTTTCTTTTTTTTAAAAAAAATAGATGTTGTTTTTATCTGAGTTATGGTCTTCATGATTGGGTGGCAATATAAACTAATAAATGAATGAATACAACGTAACAAAACTTTATAAAATACACATTATTCCAGTGCATCTGAGGAGCTTTATCAAGAACACAGCCACACATATTTGTATGGACACATATGTAATTGTGTACTCCAAGAACTTTATGATCTTGAGTTTTGCAGAAATAGCTCTTTCAGGAATTTGGCAAGGGTAAGAAGTACAACTCTGGAAAATCAGGAGGGGGTAGGCAAACAGGGATGAGAGAACAGAGAAATGGCTCCCCGTTAGCCCCAAAGGGTGTCATGCATTATTTGACTCAATGGATCAAATCACAATATTAATAGTAATAATAGTAATAAAGCAACTTTATCACTTAAGGCCAATAGATATTTCTGAGTTTTGGAGTTGTTGTTACCTTAACAGCTTTGTTGAATCTTAAACAAAAATCTCGAAAGATCTGAAAGCATTCCTCCAGTTTCATAGTTTCTTTGTCTTCACACAAAAAGTCTATAAGGGCGTGTGCTTCTTTCATCAGATCTCGTTTCCAATGGTCGAGTTCTTTTAATTCTTTAACAGCAAACTTTAAATAAAAGTAAAATACATAGAGATTGATGAGTGATTATTTCTTACATGCTATGCATGCAGTTGCTAATTTCAGAAATCCAGAGTGTCATCTGTAGCAAGAGACTGTAGACTATAGCACTGGCACAACAGTTGCTGTGCTCACTTTGGTCTACATACAACTTTTTATCCTTCCAGTCAAACAGGTTTCACAGGTTTGTTTTTTTAAGTATGGCACAAACCTGTGATACAAGTTTATACAAAAGAGTAGTAGAACGAGTGGGCACTTCATGGACAATAATTATGCCAACAGCATTCATCATTCAGAAATGAATCAAATATATTATTATACCTCTCTTCACAAAATGCAGATCCCCAAAGAGCTGCTTTCCCCTTTCCTATAGTTCAGTGAAATGATGAGAAAGGAAGGGCAAAAACCCTAAGCACTTGTGAAATAAGCCATAAATATCTGTTGCCATATAAAGAATGTTGATTATTGATTGAAAGCATTAGTATTCCGTTACAGAATATATATATCTATGAAAGGAGAGGAATATAGTACATGCTCATTATTTTCTACCAAATATTTCATTTTGTCTACAACAGGGGTCTTCAAACTTGGCCCTTTTATGACTTGTGGACCAACTCCCAGAATTCCTCAGCCAGCGTGCCTAGCTGAGGAATTCTGGGAGTTGAAGTCCACAAGCCATAAAAGGGCCAAGTTTGAAGAACCCTGGTCTACAATAATGCAGAAGACTCAACTATGAAATCTCATCTGAAATTATAAACAGATAAAAGTCCACTTATGTGTATCAGCATCTGTTCTTGTAATTAATATAGCCCTTTGGACCACTGAGTTTCAAATTCAAATCCAATTTAACAAATAACCAGTAACAGATATTTGATCAAGGTAAGATGCTGCTGCAATCACGCATTTTAAGAAAGTTAAGCTGAAATCTTCCCAATTCCTTTTTTTCCTGTTTAAAAAACATGCAACAGAAACAAAGCAGATTCCTTCAGAACTTCCATTCATTCCCTAAAAAAGCATTCTTTAAAAAAAGGGATGGCAGTGCCAGACATGTATTATTAAGCTTTCTTTTCCTCATGACTTTGCTTACAAAATGAAAGAGAAAGCCTGAAGGTAAAAAGGCATGGAGATACGTAAATGTTATTCTAAGAAAGGTAGATTATCTTAAATTCATCTGTTAAACAAAAAGGAAAAAAAAGCTATTTCACTCAGCAAAGAGTTATGAAGATGACCTAAAGAGGGAGTATGAAAAATTGGCTCTACCTTTCTTATTAGATAGGTTGTTTATGAGTAGTAATGAGAGTAGATTTTTAAATCAGATTTATTCAGCATTTTTTAGAAATGATTATATTAGATGCATTTTTAAAGTAAAGGCAGACTGAAACCTTAGTTGCATGTTTTTAATTAGTCTAATTAAAATTAATATGGCAATTATATGTCTGTTGCTTTAAATATTTTCTTCAGTATTAGCATTTTAAAAGGTGATATTAGCACCTTTAACATGGCAGTCAAGGCCTCTTTTTAACTTCAGGAAAACATGCATTTTTCTTCTAAGTCAAGGCTATTTTTGTATGCGAAAACTTGTCTTTTCAATACTAAACAATAAATAGTGTATTCTGAAAGTCCTTGAATACACTTGCAAATTTTAAGAAAGATACAAAGTCGGCTAGGAAAGAATAATGTAACCCATAAATTTGCTGTGGAATGTTATCTAGAATCAACATTTTCTATTGTTCAAGTGTCACGTGTAATCAATCTCCTTTACTGTTTGATCGCTTGTTTTCTGACATATTACATGTAGTGCATATCCAGCATGCCTCATTTTTTTCTGTACCTTATAAAGAGACTTGATGCCCCTTGCTTTGCCTGAATTAGTGATTCACACTTTTGGGTGGACAAAGAAGGCGCTTTGCAAAGACAATTCAGGGATCAAGTTCTTAATCAGCTACACGTCAAATTCAGGATGCCAGCAAAAGTTTAACAAGGACATTAGGAAAACTTAAATATTTCTTAATACTGAATAGGTGATACAAAATCATTTGTAGTAATAACTATTACCAATGAAGTACAGGAGTGTGTAATGACAGTTGGCAGCTGTCATTAATGTAAACTAATATTCAAAGCCTAAACAATAAAGTGTTGGTTTGGACACATATGTATTTTTTTCTGTCATTCATATTTGCATTTGTTGCTTACAATGTTCAGATATAGATAATGATACCTACTTAAAGCTTTTGTCTTAATTAAGACCTCGTGAAATTATAGTTTAGGGACCCAATTTTATGCCCATTTTTACTGCAGTGATTAAATGAATCCAGCTTTCCCAATTGACTTTGTTTCTTGGCAAAGGGAAGCAGGGAAGGTTGCAAACCATTAATTTGATAAAATCAAACTTCACTCTAATTAACTTCCCATTTATCTACTCTATACTAATAAGTATTGTCAACCTTTTAAAATTTTACTTTCTCCTATTATTTAGAAATAGAATACTTGCAGAATCTTTACTTCATGTGTATATTTATTTAATGTGTTATGTGTAACTAACATAATGTAAACACCACCCAAGACATGTGAATATAGGCCTCTTAATGGACCTGCACAAACATCTAAGTATGGGTGTTTCACTTATCTACAGGTGGTCTTCGACTTATGACCGTTCATTGATAATTCAAATAATGACAGCCTCAGAAAAAGTTAGTTATGACCTGTTCTCAAAGTTACGACTGTTGCATAACCTCCTGTCATGGTTCCGACAGACAGAGATGAATAAAGCAGAACTCAGAGGCTTGCAAATTCCTCAAAGAACATGTTTATTAGTTACAAAATATAGGCACGGTCAAGAGTGAAATCAAGTCTGGATACACAAGTAACAATTTTCCAATACAAAATTAAATGTCCCACCCACAAAAGCTATGCAAGCAACTACGTTCCCCAATATGATTATTTGGTGGGCTTTTTATGCAACATCCAGTCCCTAGTCTTGGGAGCAGCCGGTAGCTTTCATTCCCATAGGACAAAAGATTATTTTGACTAGTGAAGCATGTGGGCAACCTCCCTCCCATTCTATGTGGCAACCCAGAATGAGAAGGAAAATGGCTGCAGCCATGCTCATTTTACAGTTGACACCTCCATAGTCAAAATTTGAGTGCTTGGCAACTGGCTCATTTTTATGATGGTTGCAACATCTTGTGGTCACATGATCATGATTTTGCAACTTTCCCTGCTTCTCTTTGCCAAGAAACAAAGACAATTGGGATAGCTGGATTCACTTAACAACTGCAGTAAAAATGGTCATAAAATTGGTTCCCTAACTATGATATCACTAGATACGTGAGATCTTAATTAAGACAAAAGCTTTAAGCAAGTATTACCTTATGTATCTGAACATTGTAAGGAACAAATGCAATTATATGAAAGACAGAAAAGACACACAAGAGTCAAATATATCCAATGCAAAAGCTAAACAATTTTAGCAGATATTATCCATAAATCAGAAAAACAAAGTATTCATAAAAATAAGTTGTAGACTAAAATCAGTTCTTCATTCTCCTAGAAGTAAATTCATTCTTTATCTTAGAAAGCCTCATTCTATAAGACTAATCTGAGAAGTATGACATCAGTTGTAAAAATATCTGAGTTTATAAAATCCAGTTGGACATCAGAGTATACTAATGAATATTAAAAAAATGCAACATCTTATCTGAGACACATTAGGGTAGCATTATTCTAATTACTAATTTACAAAACTAATAAGACACTAATTCCTGTTATTCAACTATTCTATCCTTTCTATAGAAATAATGAATAAAATACTTAACAGGCTTTTAAAAACCAGGATGTTTAAAATTGTCTATAATGGAAGAATTTTTAACAAATAAATCAGAGATTGTAGGAAAGAATGCTTTGATCACCAGCACAAAGGCAAACAGATAGGTTCAATTGCCTTAAGCATTATACTACTTGGCTTTCATCAAATTGAAACAGTGGTGCAATTAAATGTTTGTACTGAATTTCAGACTACATCACCTCAAAGCTACTGAAAAAGCACAAACATAAGCTTCCATACTGAAGTGGTAATATTTGTTAAGAAAAGAAACCTTTTTAAAGCATTATTTTTTCCGCAAGCAGAGGAAAGTGGGTGGGCAGGAAATTCCATTGATCAACCAGTTAGCACTGCTTAAATAATAGACACTTGACAAAACCATTTCACACATCATACCCTTTCAGGACAACAAACTGTGTTGGTTTGACTGGGAAAGCAACCCCTTAAAGTGCCTACAGAATTTTAGCAAGAGTACCACTGAAAAAGGTTTCTAAAAGAAACAAGGGGTTTATTATCTGTTAAGCACACTAACTGAATTTAAATTATGCAGCTCAATATATAAATGTATAATAAACAGACATATCAAGAATCTGCAACAAACCTGAAGGAATCCTTCCATCTGCCGAAAGAGTTCAGTGTCCCGGCGAATACTATCCTTTAGAGATTTTGTCTTTGATGACAGGGACTGAAGTTCAGTTTCAATACTTTCTACAGATATCCTGCAGAGAAACAGCAATCTCAATCTACCTTGGAAAAGAGCATTTCCCCATTGAAATGTGGACAACTTAAACCATCGTATTTGCTAATGGGACACATTAGTGAACAGTGTCTAAGCAAATCATCAGCCAACATTGTTGAATCATGACATTCACAACAGAAGTCAAAGTATTTGCATTAATGCAATGAGTGTTACAATTCTGATTCTTAAGTGGAAGGATACAATGGTGGCAAGATGTTAAATAATATGATTGCAACATTAAATGAAACTTTAATCAGTGCAATCAATTGATTAATATGTATAATCCAGTAAGGTTTAGTAAGTTAACTGCCATGAAAAACCCCTTTAAATATTCTTGAATTCAAACTCTAAACAGGAAAGTTGCATTCATATTTCCTTTTGCTGTGAAAATGAAAACAGTCTACAGTAAATATTTCCTTAAATTTCAGTTTTCATGCCCAAACTCTGCATACCAATTTATGTTCTCTGTGAAGAGAATAACCCAATGTTTACAGTTTTCTTACTTACCTTGCTGCCTCATGAACATGGTGCAATTTTTCTGAAAAGGTTAGAAGAACTCTATCTTTCTTTTGGGCTTCCTGAAACAAACAAAATCCCAGTAACATTTCATTTCATTCAATAGCAATCAATGTATATTTTTCCCCAGAGCAATTAAGAGGCTTCTGCTTTAAACCTATGGATCATGTTTTTCAAAACCTCATTTAAGAAAACTGATAAGTTTCCATCTTAATTGTGGACGTTTTTAGAATGACTGAGTAACAGTCTACCACCAGAATACAATCAAATTGCAGTAGGAAAGGCAATTTGATAAAGAGAAAGGCAATTAGATAAAGGCTGCATACTAATGCCTTTTCTGAAAATTAATACAGATAGTTCTCGACTTACGACCACAATTAAGCCCAAAATTACTGTTGATAAGACAGTTGTTAAGTGAATTTTGCCCCATTTTAAGACCTTTCTTTCAACAGTTGTTAAGTGAATCACTGCAGTTGTTAAGTTAGTAATACGGCTGTTAAAGTGAGCCTGGCTTCCTCATTGACTTTGCTCATCAGAAGGTTACAAAAGGTGATCACATGACCCTGGGATACTGCAACCATTATAAATATGACTTTGATCACGTGACTATGAGGATGCTGCAATGGTTGTAAGTATGAAAAATGTCATAAGTCACTTTTTTCAGTGCCATTGTAACTTCAAACAGTCGCTAAATGAACTGCTGTAAATTGAGGACTATCGGTACAACATTTCCGGCTTAATCTCTTTTTTGCCCTCTCTCTGGACACTTCAAATTAGCTGTTAAACCAGTGTGCAGGGAAATATTAACAAAAATCACTAAAACAAATGCTAAATTTTAGATTCTCAGGAGCATTGCAAATTAAGCAAGGATTAGGAAAAACGATTTGCTCCTCAATTTTGCAGCCCTCATCTGTCCCATAATATCCCATCCATTACCTATTCCTTCTGCTTAGATGTCTATAGACTGTTATCTCAGAAATGGCAATTTACATACCAAAGCAACAAAATGAAGCAGATTCATCCCAGGCCTGTTTGCTTTTGTATCTGCCAACTTGAGTAATGAGGATAGCTTGAAGCCAACTGCATTGCCAGCACAGCCTCCCTATGCAGAAGAGTGGAGGGGGAGGCAGAAGAGATATGGGAGGTCAATCCACAAGGCTTGAAATTCTTTGCCCTACTTGCCATCTGCAAAGAGGCTAATCCACTTACTGCATTCATAATATTCCCAGCCTGAAGGACCAAGTGCAATATGGCATGCAGTTCTTCACAGCACATCAGCTCTGGAAAAAGACACAAGAAGTATTAACCAATGGGCATTTGTTTAGGAGACAAAGAAATTATACTTCAATATTTTGCACATTCAATGTATCTTATTTTTCTTAGAGGAAACTAGGGTAATTTAGGGAGTAAACTAGGGTAATTTAGGTAATTTAGGTAATTTAGGGAGAGGATATAAATCTAATTATTGGCAAAAATATATGTGATAAAGAAGTAAACAAATTTTAGCTGGAGCTAAGGAAAACCTCATCAGCTGCCTTCCTTGGTCCATCCTTGGCTAATAGGTTTTTTTTTTCTCTGAACACTGAGACTGTACTCTATAAAATGGATCTACGCACTGCAGACAACCAAAGCAAAACTTTTAAGCTCCATCTTCTTTGCTACAACTTATGCCATTTAATAGGGTCTTCTGATTATGAGAAATTGGGGATGGATGGGGGGGCTTGGAAGGTTCTTTGGAAACGGGGAGCTCAACTTCATTTTGATATTTTATTTGAATCTGTCTGAATTTGTGCAAATGTCCTTTTATGTAGATGTGTGAAAACAACACCTAGAAGATTAGTTTATTTCCCTAGATTAAACATTTATTTCCCTAAAACAATGTTCATCAGTCTGGCCTACAATGAATTCCACATAGGAAGGGATATGTAGAGGGAAAAATATATTTATGACACACCATAGTTCTTTCAGTTCAAGAGGGCTATGTCAAAAGGTCTAAAGCTAGTGAGAAAGGTCTGCTCTGAATGAAATTACGTATTTTGCAGCTGGAAGACTAACAAACTGGAAACTGCCAGAGGCTGATTAAGTAGAGTAACCTGAGGAACCCCTATGCATTTAGATGTTTCTGGATGACTAATGGACAGCATCATTCCTTAGGCCAATAAATGTCTAAATAGCACAACAGATTTAAGGCAGAGTAAGTATTTTACCAATCAACAGCTGAAATAAGAGAAATGCAACATGCTTAGATCTTAAAAATTAATGGGTGGTTTCATATATTTTTCTAATTCATACTGTGATTTACAGTATGTAGCACAAGATTTTGCAATCATTATGATTTGCAAACTATACTTTAGCTGTTTGGGAATCTAGTTTAAGTTATTTACTATCAGCACTAGGAGGCCATGTCATAAAGTTATTCAATAAACCATGACTAAATGTACTGTAGCTAAGTATTAGTCTAAAATCAATGACTACCTATCTGCACAATGCAATGATTTTCATTCAATAAATTAAGCACCATTACTCAGTCATAATAGCATTATAAAAATGAATAATGTATAAGGGAAAAATGAATGCACATCTGTGCTGTTCCCAAGATTTAATAAAGCTAAAAAAAGTCACTGTTATGCCGTTGAAAAAGACTGAAAATTATATGATGTTAAGAAAAGCAAAATCAGAATACAAATACAGGAAAATAGAAAAAATAGAAAATGATTCTATCAAATTCAGAATACATCAAAATTGTTATACACCAACATACACACTTGATTGATAACATATGTACATGGCAACACACACCCTTATGGAATGTGTCAGAGCTAGCTTCCTTCTTTAAATAGCTAATAGGTACCTGAAATTCCAGATCTCATCTCTCTAGTTAGTTGATTAACCTGCTAAGAAAAACAAGATCCTAATGCATGCTGCAGCATGTTTAATTACCCTTTGTAGCCATTTTTATAATTGTCATGTTTTTCTGCAGTGAAGTACATGATGGAGAAAATTCTTTTTTTAACACCATTGCTTCAATGCGCAGGGAATAGCTGAAAATAAACAAAATAAGCTTTAAAATTGTGGTGCAAGAAATAGTGAATTTAGTGTAAATAACAAAAACCCAACATTTCCTTACTTTGGCACCTGGATTAGCATATACATAAATGAATCTGCTTGACAAAGTTTTGAGAGATCGCCACTGTAATCCTTTAACTTCTTTACCTGGAAGGGTGGGGGGGAATAAAGAAGATAAATCAATCGAAATTGAAGCAAGATGTTGAAGAGTGCATTTAAGAGTTCACCACAGTAAAAAAATATTTCAAGGTTAATATGAAAATACTATATATGCCCTATCCACACTATTTAATAATATTCAAATTAAAAAAGATGTTATGAGATATTATTATCTAAAGTCCTCTAAATTTCTCATTTATTATTAAAGGGAAAAGAAATTATACCAGGACTACATGTTTTGTCAATAAGATTCCAGGGCAGAAAAAAGAGGTGATGTATCCAATTGTTGCTTTCTACACTTTGCTGTAACATCTAATTCCAGCTCAGGACACTTTAATATTTTTGCAAATCATGATAGCATTCCCCAATATTATCTATGATGATTAAACTTGCCCAGTCTTATGTCTCCAAATAATGAAAATATTGTGTGAAAGTTCAAAACATGTTAATAAGCAACTGGCCTTCTAAGAAAAAACACAGACTGATTTTTCACAATAAGTAAGTTAATTTGGCTTTTTATAATCACTGAAAAATTCGGCCTAGTAAGCATCAGATATAGAGAAGTCTTCAAAATCTTCACCCAAATGCAGAATAATGTTTAGCAGCATTCACTGCTATGAAATAGCATGACAGTTTGCCAACTCATTAGCACATAAATAATTAAAAAACAAGTTGTGTCTCATTTCTTTCTCTATGTTTCTCCTTTAGGAGGGCAATTCTTGGCCTCTATTCAAATGAGATGTTTCTTTCATTAAATATTTCTTTCCCTTCACATAGTTTAGAATCTAAGGGTGGGTTTAACATGAAGAGAAAACTATTTTTAAACCAAATAAAATTCCACAATTTGCAGGTGGCTTTGCTCAATAGGTATTGCTAGCCATTTAAGGGAAGATCTGTCATACACCACAGTATTGGCCTGAAATGTATTACAAATAATGGGATTTGTAATTGAAACATTTAAAGAGCATCAGATTGAAGAAGACTATGTGGCTTAAAAGATATTTCTAAATTTAAGCACATTAAAAATACTGCAGCAATTAACAATTACTATGCCACAGAGACAAAAACAAAATCACTCCCACATATTATGTAAATGAATAAAAACATATTATGTTTAAGTATTTATGGCAGGGGTGTCAAACTGCTGTAAGCTTGTAAGCCGCCCTGAGTCTTCGGAGAAGGGCGGGATATAAATGGAATTAAAATAAAAAAAATAAAAATAAACTGCCGGCCGGCGGGCCAGACACGTCACGACAAAACCGCGCCCACCCCATTGCTGGCAATAGGAAAAAAGCTCTGCTACGTCGCGCAACGTCACATGATGTCACAAGTTTGACATGTCTGATTTATGGGACTCATCTGAATATACAGATTCTCTACATACATGGCACTGTAAAAAACAATGCACTTGCTAAAAACAATAAATAAAAATAAAATCACAATTGTAGCTGACAACTGTGTTGAGAGAAAGTTTACAAACCTTTCTATCATCCCTGTCACCGGCTAGCAGTTAGAGGTATTTTGATCCATTCTTCTTTACAGAATTGCTTTAACTCATTAATATTTTTAGATTGTCTTACATCAATATGGGTTTTGGGTCATACCACAATATTTATATTTCATTTGGGTTAAAATCAGAGATTTGAGTCAGCCATTTCAAAAGCCATTTCTGTTTCATCCACTGTGTAATAGATTTACCTGGGTGTTCAGGACTGCTGCCATATTACATGACTTACATTCATTTAAGCATCAGTTTACTAATCTAGATGCTCCCTTGTAGAATTTGCTGTTTCCTCAAAGATTGTGAGCCATTTAAGTTCCAAACGATCCAAAACACTCCCATTGCAATGCTTCAAAGTTGGAAGCCAATGTTTAATTTCTTCCAAATATAATATTTCTCATTAGTGCCAAAACATTTCACTGTCAACTTATCTGGAATAGAGCCTTGTTCCAAAGGCCTGTTGGTCTCTGGCAAATTTAAAATGTGTAACATGTTTATGGACAATAGTGGTAGCTGTCATGCTCACCACTCCAGTGTTTTCCTTGTGGCCATTAATATCATATAATATACAAGTATCCCACACAGTCTATAACCCTAGGATTATTTAGAGTATTGAATGTGGGATGATTTTGCTGGATGACCATTTTGGGAATGTGGTCTATTTTGTCCATCTATGTACTATTTTCCTGAGAGTGGACTGATGGAGGCCTCGGATTAATCTATCACACTTGATTGATATCTCATTGATTAGAACAGTTGACTCAACCTACTGCCCTAAGAGAGCTGATTATCCTAGGCCAGGGGTCTGCAACCATGACAACTTTAAGACTTGCAGACTTCAGCTTCCAGAATTCCTCAGCCAGCTGAGGAATTCTGGGAGCTGAAGTCCACAAGTCTTAAAGTTGTCAAGATTGCAAACCCTTGACCTAGGCCTTCATATACTTCTTTCAACAAAGACTGTGAATCTATCAATGAAAACATGACACACTACAATGTTTGAGTATTATTTGTTTAACCTTCTCTTTAACTGTTAATTGGACTTAGATAAAACTCTAATCAAATTGCAGATCACAGTCCTGATAGATTATGCATAGTTCCAAAAGGTTTACAAACTATTTTCACCAGAGCATGTGCCTCCATAGCAAGGATATGGTATAAGGTGCAGGCATGAAACAAAGTATTAACAATTTCCATTAATCTCCAGCTCCTTGCACGCAAACCAGTTTCACCATATACATTTTGTGTATCTAATGAGGATTTCCAAAGCTGTGACAATTTGGTGTGTTACAAGAAAAAAGAGAGAATTACTTCAGGATGACCATGCTGCAGTCAAGCAAAAGCTTCAAGGGCATTAGTTACCTTTTGTTATTTATTTAATTGCCTGTGTTTTGTTTCATGGATTTTGCACTAGAGCATGGTAGTCAGGGCTGTCTCTTTAATATTTTTAGCAGTTGTTATACCTTAGTTTTGTGTGCAGCTCAGAGTCCACTAAAAATGAGTGGCCAATGAATATAAATAATTAAATACTGTATTGAGCCTATACTTCATTGCCAAAACTAAAAAATCTTTATTCAGAAACGTATGTATCTAATACTTTTAAATATTATTTTTAAAACATTTTCAAAGCTGCAGCAACCTTGTAGCAATACTTCCTTTCCTGTTTATGTTTTGATTTTGAAGTCACATCCATATTTGCTTTATAAAACTAGAGCAAAACACTGCAGTTTTTCAAATATGTTGCTTAGATCACAAAACAATTTTGCACTTCATTTTTAGCTACTGATATTGATGTAGCATCTACTGTCATATAAATATCCATATATTATTGAAATAGCATTGGAACCATCCACAGTTGTAATCATATTACACATGCAATATGTAAGTTAAGTCTTTGGAATATAACAGGTTCATCATTAAAGATATAAAAATACATGCAAGGTAGAATTTAATGATTTTCAAACAGACATTTTTCTGTTTACTTTCTGAATTCAGAAAAGTGTAATCCTACCCTTTTCTAATTTTTACTTTGTATGTTGTTTAGCATAGAAAGTATGACTGAAACATTAGATAGATCAGCCAGGAAGGTAGATAGTAGTCTAAAGGGAGGAGGGAATCAGCCCATAAGACCTTACTTAAATAATATAAAATTATGTCTCTTTCAAAGAATTTCTATGTTATGTTATTCAGTACAATACAATCTAACTTTTTCTTTCACTAATACCTTATATTACATGACTAATATTCTTTACTATTGACTGAAGAATAACTGGGAGTTCAGCATGTTCAACTGATATTGGGCAAAACAAGGTTTGTTTTCACTATGATTTTCTGAGTAAATCCAATGACTAGATTCAAACATTATAATAACCATAAGTAAGAGGTACATTTATTGCAAATGTGATTTAGTGTAATGTTTGAAATGAAAAAGATGACTTGTTTGAGATTTTCTGGCTCAGTCTAGTTTGATTTTGCATCCAAACAAACTTCTAATCATCTAATAATGCAAAACAGCTATAAAAAAAAGAGTGGGAAGAAACCAGGAATTGGTCAGACAAGCCAGAACAACGTTCCTCATCTGCAAACCCGATTCTACCTTATTTAGCAACCTTGTTGAAATAGTGCGTGTCACTTAGCATCCTGTGTGAACAAAGCCATTGTATTTGACTTCCAAACATTCCCAGCTTTCTTGTATGCTAATTTCAGTACTTCTTAAAATCACTGGGAGATGAAGAGCCATTGAGTGCCCAGTTCTCAACTTCACAGAACACTAATGAAAGGGACTTTGTTACTTGAGCAGACGCTGTACAGAAAAAGCTACTTGAAACAAGAGAATCAAACTTTCTACTTAAACATAGGAAATATTTCAAGGATTTAAGCTGTAAGCCAGGCAATACACTGACTTACTCTAAATGAGAAAAAAAAATCTGTATCATTGTAAACTAAATATTGTGCATAAACAAGAATTCACAAATGTAATCACCATGGAAACTGCCTGGTCACTTTTTAGTAACCCTTCTTATCCTAACTCTTTCTTCCTGTGCTTTAAAGGGCAGTCAAGACCTTGCCACCACCCTGAGCCTAAAATGGGAAGAGGGAAAATTTTTAATGTCTGACTTTATGCTATATTTTAAAAGACATTCCTGTTTCCCGTAGAGTACTAGATCAAAACATGTCTTTTAAGAAGAAGCATTTATTGTATCTTAAGAGTAAACTAGCAAAATCTGAAACCGTTGGTTTAAATTTATGGCAAGGAGCGAGGTGCTATACACAAAACTTGCTTTCTTCAGAAGTGTGACAATGAGTGAAAAAAACCATGCAGTTAAATGTTAACATAAGATTCCCCCCCCCTCCTTTAGATTCTGAGAGATTTAAAAATTGCCTTATGCTATATGGAGTCTCAATAGCAGCCTTAGATTGATTATTAACATGCCAGTTTTTACTTTGCTCAATTTTTAACAAAAAAAAATACGTTTGTATCAAAGCAAAGTGTTGTTGAAGGGAGATTTTTATGTGAAAACTTTCATATTTCTAATGTGTCTGCAATGATGTGTTCAAGTTCAAGCATGTTAATTTTAAGTTAAAAGAAAAACATTCATGACACCATACATATTTACTTGCAGACTTGCTAAATTGAAGTTTTCTCTCATCCTTGTTCTTTGCACATTGGCTTTCTCCTTCCCATATTAGTCTCATTTGATTTTTTCCTGTTTTTTTCTGTTTCTATTATATCTCATATTAAATATGGACATTTCAACTTTTCTTTATTAAAAAGTAAGGGGAGAGAATTCTAATGAAACTACCACTGGAAAACTGAGAATGTTCATTGCCATGATACCATGGGGAAACGTATATCTCTTCATCCCTCAAAGCAAGCATTCTTAGTAATATTTCCAGTTCTACCCCTTCCTCCTCACCTCATTTACAAGAAAGGCTATTATACTGCTTTTTTCATTTTTCTAAATCTCAGATTCCATTAATTTCTGTTTTATGGCTACTGTTCATGGCCTTGAAGATTGCTGGTTGTCTCTTACTATGGTTTATACAGTATTTATAACCTTGCTACCTTCTTTTTTTAAAAAAAAAGGTCATTTCTTGACAGGTCTATGAAACTTTTTTAACTTTATTTCTTCTGCTCAGAACAGTCTTCCCATGCTGTAACTGAAACCCCTATAGCAGACATGTCAATCACAAGGCCCGGGGGCCGGATCCGGCCTGCAAAGTGGTTTCATGTGGCCCGCGAAGCCATCCTGGAAACAGTGAGGGAATGGCCCCCACTGCCTTGGCCCTGGCCCAGAGACCCTCCTTCTGCCAGAGACCCTCAGATCTGTCCCACTCCTGCCCAGGCTCCCATAGGCACCCTTGATGCAAACGATGTAGAGCTGGCCACGCCCACCCAGGAGGCCATATGCACTCTAGCCACGCCCACCCAGCCCCCTGAGGGCAACCGCAATGCTGATGCGGCCCTCAATGAAATTGAGTTTGACACCCCTGCCCTATAGCTTAAGTAGAGTTTCTTGGCCTAAAATGGTCCTGACGGTATCTTGTTCTTCTCAGATGGAATCTTTTGCTTGCATTTTATTTTGTCACTCACATAGCCAGTCTTCTAAGTAGGATTACTTAATGTGTACTTCAACACATAATGTCTTTTCAAAACTAAGTGCAAAACTAGTTAGACAAGACAAACATATCATGGCTAGAACATTTTCTTTTTAGTGCTATACTATAATTTTAAGAGTTTAAGTTTTTCTTCTTTTTCCAGAGAAAGAATTTTGCTATTTATTTCATGCCATTTAGGTGCTACCTAATTCCAAACCATCTGTAGGCAACTCACAGTGTAATAAACCTTTTATTGTAATAAACATTCAGTAAAGATGTTTGGAGAACAACTGGGTCTTTCAAGGTCTAATGGTATATGAACTGGGTGGAAGCTACATAGATCGCAGGGAGATGTTTTGTGGATCCTGACTCTTTAATTAGAGTCTGGAGCACATCAACTGCCAGCATGTACCTGGAGATGGTTGGTACCAAAAATAACCTAACCAAATGCCGCTTGGTGTGTGTGTGAAAGCCCTAACAAGCAGGCATATACATAGAATGAAGGCTACTGCTAAGCTTGTAAGCCGCCCTGAGTCTTCGAAGAAGGGCGGGATATAAATGTAATAAAAATAAAATAAAATAAATGTAGAGTTTTATAGCAAATTGCATCGGCAATCAGTGCAACTTATGAAACAGAGGTATCACATGGGCATACTGAGACATGCCTATCCCTGCCTATCCCTATTGTATTTTCATACAATATTTTCTAATCCTGAAGTAACTATCACAGGAAACTTAAAATACAGCACACATGAAAATAAAACCTAATTCTGCTCAATGTCCACATCTTGGTGGATACCTCCCATGATAAATCCTTGTTGTTAGGGTAATATTCATGAAACAAGTAACATGTCAAATAATAAAGATAGTTGAACTAATGGTATACGTATGGTGCTGCATTCTGATCCAACTGAAGTTTACAAGTAGTTTTCAAAAGCAAGCAATCCTATTCCTACCTCCTCAGCTTCTGGCAATAATTTAAGAAGCTCACGTAGGGTCTCAGAGCTATAGAGGTCTCTTCCAGTGTGAAGATCTTCAATTATAGAGTCAAGTGATCTTAATGAAACAATAGAATGAAAATACATTTTAGTTTAGGAACATAGGAATTCTTTATTTTTCTTTATCAAACTTATACATTTTCAGTTTTTAGAATTCTCAGCCAGTATATCTAATGCTGGTTAGGAACTTTGGGAAGAAACCCAGCACATCTGGATGCACTGTTGAGAAGGAAGAATCTTTTAATATCATTTGCTGTTCCAAAACAATGTTCAGTACCAAAATGTAGTTAAATGTACAGCTGCCTATGAGCAAGTTCAAGTGAAATAAACACAACTGTTTTTTAAAAAAGACATTAATATCAAGACATTGTCCTTACTTTCATATTGTCAAAAACACAATCTTTAAGAAAAATAATATATAATTAGGAGAGTAACTTACTTTTTAAACTGTTTGAGAAAAATCCCAATATTCATACTTCTTTTGGCATCCAAAATATTAATCTACAAAAAGCAACAAAAGATATCATTCCAGACAGAGAAAAATAATCACAATGGTTATTTGAAGTCATTATTTCTGGTAGAATAAAATTATTCTGCACAGCAAAAACAAGGCTAATTCTAAACATCACAAGAAAAGGTAAACATACTTCCACATAATAATACAGCTCTGCTGAGAAAGAAATATGGACAAAATTGTTCCTGTCAAGTCTCAGATCGCTATAATGAAAACAATTCTGAAACTTCAGTTGGTGAAAATAGGCTGCTATCTGGTGCAAGGATATACAATATTATTGTGCCAATATATTGTTATTTGCCCAGGCTGTATAATGAGGAAAATAGGTGGATACTAGGAGTCATTTTAGTTGTTGTCTCATTATGACACCCCACTCCCACCCCATAAGGCTCACCTACTTCCTACATTATGTTGTTTTTAATTAAAGTCCTTCTCCTGTCTAGAACTGCAATCCCTCCAGAGAAATATATTGTAGGCTATATAGCAAGTGTGGCTGAAGAAAGGATTGGCTAGAGTAAATGTCACATGTAACTGGGAGAGCTACCATTCTTTGATACATCTTTCACCTTCTATTTTTGACCTGTTCTGGCCCCTCCCCTCAGTCTTTCTTTGGGAAAGGCTTTAATGTTGGGAAAGGTGGAAGAAAAAAACAGCATGATGGGTACACTGTTAGAAGATCTAAATGACCAGGTTAGGGACATATCATAGTAACAGCAATAGCACCTAGACTTATATATTGCTTCATAGTGCTTTACAACACTCTTTAAGTGGTTTACAGAGTTAGCATATTGCCCCCAACCATCTGGGTCCTCATTTTACTGACCTTGAAAGGATGGAAGGTTGAGTCAACCTTGAGCCAGTCAGGGTCGAACTCCCGGCCATGGGCAGATTCAGCCTGCAATACTGCATTTTAACCACTGTGCCACCATGGCTCATGGAGAAAAACTATCTTTGTGGTTCCTAAGAATCAATTGCAACTTGATGGTACATAATCAATCAACCAGTCAATCTTCTGTTCTGCTTCCAACCCATTACTTTCCTCTAGATAGCAAGATGAAGAGAAAATGGAGATACTGAACTTCGGCTCAGAGATCTGAATAATTATGACTGAAAGCTAGCTGTTATTATTATGAAAGCTACAGGCAGTCCAAGAGCCACAAACTACAAAAGCTGCCTAGCAGGCTTAACTTAATATAAAACATTCTGCAAAGTAATTGTGTGCTTTGTAACTTTTGTGAATAAAATAGAATAGTATTTTAACCAAGAAAACGCCAAATTCATTTCTCCTTTTTCCCCCCTACCTTTTCCTCCACCCAATTGACAAGATGAAAACAACAAGGCATGTAGCTGTTGATTTATTCTCCAATAAGACACCAATAAACTTTAAGCAGACCTGTCTTGAAATACTATAATACACATAATAAAAGCTCTCTTTAAACCACATTATATCTCCATAATGGTGATTAACATTAATCTATCAAGAATACACAAATGCATAAATGGATGGAATAATAATTCTTCAATAGTTTTATGTGGCCATATAAGATCTTCCTAATGAAAGATCACTAGGCACTTAGAAAAAACATTTTCGGTATTGGGAAAGTCCTATTTGTTTTTCCACTGACTTTTTACAGTTATACTAGTTCATTTTACTTAATACATATAATAGCAATAGCACTTAGACTTATATACCACTTCACAGTGCTTTAGAGCACTCTTTAAGCAGCTTAGAATCAGCCTATTGCCCCCAACAATCTGGATTGTCATTTTATTGACTTCAGAAGGATGGAAGGCTGAGTCAACCTTGAGCCGGTGAGAATCGAACTGCCAAACTGCTGGCAGCCGGCAGAAGTAGCCTGCAGAACTGCCTACTAACCACTGCGCCACCACAGCTCATAATCTCACATTATGTTATGAACGATAGAAATTGCTGAAATGAAAGTAGCTGTACTGAAGATAGTTCTAGGACAGGGGTCCCCAACACCCAGGTCGCAGCCCACAACCAGGCTGTAGCCTGTATGAAATAGGGCCAATGAAGGGATGGGCAAGCACACGTGTGAAGCTCCACTTGTGCAGGTGGCGGGCAAGTGTGCGGACGCGCGAAGCTCCACTTACACAAGTGGCAGGAGCTTGCGCTCACTCAAAGCTTCATTTGAGTGAACGGAACTTCAGATGTGAGTGCACCCTGCTCGCATGAGTGGAGCTTCACGCACCAGCACCCTCCACTTGTGAGAGTAAAGCTTCGCGCACGAGTGCAAGTGCCTTCTGCTCGTGAGAGCGGAGCTTCGCATGCGAGCACAAGTACTCTCTGCTCACATGCAAAGCTCCATTTGCGTGAGTAGCGGGTGCCCATGCCTGCACAAATGGAACTGTCGCACATGTGTGTGCCTACCACTCACAAGCTTCCCTCCTCTCCTCTCCACGCCAGGCCACCAAGCTGGAAAGGTTGGGGACTGCTGTTCTAGGACATATTCCCTAAGACTTTACACAACCAATCAGACTGATATGCTGGTTCTCTGTGCTATATTAACTGTGCCTTGTATTTTTCACAAGCATGATCTGAAAACTTTGAGTCAAGAGCTGATTTAATTCTATAAAGTGCAATTAAATCTTATAATGTTTTGCAGTAGTTAAATAAACAAGAGTTATGCTTCTCCCACAGATTATTTAAAATCTGTTTTCCCCAGAGAATTATCAAGTCACAACCCAGCCAGCTAAGTCATAGGAGTACTTATATGTTGGCTAACCTAATGTTTTGGCAAAAATATAGCTGAATCCTGATGCTGATTTCTACTTCATCAGAGCATTATTCATGGTGTCTATTGTTCTCATATTTGCTTAATTCTTTAGTATCTCAGCAATTGACAGAACAAGCCTGACCTGTGCTTAGAGTGAAACAGAGCTGGACCTTGTTAACATTTGATGAGATCTTCAGAGAACTCCAAAGCAATAATTAGAAATTAAAAAACATTCCAGGAATGGCAGTGCCATTCTTCTATACTATTACTTAAAGCACACTGAGAGCAAGCACAGCTAAATCCATCTAGTCATCTAGTCCTAACGGCATCTTTAGTTTTACTGTCCACTAAGATGGCAGCATGTAGCTATCCCTGACTGGTCTCAAAAAACTAAACTCTGATTAATACTTGAATGGGAGATTACCAGGAAATAGCAAGATAATAGTCTGGAAGTCAAACCACATTCCAAAAGACAAGCCACTTTTGTATTGTTGCCAAAACAAACAAAAAACCAAACAAACAGAACTCCACTATCTGGACATAACCATGAAGTTACCAGAAAGTAAGCCATGTTTGCAAACTTTAACATGGCTTTAGTGCTGATACATTCAAATGCAATAAAGTAGCCAAAAACCTCCAGAGTTTTCTAATATTTCTTAAGATTAATACATTGAGTCCTCTGTCTGCTGCTCCATTCTGAGCAAAATCTCAAAAGCAACAAATCTTTGGGTGTTTGGTTTGATTTTGAAATAAAAGTAGGAGCTACTCTGAAGACTAAGCATTTGTCTTTTCATGTCCCCCCTCCCCCACAGCAGCCTTTAGCTCAGTAGTGACCCAAGATTTGATTTAGACCATGCTTGTGATCCTTGTCTAACACTAATTCTGCTATGTGACTAGCCTGCTCTTCTGTGTAATAATAAGACAAAGAACCTTCATTTATGAACTTTATAGCACGTAGCTTTATCTGCCAATTTTTTTTCTTTCTCCAGGACTCCCTCCCTCCCCTTCCTCTGCTCCCTTTACCCACGCCCTGACCCTTTGCTTCCTGATGAAAAGTTCACCCTAAGATGAAAGTAAGCCTTATCTACATTCAAGGCTGAATAGACAGAACTCTTCAAGGTTCTAATATATAGTTTCCCTAAAAGCCTCAGCCAAAATGTACATGAGGACCGTTTTTTGGACAGCTGCAACTAGGGAATTAGGAAGCTAACTCTCTCACCAGCAATTTGAATAATCCATTGTTGAAAAACTTCCCTTACACTGCAATGAAAACCTAGTTGCAATATTTGAGAGTTTGTGAGAATGTGATGTATATATACAAGTAGTCCTCCACATATAACCACAATTAAGACCAGAATTTTGGTCACTAAGTGATACAATCATTAAGTGGCTCATCATATGACCAATATCAATTTTAAAATCATTTTTACTGAAGTCATTAAAGCAAATCACATGGTCATTAAATGCATATGGCTTCCCCAATTGGCTTTTCTTTTCAGAAGCTGGCTGGGAAGGTTGCAAATCATGATTATATGACCACAAGATGCTGCAACCGTTATAAATGCAACGTGACTGGCAAGTGCTCAAATTGTGATCACATGACCAAGGAGGTGGTACAATGGTCACAACTTCAAGGACGGGTCTTAGATTATTTTTTTCCTAAGGCCATCTTTGAACCAGCATTAAATGAACAGTTGTAAGTCAAAGTCTACCTGTATTTGCTAAAACATGCATATTCATAGGGGAATCTCCCTACCTACTCTGAGATGTCTCTATCCCCATCTTAGGGATGCATCCTCAAGACCAGTTTATCCCCTCAGTTCATTCCTCAACTCTTGCCTAGCAATAGCTATTAAAATATTTCATTAAAATACCAGAACCCAATATTTAAAAAGTAGCAATAATCAGTACTCAGTGCCAATTTTAAAATTAACAGAATGTTTATGCATGCAATGAAACAACCACACATTCTCTCTCCTTTTACATTCTCCCTCTCACACACACTTAGTGTGCACATCTTCTCTTTAGCAAACATATATTTATAATTTGATCATGGAAAAAGTGGCAACAGGCTTATGTGAGAAGGAGAAAAGGAACTATTATATTTACATATTTGCACTAATGGGGACTTGTAATTATTTTGCTTATCCACAAAATGTCTATCATCAAATATTCTGTCTGCAATTCTACAGTATTAAATAGCAAAGTTGAGAACCACTAACCACCCAACTTAAAGGTGCACAGAAAAGAGTGAGACAAGACATACATTAAAACCTGTAAAGTACATAGCAATTTATAATCTGTCCTTTAACTCAGATGCCAGAATTTATCACTTTGAAATTGTTTAGCATCCTTGACAACTGATTTTAAGTGCAAAAACAGTTTGTACAGCATCTCTTATCTTCTAAATAAGCCACACATAATGAACCAAGATAAAATTCTAATAGAAAATAATCATTTTTATTAAAATAAAGCAAAATTTAATTTTACTTAATCTGCAAACTAATCCATCAAACCCTCTTTTTTGATATTAGAGAAAATGAGCTGTCTGAAAAACTCAGGTTATGTTTTCCACTAAACTTTTCGTGTATTTTGAAAGCCAAACTCAAGAGTCTATCTCTCCCAATCTCACTTCTCCCACTTTTTAAAAAGTTGGACTCATCTCTTTTAATTCACCAAACTGTTTTGATTTACCAAAGGGCATATTTCATGTGCTTCTTACTGTCACCTTACATTCTTATAACTATCTGAAATCAGTTTTCTGGGAAGAGTTTGAGCCAGTTGATCTTAAGGAAATGGACCGGATCCTTCTGGCTGTATTCTGCTCCCTGGCTCCCCAATTGCACAAGACCTGCTGGGAGATGTTTTTGGTCTAAGCAGCAGTTAATGCTTCTCTATGGGAGGATGAACTACTGATTGCTTGCCTTGAATAGACAGTAGTGTCCCCTTTTTAAAGAATCCTTGAACAGGCTTCTGGTTTGCAATTACAGCACTGGCAGACGTGTAGGGAGATTGCTTCCTTCACCGTCTAGTTTTCTCCCACCAGGGGACTCTGAAAAGGGTCAAAAGTCGCCCTGTAGGGGCAACGAGTGTGAAGAGGACCCTCGAGTGATCGTGGAAGGGCGGCAGCCCTTCTGTTTGATCCGGGGCAGCTCTTTGAACCGACGGGGAAAAGATCGGCCATTTATGGCCCATCATTAAGCTGCTGACTAACAAGCTTACTAACTTACTAACAAGCACTTGAAAGCAACGTGGAGAAATTGAATGAGATTTTATCTTCTCCATATCCCAAGTATTTTTCCTGTTAAAAGCTTCTTGAAAATCTATTCCCTTTTGAGGAGAGAGGGAAGGGAACTTTTTTCTCCACCCTCTAAAATGGCAGCGTCTGACTAAAATGTTATCTTTAACTCTATAAAATCCAATAAAATCTTTTTTTTAAGAATCCTTGAACACAATAGTGTTGGATTACTTTCATCCAGTCTCAAGGAAATGTTGTTGAGAGGGTGGTTGCTCTTCTGCAGAGAGCCTTGAATGAAGATATTATTTTAATTCTTTTTAGGCTGGGTTCAGGCTGGGTAGAAGTATGGAGACAGCAGTATAATATAGTGACTTCATTGGTCACACTTGCAGATGACTCTGGAGGGCTCAAAACAGAAGTGGTGCAACCAGTCTGGGCTTTCTGGTCTGTTGGCAGCATTTGATAGCATTGACTATAATAGCATCATCCTAGACTAGTTTCAGGGATTGGAAGGCACTGTTTTGCAGTGGTTGTCCTCCTTCCTCTGCAGCTGATTGCAGGTGTTACAAGGTAGGAGAGAGATCTAGTCCTAGACCCCTGCAGTGTGGAGTGCCTTGGGGCTCAGGTATTTCACCACTCCTCTTTAACATGTACATGAAACTGCTGGGTGAGATCATTCAACAGCAAGGAATGCAGTTTCATCACTATGCTGCTGATACCCAGTTATGTTACTCCACCTGTGGCTGAGCAGGTGATGTTATTTCAGTACTGACCCAGTGCCTGGAGGCTGCAAAGTTCTGGATGTGGAGAAACCAGCTCCCACTCAACCCAAGCAAGACAGAGTGGCTTTGGGTTTTGGCTTTCCTGGGAATTGTGATGTCTCTTCTCCGAGTATCAATAGGAGAGCACTATCCAGACAGATCAGGCACACAATATGGTGATCCTTCCACAATTGTGGATCCTGGAGGATTAGGTGGCAGACATGGCTAAGGGCTTGTTCAAATACATCTTATGGACTTCCTGTTGGACTAGTGTAATGTGCTCTACATGGGGCTATCCCTGAAAACCAGCTGAAGCTATAACTGATCCTGAATGTGGTGGCATACAGAGTTTTGGGCTCCTGTCAGTTTGCCCATATCATACTACTGTTGTATGAACTGCACTGACTTTCCGGTTTTGTCACCAGGTAATTAAAGGTGCTAATTATCTTCAAGACCTTACTTGTAGGACCATCTCTCCCACTCCATACTAGATCAGGTAGGGTTCCTTCCCTTAAATACTGTCATCTAGTGAGACCTACAAAGTGTACATTTCTGTAGGAGCTCTGGCCATGTAGAATACTCTTCGTCCTGGAATCTGACAAGCCCCCTTCCTTTCAACTTCCTTGAAACCCATAAAGAGCTGGTTTTCACCTCACGTGTTTTCACCTTATAGGTTGCAGCTGGAGTCTGGGAATTGCATCGCTTGATGGATTAGAGATCACATGTTTTATTTTAGTGTTTGTTTTTTATCATTGTTGTGAGCCACCTAGAACTGTGTTTCATAAAATTGTAAGTAAGATTTTTAGTTCCAGAATATAATCATGTATTTCTCCAAGTAGCAACATCTGAGAGTATCCTTCCTCCATTAAAAAAGTGCCTATCAAGCAGTCTTTCTCATATGTAGTACACACTTGTTAACAGAATACTATATTCACTATGTATAATACTATATACACTGACTATATCTTCATTAGGGTAAGTTTTCATCCTCTGCACAAATATAATTTATATTGTAATCAATTCATTAAACTTTTGGAGCCTTAATTTAGACCATACCTTCACTAATCACTGAACATAGTTCAATGCATAAACATTGGATAAGGGCAATATTTTAAAAACTTTACTTAGAATAGCTTATATAAATCATATAAAGATTTTTATTTATTTCTTCTTATTGGGAGGTTGGTTCATCCTTTATAATAACGTTCTAGCTTTTCCTATGTGCATACTCTCAGCTAGGAAATCAAAGTATCACTAGAACTTGTAATTTGTTCTCTTATAGAAACATTTTCTAGGGAACAGGAAGGAGGAAGGAGGATTGTGACTGACCAAGCCCACCAGCATTCTGTGGCAGCCACTTTTCTCAGAGTGCTAAGGGTCATTATGAATACTTTCTAGAAAGACCTATTGAAAAACACATCTAACTTCTCTTTTAGCCTCAACAAGATTAGATGTTTCAGAAACAGGCTGAAGTACTAGAGTAAAGTCATAGTAAACTATAGTTTAGCTATATTTTTGAATAAATAACCATTGGCTGAGTTATTACAACACATTAAGCATAAAGCACGGCTTACAAACTACAATAATTCCATCCAGAGAAATGCTAAGTCAGTAAACTATTATTAGGACATTTCTCTAGATAGAATTATTGTGAACCATGCTTTATGCATAAAGGTTGTACTAAGTCAGCCAGTTATGGAACAACTTTTATAGCTTAGTTCTTACATTACCATTGAAATATCAATGAATCAGTCCATATTTTTTTAATACAACTTTCCTATCTGATGGTTTCCAGAGACATTGAATGTCGATGCCTATAATTCCTAGTCAACACAGAACTGAAATAATATGACATAACATTTATAGACCTAATCCATAATAAAGTGCTTTGATGGTATTTGCTAAACTCAATTAAAAGTTCTTAGATATCTGCCTCTTAATAAATAGTGGTTGAAAGTTTGAACACATGTTAATGTCAGTATACTTATGCATTAATTCTTTGATTTCTCTTTCAGTCTTAACCAGACATGTCAAACTCGTAACGTCACGTGATGTCGTGCAATGTATTGGGACTGTTTTGCCATTGCTGGCAATGGGGTGGGTGCAGCTTCCAGATGACACATCTGGCCTGCGGGCCGGCAGTTTGACACCCTGGTCTTAACCAAAGTATGAGTTTAAACCATATCAATTCCTTTGCCATTTAATAATTAATTGCTACATAATAGCAATCACTACTTCCCAGTAATTTTTAAAAATTTACTTCTAGGATTAGAAGCTCTCTTTTCATTTATTCTTATATGCTTAAACATGCCTTTTCTAAGAACACACATCATTTTTTAAATTATGCTTCCACATAATCTTGGATGCTTTTCCCAAACCACATGATAACAGTTTCCTGAAGATGCAAATCCTAAGAAAACATTAGCAATGTCAGAGGGTAAATGTAAGCATTACTATTGTGTTGAAATAAAAAGAAGTGAAAGCTTTGAAAGGTAGAGCGTAAACATATTAGCTTTTTAAAACCTTTTATAGCTCCCATCAATATTTATGGTGAAAACCTTTGATAACACATTTGATAAGTATAATACAATGGGATTCCCTTCTCCCTTCTTTTGAAACTAGATTGTTTTGTGGTGTTTGTCTTTTAAATGTGTACATTATCTCAAGTTGCTTTAGATGTATTTGGTGAAAGTGATTAAATGGAGTTTAATATTTTAGATATATCCACTTTCCTCCATATTATTAGAACCTCATTGTGCTTAGTCAGAAAACAAATTTACTGAACTCAAAGGAATCCAATCAGTCGGGACTGCAATTTTAATATAAAAAAGCAAGAGCATCGTCTGGTTTATGAGGAGAGAAAAATATTTAAAAATAAACAAATCCATATTAAAGCAGTATCTCTATAAAAAGATAAGCTGGATCTAACACATAGTGCATAAGTCCTGTACTGCATTTAAAAAACCCAAGTTTCACTAAGATGGGGCAAGATGTAAAGGACAGAAAGGACAATATAGGCAGGAAAATTCTCTAAGTATGGCTACCATCAAGACTAAGGTTTCATATTCTTATTTTCTTTTTACATGGCAAAAGGGAAGGGCAGTTCCTAGTGAGCAAGACAAGGCCAGTCTTTTTCTTAATTATAATTAAAATGACAAGAAACAATGGGTAGCAAGGTTTCTATTTTAAAATTATACTTGACTTGCACATCCTAGTATCTTGGATTAATTTTGGTTCTATGCTTGCTGGACAAAGCAACAACAAAACAATATATACTGTTTCCAAGACAGAGCTAAAAATGAGAGATGGAATTTTATTTGGGCCAGGCTGGAATTCAGGCTACAGAAAGCTTTGCTCGACAGCCTCCTAATAAATGAAACTAAAAAACAACAACAAAAAAACAGAAGCATCTCAGATCCTGTCCCTGACATCCTAACTTGGAAGTATTGTTGAGAGTTTGTTTTCTGGCATCTCAGTCCAACCTATAGACAGACAAGTCCACATTGATAACATTACTCTGCGTTTCTGAAATGAAGCAACAGGCAGTTCAAGGCCAAAACTCTTTCGTTTCTTTGCAAGGTCTACTGCAATTTGGGCAAGCCAAAAAGCAGTCTTTCTGCACTCATGTGGACTAGAACCTTGTCTTTTTAGCAGAAAGATACCTTCAAGTTTGTAAATACTTTGTTCAGCAAAAAACTTTAAATATAGTCCTAAAAAAATATAGGCAGAATAATTCTAGTAAATGAAAGACATGTTTTTCCCCCAAATGCCCAGTTATAGTATGGGTGTCCAAATTGATTACCACTCTAAAATTTGTGATGACAATGCATTTTGTATTAATTATATATTAATACAATAATGTCTGATAACTTGAAAGAAAGGTGACATTCTCTTACATAGAGAAAATTCACCTCAGTTTAAAGATTTTGGAGACAAATTTGGTTACCTACGTTCTACAAAATCTTTATTCTATATGTTTTCAAGAGGTCACTGAAGACCATAGTAAGTTACACAAATCATATAACTTTACTTCATTGCCATAAACATTGTGTGATTATTGCTATCATTTGGTATACATTACATTTAGGTAAAGTCCAACTTTGTTCTCCAGCAGAATGAGCTAATATTACAAGATTGTGAGTAAGGTAAAATGAGCACAAGTAATTATACCAGGCATGCACAAATGTGTGTCCTCCAGCTTGTTGTATAACAACCGCAATCATTGCTGATGAGCAAGAATCATGGCTAGTTGAAGGATGATGAGAATGGCAGCCAGCACTTCTAGAAGGCATGACAGGCAAGTATTACGCACTCATATCTTAGCAAATAGAATGTCTTTAATAAAAATTCAAAAAAATGCTTCTTTCCATGTTCATGCTTACCTCTTGTTTGGAATCTTTAAATGACCTTCTTAAAGATCTGCTTCTAGATGCTAATGGCGCAGGTTCTTCTTGCTGGCCAAAGAATTCCTCAATTGTCTTTGTGTCAATTTGGTAATCCTGCTTAGCACCAATAGTCCAGATATTGTTTTTACCACGGACTTGTTCTTCCGGGATTGTTTTCCAAAAGAAACTACGTATTCGTTTCTTCTTGCTCAGATGTCCATGTCCATGTCCATTTAACAGTTGTGATACTGAAGATCTGTTTAGATTGGGGGGAGGAGGGGGTGGTGGCGGCGGCACTCCTGCTGAGGAAGGCAATCCAGCTTCTATGGAAAAGCATGGTGGAGGAAGAGGTGGAGGTGGGGGTGGTTGCTCTTCTGGTTCATTGGTATCGCCAATCATTAATCCAGCTTCAACTGAAATTGCTCTATTTTCTTTATCATTGACCAAGGAGACACAATTCATAACATGCATTTTACAATCTCTCCCCTTGGAGAGACGGACTTAGTTCTGTGGATGTGCATATAATGTTTAGCAGCTGAACAATAATGTATGACTTGCTCATCAAAGTTTTGGTTTACCATCAGTCAATGACATTCAAGAAGCCCGTGTTCGCCCCTGAAATCTGTAATGAAATATAACAGAAAAACAAGAAGACTAGTTCAAATTTTTTTGCAAATGTGGCAAAGAGTATGGCTGAAGCACCAATTTGTAGACTACATTCAAATTATTCCACCAATTCAGACATACCAATTACTAACTCCATTTTATAACTCTTGTAATGCAACCTGCGTAAGCTTTGCTAACAACACACTCAGAAGGCATTGTTTATAACCATGCCCAAAGTATTTAAAACTACCTACTTACCTGAAAATCTAATTTAATGGGAACCTAAGAATAACTTTAAGGGCTGATCCACACCTCGAGTGTGAGGACAGGATATTTGCCGTTTTGCTAAGGCAGAAAAGGATGGTGTCATCCTTAGCCCACCCCAAATCATCTTAGAAAGGGCTCCCCAACTGAGGATTCTTATTTTGCATCAAAAATAGTGGTTTCTTTTCTTCTGCTAATGAAACAGGCCAGTCTCTTGCTGCACCTCATTTCATCTTACACAACTCCACTCCAGGTGGCTGGTGTGTGTTCTGGCAGGCAATTCCAATAGTCCCTACTCTATGACTTCAATGACCTTTTGTCTTGGGCTGCTTGGCTGCCTGCCATGAAGACATGGGTCTTTATTTTGTTTTTATGTTTTGTTTCATATTCAATAGTGGAGGAGTGAAATGCTGGCTATTTTTGCTTGTATTTAACAGGTTCAGCAGGAGGAGGATGAAAAACTGAAATCAGCAAGAATTTTGTTGTTTCTCCTTGAAGACCAAGGGGACAGAGAGAACAGTAAAAATCTTAATGCTTTTCCCCCCTAACATATCTCCAAATATGTGCCTGAAGAAGAGAGAGAAACTGGCACATATTTTGCTAGTATGGAAGGAAAGAAAGAAGCAGGGTTAACTATGATCAGACAGAACATCAAGCCAATACTGTGAGCAAAGTTAAGGAAGTGGGTTGAAATCTAGAAAAGGATTTCATAAGTCAGCATTATTTATGCATGGGAGGCAAGCGAAGAAATTAAATGGAATCAACATAAAACATTTGTAGTGCCACAGGCTTCTGCCCAAATCAATCACACCAATATTTAAAATCTTATTTAGGCTGCATCACAAGGTTTGGTATCATGATCTGACCACTTAAAACTGTTTTCATTAATTCAGTAAGCATTAGACTACATAGCAACACATGCTTTGCTTATTATCTTGTGCTATTTTTAATTTCTACCCTTCAATTCAATTTTATGCAATGTGTGCACCAGGCGTCAAAAAGTATTTAATAAAACATTCAATTTATTTATTGAATTTATATAGCCCCATCTGACTTACACATGATTCTGAGTAGCATACACCATTAAAATTCACTCAACCACTTCTCAAAAGTTTGCTATAGGAACTTAGTGACAAAAGAAAACAATAGCTACCTTGGTACATCTTGTTAAATTATAATATAAATAATTTTCACTTATTGTGAACCTATATTCTTTCACTTGGATGGCTGAACAACCCTTCATTGTTCCAATCATTGTTTATTCAGTGTTATATGTGAAACAAGAACTCTGCTTATTCCTCTCTTAACAAGATTGAGACATAAGCCTTTTTAAAAAGTAGCTGTTTGAAGAGATACAACACATAATTCTTACTTCTGTTTGCTTTGTACCAAACAAGTCATACAATCAACTATTGTCTTTTTATAATTTTGGCTTACTTTGACTTTTGTGCCAAGCTTTTTTGAACTATGTTTATTGGGAGACAATTCTGCATGTACACCACCAATGTACAGTATACCACCAATATATACTCTACACTTCTCCTTAATAAGACTAAAAATACGAATACTGGGTGTCTGTATGTTAGAAAGAAAAGACCTAAAGCCGGGCATATTGTGGATTTGTCTTTCCTGGGGATCATTGTTGTGGCCACACCCTCCAAATCGAACATCTTGTACAACTAGTGACCCTGTGTCTGAAAAAGTATTTTATTTTCCAGGGTGTTATTTACGAACAGATCAAAGGGACACCAATGGGTTCTTTCATTTCGAATTCATTGTGGAGGCGGTCCTGCAACACTTAGAAATTGTAGTTATGGCCAAGTACCGCCCAAAGCTCTGGGTTAGATATGTGGATGACACATTTGTGGTTATTAAAAACAGGATAGTGCCAATTTTATGGACGAGCTGAACTCAGTCTATCTGGACATCCGTTTCACCACTGAGGAGGAAGCCAACAGCTCTCTTGCCTTTTTGGATGTACTAGTCAGCCATCAATCTAATGGCACTCTCCATATGACCATTTACCGCAAGCCAACCCACATGGACAAAACCCTGCATTACAGGAGTAACCATCCCGTGGCACACAAAATCAGTTGCATTTGGACATTATTTGGACGGGTCAGCTCACACTGCAATACGGTTAGGGCCAAAGTCAAGGAGAAGAACTATCTATACCATATATGCAGGCTTAACGGCTACCCTGCTGAATTTGTTAGGAGATACAGCAGGACACACAAATCTCGAAGTAGCCAACCAGATAACATATCAGCAATGCTGACCACATGGACGACACTCCCGTATATTAATGGAGTGTCCGAGGCTACTGCACGGTTGTTAGCCCCTTACAATATCAATGTCGCCCATAGACTGGACCAAACCCTGCGTGCCAGGCTAATACATCCTAAAGAGTTACTCCCCAACAAAGAAAGATCGTCAATTATATATAGAATTCAATGTAAAAATTGCCAACAAAGTTACGTTGGGGAAACAACTAAGAGCCTCAAAACCAGGCTCCATGAGCATGAGTTGGTGATCAGGAGACAAGAACAATGTTCACAGGGGTGGGCACATATGGCTAGTCACAACCATATGTTTGATTTTGCCAACGCTGAGGCCATAGCCCAGGATAACACCAAGGGCAGCCGGTTGCTCAAGGAGGCCTGGCTATCCGATGAAAACTCCATTAACCATCATATAGACCAGACATGTCAAACACAAGGCCCGGGGGCCGGATCCGGCCCACAAAGTGGTTTCATGTGGCCCGCAAAGCCATCCTGGAAACAGTGAGTGAACGGCCCCCACTGCCTTGGCACTTGCCCTGGTCCCATCTCCTTTTGCCAGAGACCCTCAGATCTGTCCCACTCCTGCCCAGGCCCCCATAGGCACCCTTGATGTGAACGATGTAGAGCTGGCCATGCCCACCCAGTAGGCCATACGCACTCTAGCCATGCCCACCCAGCAGGTAACGCCCACCCTGGCCACACCCACCCGGCCCCCTGAGGGAAACTGCAATGCTGATGTGGCCCTCAATGAAATTGAGTTTGACACCCCTGATATAGACCTTTTACCTGCTTACCAGATGCTCAGGGGATGGGAGGAATGATGCTATGACTTAAGACTCTTTACAGGACCTGAACAACGCTGCTACAGGCAGAACAACAGCGATCCTTGGGAAGGATGAATCTTCAATGTGCCCTGTGTCAGACTTTGGGACATGCCCTGTATTAGATCCTGATTTGGAGGGCGTGGCCACAGCAATGAACCCCAGGAAGGATGAATCCACGACATACCCGGCTTTAGGTCTTGAGACGGAGGCTCGGGGTCGACCAAAGAAGGGGGGAGGTACAAAACAACTGCGGCTGGGTAATTGGCTCCCTGATGTGTATACACTTACCAGGGGAGCAACCATGAATAAGAAAACAACTTTTGATCCTGCAAGCACACGAAGAAATGCGGGACATTTAGAAATGCCACGGCCGTTTGAAGTCAATAGACCAGTGACCCGCTCAATGAGCAGGGTGCAAAAGCAGCCGGCTATATAGGCAAACTCCCAGATCTCCTATTCTTACTCTGACGTAGTCAGCAGTTTGGCTGACGAAAGCTAAGTGTTTTGCATATTAAACAGTTTATTTTTCTATCCTGGTGCTTGATTCTTTTCTTTCTAACACTCTACACTTAATAAATTAATCCACTATCTGTTCTTTGATACGAATCTTTTATATCATGTATCAGAATAGAAAAATTAAATATGAGCAATCTAGATTAAAATCAGTTTATTATATTGAGATGACGCAATATGTTTATTATTAATAGGCAGGCTATGTAAACCCAATACTGTATATTGATTTTAATCACAACCATTTAATTATTTTATTTAATTTTTTATGCTAACCATCTCCCCCATAAGGTGACTCTGGATGGCTTAATTAACCAACCATGATTAATATGCCTTTATTAATATAAACTACAACCAATTTGATTCATATATCACATTAAAACAAACCAAATGAACCACATCATGGTTTATTGTGATGTGTACATTCAGTCATTGTATATTTTTTAGGCTGATAGTTAATTGGGTGGAATACAAAAATTATCTTTAAGCATTTCTTCTGTCCATATGTACAGTACCACAAATTGTAGTCACTAAAATTTATATACACTTTTATGAATTATAAACTTTTGTGGAACTTGAAAATAAAATATCATAGCTGAAGCCATTTTTAAGTTACTGATAAATACCTCAAAATCAGTTTAGTTTTACATCAAAAGTCTCAGAGCATTTGATTAATCTACTCATCTATATCACCCAATTTGAAAATATAAATTAAATTTGTTTACCAAATATGTTAGAACATCATTATTATTATTTTGGTTGCAGTACAGATGGATACTTTAAGTTAGACTCCTTGGGTTGGTATTGTAACAAGCATAAACAATTAAATGGGAAGGAGAAGATGCGTAACTATGCAAGTATGCAAAGCTAAGTATTTACATAGGCAAACCAGTATGTCCAGATTATCTCATACTGGGATGATGGATACTTTAAAAGCTAGAAGAGCCACTGTATAATTGCATTTTTAGTATCCAGTAAATAAATACAACATAAAGGTAAAGGTAAAGGTTCCCCCGCACATGCGTGCTAGTTGTTTCTGACTCTAGGGGCCGGTGCTCATCTCCGTTTCAAAGCCGAAGAGCCAGCGCTTGTCCGAGGACGTCTCCGTGGTCATGTGGCCGGCATGACTAGATGCCAAAGGCGCACGGAACGCTGTTACCTTCCCACCATAGTCGTCCCTATTTTTCTACTTGCATTTTTACGTGCTTTCGAACTGCTAGGTTGGCAGAAGCTGGGACGAGTAACAGGTGCTCACTCTGTTACGCGGCACTCAGGATTTGACCAGCCAAACTGCCGACCTTCTGATCGACAAGCTCAGCGTCCTAACCCACTGAGCCACCAACATAGACAGCAACTATTTTAGATATCACTTTTTGAAATACAGTTTCCAAATCTAAGTTAAAAAGCACAAACTCACTCTAAGTGAACAGATGTTCTTGTAAAAGTGCTTACAGCAAAAAACCTAGTTGAATTCAAATGATTAATAAAAAAGTCTTACAGCTAGCAGATCTAAATTACAGGATTGTTTTTAAAAAATATAACAAAGCATAAAAATCACCAAAATTTAAAGTAGTACAGAGAAAATTTAGGAAAAAATATGTAAGGTGTCAACATGTTTGAAATAGATTGACCAGTTATATTTTAAAAAACAAGAGACTATTTCTGCTTTCAGCATATGACAAAAAGAAAAGATTAAGAAAGTGAGAGTTTAGGATTGAAGCCTAATGGTAAAATATCAAGCTCTGTAGTGGGGGACATAACTAATTTAGGAACAAGGCATCTAGGAACTTCAATCAGTTTCAGTATTTCATAAAATCTAATAAATTTTATAATTACTCTGAGAGTTTATAGCAAAGTAAAGATTTATACATATTGGATACAGCTGAGCTTTTTCTTGCTATAAGGAGTTTTGACACTTAGAGAATTATGGATACTACATAATTTACATGCACACCATAAAGTTGTAGTCAAGGCTTCAAGATACACTTCTATTAAAGATTAAGAGAAACATGTACAAATTTAAGCATTAAGTTAAAAGACAGACCTTTTGACTTAATCTCTTGCTAACTCTTCTATTCAATCATTTGTTCTTTATTGGACTCTGACTTTATTATTGGCAGATACTGAGATAGGGACAATGACCAAACAAATTAACTACTCATTCAAACTACTTCTACCATAAAAATAATTTTATTACATGATCCTGCAATGCTGCCTTATAGATTTTTAATACATCTTTCTTTTTCTATCAATATCAAAAATTATCACCATTCAATTGTTTTACTGAAGGAAAAATTCATGTAAAAGTAAACATCTGGGAGCTTTCTCCAAATTGATGTTGCCTAAAGGATTGTGGAGCTTGAAATCAACATTCATTCATTCATTCATTCATTCATTCATTCATTTGAAGGATTTGTAATGGCCACCTATCTTAAAACACAACCTCTGGTTGGTTCACAATATAGGGTGAAACATTTTTTAAAAAAGAAATTTGTTTGGAGTTTAGTGCAATATGATATGGAAGTAATAAAATACAGCTAAAGTCCTTATCCTATGGTATTAAAGCCAACATTCAAGTACAAGATATAATGAGGTATGGAATATATTATAATATATATAATATATTATGGCTAAGGAAGAAGTGTAAAGCTTACAATTAAATTCATATTGTGCTGAACAAAAAACTGCAGACTTGCAACATAGAAAGGGAGATAAAGTCAGTGACAGTATCTGACAGAGAAAATTATACTACTAAATTGCATTGTAAGAATAATATAGCCCTTTGTTAAAGAAATACAAAAGACTAGTAAGCTTTCAAATATGATTCTTAAAAATGGAAAAGTTTAAAGTTAAATACCTTCATGACAAAGGAAAGGTACTATCCAAAGTGTGACAGATTGACATTTGTTATGGATTGCTGTTGATTAAGCAATTTAAAAAACAGTATTTTCTCTTATAATAAACACATTGGTTTTCAGCATTATAAAAAAATTAAAGAAATTTAGTTGCAGAGGAAAATTAAGAACTAATTTCTTTTGCAAAGAAACATGTAGGTGAACTTTCAGATTTGTATCAATTGATCAAATAACTTGGCAATTAGTAGCAAGAAAAATGCCAATTCCAGAATATAATTTACAATGTAATATTTACATAATTTAATGGTGTTTATGTTCCAGCTGGCTACTGAATTAAATCACAAACCTTTTTTAAAAAACAAGCATGTTTGATACTTATTCAGGAAACAATAAACTTGTGCTCAGAATAATACATCTAATTTGAAATATATTTTCTTACCAAAGGAAAAACTGTATATCTGAAGTTCTTGTGCAGTGGACCAACCAGTTTTAAAACACTGAAGAGGTTTCTTGGGAAGTGACAATTCTAAATGCATCATGTACATGCATAACATTCACAAAAGCTCAGTAATCACAAATTGCCACTTATATCCAAGGTAAACATGAATGCTACAAGCTGGCCTCTTTTCTAGCCATCAGTTAAGAAAGCAGGTAATGAGTGGCCCAAAAGGAAGTGATTAATACATTCTCGCATTACCCTGATGGGGACAGTGAATAGACATATTAGGAAAACAAAGAGATATGGAACAGTTGTTTTAGCAGAATGGCTTCAAGAAGGGGTAAGCAAGATAAGTGAACATTACTAACTTCATTTTATACATGCAAGTTGTCCTGATTTAAGTGTAATGAGAAGCAATTAACATAACTGCAAATAGATTCTGCTTAAGTCAGTATCACTTTGTGCTTACAGCAACCTTATCTCAAGTTGATGCTCTCAGGGTAGACAGGTGTATCTATCTCATAATAATTGAATCAGAAGCACCCATGTTGTTTTGAGGCAATAGGAGCCAAAGACCAAACAAGTGCAAGGTGCCAAGTTTGGGAAAGCTGTGTAGAGAAATTAGAGAACTTAGGAAAAAGAAAGAAAAGAAAGTAGACAGAGCCAAAGGTATCACCTAAAATAACACACTTCCCCATCTCAGGTGCAGATGTACACATCTAGCTTTTACCTTCTGTCCCAAGAAACCTGTTCCAAATTTTAGAGGTTTCATGACTTATACATATTCAGCAGTGTGCCACATCACCATTTATGCTCACTAAGAACCAAAGTGCAACATATCCATGTAAAGCCCATGTAAGCCAGGATTCTGTTTCCAGAATGGTTAACCAGACACCTGCTCAAATAAATGGTGATTTTTCCAGAAATGGTTTTATCCTCTTTTCCCAAAGCCTTTGAACTATGGTGCTGGAGGCGACTATTATACATCCCATGGACTGCAAAAATAACAAAGAAGTCCTAGACCGAACCTCACCAAAAATATCACTTGAAGCCAAGATCATTCATTCGAAAAGTCAATAATGCTGGGCGTGATCCGTGGAAAAATGAAAAGAGGCTGCTCTAGTACCTGCTGGCTGGCTACATTTAAAGGATGACACCGGGATGATCATGGCAGATCTGAAGGAGGCGGTGTGAGACAGAGGGGCACAGAGAGTGCTGATCCATAGAGTGGCCAAGGGTTGCACATGACTAAATGGCTGATGATGACACATGGCCATCAAAAGAAGAGTGAATTAGAATATATAACTTAATCTTACATGGACTATCAAGATTACTACTGATAATTAGTCAGAATTAAACAGATTATTTGTGTGCCACTTACAGAATTCTAAGCAATAATACTGTAATATCCAAACACTAGGAATAAATATCAATATTACTAAACTTTGTTTAATGTTTCCAGTTTTAGATTCCTAAATCACATCAGCTTCATATTTTGCATGTTTCAAATTTTAAGCAAAATTACTTTTTTTTTTAATCTAGATAAAAAAACTCGATAAAAATTTGGGTGACGAATATCATTGCTCTCACATAAAAATGTGAAGCTTTAGTTATCCATTTGAAAGACTAAGATACCCATTTAGAGGAACAGGAAGATTCGAATAGGTTTAATAGCATCAGATCAGCAGGATTTCAGAATTTTATTTAGAATATAGTTCAATTCAGGACAAAGACAGGTTTTCTTTGTCCAGGGAAAGAAATTTCTGTTGTTTGTTGTAGCATCCCCCTCAGGTATCTACTCCCTTCGTATCGCCTTGGCAACAGATAGAAACCCAACAACTGGGGAAGAAATGAAATGGGCTTACCTGGAGTTCACCTTGCGGCATATTCACACACAGTCCCTACTTATTAAAACAAGACATATCACACTAGTGTCTGAAAAGCTATTGCTCAATTTGCTTCAGCAGCTGTCTCCGGCTTATATCCTAGCACAAGAATAAAACTGGAGGCTATTACCACACATTTTGCTGGATGTGGGATTGCATCCTGAACAACTAGTCTGAAGGAAACTAGAGTTTTAATCTGAAGAGGTCTCCGGGCTGATTCCCACACAATCCTGGTGTTCAAGTTACACAGGGGATGGGGTGTGGTACTGAGCTGTCGATAGACCCTGATGCACAAGAAAGGGTGTGAATGAATAAATGTATATGCCTAAGGCATACTCTCACAACCCCATTGTATTAATAAGCTGTGCACCTGTGTTGTGCACAAACTAACACTGAGAACTACTTTACATAGAAAAGTAGATGTATCAGTATAAAGTCCTAGAGAGGAATTGAGAGGTACAGATTTCTTTATGTGTGAACCAGAAATACAAACAGAGTAAGCCATTTCTACATCCTGATGCTTTCTCTGAGAAAATGTGAATCCAACAGAAAGGTGAAGAAAGAATATCAGAAGCATCTAAAGAAGTACCACTGCAAGAATAGTTGCTGAACTGTAAATTCACCTAGGCCTAGGGTCTCCAACGTAAGTCCACCAGGCAACCACAGGCAAACAGAGATATTTCTAAATATAAATTAGAAATTTGCAGAACTTCAAATAACTTACAATTAACACTATAAAAATCCAGTTATATCTAAAAACAGCAAGTTTCTAAGAAATCCACATTCACATCCATGATAATAAAAAAACATATATCATCACAATGGATAAAAAATATAATTGACTGGAATTCACATTCTAAGACAAAGTTCTATATAATAATGATGCTACAATCTTACAACACAATGCTCAGATGTCACTATGTCAGTGTTTAATAGCCACATAATAATTTCTCTACAAAAAAGGGAGATTGAGCAACTACCCACAAATACTACAGCAGCAAATTCTGCAGCATGGACGACATTTGAAAGACTGTTTTGTTTTCCTTAAAAATCAAACACGAATGTTTATTGTATTTGGAACACAAAAACACAGACCTTTTATATGTTTAGGAAACCTAAATTATTTCTAGCTTCCCCTTTAATGTAGAACATGCAATATGGCAGTTTACTGCTTCTCTTTTGCAATCACAATATTCATCCCTGGTATCCAATCCACTGCTGAGACTTTCAATTTCTTCAGGCCTTAGATCAGGGGTGTCAAACTGCCAGCCCGGCCCATGGGCCAGATGCATCACAACAAAACTGCGCCCATCCCATTGCCAGCAATGGGGAAAAAGCTCCGATACATCACGCGACGTCACGTGACGTCGCGAGTTTGACACCCCTGCTTTAGATCAAAACATTGGGTTCTCTGCCAAATAGTATGTTTTTTATGTCAGCTAACATAACTGAAAATAATCAGGGACATACTTTATTCCAGAAACTGGAATAAGCACACTGTTGTTTTTTGAGTTACAACTTGATAGCCATAATGACACATATCTTACAACTGTAAACTTTGGGCTCACACTCTCCTATGTCCCAACAAGTGAATAGTCAATATTGGATAGAAGCCAAACCATTTCTCTTCCTTTATGGCTGAATTTAAATTATGTACCATTAGTGCCTGACAGGGACATCAGTGCTAAATCATTGAAGCAGAAGAAATTTCAAAATCTAGAACAAGCTTGATACATTTCATGAGAACATGAAAAGTTGTTACTGAACATTTTTATAAATCAATCCAAACATGCACAATACATCTTAATAATTAAACTTAACGCCTTACTAACAGCTAAAATGCAATTTTAAAGTATCCTTAAAGCCCTTAAACTCTTTATAGATTAAGAAAAAAACACATTTTTTCAGACCTCATTTTCCAATCTTAAAGAAGTTTGTGGTCTAAGTTTTTAAAAGTGTGGGAATAGGCACATGCAAATTAGGAATAAAACTACTTTATGTTTAGGAGACCACCCAGGTGAGGGCTGTCCCCTATGCCACAGCAAGTTGATCATTTAAAAAAGAGGTTAATCTAAGTTCATCCCAGTTTCCATTGGATTAACAGTAATAATATCTGAGATTAGAAATTTAAGAGAATAGCAGGTACCTTATATTTAAGGCCTGTTTGATTAAGCCTCCCCCCCCCAAAAAAAAACAACTATAAGGAGAATCCTGCAGTAAGAAAATTCCCTGTACATTGCATACATCTCAGATCAGTGGTGATAATGTGAAATGCCCTTGCCTTTATTTCTCTCCTAGGCACTAGCTGATGCTATTATTATGATGATGATGTTATTAAGCTGCTTGCTTCGTTTCTGGACAAATCCTAAAAAAAAACAACGTGGGGAGGAGACCAATTAAAAATAACAAGCTCACTAACAGCCAGAGTCGAAGTGAGATCAGAGGCAGTCATCCCTGAAATCAAGATACAGTATAAGGCGAGGCGCTGCTGTGGGCTGCAGCGAAGATCGTCCTCGCCCCCCCCCCCCGGAGAGAGAGAGATGCTGACGCCAAAGTTACCCGCCTGTCGATTGCAGTGGCAGAAACAGCCACAGAGATGGTGGATGTGGCGATAAGGGGTCTCTTTCCCCCATAGGAGACGGTACCCCCAGCAAGAGCCATTTTCTAATCACCCCTGTTCCAACCAAACGCAGCCCCCCCCCCCCGCTTTCCTGTCTCCCACCTGCCCGGCCTGCTTCTTCCTGCGGGGCGCGAGGTTCTCTCCCCCACCCCCACCCACCTCCCGCCGCCGGGCAAGGCTTCCCTCTCACGGGCCGACCCCGGAGCAGCTTCTGCCTGAAGAAAGCCCATTGTTTCCACGGCTGCGCCTCGCTTGCTGTGGCTGCTGCCTCAAGAGCCTTGGCCTTCCTCTCTCCCGTCTCCGCCGAAAGCGCTCGGGGCTCCCGCGGGCACCTTGCGACACCTCCCGGGAGGGGGTTGCTGTGGCGGCGGGAAGGTTGTGGCTCCTTCTTCTACTTCCAAGGGGGCCTCCGGTCTTTTGTAATCCAGAAGCGGCATCCCGCCTTTCCAGCCGCAGTCCGAGGGAAAGGCTGACGGGGCGGCTACGGAGAACTTACCCGGGGATACCCAACGGCTCTCACCTCAAGCTTACCCCTCACCCCCTTCCTTCGCTCCCCCCCGCTTTTAGTTCCCAGGAGCAAGAGAGGGGCTAAGCCTGCCTTTCGGCTTCAGAGCCCCGCGTTTCTCCCCCCCCCCCCCCGCTTCTCCCAGAATATGTGAAGAGGAGAGGAGAACCTGGAGGGCGCTTTTCCTTCCCTCCTCTTCTTTTGGCCCCTCTCTACACGCAAAGGGGTGTGTGTGTGTGTGTGTGAGAGAGAGAGAGAGAGAGAGAGAGAGAGAGAGAGAGAGAGAGAGAGAGAGAGAGAGAGAGAGAGAGAGAGAGAGAGAGAGAGAGAGAGAGAGAGAGAAGAAGAAGAAGAAGAAGAAGCCGTAGCCTTGCCCAACACAGCGCCGGACTGCACCTTCTTCCCTCACGCTCAGGCAGCCCAGGAGAACCTGGAGGGCGCTTTTCCTTCCCTCCTCTTCTTTTGGCCCCTCTCTACTCGCGAAGGTGTGTGTGTGTGTGTGTGTGTGTGTGTGTGTGTGTGTGTGTGTGTGTGTGTGTGTGTGTGTGTGTGGAGAAGAAGCCGTAGCTTTGCCCAACACATCGCCGGACTGCACCTTCTTCCCTCACGCTCAGGCAGCCCAGTCCAAGCCGTGAAAGTACCGCTTCTGCCAAGCTCGAGGTCTACCACTTCTGTAGGAAGGCCAGTCTTTCGGAAACCGACACAGCGAAGAAGAAAACGAGGAAGCGAGAAATGGGACCAGCGTCCGCTTGTGCCTCGACGGCGGCTTCTGTCGTGAATGTTTGACTGAACATTCATTCTCTCTCTCTCTCTCTCTCTCTCTCTCTCTCTCTCTCTCTCTCTCCCTCTCTCCCTCTCTCCCTCTCCCTCTCTCTCTGTGTGTGTGTGTGTGTGAGAGAGAGAGAGAGATTTGAAGGAGAAGTGGAGTAAAAGGCGAGTTCTAATAATAATAAACCTTTATTGTCAAAGTACAACATGTGTACATTGAGATTAACTGAGCCTCCCCCCGTGCTCTCTCCCCCCAACACACAGTGACAACAAACCCTCCATCCCACCACACTATGTGAACCAACTACACCACACACCGGCCTCCCAAGTCAATTCTGCATAAGATTATGTCCCATTTTAAAAGCCTAACAGCCCACGGATAAAAGCTATTTTTCAGCCTGTTGGTACGGCTGGCTATATGATTGATTACAAAGGCAAAGGAGTTAAAAGATGCCGGACTGGCGAGAATCTTGTCTTAATTTGATCGGGGGAGGGGGAGAGAGAAAGAAATCTAACCGAAGCCAACGATCCCCTTTTCATTCGAAGCAAACACACACGATCGCCTTCTTCCTCCCGAAATCCACTTCCATTTCGGCCCCCCCCCGAATGGTTTTACCTTTCCCCGAGAAGAGGGCTCTCCCGATCCCATCGGGCGTGATTTCAAACGCCCGAGTTAGCACACCTGCTGACTCGGATGATGGGAACTGTAGTAGATAAGAGGCACCGAGCTGGCAGGGCGATGTTTCCAACCCTGGAAGGGAGGCAAAGCGAGAGGAGAGAGAGGGGAAATCGGATGCCGAGAAAGCCGGCTGGCGGCTCCCTCTTCTTCAGCGGCCTCTTTTCTCGCCAAGCGAACGGCGAAGGAGCCGCGGCCCCGAGGATCCCAGTGCAGGGCGCGAGGCAGAAAAAGGACGTCTTAAAGCAGGGGTCTTCAAACTTGGCCCTTTTATGACTGGTGGACTTCAACTCCCAGAATTCCTCAGCCAGCAAAGCTGGCTGAGGAATTCTGGGAGTTGAAGTCCACCAGTCATAAAAGGGCCAAGTTTGAAGACCCCTGTCTTAAAGTCTTCGTTGACCGCCACAGATCAGCCCATGCGATCCGGACCTCCGACCTGTTGGAGGAGGACGACTCCCCCTACCCCCGCCCTGCCGGCAGCCAGCCCCTCCAGCTGCGCCCGGTGGGCACCGTAGTCTAGAGACATCGGCAGCTGCGCTTCCAATACACCGAGCCGAGAAACGTAAAGTCCGAGTGTAGAAAACCTGGACCGACCGACCTACCTGCCTGCCAGCCGGGGCTCCGCGACCGAACCCGCAGCGTCCGGACGCCGAGCAGGCGGACTCCTCAAAGCCTCCGGACGCCACCGCTGCCCTCGCCGCCACCTCTTCGGCTGGCCAGGATTAAGCCGGACAAGGCGGAGACGCTGCGCAAGCGCAACGTTAGGCGGGGCTGTTTCAGGTAGCAGCAGCAGCAGCAGCCTACTCGTCAAGTAGCAATTAAGGGCGGAAAGGCGAAGCGCTCGCCGCGCTCCGGGGGTGTGTTGAGAGGTCCCTCCCGCCCTTTGCGTTCGTCCCCGCTCTTGTGTCCACGAATCGCGAAAGTCGGAGGGTCAGAACCAGCCAGCGCCTTTGCCCAGCAGCTGCAGCAACAACAACAACCGAGGCTTGGAGAGTAATCGCATCAAACCCCCAAAGAGCTTACCGTCCGTCCGACTGGGCGTGCGGAGAATTGTACTGCACCTGCCCTCCTCCCGCCGGCACTCCCTTAGGAAACGGGAGTGCAGCAGGTAGTCCTCGACTTACAACAGATCGTTTAGTGACCGTCCAAAGTTGCAACAGCACTGGTCAGAGTGGCACTGAACAAAAGTGACTAATGACCATTTTTCACGCTAATGGCTGTTGCATCTTCTCTGTGGTCATGTGATTGACATGCTTGACAGCTGACTCACATTTTTAACCATTGCAGTGTCCAGGAGTCACGTGATTCCCTTTTGTGGCCTTCAGACAAGCAAAAGTCAACAGGGAAACCAGATTCACTCAACAACCGTGTTACTAATATAAGAACTACGATGACTCACTTAACAAATGTGGTGAGAAAAATTGTAAAATGGGGCAGGACTCACTTAACAAATTTCTCGCTTAGCAACATAAATTTCAAGGTCAATTGTAGTCGTAAGTTGAGGACTTCCTGTCTGTAGTCCTAGAGCTGTGTGAGAAAGGTTTATTCTTTTGCATTATGCAGTCCCTGCCTTTACCTGCTGATTCTGTGATGTGCAAAAAACAAAAACAAAAACCCAAAGTGGATCCTAGCAGATACAGAGGAGTCCCCATTTTAATTCTTTTCCGATATTTTAATTAATTGATCTTTTTTTATTCAAGGCAGTATGGCTAGGTTCCTAGGAGTTTCTTAAGTATCTAAAAATTTTCTCCCCCTCCCACAGACTCTGGGCCTTTGGGCCTCTGACTTCTGTAAAGAAAGGGGAAAAAAAGGAAGAATAGGGTACAAATGCTGTTGGATAAGGTGAGACTAAGGAAGGGATTCCTTGAACAACTTGTCAGGAAGCCTTTAAAGTCCTAGAAGGGCCTGGGGCAAAGAGCAGGCTTGGAACCTCAAAGATCATAAGACAATCTGATGCCCTCAAATCCCTCTTGTGGACATCCATCTAAACCTTTTCTAAGAGGTGGATACAAAATCTAGCACACAAAGATCAAGTCTCTGTGGGAAAGCAAGTCTCCTGTGACCCCCTTTAGTTAATATTAAAAGATTCTGGATTTGAACAAAATGCTAAATTGAAACACAACTGTCTGGTTAGCGGGTCACTGTTTAAGACAAATGTAATGTGTAACGGACAATAGGCAGGATTCTCATGTTATGCCAAGGTATAGTGAAGTTTGTTTTTGCCACAGTCTTTAGCCTAATATAAGCCTAAATGGTTTGATTCAGTTACCTGCGGAACCAGCTTAATTCTACAAGCTATTAAGGGCTAACATTTTGTGAAAATACTGCTTCAATGTGATATAGTTACTGGTCCATTAAAATAATGGTTTGTTCAACAATTCATAATGGATAGAATTACATATTACACTAAGACAAATCTAAATGTATTACATTATGGTTTAGTGCAATATAATGCAACATAGGAACTACTCTAAAAGAACAGATCAAACTTACTATCCACATGAAACTTTGTTGGAGAGTCATTTGAATTGAATCAACACTCCATCTAAGAAATACTCTATCTCACCTAGTCTAATATTCTGTGGTTGTAACCATAATGCTAATGTAACGAAGTATGGTTAGCATGCCACATTGGCTATGATTATCCAACCCAAGCAAACGGGAACTATATCACACAGGGAGCAGAAAAGCTTACCTGGTAATACTGGATTAAAGTTTCTGATGTTGAGGGCCTAGATATAAGAAACCATTTTGCACTTAGTTGGACTCAATTGGTGTGAATGAAAGAAATCCTCCGTCCGCTTTACTTATTTGTAAGGTCAGAATCCATTCTGCTTGTTTGGGCATCACAGAGTTGAAGCTATTACTGCTGGTGAATTTTCTTTAATGGGTACTTCGAAAAGATAATTCTTCAAAACAGGACAAGAAATACTTTTATCAGGAAAAAGATAGGGGTTTTTTTCTAGCCTCCAGGAGGGTTGGTTTTCAACTTCCCAAATGCCCTAGCGCATTGTGGCATTGAGTTGTCCAGCATTTAAGAATAAAATTGGCAATTATCCCGCAAGAAGAAAGCAAAAGAGGCAAAAAATTCAAAAGTAAGGATTTGAATGTGAAAGAGAAAAATGCGGTAATTTCTCAAAAATAAACAAATACAATAGGTTAAAAATTGCCTAATGTGAAGATTAATTGTGAGTTTTGATACCTACTAAGGCAGTTGAGCAACAATTTAAATTCTAATTAAGATACATTCTTGACATTCCACACTTTTTACTCAATCATCCTTATACATGCATAAAATAAATGCCTTTGAAATATACAGGGATGAAGGGATCATTAGACCAAACTTGTGCCAGAGGCAAACCCCTTAGAGAGGAAGATTTTTCTATTACCATCGGTCTATGGGTATATCAGTGGCGTAGCATGGGTTGTCAGCACCCGGGGCAAGGCAAGTAATTTGCGCCCCCTAACCCGTGGATTTTAGCACTCGAGTCTCTTCCACTAGCTCAGGAATTCTGGGAGTTGAAGTCCATGAGTCATAAAAGAGCCAAGGTTGCCTACCCTTGAGTTAGGTTCAAGGCAAAAAAGGGTCTCTGGAGAAGAGGGAAAATGCTAGTTTAAAACTGAAACAAGGCAACTTTAAGGTGCCTCAGCTGTGATTTAGGATGAGACAAAGAGAGGACATGGCGTTGAAAATGGTTAATGGGGCATGTTTGTTCCACTCTTAGTGGATGTCAAGATAAACCCCACGAGAGAATGACCTTACAACAGATGTGAATAGGCTTGGACTACGTTTGTAGATTGAGTGCATACATCACATGGAGCGATGATGGGCTTCATCAAGATTTATGATCCCACAATTGGCTAGTTTTCTCCATCTTGTCCTAAACCCTGGATACCAACCACGGTTTATGGCTTAGCATGAGGTGTGGGGTGACCCAACATGTTAGGCAACAAACAATGACTTCCAACTTACAATGCCTCAGCTTCCCAAGGTTATTCCAAAGCCGGAAAAGCCAACCAACCCACCCTGCAGCTTTGCCTGCTTAGGCTGAACCCCAGGAGTTCATACTTGCTGTGGTGCCTGACCTATTTTCTGCCCAGACGCTGCTTATCCAAGCCAAGCCACCTCCTTCTCTTTGGCACCTCGCCCCAAAGATTCGCCGGACTGGCTGGAAACTCTCGCTGCTGGCAACGTGTGTCGGGGGGGGGCGTCCCAATCGCCTCCTGCAGGGGGAACTGAGTGGCCGCAGAGAGTCAATACGGCAGGAGGAGGAGGAGGAGCAGCAAGCAGCCGCAGGTGCGGCGGCTGCAGTTGTTAGCTTTACCTCCGGGAAAGGAGGAGACGGGGGCGGGAGCTGGGTCGGGGGGGGCGGGCTTGCAGGTTGAGAGCCAAGCGGAGGAGAGCCGCGGCGGGAGAAAGAGAGGGAGGCGAGACGCCGCCAAGCCTCCCCACCCCCACCCGAGAAAGGAGGCGATCCGCAGCCGCGAGAGGACGGGATCCCGCTCTGGCTGGGCGCAGCAAATGCGGTTGCTTTCTACGCTCCGCCCACTTGCTCGCTCCTCCGACCCTCGGTGAAGCGGAATCGTCCCCCTCCGGTGAGCTTAATGGGCGCCCCCCCAGATGTTGCGCCCGGTGCGGCCGGCCCCCCCTGCACCCCCCACGCTACGCCACTGGGGTATATATAGAAGACTCATCTGAAACAGACTATTGCACAAGTTCTGTTCCTGGCTGCTGTTTTCTTCCTGCCGTTTTCAGCCACTGTTTTCACTAAGAATTTGTGCTTTGTTGCGTCTTGAACTTCTTTCTGTTTCTTTTTCTCCTTTCATTGTCTTCATGTCAGATTTCTAAGATGGCGGCGCCTGGAATGGCTGCGGCTGCATTGGCTCTTGAAAGCGAATAGTTTTGGGAGGGATAGTAAGGGCTATAAGCCACATGATCAGGAAGATTTTAACATGTTTGAGCAACATGGTGGAACTAAGGTAACATACGACATACGACCGACAATCTTTGCTGGCCTGGCGAGTTTCTAGTTGTTTTGGAACTGTTGGTGAGACCGTTAAAAGTCGTTGGCGCTGTTTGAATTTGTTCTGCCAGCAGCAAGATCTGACTGCTGGTCCAGTGATGGATTCTACTGCAAATCAGGGCTGTTTCCAGAGGAGGCAGAGAGGACCTGGAGCTTATGGAGCGAAGGAACTGGATGAGGCTGTCGGCAGGCCCAGTGGAAGAGAGAGAGGCTTTTGGAGGAGTTGGTGGCGGCGGCAGCAGCGTGCTCCAGGGGCGAAAAGAAGCAAGGCCTCTTTAAGGAAAGGGTGGAAGAGTCAGGATCAGAAAAAGGAAAGAAGGCGAGGTTGTCAGAATACAAGCTAACTTGAGGGCTAATCCACATGGAGCCCCATTTCCATCTGTCCTGTTTGCCATCGTTCACTCCCTAGAGACTAAAATGGACAATGTGAAATTTGAGCGGGCCCCGAACAAGGAGTATATATCGGAGGTGGTGACCCTTTGAGAGCTGTATGCAACGAAATTTCATTTTGATGTATGCCGATTGGTGTACATTCAAAGTGACAATAAAGTTATCATCATCATTTGGTCTTGCTTAATAACTGCTTTGAAAGAGAATTTTGGGAAAGAGGTTTTGAAAGCATGTAGTACGTGGAATCCAGGGGAATCATTATTCTGATGTGCAAACTTATATAACATTTGAATACAACCAAAAGGCGTTTTATTGAATAACTTTAATCTCACATCTGCCATTTTTTAATCTTGAAATAGTGACTTTTCAGAATCCAGGGCTGCTCAGTGCAACTGGCTGTCTATTGTCAACCTTCCCAAAGAAGATCCCTGGCAGACTTGTTTGGATTACAACTCCGAGCAGCCTCATCCCTGCTCAGTATTTCAATTAAAAGGATGTACCCAACCCATGACATAATGCAAACATGTACACCATGTATTATTATACCCAGATTGTTTAAAATAATAAAATATATTTAAAATAATACCTCAATTAATTAAACCAATTTTCTTGATTTGTACAACCTGCTAGCTTAAACTAGAAATACAGTTCCTAGAAAGCAACTAATGGTACATTTTTATTTATTGGATTATTGTGAATCACCCTAGAATCTTTAACTGCAATACATATTCTAAATAAAATACAAATATAAAATCCTGACATCTGCCTGCCAGTGAGCTAACTCTGCCAAGAAACAGAAAACTATCGAATTTTTGTCCTCTCCAACAACATTTCTTAGAAAGGTGAAGAAAGAACAAGGAATTCTATTTTCTTGACATCGTGATATCAAGGGGATAAAAGTTTTTGGCAAGCTTTATTCCCTAAGACCTTAGCTGGACAGCCTTTGCCCTTTAAGCTTTGAAAATACCACAAGGATCCTCAGGCAACATATTTGGGACACTGATTTTCGTATTCTAAGTCTAGTTCCCAGCCTTCCAGTCTGTGGGACCCTTAAAAAGCCGCCACCCAAGATGGCGGACGTGCTCGGCTGAGCTCCGCGAGCACCAGCTGCTAGGCGTCTCTTGGGAGCCCCTCATGAGCCTTTGGGCTTTTTGAGAATGGGGATTGGGGGATTAGGCAGCGAGACAATTAGGAGGTCGACGAAGCTGGCAGTGACCTACTTCATCTGCCGAGCTGCCCGTCTGCTGGCCCTGCTGTTTTCCGGCTGCTTCCTGCTGTCCTCCGGCTGTTTTCTTTGCTGCTGCCTTTCCGGACCATTTGCGGCTGCTTGGGGCCGACGCCGGCTGTTTTCTTTCTTGCCGAGCTGTTCCTTCCAGGTTTGTCTGCGGCTGCTCATGGCCGACGCCGGCGTTTTTCCTGCACTTTGGGCCGTTTTGGGCCGCCTAGGCGCTCCTGGACTGGTCCCGGTTGTTGAGGTGGACGCCGGTGAGTCTGCTCGGGCGGCGGCGATTTCGGGCGACGACGATGGCGGTGATGGCGGCAATGGCGGCGACGGCGTGGGCGGCGTCTCTGGCACTGGCTGCGGTGGTCTTTGGGCCGCGCCTGGCGCCGACGGCGGCCTGTGCTCGGCGGCAGCAGCGGCAATATGTGTTCGGTGGCGACGGCGAAGATGGTGTGTTCTGGCCGTCTTCGGCGGCCAACAGCTGGTGAGACGTTTCGGGGGCCTGCTTTCGGATTGCTTTCGGCGGCACCGGCGCTCCTGGGACTGTGTGCCCGTTTGCGGTGGCCGGTGGCTGGCTTTGCGCTTTTTGGGCTTTTGGCCCTCTCACCGGCGGTGGGGTCCCCACGTTGCCCTAGGTTGCCTTGGGCCGCTTTTTAGCGGCAATGTCGCCCTCGGGCCGTTTCGACGGTGGAGAGGGCGATTGTTAGTCATCTTGGCGGCGACGGCGTCGTCAGTCTATTTAGTGGCGGAGAAGACGACCGCGGATCATCATAATGGTGCAAAGATGACGTGGTTCCTGCACCGCTTTTGGACTGCTTTTGCAGCGACGATGGCGATTTTGGACCATCTTCACTATCCTGGCCTGCCTACCCTTTTTGCCTCGGACATATGGACATACATATTTATCATCTTCCTGCCTACCCTCCCCCCTCTCCCCTTGGATTTTGGACACACCTGGGTATCGGCCACGGTGGGAGAGTGGCTTGACTTTTTCCATTTGCAGCCCCATGGAGGTGGGAGCTCTATGGGGTTTGCCTACCCAGAGGATATCTGGTCCACCTCCAGGAACAGAGTTGCAACCCATCGTGAGAGGGCGGGGGGTGGCCTGTCTCTGGGGGCGCCTAACTGAGTGGCAGTGAAGTTGGGTGGGGACCTAGATATCTGTCTTTATGCTTCGATCCTCCCATGGACACAACTAATGGGACGCCTATCCTGGACTTGCTAGACCCATGCGAAAATATACTAGCACGGACTTGTATGCCCTCAGGGGAGCCCCCCTCTCCTGGGTGCAACCCGCCTCCTTAAACACTTTCAACCTCGATGACGGGCCCGAGTTTTGGGACCCTGAGAGATGGCTGGGCAGGGGCAGGGGCCGTCAACATAAATTTAATAGAAGGCCTCTGATCATTTTTTTATCTAAATTTTTTATAGGGCTAGGGAGAGGGGTGGGTGATAAGGGTTGTTTGGCTTTGGGGGGTGGCCAATCAACCATGGCTCAGGCCAGACTTGGGTCCGACCGCCCGGGGGGAGAACGGGGTGTGGTTGTCTCCGGGGCTCATGAGCGGGTCGTGGGATTACCGATTCCCACGATGGGGAATGGCAGCAGGTGGATAGACAGAGGGCCGTATCGTTACCGGGAGGGCCGTCTCCGCTATTTGCAAGCGGTGAGGCGCTCCGACCCTCTGCCTCTTCCTCGAGGTTCCGGGGGCGAGGATGTGCAGCCTCCTGAGCTCCGGCTGGTGTACCTGAATGCCAGGTTTGTGGTTAACAAAGCTCCCCTCGTCAGGGATTTAGTTGAGGGTGACCTGGCTTGCATCACGGAGACTTGGTTGGGCCCAGAGGGTGGGGTCCCTTTGGTTGACCTCTGCCCACCAGGTTTCCGGGTGCTACATCGGCCACGAACTCATGGTAGGGGTGGGGGTGTGGCGGTGACTATGAGGGAGACCTTATGTCCGCGGGAGGCCACCGTTCCTCAGATAGTCGGGTGTGAGTCTCTCTTTGTGAGATTTGGTTGGGCTTGCTGCTGGTGTACATTTCGCCTAGTCGCACAGCGGCAGCCCTGCCCGAGCTGCTCGATATCCTCTCGGGGTTGGTGGTTGAGTTTCCCAAACTCATTGTTTTGGGAGACTTCAATCTACCATCCCTGGGAGGCTCATCTGAGCTAGCTCGGGAGTTCATGGCTTCCATGACGGCCATGGACCTGACGCAAGTAATTTCTGAACCTACTCATGAGGGAGGCCACACCCTTGACCTGATTTTTTAATCTGGACGGTGGTTGGATGATCTTGGTGGGGGCTCTCCATTTATTATGCCCCTGTCATGGACCGATCATCATCTCCTGCGGCTGGTCTTCCGTTTTGCCACCCCCCACCGTGGGGGTACGGAGCCAATTAGATGGTACCGCCCCAGACGCTTAATGGATCCTGATAGATTCCAAGCGGCGCTGGGGTCCCCACCTGCCTCCACTGCTCACAGCTCGGCGGATGCCTTAGTGGGAGCCTGGGAAAGGGCAGCCACTGAGGCACTTGACCGGGTTGTACCCTTGCGGCCCCTGACCCGGTGCAGATCCCAGCGAGCTCCATGGTTCTCCTCGGAGCTCCGGGAGATGAAGCGTTGGAATCGGGGCCTAGAGAGTTGTTGGAGGTCTAGCCGATCCGAACCCGACCGGTTGCGGTTAAGAACCCATATTAGGTCTTATCTCGCAGCGATGAGGGTGGCGAGGTGTAATTACTTCTCCACCCTCATCGCGTCCGCAGAGAATCGCCCGGCTGCCCTGTTTAGGGTGACTCGCTCACTTCTTAATCAGGAGGTGAGGGAGGATCCCTTACAGGGTCGTGCCGAGGAATTTAGTCAACATCTGTCGGATAAAATCGCTCGGATTCGGACCGGTTTGGACTCCAGCTGGGCAGAGTCTGGTGATCAGGACACGGGCGGTCTTGTCAATGTTATCTGGGAAGAGTTTGATGCTGTGACCCCTGATGAAGTGGACAGGATTATGGGGAGGCTGAGCTCTACCACATGTTTATTGGACCCGTGCCCTTCCTGGCTGGTTTATGCAGCTAGGGAGGGGACACGAGGCTGGCTCCAGGCGGTTATATCTGCTTCTTTGAGTGAGGGAAGTTGACGCCGGCAGCAGGTGGTCCCCAAGGTAACCCGGACCCATGCCATGTAAGGACTTAAAGATCATAACTAGGACCTTGAACCTCACCCGGAAGACAACTGGTAACCAATGCAGCTCGCGGAGCAAAGGTGTAACATGGGAGTACTGGGAAACTCCCAGGACAACTCTCGCGGCCGCATTCTGTACCAGTTGGAGCCTCCGAGTGGTCTTCAAGGGAAGCCCCATGTAGAGAGCATTACAGTAGTCAAGGCGAGAGGTCACGAGCGCATGAGTGACCGTACACAGAGCATCCCGGTCCAGATAGGGCCGCAACTGGCGCACCAGGCGAACCTGGGCGAAAGCCCCCCTAGTCACGGCCACTATGTGGTCTTCCAGAGTAAGCCGTGAATCTAGGAGGACTCCCAAGTTGCGCGCCCTATCCACGGGGGGTAAAAGCTCACCCCCCCATAGAAAGAGATGGAACATTTTGGATGTCCCGGGATGCCGGAATGTACAGCCACTCAGTCTTGTCAGGGTTGAGTTGAAGTCTGTTCCTCCCCATCCAGACCCGAACCGCCTCCAGGCAACGAGACATCACAGCGAGGGCATCACTGGGGTGGTTTGGGGTAGAAAAGAAAAGTTGGGTATCATCGGCATATTGATGATACCCAACTCCAAAACCACGAATGATCTCACCCAGCGGTTTCATATAGATGTTGAACAGGAGAGGCGAGAGAACCGACCCCTGAGGAACTCCACAAACGAGAGACCTAGGGGCCGATCTCTGCCCCCCTGCCAACACCGACTGCGAGCGTCCCAGGAGATAGGAGGAGAACCACTGAAGAACTGTGCCTCCCACTCCCAGTCCCCTGAGACGCCGCAGCAAGATACCATGGTCGATGGTATCGAAAGCCGCCGAGAGGTCTAATAGGACTAGGACAGAGGAATATCCCCTATCCCGAGCCCTCCAGAGATCATTCACCAGAGCGACCAATGCCGTCTCCGTGCTGTACCCAGGCCTGAAACCCGATTGGTAGGGGTCCAAATAATCCACTTCATCCAGGACCAGAGGGAGCTGATGCGCCACCACACTCTCAACAACCTTCGCAAGAAAGCGAAGGTTGGAGACTGGACGAAAGTTGTTCAATACAGCTGTTTGTAGCTGCTGTTTTTGTGTCTTTCCTCATTGTTATTCATTAGGAAGAAAAGAAAACTATAACTTAGGAAAGAAAAGAAGAGGGTAAGAAAGAACTTGACTAATTTAAGCAAATTCAAGTCTCCACAGCCACACATTACATATTACAGTAACAAAGTGCTAGTAGAATCACTGTCAGAAATATTTAGGATCTCCTGTAGGACTGGCAGTGTTCTAGAAGAATAAAGACGACCAAATATCTCAATTTTCAAAAATTGAAGGAGGACCACCCAGGAAACAACAGAATTATCAGCTGAGCAAAGTTATTGAAAAGATTGTTAAAATTATTAAACAACATGTTGGTGTTCGATATGCATGCTACAATTAACAGAACTCACAAGAAGTTTCTTTTAAGTAAACTAATTAATCTATATTCTTTGATGAAATTACTAATCTAGTAAATCAGGGAATGCTGTAGACATAAATGGCCATGTTGTTGTTGTTAGCTGCAAAGTCATGTCCGACCCATTGCGACCCTATGGACAACGTTCCTCCAGGCCTTCCTGTCCTCTACCATCTTCTGGAGTCCATTTAGGATCACGCCTACTGCTTCAGTGACTCCATCCAGCCACCTCATTCTCTGTCGTCCCCTTCTTCTGTTGCCCTCATTCTTTCCCACCATTAGGCTCTTCTCCAGTGAGTCCTTCCTTCTCATTAGGTGGCCAAAGTATTTGAGTTTTAGCTTCAGGTAAATGGCCATACCAAAGCCTAAAATAAAACCTCTCAGAATATTTTTCTTAATAAAGTGATAAAAATTTGGTCTACATGATACTACTGTTAGATGAGCTCACAATTCATTGAGTAAATGAACCCAAGCAGTGCATTTAATGTTCATTTCAGATTGGTCTTCAGAGACGTTTTATAGCACATAAAAGGAGGCTTCTACCAATATCAGCAGATATAAGCTTATATTGGTATAAGCCTCCTTTTAAGTGCATACAATAACACTCTTAAGGGGATGGAGCTTCAATCATGTGGCTGCACCTGCTATCCTGATGCTAGCGCGTGCATGTGGAATCAGGCCACATTCACCTGCAATGGTGCCCACACATGTGCGCAAGTGAGCTGCTGGTGCCCACACACATGTGCAAACGGGCTGCTAGCACCCACTTGATGCTGGTGGCAGTGATAGCACCCCCATGTCTGCGCAAATGGGGTCAATAGCACCTGCACAATGGTGCTACTACAAGTGCGGGGGCGTTGCCAGCTATTCCCGTGACCCGGTGGCCAACAGGCAACTAAGTACAGTATGGAGATATTCTATTCAACTTTCTAGTTAACAGTGAATCTTAAAGATCAAAAGCACTTGATAAACCCATCCTCCATTAATTTATCCAGTTCAACTCTGTTTGTTACTGTGCTGATTCACTTCCGATGTTTCCTTTAATTTATAATTTTACCTTTAATTTAACTGTAGTTAAATGCTACCTCACATATATTGTTTTGTGGTTCAAAGGAATTTATGGACAAAAATACAGGCTCGTGTTTTGTCTTGCAATATTCCTTATTTTTAATAAAAAGAATCTTTGTAAAAAATCAAGTGGGCATGAAGCTCCAAAGGAGGTTGTGTGCGTTCACCCCAAAGTTACCAGGCACTCAGTTGTTTATCCTGGGTTCAAGGTTTTGATATTACAGTGAATTCCACTGAGACTAATTAAAATAACAATTATATTTGTTTTGCTGATAAAATGCAGGCAAAAGTTATTGCTGTAAAATAATCTTCAAACAAGACAATGATGGCCGCAGGCAAGCCATGTGGGATTGCAGAAGCCAGAAAATGTGAGATGTCACACTGGGATTCTATTTTAGTCATAATGAGGCAATACATTTTTACTATTTCAGATGTATGGAGGATGAAATAATTTGTCATCAGTGACTTTTTATAATTCTTTATAAAGAAATTATTACTGTTACACGAATCATTACTATGTGATAAATCCTAATATTAAATAAATTCACTGTATTTCAGATACGTGTTGAAATACCAAATACTGTATTCAGAGACAAATGAAACACATAATTTTTTAAAAATCTTAATTTAAGTAATTAAGAAATCAGTTTCTCTTTTAATACTGCAAATCTATTATCAGAAGCCTATAAAAGTATTAATTATCAATATAAATATTCATATTGCTGTAGGTTTAATTCAGTAAAACAAACCCAAGACAGAAATCCATGGTAACCATTTAACATTTATTGCTTGGCAGTTTTAATGTCATGGTTCCAACAGAGATGAATAAAGCAGAACTCTGAGGCTTGCAAATTCCTCAAAAAACATGTTTATTAGTTACAAAGTATCAGCATGTCAAAAGTGAAACCAAGTCTGGAGACACAAATAACAATTCCCTAATACAAAGTTAAAAAAACCCACCCCTAAAACTATGCAAGCAACTACGTTCCCCAATACATCTTCTTGGCAGGTTTTTTAAGCAACACCCAGCCTGCAGTCTCAGGAGCATCCGATGACCTTGGTTCCCATGAGACAAAAGATTATTTAGATTAGCAAAGCACCTGGGCAACCTCCCTCCTTCCGTTCTATGTGGCAACCAAAAATGAGTAGGAAAAATGGCTGCAGCCATGCTCGTTTGTAGTTGACAGTCTGCCCCTCTCAGAAAGTCTTCTGGAGGGGAAACAAAAAGTAGGTTAAGTATTCCCTCTAGGCTTGTGAGGGTATTTGTTGTAAAACTTTTTGTATTAATCTATCTGCTTTCACATTTGTACATTTCACCCATGTAGCTTCTGAAAGGGGGTAGCCTGTCCACTGAATGAGGTACTGTAATTTTCCCTTGTACAACCTAGAATCAAGAATTCATTTTATTTCATAATGCGTCTCCCCCTCTACCACTACTTGACCCAACAGCTCCTTTGGGACAGTCTTACAGAGGACTCTTGACACAGGTTTTAATAAACTGAAATGAAACACAGGGTGAATTTTTCCCAAAAATCGGGAAGTTGCAATTCCACTGTGACAGGTTTATGATCTTTGTGATGGGAAAAGGATGGGGGAATTTTGGACCCAATTTTCTACTGGGTAACTTTAACCTTAAATATTTCATTGAAAGATAAAATTGTTCAACATAAAAAGGTTTCTGAGGGGAGCATTGTTTATCTGCTTGCTCCTTGTAAACCTTGGTGGCCTTGGTCAATGCCTCTTTCAAGTTCACCGAAACCCCCTGGAAGGATGTCACCCACTGGTCCAAAGTCTGGGAAGATAATCGCCCAGCCACCCTGTTTAGGGTGACCCGCTCCCTCCTCAATCAGGAGGTGAGGGAGGAACCCTTGCAGGGGCGTGCCGAGGAGTTTAGTCAACATCTGTTGGACAAAATTGCTCGGATTCGGACCGGTTTGGACTCCGACTGGGCAGAGTCTGACAATCAGGACACGGGTGGTCTTGTCAATGTTATCTGGGAGGAGTTCGATCCTGTGACTCCGGAGGAAGTGGACAGGATTATGGGGAGGCTGAGCTCCACATGTTTATTGGACCCGTGCCCTTCCTGGCTGGCTTATGCAGCCCGGGAGGGGACACGAGGCTGGTTCCAGGCAGTTATATCTGCCTCTTTGAGTGAGGGTAGTTTCCCCGCCGCCTTGAAGGAGGCGGTGGTGAGACCTCTCCTCAAGAAGACTGCCTTGGACCCAGCTGTGTTAAATAACTTTCGTCTGGTCTCCAACCTTCGCTTTCTTGCGAAGGTTGTTGAGAGTGTGGTGGCGCATCAGCTTCCTCTGGTTCTGGATGAAGCGGATTATCTAGACCCGTACAAATCGGGCTTTAGGCCCGGGTACAGCACGGAGACAGCATTGGTCGCTCTGGTGAATGATCTCTGGAGGGCTCGGGACAGGGGATATTCCTCTGTCTTAGTCCTATTAGACCTCTCAGCAGCTTTTGATACCATCGACCATGGTACCTTGCTGCGGCGTCTCAGGGGATTGGGAGGCACGGTCCTTCAGTGGTTCTCCTCCTATCTCCTGGGACGCTCACAGTTGGTGTTGGCAGGGGGGCAGAGGTCGACCTCGAGGCCTCTCGCTTGTGGAATCCCTCAGGGGTCGGTCCTCTCACCTCTCCTGTTCAAAATCTACATGAAACCGCTGGGTGAGATCATTCGTGGTTTTGGAGTTGGGTATCATCAGCATACATCAGCTTTTCATTTCGACCCCAAACCACCCCAGTGATGCCCCCAACGTGATGTCCCGCTGCCTGGAGGCAGTTCGGGTCTGGATGGGGAGGAACAGGCTTCAACTCAACCCTGACAAGACCGAGTGACTGTGCGTACCGGCATCTCAGGATATTCAGGATATCCCATCTCCCTCTATGGGGGTGAGTTATTACCCCCCGTAGATAGGGCTCGCAACTTGGGAGTCCTCCTAGATTCACAGCTTTCCCTAGAAGACCATATAGTAGCTGTGACTAGGGGGGCCTTCGCCCAGGTTCGCCTGGTGCGCCAGTTGCGGCCCTATCTAGACCGGGATACCTTACGTACGGTCACTCATGCCCTCGTGACCTCTCGTCTGGACTACTGCAACGCTCTCTACATGGGGCTACCCTTGAAGACCACTCGGAGGCTCCAGCTGGTACAGAATGCAGCCGCGAGAGTTGTGTTGGGAGTTTCCCGACACTCCCATGTTACACCTCTGCTCCGCGAGCTGCATTGGCTTCCAGTTGTCTTCCGGGTGAGATTCAAGGTGTTGGTAATGACCTACAAAGCCCTACATGGCATGGGTCCGGAATACCTTGGGGAGCACCTGCGGCCGGCGTCAACTTCCCTCTGCCCAGTACGCTCCCACAGAGAGGGCCTCCTCAGGGTGCCACTGGTCAAAGAATGTCAACTGGTGGCCCCCAGGGGGAGGGCGTTCTCTGTGGGCGCGCCGGATTTATGGAACCATCTTCTGGTCGAGCTCCGGATGGGGCCTGACCTCCGCTCCTTCCGGCGCAATCTCAAAACCTACCTTTTCGAACAAGTTGGCCTGGCCTGATGGGATGGGGTTGGGTTTTACTAATCTGTTTTAACCTACTTTTTAATGTGTTTTAACTTATTCGTGGGCATTTTGTTTCAATCGTTTTTAATTTTTGTATCTTGTTTTTTAATATGTATTGCCCTGTTCACCGCCCTGAGTCCTTCGAGAGAAGGGCGTTATACAAATAAAATTAATAATAATAATAATAATAATAATAATAATAATAATAATAATAATAATAATAATAATAATAATAATAATAATGAGGCTCCTGTGGGAACTCAGGCATGGACACAAAATCTCGGCCTGTTACTATTTTGAATGGGGTGAGACCAGCGCTACTGTGCACAGTATTGTTGTAGGCTACCTCTGTGAAAGGCAAGAGATCAGCCCAATTAGTCTGCTGGTAATTTACATAACATCTGAGGCTGCTCCACCATTGCATTAGCTTTCTTAGCAGCTCCATTAATATTTGGATGAAAAGCTGATGAAAGCCCCTGGGAGGACCCAATCAGTTTAACGAACTCCCTCCAGAATTTAGCAGTAAACTGGACCCCTCTTTCTGAAATAATCTGCTTTGGGGCACCATGGAGTCAGAATATGTGTTTCAAAAACAGATTGGTTAGCTTCTGGGCAGAGGGAAGTCCCGAACAAGGGATGAAATACGCCTGTTTGGAAAATAAATCGATCACAGTCCATATTACAGTGTTTCCCTTGCTCTCAGGTAATTCCACTATAAAATCCATTGCTATCTTCTCCCAAGGCTGAGAGGGCTCGGCAACTTGTTTCAATCCTGGGGGTTTTCCAGGATGCCTTTTCATGGCAGCACAGGTGGCACAACTGTTAACATAACCCTCAATGTCTTTTTCCACTCCTGGCCACCAGAATTGCCCCCGCACCAGATGCAATGTCTTTATAAACCCAAAGTGACCTGCTTGTTTAGCATCATGGCTCTGTTGCAATGCTTGGAGTCTGAGGCCATCTGGGAGGTATAACTTGGAACCTATCCAAGCTAGTCCCCCCCTTAGGGTTAAAATAATTTGTTATCTTTAAACCGGGCATCAATCTCTGGCTTCTCCTTCAATTCCTTTTGTGAGCGACCATCAGGACCAGGACCATGAGGGGGTCTCCGTGTCTGCAATCCGATTGTTATTTGAGAAGTGGAGGAATGATGGGAGTTAATTACTTCCTCTCAGTGACTCTTGAACTGGGGCATTCTAGATAGGGCATCAGCCAAAAAGTTCTTGCCCCCAGGAAAATATTTTAAAGTGAAATTAAAACGGTTAAATTAGTGAATGCATGGGCAAAAGCTGGGAATGAATTGTGTTCAAGGTATGATATTGACTCCTACAAGCCCTCAAGTTGCGAATGAAATGGGCAGGCTCCATTACATTTGTAACTCAAGGACTACCCATAGTCACAAAAAGTTTCCCTTTAGCAAAAAAGGGTGGTCAACTAAATACTTCTGTTATAATCAGGAAGCCTTCACCAGAATAGATGTGATAGAAATGTTCAAGTATGCCTTATACTTGGAGAATAAGTGAGGTGAGGTTTGCTTCTTTTATTGTAATTAGCAGGCTCACAAAAACAATACAAGACACCTTGTTCCTCGGGGTTAATAAAAATTAAAGCATTTAATCTCTAGTTGCAAGAAACAAACAGATTTTAAATGCAATACTCCAATGAAGTAAATGGAAAAGCCTACAAAGTATTTTCATTTGTTTTACGCAAGACTCTAGAAGGATGTTACTTCTAGGTATATATGCATTGTGCTAATTTCTGTTAGTATGAATAAGCGCTAATAATGAAACATACTCTGGGAAACTAACTTTGCTTCAAGACAGAACCCAGCAACAAAAACATAATGGACAAGAATGCAATGAGGAATGATTTAGGGTATACTTGATAAACGTTTTACTTTAAGATTGAAACAAAACCATTAAAGAAGCAACTGAATTTGTTTCAACATATAATACATAATTATACAATTCATTTAGTTGAGATAAGTTATTTTAAGTACTTCATTTATATAAACAGAAAAAGCAGTAGAAAGTGTGCAAACAATGATGCTCCAAAACAATAATTTTTGACTGGCTATGATAAAGTAACAAACCTGTACTTGTAACAGCTTCTGATTAAAAAAACAGACTCTGTCCCAGTCAAGTAACATGGTCTGTGAGTCAAACAGAAGAATACCAACTAGACTGGCCTTAGTCTCTTTAAAAAAAACCATAAATCTAGAAAGGGTTTTGTAAAGATATATTTTGTATAGAAGAGTAGAAAGAGTATTTCAAAAGGCACTTTTGAATTTCAGACAAGTAAGGTATGATTTCATAGAAAGTTAAACATTGAAGTAGTACAACTAAGACTACTTGCTCAAGGTGGTTCTTTATAATGATAAAAAAAGGATTCAGCTCAAAATGGAAACTCGACATCTAGTATTTTTAAAGCATACGTTAGAAAGATTCTGGTGTAAAAAATGGCATTTTTTTGCAATTTCACATTGTCAGTAAGCCACTGATTTTGTGAATGAACCTGTTTAAAGGGCTTAATGTTTTTCTTTTAAAAAAATAGTTTTTGAACAGTTACATGAAAAAGAATCTGTAGAGTTTTAATTCATTTATATAAAATATCAGATATTGGTATAAATCATGAGCATCTCCTTTGGAAAATTTCTCACCTACTTGCCACAGTTACCAAAGATCACAAATATTTATGTCAGTGCAAATTTATACTTCCCTACTACAGAAAACCACTCACCCTTAAATAAAAAACATTTTGATTCTGAAATGACAAGTTAATTTGGTTACATCCATCCACCCTGCCAAATTATTGTAGTATTCATTATTGGAGGGGGGGAGGAATTAAAGCTGCTTGTGCAAGTATCATTACAAACAGTCCTTCTTATGGAAAAGTTGCTTGATTCTCCCTGGATATAGAAGATCCTAGGCCGAACAATTGATATCTGTGCGTGGTTCGATTACTGATCTTCGAGCCAAGAAGGAGCATCCACTCCAGGTATTTTCAATTTGATATGGAATAGTTTAAGGGTCTGTTCAAGCTGTTTCTGATTTCCTGAAAAATAGGCTGCAATGGCATTGTGGAACAGAACTAGTTGATTGTGCAGCACCTTCACCTGTGGAGAAAGATCAAATTTGAAAGCTGACACCCAAGATATATATATATATATATATATATACAATTTGTCTTTCTCTATAGTGAAACAATCAGATTGAAAACAAAAAAATCAGTTTCACCAACAGAAGCAAATATCAACTACCATTAATACCAACAGCCAAATTAAATGAAGAGGCTGTGTATGATAAATATAACCTTACCTGCATAGCTGCACTTAACTGACTATACTCACATGACCTGTTAAGCATAATTTGGCTTAGTGACAGATGAGCAGAACCCTGCCACAGGCTCTTCCTGTGAGTGGGTGCACCGAATGAACTACGAATGACATAAATCATACCTAATTTGGAGGGCTGTGTGCGCAATCTTGCTCATTTGTAGTCATCCATGTTACATCTTATCACCACACACAAATACGCCCATTGTTTTGTTTGCTCGTTGCTCTAAGAATTGTTCATCAACATGTCAAAAAGATTGTTTAGGTAGGTGATTATTTTGCCCAATAGATACACTGATCATGTGTCTGTTTTTATCAGTTGCATCTATTTGTCTATTTTGTTTTCTGATAAGGATATTAGTATATTTTATTATTGCATTTGTTAGCAACCATCAACCAATTAAGGAAAATATTGGGGTAAGCTTATCAGTTGGATAGAGCTATGTAAGGATAATTTGTAAATATTGAAATTGTACCGATTATTTCAAGACATCGCAATTATCATTTGATCAAGTTTTAATTCAGCCAAAGAAAATAAAGACAAAAATATGTATAGTGGGAACAAAGTAGATCTATAATCTATACACAAAGTAGTGTCTATAATAGTGAGAGCCACTATAATATGTACAGGTAGTCTTCAGCTTACAACAGTTCATTTAGAGACTGTTTGAAGTTACAATGGGATTGAAAAAAAGTGAGTTATGATTGTTTTTTACACTTATGACCATTGCAGCATCCCTGTGGTCACATGATGAGAATTCAGATGCTTGGGAACTGACTCATATTTATGACCGTTATAGTGTCCTTGAGTCTCATGATCACCTTCTGTGATCTTCTGACAAGCAAAGTATATGGGGAATCCAGATTCATTTAACAACTGTGTTACTAACTTAACAACTTCACCGATTTCTTTGCCATTTCCGCCAGGTCAGAAACTTTTAGAGATTTCGGCTTATTTGAAAGACCATTCGCAACAACAATCCACCTTTTCCATTATGGAGTGGAAAAGGTGGATTGATTACATCCAGAACAAATATGGGACTAAAAAGTTTCATTTAGCATTTGTATAAGTTTTGATGTGATATTAGTATTGCTTGTAGTCATTTTATATGAGCTAGAGTGCGATAGACTTAATAGTTTATTGTTGTTAACACATGGTTGTTTATGATTGTTTTTACTTTTATACCTTGTATTTAGCTCTGGGAAGTCGGGGAGGGGGGAGGGGGGAAGGGGTGGGGGGAGGGTTAGGGAGGGTTAGGAAGGGTTGGGTGGGGGGAGGGGGGAGGGTTAGGGATTGTTAAAGATAAAATGTATTGAAAAACTTTTCAATAAAAAAAACAACTTCACCGATTCACTTAACAATTATGGCAAGAAAAGTCATAAAATGGGGCAAAACTGACTTAATGTTTCACTTAAAAACAAAACTGCTGGGCTCAATTGTGGTTGTAAGTCAAGGATTACCTGCAATTCAAATATCTGAGTAACACTAAGGAAATCTAGACTTAAAACCCCACTTGGTCATGAAGCTTCCTAGTTAGGCTCTTGGCTACTCACTGGCTGGGCTCATACGTTGTCTTAAGTCATTATGCGGAGTATTTTTTTTGATGGTGAAGCTTTTTACCTGATACATGTGGTAATATTTGATAACAAGCTAGATTCTCCTGTGTCTTATTAACCAGATTTATTGAAAGGACAAAAAGGATGATATTCATTGTAAAATGAATATATTTACTTTACTAACCTAATTATCTTTAAATTGATTAGGGTACATAATCCTTCAGCCTCTTGATAGTTTCCTTTTGAGGGAATAGGGAACTGTCTGCCTGCTTTTGTGATGTAGAAGAAATGTACTCAACTTTTAATATTTTGAAGATGTACTAAACACTGAATATTTTCCTAACCACAACCTCTTTCTTCAGCTCTGAAAAGTGTATTGGAAGACCATCAATGGGCACCGACACATTACCATCAGGCCCAATTTACTAAAATAAATTATGTATTTATTTATCCAATTCATATGGCTGCTCATTTTAACAAGTAACAAGACAGCAAAGTTAAAATGCAAACAATTGTATACATTTCAAAAATTAAAATACAAAGCATTTGATAAAGATCAGCCCAAATAACTAGCATAACCAAGAAGTGGGTCCCAGAACCAGTTCTTCAGGGCCATACAAAAAATCTGCATGGTTAGGGCCATCCTGATCTTCAGAAGGTAGTGTTTCATCGGGTGGGTGCTATAGTAGAAAAGGCACATCTAGGCCCTGCCAACTGACATTCTTTGGCCAATGGGACCCCAAGCATACTTATCTTGCCTGACTGGATTGAATGGTAGAAATAATTGGGAAGAAACGGCCCCTCAAGTAACAAGACAAGACCATAAGCCTAAGAAACCCCACTGCCAACCCACACGGAGTCAAAATGCTCAGGCAGGAAGAATACTATGCAGCAGGAGGGTAGATACAATAGCAACAGTCCTACTAATCCCTAGAGCCCAACTTAACAAATAGGACCTTGCATCCAGCAATTTAAGAGGTGCAGTGGCTTAATGGCTTAAAAGATGCTAGAGAAGGTCTATACTCTAGCAGTTCGAGCCCTACCCCTGCATGAGGGAGTGAGCTCCCGTCATTTGCCTCAACTCCTGCCAACCTAGCAGTTTGAAAGCATGTAAATGCAAACAGACAAATAGATCCCACTTCAGTGAGAAGGCAACAGCACTCCATGTTTCATTGCATACTCTGCATTGCAGCGTGATGCCACATGACTGCAGAAACACCTTTAGATAGAGCTGGTTTAATGGCTTAGAAATGGAGATGAGCACTGCCCCCTAAAGTCAGCTACTACTAACAGAATACAATCCATAGGGACTCCTTTACCTTTGCTATTTTACCCAGCAACTTGTATCTGTGTGGACAGTGTTTCTGGGTGCCTCCCAAGTATTTCAGATGATCACTTCCACCTTACTACCCCTACCATGTGGTCTTGGCTGATGTCGCATCTGAAACCCAGCTGGGCACAGAGGACTGCCCCACTTGGGCATGGCCAGGTTTCAGTAATACATGGCAGGTCAGTCTTCTCATCCACAATCAAGTCATCAAATTATGAGCCTTAATTCAGCCTTATCCTATTGTAATTTCCAAGCACACATTATTATATTAAAAAACTAACCACTAAAGACATGATACTGCTCTGCTACATGTGTAATATTAGATCTGCCCTACTCACAGATAGACCCTGGATGAGAAGTAATTTACGCTGATCCTCCAGTCATGCATATTTTGGAATTTTTCACATTATCATTACCAAAGTATGCTGGGACAAAAAATTCTTTCTTTGAAAATAAGATATTGGAAAAAGGAAGCTATAGTTACCCTGAAGAATAAGAGACAATAATTGTTATATTGTTATTGTTATATTTTTTGTAGTTGATTAAGCTAAGGAAGAGTATGCACATCCTCTAATAAATCAGACAGAAAAGAATTTCCCAGAGAAATGCAAGTACCTGCAAATGCTTGATTGCAAGTCTCCACCCTGCTAGCATAACTCAAGGGAAATCTTTAGGTCAGCCAATTTAATTCAATCCAGACACATGGCCAACTTCCTCATGAGTAACATTTTTATTGTCTCCAATCTCCCTTTTCATATCTAAGATCAAACCCCATAGAAAATCCTTTCAATTTTTCAGTTGAGCTTTTTTAAAACCCACTCTCAGTACAGCCCTGGATGTCTTGAGTACTTTGCAGTCTGTTTGAAACCTTAAAAACAGTAATTTGAGCTGAGGTTGAAACAAAAATGGTTTTTCTGGACATTCTACTGGAATATTTCAATACTATTCTGAAGGACAAGCTGGAGATTGTTCTAACACCTATCTATCACTCCAGTCAATTTCATAATCAAGTTAAAATGTTACAATGTAACTATCCATCCTAAAGCTTTCAATATCTCAATAGTCAAGATTACAAGATTTTAGTAAGCATATTTCCAACTCTATAAGAGGTATTACAGGAATGTTGCAAAACGTTACAGTAAGATTAAGTGTGCTAAAAGTGAGGTGTTCATAAATCAAATAAATAAAAGTGTTTATACTCCATAACTAAGTCTTCCACAATTTTTGCTTGTCTGTGTCTGTTACATGCTTATAACTACAGACTGAGAAAGCAGATTTGTGTGTGAAACATGTGGGATGGCCATACTTAAAAGTAATTTGCAATTACAATAATCAGACAGCAAACCTAGACACCACTATGTTTTACTGACTGAACAGGATTTTAAAATCCAGTTTTATGAATTAGACATATGTATGCAGTTATAATGCATTACGTGATTAAGACATATCCCATTATAGTTCTGGCAATACTTCTTTTTGTTGTTGTTAGTTGTGAAGTCGTGTCCGACCCATCACGACCCCATGGACAATGTTCCTCCAGGAGGTCCTTTTTGTACTGTCCATGGGGTTTTCATGGCAAAGATACTGGAGTGGGTTATGCACAAAACATCAGGAAAAAAACACAAGTGAAAAGCTCATAGTGACTTTATTGAGTTACATTCCAGGCAGTTAAACAACTAGTGCTTCCACACTATTGGCTAACTAGTGATGAAAGATGAACGGTACTATTAACAATCTAGACAAACAGGACATAAATAATAGCACTGCAAAAATTTGAATCAATTTAACTTGTTCCAACATTTTTGCCTTCCATCCAATCTGCTGCCAATGAAACTTTCATATTCTATTTAGCTACTTCACATTGTTGATATCCTCATAAAGTCCCTCTTGCATTGTTGCTCTTAGACTGTACTACCTAGTAACTCAATGCATGAGAACATCATACATTTGACTATAATTACAAAAGAAAAATACTCTTTTGTAGCTATTATAAAGTACCATTTAATGGAATATTTTTGCTTAATTCTTTTTTTCCTCTTGTTGGTTCTTTTTTATATGCAATCCCTTTTCTTACAAAATTCAAACCTGAATTTTCACAGCATAATTTCATGCTTTATGACTTCATTTCACAATGGAAAAATGTTTTCTTCTACCAAAGTCTTCTGTTTTCATCTTGTTCATAGGCAAGATACCTATTGTATCCATTAACATTTCTCATTTAAAATTACAAGAAATTTATAATTATAAAACTCAATCTGAGAAGTAAATTCTGGACGTTCAGGACAACGCTTTTCCAAATGATAACTATCTTAAAAGGTTAATACATACAATAGTTATATGCTTTCTCAATATATGCAAAAGTACCCTATCTAGCCTTTTGAGATAAATGCAAGTTCACGGAATCAGCAGTATCTACTTGCAAATCTACTGGGCCTTCCGAAAGAACTTCTGCCCCCTAAAGGCCCAATTGTCTAATCATAGTTCAGAAACTGTTACAGGTAGTAAAGTGATACCAAAGTGAATAATTTGCTTGCAGAAAATATTAAGTTCCATTCCAACCAAATGAAGAATTAGAAGCAACTTTATACTGATTTTGCTCCTGCTTTTCAACTGAATCAGGGATGCCCTATCCCAAGGGTAGGCAACCTTGGCTCTTTCATGACTCGTGGACTTCAATTCCCAGAATTCCTGAGCCAGCCATGCTGGCTCAGGAATTCTGGGAGTTGAAGTCCACGAGTCATGAAAGAGCCAAGGTTGCCTACCCTTGCCCTATCCCTTTCCCAGGAATAATTAAAACATGGATATATATATATATATATATATATATATATATATATATATATATATATACTCCATAACATTATACAACAAAACATAATTTGCATAGCTAGTTTTGGGTTCATAATTCAGTTACTTAATTAGAAAGACTTTCAGGGCCCAACTTAAGTTTTATCCCTGATCATTCAGCATTCTCTTGACAGCAGTCACCCAAGTGGCATTCCTGAACAAACAAGGCACAGGAAACAATATGCTGCAGCTGATAGCGGTATTCCAATCACAGGACTGGCAACGCACCCTGACTAAGAGAGCTATTGGGCACCGCAATTACATAAATATGTGCACCCTGGAACTGGAAGTGAGCTAACAGCTGAAATGTTTTTAGGGTAAAGCTCAATTTATTTTTACGTACACTACATGACAGGATTGTCACATTTTTATAGATACTTTCAAAGATAAAGCATTAGTATTTGTATTTACTTACTGGGTCACTTAACCCTTTGAGGAATATAACATTACTGTAATATGTGCACAATTTACATTTCGGACAGCAAAGAATAGCTTGATAACAAATCTGACAGCTGCAGAAACAAACAGAAACAGCTTAGCTTGCCCAACAGAAAGGGCCGTGAAGTTTGACATACAGGGCAGGAAAGAAAAAAATATGAAATACATTTTGAATAAAGGCTTATACAGTACAAAGGCCTTATTCCTGAAAACACAGTAATTGTTGAAATGTTGCTGTTACAATTTCCCATTATTTCCTAGCTGGATTGGATCTTTTGTGAGCTTGTCTAAATGGTTCATTCCGGCTTGTGATGCCTGTCAGTATCTAAAAGTTGGATATTTATATAATTTATATATTTTCTCCCAAAGTGCTCTCAAAAACATGCATAAGAAACTTGAACCAAGGAAAATGAAATTTGGTACACACATGTCCCCAGATGCATAATTAATTTGGCATTGAATTTATGAGTCAAAATTTTTAATTTTCTAAGGTTCATATTCTAGATAAGTCAATCTAGACATTGACAGCTATACTAAGCTACCTACATTAGTAGGCAGACTATTTTAAAACATTCTTCATTAATTTATGTTAATAGTTGTCCGCAATTTACCCATAGAATAATGAATATAACATAACATAATAATGAAATGAAATGAAGTACAGATCTGGGCATGGAAATAACTCTATGAATCCCCTTGCTCTCACTTTTTATGTCTGCAGTATAAACCAGCTGGTTTGGCACTATGACCTCCTTCAGCACAAGACTTAATATTTAGGACTGGGAAAAATAAGTAACAGAAAAGGGGAAAACATAAATAAATATATATTGCATCTAGCTTTACCCAGTTAATACGGTAGTAACCTAGTTGTGAGTTTCATTGAAATGACCAGTACAATACAGTTGACAAGCTCCTTTTTGATTGTGAAATCAAAATTCCTTCAACAAGTCAATCAAGGTTCTAGCAGTAGAATATTATACACACATTGGCTACTAATGAGCACTTACTATAAGTCAAAGCAAGACATTTGAGAAAGGTGTGAATTTAGATAGACGTCCTTTCCTGCACCACCAAAGCTTAACACATAAATAACATTTCCTGCAGACTTGCCGGCAAAACAGGACATACGTGCCTTTTTTGCTTGTTCGAAGGAAGAAAAGCTCTTGAGGCAAGCATAAGGTAAGGAAAACAGGCCCTCTCATTTCCAGAGACTTTTGAGTTTTTAAATCTTGATTTGGGGGGGGGGGAAATATCACAAGGAGAAACAAAAACAAATTGCTTGCTATATTTAACAATTAAATGCAAAAAAGTCCACAAATCTATCAACTGATTATTCAAAACTTTGGAACAAAATTGATCTGTAAAGTTTTTCATTCATATACAGAGTACCTGTGGCTATAATTTACCATGATGAGACTGCAAAAAAACACACTGTTCCTTTGGGGTTGGGAAAAGCAGATCATTCTACAAGTTCCATTATATCCACAAAAAAACTGCTTGAATGAAAAGTTTTATAATCCACAGACCAGTAAAATAATCCACTATAGTTTAGCAGTTAGGATCTTCCTTTCAGTTACAATTATAGGTTCTAATAAAACCTATAATTTCCTTTAACATATGAATCATCAACCTTAGATAGCTAAAAAGGAATCTATAATTATTTTAGACTAGAAGTAGGGATTTACAAGAAGAATTGCTCCTTCTGAAACTAATGAAAATCAAATATATCATAGAGAAAATTAGGACAGATTTTTCCCCCTCTGCTGTCTGCTCCTCTATTCATCAGAAAAATATGTAGAAATGAGTCCCACATCAGCAGTTTCAAGTAACAGTAGAAACTGTAGTTCCATGTGTCTTGAGACCATCAATTCACTGAAGATTTCTGTATAAAAATAAACTTTGGCGTTTAAAAGAACTGTCATATAACACTCTTTGAGGATTTTCCCCTAACCTCAGAGGACTACACTTAGCTAGAAGCACATACCAAAACTTCTAAACTGGCACTCCTTGCTTCACTGGAAAACTATTTCTACCAACTGTGGGAATTCGACATTTCAGAATACAGGTTGTCCTTGACTGACGATGGCAATTGGGATCTGAATTGTTATCTCTAAGCAATATGGTTATAAAGCATGCTCACATCGTTTAGGGATAGCAATCCCCGCTGTCTTGGAGGGCATTGTTGACTGAATTCTATGATCATTAGGCAAGGCAACCTCTTGCTGGCTTTCCACAACAAAATCAGTGCGAAAACTGGCAGGAAGTTGCAAGTCACAAGCCCACAGATAGATAAGTAGGAAAAGAATGAGATGGTGTGGGGAAGGGTTGGGGAGGGTACACAAGAGATATGACGTGGGGAAGGGGTGCAAAGGGGTAAATGGATGCATGAAAGGCATCATGTGGGTCAGAAGAATGCACAAGGGAGGTTCAGGAAATACTGCATGGGTCAGGGAGGGTGCATGAGAGGTGCCTGAATGGGTTGGGGAAGTGCCTGGAGTGCATAAGGGATTGGAACAGGTGCAACGGGTGAGGAGAGGGTATGTGGGAGGAGAGATTTACCTGAGATCTTCCATTCTGGGGAAGTTGGCAGAGATGACTGCAAATAGCAATCATGCGATTGCAGGGTGCTTGGCAACTAGTTGAAAGTACAAATGAATTGCCAAGCACACAGATCACGATCATGTGACTACAGGGATGCTGAGGCAGCCAGACTGTGGGGACTGGTAAAAAAATTCTTCTGTGCCATCATAACCTGAAATACTCACTTACTGACTAGTCATAGGTCAAGGACTACCTGTTTTCATTTCTTTCATGCTCGCTATGAAGAATTACAGATGCCTGGAAATATGGAAATGAAATTTGCACTTAATAAAACATAAACCCTGAAAATATATATTAGGCTCAAATAATAGTGGTAATAGTTCTCAGGGATTCTTGACATTATTTGTGCTTAGTTTGTGCACATATATTGGGAAGACAATAATAATTCACATTAATATCTGAAGAATTGCATGACTGGTAACATATCAAAGAAATGGAACAGTATTGGAAACACACTTATCTTCTAATAAAATGTTTCAAATTGATTTGCTTTCTTTTTCATAGAACTCCATGTATCAACCATATTGATGTAATTATTGCTATTATTTTATTTGGTTCTGTTATGATTTGGTTATTTATTATCTCAATAATTTTAATTGAACATTGCATTGTAATACCCTTCATTAATTGTTTTAATTTGTTTATATTTTTAACTGCTATGAATGTATTGGTTTATTCTTGAAAACTGCCATGAATCTCTCTCTCTCTCTGTGTGTGTGTGTGTGTGTGTGTGTGTGTGTGTGTGTATACATATATACGTATACATATACATACATACATACATATATATATATTTTGTTAGCAAGCCAAAAAATTTACACACACACACACACACACACACACACACACACACACACACGATCAGGGGAATGGGTATGAAACTGGAAATTCATGGATTATTGAAGCTCCATTCCTTTTGTGTGTGCATGGATGTCACACACATATTTAAAGGGGCGAGGTTTCAATCATGAGGCCATAATTACTATTTTGTGTGTTTTGACCTTCTTTCTCATAAAACTGCAATATGAACAAAAATGAAAACAATTCTACAGTAATTATCCATGCTGGAAAGAAACCAAGATTTATATTTGGCAGATATGAAAACAAATGCATAAACAAGATTAGAATTACTAGATTTAAATTAGTCCTGTTTGGTCATGTTCTGTTTTGAAATATAATAGTAATTACTTATGTTAATAGCATATTGAATTACTATCACATGCTTCTCAAAATGCTTCTACTAATGACAGGGAATAAAATGTTTGTCCTTTTTCCTATAGCTTAGCCTCTTAAACTATTTTTATTTACTCATTTATTCAATAAATACATCTTTTTTACTTCAGTTGGTATTTGTTAAACTATAAGAATGGTTATTTTCTACTACGAACTGTTACAATATAGAGCTGTTCCAAAGTAGAGTATCATTCCCTAATCCTTTACTTACAGTAAGAACTTAGAATTGATACCAAGACAGCCAAAAAAAACAACACCAAATAGATAAACTGAACAAATCAACCCAGAGTTCTTACTAGAGGCACAAATGACCAGGCTCAAATTATGTTCTAAAGTTGAGGAAGGTGGAAGGAAAGAGAAGGGGCTGACCATCAACAAAATGGCTGGACTCAGTTAAAGTGGCAAAAAGTACACAGTTGGGAGACTTGAAAGATAAAGTTGGGGTTAGATTGTCATGGAAAAAACCTATGTAGTCATTAGGAGTTAAAAATGGCTTGAGGGCAGATAATCAATCAATACTTATTAATATTTATGCACAGTAGGTAAAATTTATTTGAAGCAGAAACAGGCCCAGTGAACTCAGAGCTAAGGTTATGTTTCCCATATTATTCATATTTAAACAACGAAAATTAACTGATCTCTGACAGAAATTTAAAACATTTCATTACCTTATTTTCCTCCAAAAATTTCAATTTAACTGATACATCATTGCGCATTTTATCATATTTCTCTTTATGTATTTGGAATAGTTGTTGTGATTGCTCTATCTTTGGCAAAGTATTAGCATCACGGGGGCCAAGATTCAGTTCTTCTAGATCTGTACGGTAAGCATCATATTCAATCCTGAGAATAAAAGAATTAACATGTACAAATATTCACAGAACTGCAACATTTAATTACAGAGCTAATATGCAACAGGGGTTATGGTGCTGAGCTACAAGTGGGGAGGCCCAAGTTCTAAATGGTTATTAGGAAAAACAATTGAAAGTTCTGTATGTTGTTTTGAGCTTCTGTCACAAAGGGAGAACATAAATCTAGTAAAATGAAACTTAACTTTATATCATAGTTATAAAACTTTGTAGTGACCAAAGACTATACTCTGTTGCAAAAGTTGTCAGAACCTTGTTCAATGTTTTATTATTTTTATTTTATGTTTTGATCCTGTTGCATAACTCCCTGCAATCACTTTGTGATTGAAGCAGGAAACAAATGAATAAAAATAAAACTTTAAAAATCAGCCATACCTTTATTGTTTATGAATTACTAAATTTTTATTTAACAAAATTGCTTTTAGAATGTATTTCTGACCCAACATTACACTGTGTTAAAAAGTATATTCAATGTTCAATAAATAACTACTTAAATTAAAATAAATAGTAATATATAATCCATTACCTGGCACTTTCATACTGCTTTACTGTCACTAGGGTGTCCTCAATGGTTTTATTTACCAAAGTGTTCACACTAGCTATAAAAAAATTAATCGCACCAAGCAGAGTTTCACCATTTTTAGCAAGCAACTTCTGAGTATCTGCATTGTATCCAAATTCCTCCTGTTAATATATAATTTTTGAACAGTTAATTCTTCTTTACTAAATGGTACTGGCATTATAACAGTAGCCAAGATATTGTAATTATCAATATGAAAGCAGCCCAGTTAGCTTATTGATCTGCAATATGTTTGTATCATTGCAACTATGTTCTTCATTCTCCAAGTATTCCCAGAATCTTAGCACATGCTTCTTGATTTCAATAAAGCATGAATGGGTTACTTTTATTTCTGGATATAAAATCCATGAAATACAAAATAAGGTTACAAAATAGTAAGGTCAGTGTCTTAAAACAGGGGTGTCAAACTCAATTTCATTGAGGGCCGCATCAGCATTGCGGTTGCCCTCAGGGGGCCGGGTGGGTATGGCCAGGGTGGGCGTGGCCTACTGGGTGGGCATGGCTAGAGTGCGTGTGGCCTACTGGGTGGGCGTGGCCAGCTCTACATTGTTTGCATCAAGGGTGCCTATGGGGGCCTGGGCAGGATCTGAGGGTCTGACAGATCTGAGGGTCTCTGGCAGAAGGAGGGTCTCTGGGCCAGGGCCAAGGCAGTGGGGGCCATTCCCTCACTGTTTCCAGGATGGCTTCGCGGGCCACATGAAACCATTTCGCGGGCCGGATCCGGCCCCCGGGCCTTGTGTTTGACATGTCTGTCTTAAAATAACCATCTCCAATCCTAGAACATCTTGTGAGAACACTGAAATTAGCAGTATTAATTCGTATTGGTATTCAACATGGAAGGTGCATATTATTGGATTTATTTCCATTAAGCTACCAGTTATCACCCAATGTCTTTACAAGCTGGAGTAAATACAAATGTAGGCATTTCAGCAGATAACAAAGATAATTAATGCAAATGAAATCTTACATGGAGTTCTAATGATTTCAAACTTAAGTCTGCAAAAACATCTCCAAGTTGTCGTTGAGTGTGCACCATTTGAGAAAGTTGAGTTGATAGAGTTTGCGCCAGTTTCAGGACATTCTCATACTTCTTTTTGTTCTCCCTCAATACTTCAATTTGAGCTTCTAATTCAAGGTCTACAGTTCGTGATCCCCGCCCCAGCTTCTCGGAGATTATTTGACGAGTACACTGTAAAATTTGAGAAGCTTAAATTAAGTTTTTCAGTTTATTTAAAATAACATCATTCACGTTATAGAATTAGTATAAAATTATTCTGAAAATATTGCATTTGCTTTTTAAAATTCTCTACATACTTCTTCCTAAAGTTTAACTATTTTAAACCATAAGTTCATCTAATATCCGGGGGGGGGGGAAGCTGTGCTGAAAATCAACTGAACAAGGTACTAATAAAACCTTCTAGTAACGAATGCACATACAATTCTTAAGGCACTAAAATAATATGTCGCAGGCCATAAATATTAACATTTGCAATATGGGAAGTATAAGCTTTACCTGATTTCAAATTCAACATATCTGGCTGCCAACTGTATATGACAGCAAAATATGTGGTTCTAAGCAGTGGCTAAAAGAGTCACCTATTTCTGTAGGACATATAGCATCATTCAGTCACTCTATTACTGACCAAGCATTGGGAAGATCTGTTGAATCTTGTTTTCAAATCTGCTCCCAATTTGGGAATAGGAGGACATTACAGTTAATCAACTGAATCGTTTACTGGGAGATCTTTTCTCTGTTCAGATCAGAGACATTACAAATCTTACTGTAACTCAGTTGCCTATTGTATTTGAATCAACAAACCTTAGCACGGTTCTTGAATATAACAATAATAGTTATTAAACTACTCGATAACAAGTCACTAAAGCTATGGAATATGCAAAACATGTTTCCTTGAACCAATTTATCCAACTATCTTCTAGATATATTGAGATGGTTTAAGTGGATTTAGTCTACAAAGAAAAATATGCATATTTGTTTGACTACAGTTAAGTCATTTTGCATGATTGCTACTATGGGGTGTTTTAAGATAGAAATATCTTAAAGTATCATATCTTCTAAAATGGAACTTAGATGATTTTCAAGTATTTATTTGGATAGATTTAAGTAGAAAAAATCTTTAACTGAACAAGTCCAAGTTGTAAAGCACAATGAATGTACTGACCATTTGCAATTCATTTTTCCCCCAAAACAGAAATTCTTTAATTTTGTGTGTAGATATCCTCACCCGGGAGACTTATTCTTATTGGAAATGGCTGCAAAATTGTACCAATCCTACATGGATGTAAATAAATTATGCAAACTGTCTACTACAACATGTTAATGTCTAGAGGGAAGGTGCATATGGATTTTTAAAAACTGAATTGCATTGCTTCTTAGAAATATAATTAAGAATTTAAAAAGCTCAGATATTTATTGATGGTGTTAAACGTATCATTGCAGGATGCCACCTGTTCTGAGCAAAGCTGCCTTTTGCAATTGACTGATGGTGGTTTTGTCAACGTTGATGATATTCAAATGGTACTACACTTGTTTTGGGATTGCACCCAAAGCACCTATTGGTACTATCCTTGCTTATTTTGTCGTTCTATTTCTATCTGCTAGTCTTTATATTTTGTTCCCTTCTCCATACCTTCTTTATGGGGATAAAGTGAACACAATCTGCTCAGTAATATATTTGGTATATACTCATTCATAAATGATACAAATATATTTTTAAGGTTTTTTTTTCAATAAGTGGGATTTTGTGACTTTTTGCCGCCCCCCCTGAAAAAAGAGAACTAGATATCATAATCTCTACAAACAGACAAAAACAAAAGAAAAGACCACTTGTGGCTTATACTATATCTTCCTAAAATGAAAGGTTTACCAATCCGACAGAGTATTCCCAGGTTGAGAAGAATATTTTCATTCCATTAAAGATTTAGATGACAATTGTTAGATAAGATGAAAATCTGCAGAAATAAAATGCTTTTCACCCATTTTGATTGTAGATACATGTGTACCTTAAGGGTAGGATAGTTATAATAAAGAACTAATTCTTCCAAATTAAAGTACATAATGACAAAGAAACTCACTGGAAACCTTCTGCATGGTGACATAAAAAATTCTCTACTCTAAATTATTAACATAAATTATCTTGCATTTTGTAATCGCTATATAGGTAGTCCTCAAGCCCAACATATTTGTTGCTAAGTGAGACAGTTGTTAAATGAATTTTGCCCCATTTTATGACCTTTCTTGTCACCATTGTTAAGTGAGTCACTGCAGTTCTTAAATTAGTAACATGGTTGTTAAGTAAATCTGGTTTCCCCCATTAACATTGCTTGCTAGAAGGTTGCAAAAGGGGATCACTTGACCTCCGGGACACTGCAAACGCCATAAATGTGAGTCACTTGCCAAGCATCTGAATTTTGATCATGTGACCATGGAGATGCTGCAATAGTCATAAGTGTGAAAAACGGTTATAAGTTACTTTTTCAGTGATGTTGTAACTTTGAATGGTCAGTAAATAAACTGTTGTAAGTCGAGGACTACCTGCATACTGTAACACCATAAAGAACAATGAAACTTGCTATGTAGTGAATATTTCTTTTATTATCAAATTTATTTACCACTCATCTTGCAGTTTGAAATAACTGCACAGCTTACAGTAAAGTAAAATATACAAATATCCAAACAATTTACAAATATCATAAAATACGAATATGACAACTTATTGAAAATTACTTATCTATTAAAGTAATTTTGGAAACATGGGTTTGGATGGGAGAGGTGGGGATGCCTTCTCTGTTAAGGGTACCAACTATCTCCAGCCAATTGCTTCTCCTTCCGGAGCCCATGGCAGGTTTTAAGGCTTTTCTTGACAACTAAAAGAGAGGGTGGATCTTATGTCCTGTGGCAAGATATTCCAAAGGGTGGAGCCATGGCAGAAAAGGCTGTTCTTTGGATCTCACCAGCCAAAATTCCTTGGATGGGATCTGCAATAGGCCCCTTCTGCCAGCACAAGTGGGGCGAGCTGATCTCATTGGGGAAAGATGGAGCCACAGATATCCTGGACCCAGGCCATAAAGGGCTTTAAAGATAAACATCTTGAATGTCCCCTGAGAGTAAATTGGAAGCCAGTGCAGTTTGTGTAACAGTGGTGTTACATGTGCCACCCTAGGGGCCTCCAAAACTGTCTGCGCTGCTGCATTCTGGACCAATTGTAGCTTACAAATATTCTTAAAGGGTGATCAAGAAAAGGTGGTAATTGGTGCATCAATAAAGTTGTGCAAAGGCTCTCTTAGCCACGACTGCCACCTGCTCTTCAAGTAGGAGTTGTGAGTCTAGCAGAACCCCAAAGTGGCATACAGGGTCTGTGGTAGTGCTACCCAATCAGAACAAAAATAATAAACCTCCAGATCCTGAGACCACACTTGCCCACAGCCACTCTTGTCTTATTAGGATTCAGCTGAGGCCTATTGTCCCCCATCCACGCCCCTGCAACCTGCAGATACCAAGAAAGGGCAGCCACAAGCAAGTACGAGCAATGATATAAGTTTGTCAGGTGAATACTTAGAATGACCCCAAGTCTTGCTTTAACCCATTTATTTATGGCTGCTCAGCAACATCATTTTTTTATAATATCTCAATGTCTCATTTGAATCCAAGAAAAGCAACACAGGCTTAAAAATAACCTTAGAAAAATTAACTATACGAAACAAATTGCTTTCCTTGTTAAATACCATTGCTACAAAACGTTTCTTCCCATTAAGTTACTGTTGAAGAGGAAGGTTATTGTTTTAAACTGCATATCAGCCTTCAAGTTGGAAAATGCAAAATTTCACGGCATGTGAAATACCTGAATCATTTGGCTACTGCAATGAAATTAATACAAACCTTGTATGTATTTAAACTCCATTTTCTTACAAGCTCCAATTTTTCCATAGCTGGACTCTTTACTTCCTCTGCTAAAACAACCGGTCCACTTTTCTGCTGTACTCTTGGATTGCCTACTTAGAAAACACAGGTAAGTGTATCAAGGCATATTTAGAGCTCTTTCAATGGATTAAAGAGATAAGACAACTTTATTTTCAGCATCGTACTAAAGAAAACAAGATGATGGAGAGGCAGCAAAGGCTGTAAAGAGCTCCTCCAAAAGCAAAAGTTTTATTTTATTTTACTTTATTTTTATTTTTATTTTTTAACCTCTTTTAATATTGTATTTTTAACCTACCCCTTTTTAACCCATTTTAACCCATTTTAACCTTTTAAAACATAGTTTTAAACTTATTTTTAAACCTGTTTTAACAAACGTGAATGGGGAAAAGAAGGAAGAGACAGCACTCTGCAGCAGAGAGTTTATCCAAGCCTTTGAAGCAGCAGAAAATGGAAGATTATATTGCAAACAGACAGTCTGCTCCAGTAAGTAACTCATTCGCAGGCACCTTATCAGATAAATTTAATTTATGTGACTCATTGGAATGGGACTTACAAACCGAAGTGTGTAGAGCTGTCCTCCTCCCTCTCGGAGAATGGTTCCCCTCCTTGGAACACAGCAACAGCCTTTTTTGCACAGGAGGGAGATGTAACAAATTTAAAGGGGGAAAATGTGACAGACTTCCTCTCTAGACAATGTTTGCTTACAGCTCAAACTGTAAACTCAATATATGATCTTTTGTCAATTGTCATAAATAAGGTCGACTGCCTGAAAGAATCTTTTGCAAAGTTTATTAGGACCCACCCAAATACTGTAGAAGGATTTGGGAGGATAACCATGGACAGACATGGGATGGCTAACTCAGAAAATGAAACTAGAGAAGGACCTTGTTTTCCTCCCAAAAATTTGAACAACCACAGAGAAAACACTCAATCAGACAAAGGCCTAAGAGATGACCAATATAACTACAGTCTGCAAACTAACCAGGTTACTTTGCAAATTTATGACAAGAAAGTAAATAGAGGGCGTTGGAGCAATAGAGAAGCTATTAGGCTGTCCCTGAGCCAGCTGCTCCGCTGTGAATTCACTCTGATAGATCTACTACATGCAGAGTGGCTGCCAGCAAGAACACAATGTATGAGAATTCTCCTATCGTTCAAGCAGCCCACAATTCCCTCCATGCTCTTCAGAATGAAGCCCTTTCTGAGCACCTTCTCAATATTTCCAATAAGGGTCTTTTGCTCAGAAAAAGTGTGCCCACTCCTGAAACAGCGTCACCAAGAGGGAACTGTCGCTTTAAATCTAGGCTGCAACAGCCCTCACACTACTAAGCCTGAGGCTGCTGCAACTGAACTGACCCTGAGAAAGCAAAGAAGTAATATACAAACTGTGTTACCCACAGCTGCAGGAACTGCTGAGGATGTGCCAGAGGAAATGATGATTGACCTATTCAGTGCATTGCCAGAACCTGAGCAAGTTAACATCATTCAAAGATTGGATGACCTAAAAGAGGCACTGACAACTCAATCTACAGCAAAGCCTCTATTTAATTTGGCTCCACTAACCACGCAACCTTGTGACAAGATATTTAATCAACAATCTGCCTTTACCTCAACAGTAAAAAAAGGTACTGTCACACAGGCTGACAGTGGGGTAACTGCACTGACTCACCCAGCCTCTGAGAAACAACTGAAAGACAAAGGGCTTCATCACACAGTGCCCCCTAAGCTGACAAACACTAAGGATATAATCCAGCTTCCATCCTCATTTGATTTAGAAGTTCCCACATCTTTCCACAAGATGAATCCTCAGCTATGCCCCTCCAAAAATGGACATAAATCTACATTTATAGACTTACGCCAGAGTACCTGCCCACTGGAAAAAAAATCATTCTTGGAGCAAGAGCAGAGGCACACTGGCAACCGAGATATAGAGGAGCAACAACAAGTTCTGCAACCCATGAGAATAAATATTGAACCTCACAACAACTGTGTTTATATGGGAAGCTTAGATGATATCGACCCAGCTCCAATGTCAAGTTGACATCTGGCATTTTTACCATCTAGCCAATCAACCAAGCCAGACCACCTTGCCTCTGAGAACCCCATACAGTTGATGACCTGGAACATAGCTGGCTGGAAAGGGATGGTTCATAGTGGACTAATGAGCTTTCTCTCTAGATTTGACGTAATAGCCTTTCAAGAAAACTGGATAACCGAAGTGGACGAACCAGTACAACTGCCAGGCTTTCAGGGATGGGCCTCCCCAGCCCTAAAAACAAAGAACAAAGGGAGACCCTCTGGTGGGCTATGCATTCTTATAAAGCAAGAGTTGTAATGGCAGGGAGAGAAATTATATAACGAAGATAAATATCCATACTTTCTAGCTGTCAAATTTGAATATGACCAGTTTGAGTTAATATTGGTAAATGTGTACATTCCTCCAAGCACATCCCAGCACTTTTAATTCTGAATATTGGATGGGCTTGGAAGTTATCCTAGAAGATATATCTGTACTGTACCCTCAGTCCATAATGGTTTTATTAGGAGGTCTGAACGCTAGACTGGGTCCCTCTCTGTATGAGCTTGCCCAGAAGAAGGGAATCCCAGGGAAGTTCTTTGATAACCATCCTCAGTGGCTCTCGAGAGACTGTAAAAGTAATGCCGCTGGCATGCTCCTAGTCTCCTTAATTTTTAAGGGTAATCTCCAAATTTTGGGAGGAAAGGACAAGAATTACACATACCCTTATACATACCACTCAGCCAATTCAAGTAGTGTACTGGATCTCTTTTCTGTATCTAGAGATAAGGCTGACCTCTTCTTGGAGATCACAGTACACCTTAGCGACAATAGCAACCATCAGCCTGTGTGACATTGCGAGGCCGCTCAGATTTAAGACCATATAACATGGCTGACAGAAGGCTCACCAAAAAGGTAGAGGTGACCCAAAATAAAAGGTTAATTTAGGCCAAAGTTGATACTAAGGCTATATTAGAATGCCTTAAAACAGAGAATGCTACTAAGTGGGCTAGAACAATCCAGTCATCTACTACTGACTGGATGTCAGCCTTCAATGCATTCTCCAATCTTTGTAACATACTGAAGAAACACCTAACAGCTAAACCTACTAGATAAAGAGCCCAAGTGGGTAGACCTCGCTGGTTTGATCCTGATTGCCAGCGACTGAAAAAGAAATTGAAGGCAGCCATAAGGCTTGCCCAGAGGAATCCTACTGCCCATATACAAGCTAAGATGCTGCACACAAGAAGGGAATATAAAAAAACTGTAACATTAAAGAAAAAACATTTTGCCATTTCAATCTGGTCAGAACTTGAGTTGGCTGCCAGAAGTCATAACTCAGTATTATTTTGGCACTCTGTAGCAGGTATCCTGAAGGAACGGAGATTTGCATTTGACATACCAATCTCTGCTGTGGACTGGGAGAATTATTATCAGTGCTTGTTTGCCCCCACCTAATTATTTTTAAACAGTGATTTGGTAAACCCTAGAACTCCCCCCCTTGGCCACCAGTATCAGAAAAGGAGATACAGTCCATCATTAAAAGCTTAAAGAGCAATAAAGCCCCAGGCGAGGATTTTTTACCAGCAGAATTATTTAAGAAATTTTCCAACTGGTGGGGCCCTGTATTAGCAGGTCTTTTTACACACATAAACACCTGCCATATACCAGATGGGTGGAAGAGGGCAATAGCTGTCCCCATATATAAAAAAGGGAATAAAAAGGATCCTAGTAATTATAGGCCCATCAGCCTGATTGACATTGTAGCAAAAATATATGCTAGGTACCTTTTGAACAGAATTGAAATCTGGGTAGAGGAAAACAACATCCTCACAGAAGAACAAGCAGGTTTTAGGCAAAACAGATCTACTATTGATAACTGTTTTGTCTTGAACCATCTAATCGCCAAATATGCCTATAAGAGGAGACCCCTGTTTGCTGCTTTCATACACCTTACAGCAGCATTTGATATGGTAGAGATGTACTATGGAGTAAATTGACATCTCTTAAAATAGAACCCAGACTCCTGGCTTTGATTAAAGCCCTTAACACAAGTACCTGTTTGAGGGTACGGTATGGAGTTAATGGGGCCCTGACTAATAGGATTCACACAAATGAAGGTAGGTTCTCCTCCTACCTCCTGGGCCGCTCGCAGTCGGTGTTGACGGGAGGACAGAGGTCGACCCCGAGATCTCTCGTTTGTGGAATCCCTCAGGGGTCGGTCCTCTCTCCCCTCCTGTTCAACATCTACATGAAGCCGCTGGGTGAGCTCATTCGTGGTTTTGGGGTGGGGTATCACCAGTACGCTGATGATACCCAACTTTTTCTTTCCACCCTGACCCAACCCAGTGATGCCCTCACCGTGATGTCCCGTTACCTGGAGGCGGTCCGGGTTTGGATGGGGAGAAACAGGCTTCGTCTCAATCCTGACAAAACTGAGTGGCTGTTCATACCGGCATCTCGGGCTGACCAGCCTTCTCCATCATTAACAATAGGGGATGAGGTATTACCCCCTGTTGATAGGGCTCGCAACTTGGCAGTCCTCCTGGATTCACGGCTCAGTTTGGAAGATCATATAGGAGCCGTGACCAGGGGGGCTTTTGCCCAGATTCGCCTGGTGCGCCAGTTGCGTCCCTATCTGGACCGAGATGCTCTATGTACAGTCACTCATGCGCTCGTGACCTCCCGGTTAGACTACTGCAATGCCCTCTACATGGGGCTGCCCTTGAGGACCACCTGAAGGCTTCAACTGGTGCAGAATTCAGCCGCGCGAGTTTTGATGGGAGCTTCCCGATACTCCCGTGTAACACCTCTTCTCCGTGAGCTACATTGGCTTCCGGTTGCCCTCCGGGTGAGATTCAAGGTGCTGGTAATGACCTATAAAGCCCTAAATGGCTTGGGTCTGGACTATCTAAGGGAACACCTGCTGCCGGCATCATCTTCCCATCATCCTGTGTGCCCCCACAGGGAGGGCCTTCTCAGGGTACTGCCGGTTAATGAATGCTGGCAGGTTATTCCCAGGGGAAGGGCGTTCTCTGTGGGTGCGCCTGCCCTATGGAACCAACTACCCACAGAACTTAGGACTGCCCCCGACCTTCGCTCATTTCGCCGGGACCTGAAAACTTCGATCTGTTTGGTCCAGACTGTGGGGTTGTTAATTTAACTGGGTTTTAGATTTACTCTTGGGGCTTGAATTTAATTTAATTGTTTTAATTGGTTTTAATTTTTTTTAATTTTTTGTATTCATGGATTTAACTGCCCTGTAAACCGCCCTGAATCCTACAGGAATAGGGCGGTATACAAATCCAATAAAATAAAATAAATAAAATAAATAAGGCAAGGGTGTATCCTGGCCCCATTATTATTTAATTTATACATCAATGACTTGCCAGGGTTAATGAAGGATACCATGGTACACATGCCGATGATCCTAAATACTTACTGTAACAGCTTGCTTTATGCTGATCATATGATTTTATTATCATACTCACAAGTAGGATTACATAGGCTATTAAGAAGATTCAGCTCTTACTGCCAGGGTAACTCCCTAATCATTAGCAAATCTAAATCGAAAACAATGGTGATTGGAAGAAACCATCAGAGACATAAGTGGCAATCAGATGGTGAACCAATTGAACAAGTTAACAACTTTGTATATTTGGGCATAACTTTTTCCAAGACTGGATCTTGGGCCTACCATCATCAACAAAGTAAATTTAGAACAAAAGCCCATTTGAATTTATTGCTCAAATTAAAGAACCATAGTTACCCAGGGTCCCTAGCCCCATTAATCAAGGTTTATTTATAAGGCTAAGGTTACCACAATGCTCTTGTATGGAACAGAAACTTGGGGTCTTTACTCAACCACAGTACTAGAACAAAAACAGTCCCAGCATTTGAGATGTATTTTGGGTGTAGATCCAAGAACATCTGCTGCAGCAGTTAGAGCTGAATTGGGAATTCATACAAGTCAGGCATTATCTAAAATTAGAGCTACTGGTGCAAAGTTAATGAAATGGAGACTGATAGACTCCCCAAATTATGCCTACTAGAGCAAATAAAACTACAATCACAAATCTCCTGGATCACCAAACTAACAATTTTTTTAAGAAGCTGTGGCCTTCCTGTCTCTTGCGTAACAGGAGAACAATCTAAAAAAAAAGTTGCCCAAAGAATTAAGGATATAGAAGCACAAACTGATATAGCTATCCTTAGTAAGGTGGGTAACTTGAAATGGCTGAGTAAATACAAACGTACTATTCAAGTAGACAGTTATTTGAAGTTACAACTCCCAAAACATGTTAGGGAGATATTTACGAGAGCGAGATTCGAACAGCTTGACACAATGGTCAGATATGGGAGATTTCATGTTATACCGTACAATGAACGTCTCTGCATTTGCGGAGCGGCAGAGGTAGAGGACCTGGCTCACATCCTATTTGACTGTTGTCTGTATAAGAGGGTGAGAGACAGGTATCTTGGTCTATATACCAAATGAATGACCCATTGGGATCCCCACATCAAAATAACTTACCTTATGTCCGGCCAGAACTTGAAAATAACATTTAACGTAGCACAGTACTTAAACAAAATGATCCGGTTGAGATCTGCATATGTGGGACTAATTGGGGTAGATTGCAAGGGCGATTCCGAAATATGTTATCATATTTTATCTATATTTTAAATTATTGTACACTAATTTCATTTTAGATTGTATTTTATTACTATTTCATCTTAAATTGTATTTTATTTTAATTCCATTTTAAATTGTATTTTTTCAAATTCCATTTTAAATTGTATTTTATCAAATTCCATTTTAAATTGCCTTTATCAAATTTTAGTAACAATTTGTTGCTGGAACTTCGCACTTTGATATGGACCAAGGGTTAATTAATAAAGTTGTTGTTGTACTAAAGAAAACAGCACAATAATTTGGTTATGGTAAAGTCTAAAAAATAACATTGCTTGCATTTAAATCATAGCTAGCAGTAATTTAGAATTAAGCGACTACAAAACATTCTGCAAGATTCTCATATGTTGCATTACGGGACAATTAAATATTAAATATAAATAATTCTCCCAGAAATGTGCAGAAAGGCACATCATCTCTTCTGTTTTCATCACACTTATGTTTTACCCAAACTAACAGGCCACTCCTTTTCAGCAAGGTAAAGCCACCATGAATCAAACACTATGTTTTGTGATAAGGATTGAGAGGTTCAGCCCAATGCTGCTCCTTTGTGGAATGCCGCAGGGCTCAGTACTCTCTCCACTCCTTTTTAACATCTACGTGAAGCTACTGGGTGAGATTATCTGCTACCAGGGCTTAAGGTATCATCAATATGCCAATAATACGCAACTTTACACCTCTACCCTTAGTGACCAATTGATGCTGTCACTGTCTTCTTGCAATGCTGGAAGCTGTAGGGGCCTGGATGGGGGACAATAAGCTTTGACTACACCCTGGCAAGACCGAATAGCTTTGGGAGCATGGAGCTCCGAGATCTGGGACTCTTTAACATCTTTAGTTTTGGATGGGTTGCACTACCCCCAAACAAACCTGGTGCCCAACTTAGGGTACTTCTGTACTCTCGCCTACTGTTCGAAGAGCAGGTGGCAGTCAATGGTCAGAAGAGTTTTTGCAAACTTCCTGTTGTGTGCCAGTTGCATCCATTCCTGGATTGGGAGTTCCTGCACTCAGACATTCAAGCCCTAGTCATCTAAGACCTGGAATATTTGGTCTACATAGGGCTATCCTTGAAGAGTATTTGGAAGCTACAATTGGGTGCAGAATGCAGCAGCACAGAAAGTTCTTGGGACTCTCAATGTCCATGTAACACTGCTGCTCTACAAGCTACATTGGCTACCAGTTTGATTCTGGGTGCAATTCCAGATGTTGGCAATTTCTTTTAAAGCCCTGTATGACATGGGTGTAGACCAGGGGTGTCAAACTGCTGGCCCATGGGCTGGATGCATCATGCCGAAACCACGCCTACCCCATTGCCAGCAATGGAAAAAAGTCGCAATATGTCGTGATGCGTCACGTGACGTTGTGAGTTTGACACACCTCGTCTAGACTATCTGAGGAACTGTCTCAACCCAACAGGGTCAGTGATGATGATGATTACTACTACTACTATTACTACCATACAGAGGCATAAACAATGAATCATGGTTTATGCCTCTGTATGTTGGTAGCAGCAGCAGCAGCAGCAGCAACAACAAAAACAACAATAATTAGTGAGTACCTGACAAGGAAGAAACAGTGCAGATCTGGAAGCAGATATGGGATAACCCAAAGAAACACAAAAAGGATGCGGCTTGGTTAAAAGAGGTGGATGCAAATAAAACAGAAGTTGAAATGAAAGAACTAGTAATAACAACAAAAATGGTAGAAAAAAGAGCAAGGAAGATCAAAAATTGGTCAGCACCAGTTGAAGATGAACTGCATGGGTTTTGGCTGAAACATCTAACTGTTATATACCCACTCACTGCCAAGCAGTTCACAATATACTACAAGGAGGAGAAATTGAAAAGTGGCTAACAACTGGGAAAACCTACCTAATAATGAAAAATCCAGCAAAAGGGGCAACACCAGGCAACTACAGGCCAATTACCTGCTTACCAACAACTTGCTAACTGGTGTGGTAGTTGATGCAGTACAACAGCATCTAGTTGAAAACAATCTCTTTCCACCCGAGCAGAAAGGAAACCGCCCCAATAGCAGAGGAACAAAAGAACAACTCCTAATAGACAAAATGATCTTGGAAAACTGCAAGAAAAGGAAGACCAACCTGAATGTGTCATGGATTGACTACAAAAAGGCATTTGACTCTCTGCCACATGACTGGATAATCAAGTGCCTAGAAATAACAGGAGTCAGTAGAAACAGCAGAAAATTTGTGCAAAGATCGATGGAACAATGGAAGACACAACTGCAGGTCAATGGTGAAAGACTGGGAGAGGTTAATATCAAGAGAGGAATATTTCCAGGAGATTCATTATCACCACTACTATTTGTTATTGCACTGTTTCCTCTGTCAACAATACTGAATAACTCAGGACATGGCTATCAAACATCAAAAACACCAGCTAGACTATCCCATCTCCTTTACATGGATGAACTGAAGCTATATGGAAAAACATCATCTGAAATAGAATTGCTACTGCACACTGTCCGTATATATAGCCAAGATATTGCAATGGAGTTTGGCTTGGACAAATGTGCCACACTTACTCTCAAACAAGGAAAAATAGTGAAAACTGAAGGAATCAAGATGCCCCATGGAAATAACATTAAGAGTCTGGATGAGGAAGATTAATACAAATACTTGGGTATCCTTCAAGCTGACAACATGAAGCACACTGAAGTCAAGAAAAAGTTGTGATACATCATGACACGTCATGTGACTTGCAAGTTTCGCACTCCTGGTTTAGCTTGATATATGGATAGAGATAACCTAATTGTAATATTCACATCCTGGTTACTTTTAACTTGACACCTGTCAATGCAATTATAATACATCATTGCTTTGCCATTTCAAAGGTTTATTTAAAACTTAGAAATTCTTTTCCAAATGTGATGAATCAAATAAAGTCAAGCCTGTGCTTACAATACAGAATATTTTGGGGGGTTGACATTTGGATACCAGCACATCCAGAAGAGCTTGCTTGGCACCTATATTATAAACCTTTCAACACCAAAATAATACTAGGGAAGTACAAATCATTTTGAACACCAAGCCACTTTGAAAGTGAAGAAGTTGCTCTGAATGCAAAACTAGCTATCATTTCTGCAAGTAGTTTTGAGTTCAAAACCTCATTGTTTTGAGCCTGAAACACTTCTAAGCTAGTCAACTTTGATTCAATTGCAAAATGATTCCATAATTTTGAGTTTGAAATATTTTGCACACCCCCAGTAAATTCTTTATTTTCCTGCCTTTTTTCAAATGTTATTATTTTAGTGTTTTAAATATACCAGTAGTTTTAGTATCTTTTTGAATCTATTTTTATTCATCTTATGATGCACTTCAAAAGTGGTAATATAATTTTCATAAAACCAAGAATCATTCTGTTATTTACTTTAAAAGAAGGTACAGACACCAGCAGAAATTCTCAAATTTGTATAGATATAGATTTGTAAATTGTATTTCCATTACAATGGATTCCTCAACACAATCATTATTTAGTATTATGATGATAAAATTTAACACAAAATTTCATTTTAATTAACATTTCTCACAATTCATTTTACTGAATGCCTCTCTGGACATGCTTAATACTGAGGGAAGATAGTATGCAGAACAGAAAAGGTAGTTATTTGGCAAGCCAAAGCAGCATAAAAGGCAGCATTCTACTTAGCCATAGCAATTAATCACAAGTCAAGGAAGTATAGGCAAACGTGGGAGTTAGGATTATATCAGCAAAGCCATTAACTGCTTAGACCTCTGAATACCTTTGGGAATAACTAAATCATTCCCTTGTCCAGCCAGTCTGCAGGCTGCTGCACTGCTAGGCGATATAACAGGAGACATGGGTAATGATGAGGGACCTGGAAATGGGACATATGCCATCAACATCCATCTTCATTTAATCAATATATTTTTAATGCACAAAATACTGGGTGAAACTGAAGCAAAACTTGAAGTGAATTAGACTTCACATTTAAATAAAAGGCAATCTATTACATTCTTCATAAGGTGATTAAATCACATAGAGAGCTATTTTGTGTACACCCATTAGATTCTCAACCACTGTTACCAATTACTGCTAGCATGTACATTTTACTGCTGAAATCACTGTATTTAAATTGAAGGTTACAGGATGCTCCCTATTTATCAATAATACACACTGAATTCTGTTACCTTGAAAAGGTCCAACTCCAATAGTCCCCTCCTCGGTACTGTCAAAGCCATGAGTTGTGATCTGTGTTTCAGACAAGCCAAGTCCAGCTGGCAAAGAACGCTTCAACTCCTTAGAAATGTTTGAATAAAAGGGAATATCCATGTAAAAATCCCAAATAAGGGAACACTTAGGCATAATAGCAGTCTTTAAGTCATCTTGAAAAATGTGTTCTGTAGTTTGGAATCTATTTTATGGTGTCATGATGTTCTATTTTAATGACAACACAATGCTCAATTACAACAGTTTCCAGGTTTAAGAGACCCCTTGTGTAGTCTAGACGCTTCCCCTGACCCTAAAGAGAACAGTCCAGCATACCTTTGAAAAAACAGGAGGAAAAATTCTAGAGCACTGATTGATTCCAAACTGGAAGGCATTTTTCAAGACTGATACCTTGAATGTTACTTAGTGCAATAAGCAGATATTCTGTGTATTGCTTCTTATTTCCAGTAAAAAAACTAATCTAGCTAACTCTTATCAAGCCTTCTGCAAGAAGTGTTTCCTAATACAGGGTGAACTATTTGAAGAGCTGAGATCAATCACAGATACATTTATGGATCAAACTGCCATTATCCAATAGTTTAATTAAACAACTGTGATTGCTTAGATAGAAAAGTTAAAGCTGTAAACTAGGTCTTTGTATCAAAAACTCAATGCAAACTTATGTAGATCGCAGATACAAAAATCTTAGATCGTTTAAAATATTCTGAGAGTCAATGCTAATAATCCTTTTCTTTCAGCCATTCTGAAAATAAGTATTTGAACAGTAAACTAGTAATCTTTGTACAGAATCTGCACTCTTTTTTTTCTGTTGATGAAATTTCTCCGTTCAGCAAAATGGCAGTGGGGCAAGTACAATGACTTATAGAGTTGGGGGCTAGCAACTGGAATTTATGACAATGAACTGAGCAAATTAAATCTGTTGTTCCTATTTGGACGCAATTCAAAATTAATCCAGAAAGTTACCTTTTCAATTTTACCCCTTTATCCTGCTTTGGGAAACTGTCTAGCATTTCTCACTTCAATTTTATCATCAATTTTATTTTAAATTTCACTCATGCTGCTAGATTAAGGTTCCTTTTTAAACCCTCTACATTTTAAAAACAAAATAAATACAAATGGCCGTCCAGTTTTAGTTTATTCTATTTTATGTATAGCTCTAGAAATAAAATACCCATTTTTAATGAATAAGGCTTCTCCCATCAGGGAAATCTTGGCTACCCTGACACACGTTCTCCAGCTCTTGGATTGCTTAATCGTTAGTAAAACTGGATTATTGCAAGGCAATTCAGGGGATATTTATAGATTCATACCCTGTTATAGTTGTGCTCATGCATATCTTCCAATTCTCCATTGCTTGTCACAGAAATCTCTGCTGCTGAAGTTTTGGGGGACTCTTGAGCCATTGAGCACGCCTACAATATGAAAAAAATTCATTAGCTTTCCTCAAGCATAATCAATATTCAGCTTTTGGATATTCAGTAATTTTTTTCCTGCTGGGGCAGGAAATGGAGGAAATCTTGCTATATCCCAGGTGTATCTTGAGACTCTTATATAAGAGTGTTATGAAACATGCTATTACTAAGTTTTGTTTTTGAACCTTCAAGTCTGTTGACTCTTGGTGACTGCTTGGACTAGTCGTTACTAATTTTTTGGCAAGCTTTTTCAGAAGTACTTTGCCATTGCTTCTTCCTTGGGCTGAGAGTGAGTGTCTGGTCCAAGGTCACCATGGCTAGCACAGGACTTGAACTTATAGTCCCTTGGTTTCTAGCCAGATCCCTTAACCACTATACCAAACAGATTTTCTGTTACCATGTTACTGGAATCTAAATAAGCAACTATGCATTCATTGTCAGGGTTCCCCACCACAATAGTATATTTATTTCTTTATGAAATTTATAAAGTTACCCCTAGCATATGGCATATGTAGGATAACATATAATCACAATATAAAATTATTAATCTAGCACAGTGGTTATGAATAAATCATGCTGAAAGTATATAAGTGAATCACACCATAAGTATTAATAACTTAATACTTATTAAGTAATAGGTATTAATGTTATATGTTAATTAAATTATGTGTTATAAGCATATCTGATCATGCAAAATAGACAGTCTCGATGGCCCATGAAATTGTATTGCTCAATTTCTCGCTTCAAACTTACAGAGGACTAAAAGACGATCACTATAGTTCTCTTGATCCATGTGAGTCTTGGAATGCTTAGAATGAACCACAACTTCCAGCATCCCTCATCATTAGCTATTCTGACTAGTACTGATAAAAGATGTACATTAGAAACCTCAGGAGGGTTTAGTGCCCCAGTCTGAACAAATAATAATGTTTACAACAAATGTTACCTCATTGTCTTTCTGAGGGTGTTTGCTGGGATGAGTGAAAAATACTCAGATTATAAATCAAAACTATGTACTACCAACAGGATCACCCAAGGCATGAAGGCGATCCTAGGTACACAACTAAAGCAGACAGGCACCTATAACAGGCAGCATTAACAGGAGAAAGTGATCCTGTATTTTACTAACAAAATTACATGGATAGATGAGTTAAAGTAACTGACAACATAATGCCAGATAACTGGCCTCTCCGCTGCATAGTATTCAACATGCTACTGAGGAAGAACTTAGGACCTTTAGGAGTAAGAATGGCTTATTATCTGACACCACTGGAAAATATAGTTAAGATGAAAAGAACCAATTATATAATAATATCTTAAGAAGTGAATTGAATCAGAATGGAATTAGATATCTTCATTCAGAAGTTCATAGTTTAATATTCAGAACATGAAAAATAAAGATGAAACTGCACTGTTTTCATAGTTAGGTGGAATATAGTAAGGCATTACTTGGAGACAATATAGTCAATGACCAAATATTATCAAACAGATTGTGTGGACAGCTCTTTAGTATATGCCACTGATGGAAAAGAGGAGGTTGATAAGTTTTATGGTCAACAGACCATGCAAGCAAGAAGTGGCCCTTGTAGTTGGAGAGTGGAATATCAAAGTTTGAAATAATAGGGAAGAAAATGTAGATGGATCTAGGAAATAGAAATGAAGCCAACTCAATTATTTCTTCATTGCTATTATAGTATTCAAGCAATCAAAATGACATCTACATATACTAGAAGGTATACACCGAAAGAAAAATGACAATATTAGTAGTAGAAGAAAGTGGAAATGCTGTTTTAACAGTAAAAACATGGCCAGGGACTGATAGTGGAATACATTATGAAGTAATCATGTGCAAGTTTCAAGTCAAGCAATAGCAGAACAAAGCAAAACCAATTAATTTCCTATATATTATCATAAGTATATACAATATACACATTTTGAAACCCCACATTAGGGCTGAAATTCATTATTAGAGAACCAGAGGAACTATAGAATGAAATCAAGGTTGTTAAGGATGAATATGAAAATAGATTACAAAAGACTAAGAAATAGAAGAGAGCAAATATAATATCATAATAAATTATGAAAATTGCCAAGTAGAGAAACCAAAGCCAAAAAAGATAAAGATCACAGGGAGGATTTTTAACGAAGAGTTTCAGAGAGCTGTTACAAGAGACAAGTAAAGATACCAAATATAGGAAGAGGGAGGATTTCCAAAAGATTTCCAAACACAAGAAGACTTTTCAACTTCAAATTGGTATGCGAAAGGACACCAATAGACAAATAGCAAGGGATTCCAATAAGATGAAATGAAGAGGGAAGAAGTATACTGAAATTCTGTACAATAAATTTGTTAACATTCAAGATTCCTTAAAATAGTTTTCCAAACTGTGAGGTGTATTTTCCTTGAGGAGATGTAGAAAGAGTCCAGCCAGGGGAAGTGTGAAGAACCTTTTAGTACATCATTATAATAAATCCACTTTTCCCAAAGTTTCACAATATTGATTTCATTCGTGCTCTTCTTGGTATTTAGATTTTTAGGGACAGTGTATATGTGAAGGTTATATTAAAGAGATGTATGATCGTAAAAAGTTTAGAAACTCTGCTTTAAAAGATATTCCTTATTTACAAGAAGCTCTAGTTCCAGAAAAAGGGACGCGGTGGCTCAGTGGGTTAGGATGCTGAGCTTGTCGATCAGAAGGTCGGCAGTTTGGCAGGTCAAATCCTAAGTGCCACGTAACAGAGTGAGTGCCTGTTACTCATCCCAGATTCTGCCAACCTAGCAGTTTGAAAGCACGTAAAAATGCAAGTAGAAAAATAGGGACCACTACGGTGGGAAGGTAACAGCGTTCCATGCGCCTTTGGTGTCAAGTTATGCCGGCCACATGAGCACAGAGACGTCCTTGGACAAGCGTGGGCTCTTCGGCTTTGAAACGGAGATGAGCACCGGCCCCTAGAGTTGGAAACGACTAGCACGCATGTGCGGGGGAACCTTTACCTTTACCTAGTTCCAGAAGATGAAGTTAGATTAACACTCTAGTCATTATTTATTTATTAGATTTGAATGATCACCCCATCTCAGAGTGCAACTCTGGGCAGCTCACAACAAAAATTAGTAAAGGCTACAGAAATACAGCAAGCAACAGAAGATGAACCAGTCAAGGTACCGACCAAACTATGCTAACAAATCTGGAGACTGATAGTCTGGACAATCAATTAAAAGATGTAAGCATACATATCAATGCCAAAGAAAGGAGACTTAACAGACTGTGCAAACTATCATATACCGTAATTAATTTCACATGGTATCAAAATAATATTTAGTATCTTCCTGTGCAAATTAGACCCATGTATGGAAAGGCAGATATTGGATGTTCAAGATGGTTTTAGAAAAGGACAAGAAACAAAAGATATTATTGTAGCTGCACACTAGATAATTGAGAAAACCAAAGGAAAAAATAAATATGTGCTAAATTGATTACAGAATGGTGTTAAATTACGTTGACATGAAGCTATGGAATATCCTTATGAAAATGGGAATCCCAAAATGCCTCCCTGTCCTCATAAAAAAACTTATACATAGGTTAGGAAGCCACTGTTTAGGCAGAACCTGGCAACACAGATTGATTCCAGGTTGGTAAAAGAATGCATACTTAAACAGTAATGAGATTTTGGGCTGAAAGGCCATGGTCTAGTTTGGCCATTTAGACAACAGCCATTCAGCCTGAAAACTTATTACTATTTAATTGATGCCTGCTATGAAAGCCTATACTAGTATATAACTACATATTCTTTCCTTATTTATCCAATTTATATGCTGAATATATATTGAGGAAGACTGGATTGGAAGATGAGCATGGTTTTAACACTGGAGGCAAAACATCAATAATCTGCTCTGTGCTGATGATGAAAATGCAAATGATCTGCAAGCTCTAGTAATGAAAAGATATTGAGTAAGGAAGATGAGCTAAAAAAGCTGACAGAAAATCAAGAAGCACAGTGGAAAAAATGGGATTAAGATTAAAAACATAGAAAACCAAACTAATGACAACAGGTATGTGGTGTACTGTTTCTGTCTTTTTTGTTTGTTGATATTGTCTGTTACACTAATTATAAACCGTTATTATCTTGCTATTTTTTTTTGAGTAATACAGGTAGTTCTCACTTAGCGATTACCGGTTCAGTGGCCATTCAAAGTTGCAATGGTGCTGAATGACGAGTCTTATGGCCAATCCTTAAATTCAGGCACTTGGCAACCAGTGCATAATTACAACACTTGCAATGCCCCATACTAACATGATTGCTATTCACAACCTTCATTGCAGCTTCCAAAAGGCAAAGCAGTGGGCTAATGCCTCCTTAAGTAACACCAGCTGCCTGCAATTAGTGCAGGTTCGCATCCCACCAGGCTCAAGGTTGACTCAGCCTTCCATCCTTCCGAGGTAGGTAAAAATGAGGACCCAGATTGTTGGGGGCAATTAAGCTGACTTTGTAATAATGCCGCTTGGGGTGTGTGTGAAAGCCCTAATAAGCAGGCATATACATAGAATGAAGGCTATTGCTAAGCTTGTAAGCCGTCCTGAGTCTTCGGAGAAGGGCGGGATATAAATGGAATTAAAATAAAAAAAATTAAAAAATAAAGCCAGCAGGAAGTTGCAAGCTATGGTCATGTGATATCATGCTTAATAAACCATGGTCCAATTAACAACAGCAACCAGAACTGCCATCGTAAGTTAGTATGGTCATGTAACTTTTATGCTATATGATATCACACAGTGACAGAATTCTGGTCCCAATTATGGCAGTTAACTGAAGATTACATATAACCTATTTGGTCCATGGGTATTATATCTAGGATACATTTCTTTAGATCAGGGGTCAGCAACCTGAAACAGTGAAAGAGCCACTCGGAACCGGTTCCCTCACAAAAGGAAAAACTGGGAGCTGCAAAAAATGTGTGCACATGCACGTACATGCGCAGAACAGGGTTTGAAGAGTGGAGCCAAGGCGAGATATGCACCTACCCTGCATATTTGAATTGATTGGATTGAACTTTTTTAGTCCCACTTTGTGGGGGGGGACTGCACATGGCAGAGGACTGGGAGCCGTCTCCTGCAGACCTGTGCTTTAGATATTCAACTAGCATTGTTGCAAAAAATTATAATCTGCATTCAACAAAGAAATTGGTCTGTATAACTGTGTTTCCTCTGGATCATTCTGTTCTTTGTAATTTATAACCATACATGCCTCTTCCCATATTGGCAGTATTGTCTTTGTCTCTTTAATTTTATTCCTTGTGTTTGTCATTGGTTGCAACAGTTCTTCTCAAATTCTTTATAATATTTAGCTCTCAACCCATCCAAGTCTGATTTTTTTTAATTGCTTCTTTTATTTCTTTGAGATTCAGTACCAACATTAAGGGACCGGCACTGAAGAAATATGCTATGTAGCACTTGCTCAGGTATCAACAGAGGGCTCCAAAAAAATTCAGATGTCATAATGTATCTGTATGTACAAAAATCTGAATCAGGTAGGCAATGGTTTTCCCTGTAACTTTTTGTATAAATAAAAATTGGCATCTAAGGGAAAGAGAAAAATTAGAAGTGAGCCTGATGGGCTTGACTATACCAACAATGCATGCATCACTGCAAGGCCTCTGTTGCCAGAGTACCATCCTGGAGAAAACCTGTCTATGTAATTACAAAGAGTTTATATACAATCAGTCGAATAATTTCTTGAAAAATCATATTTTCTTTAACATATGCTGATTTTATGAGCCAAATCCTGCTACCATATTTTTACAGATTACAAAAAATAGATTTAATTAATCTGTAACTATTCTACAGTTACTGTTTGTGGTAATAGCTCACTTCACAAAACATGCACTTAAACAGGGATCTTTTTCCTTTTTTTACTTGCTTGCTAATAAGCTTTTTTTGCTTACTAGCATGAGGGAGGACTGACTAATAGGCATTAGTTATAGTCATCCAAATATGAAAAATTCTGATAATAACTGTAACACAGCCTATCTATGGAGCTTGTGGTTGTTTCTTCATCTCTGGGATACTTTAAGAACAGTTACAATGACTACATTTACAATCTTTGTAATGCCTTTTTTTTCACTCACATTTTCAGTCAGCCAGTATCTGTTATCCTCTACCTGACTTGTTTTTTTCTCCCATCTTGCAGAGAGATTGCTTAAACAAGTGTTCTTAAACAAAGAACCATCTCCCTAAAAAGCGCCAAGGGCAAGTTAAAAAGCTCAGTTCTGTGAGAGAAATTAGAAACCTCCCTGACCCAATCAGTTTCATACTAGACTTTTTTTTGCCTCCTAAATGGCTAGCAGTTCAAACAACTGGTAGTAGCACACTCTTTTCAATGTGTATACCTCACTGTATGACTTAGTCTCTTGTAATCCCTTCCTTTCCAATGAAGGTAAATGCAAACATTAATTCTTTTCTTGCTAATTATCCCAATGCTGGGGTGAGCATTCCAAAGGGCAGGGGGTTGGGAAAAGGGGCTGTAGGATTTGCCCTTTCACCTAGCTTCCTCATGAGTTGAGTTGCTCCTTACTGTTTGGGCTCACTCGGCTGTTTGGGTCACATCCTTCTGCATTGTAAAGCAAAAGAAAGTGCAAAATTGTAAGCACAGTCATGGTCACATGATTTTTCATTTAGTGACTTTGCTTAAGAACCAAGTTGCTTGTCCCAACTGTGGCCTACACAAGGACAAAGGTTTAATGCTGATGGCATTATCCAATTCCATGATCCTATGCTTTCCAGATATGTTGAATTTATAACTCTCAGAATTGCCAGTTTGTTTTACCTGTTTCCAAAACTCTGCATACATTCCATCATAACTTGGATGTTATTTTTCCCACTCTGAAATAATGATAATCTACTAATGTATCTACTATACTTTTGAGACTGCTATCTAGTTATATACACAAATAAAGTTTGTGTCACTTTCCAATCCTCTGGTCCTGAACCTAATCTCACACTTAATTCTTAAAAATGCCACACAAAGATAAGAATTCCCAAGAATAGTATGAGGTACTGTACTTTGTTATAGCTTTAATCAGGCAACAGTCATTATCTTTTGAGTCTACTCTGTTCAGCATTATTTATTTCTTTTGCAACACCTGCAGAATTTTGGAGCCATCCCTTTCATGCAAGTGAACCTCTGTGCTCAAGTTTCTAGTTCTTTGCTTTTAAAAAACACAAATATTCCATTTAAATATATTGAAACTTATAAACAAGTAATTCTAAATACAGTACTGTTGGCTACATTACAGAACTGCAGATTGCAAAAAATCCTGTTGTGCTAGAATTCTCCACAAGTATCATTTGAAATTATTCAGTGCCACCCTAATATTATTGGGGAAATATGCATTAGCAACAAACTGCATATTATAAACTATGTGTTTGTCCAACCTGTTTGGGAAAGAAAAAAAAGTTTTCTAGTGTTAAGCAGAATGTATCGCAGTGGTTTGCACAAATATTTGGCAAACTACTTGGCTAGAAGTAATTATTTGCTCTAAACAAGCAGCTAATGACAAAGATTGTGTGTGCTTAACATGTCTTTCAACAATTCAACAATACTGAACTGACATTCTTATAATAATTGAGGATGCTCTTGAATTTATTACTGAAATGAAGCTACTTATTTAAATTTTAAAAATATACACGTATTTTATAGCTCATATTTGCAATCATTATTATTACTACTATTCCTTTTTCCTCTTTCAATGACTATTTTTCAAGAATGTAGGATCTAGATTGGTATACAATTTATATCACATAAACAATTCTATATGTTTTATTTATATAATGGGCTAAAACCAGCTAAAGGTCATAGGAATATTGAATTGAAAACAATTTAAATGGTCCCAGAGTGCCCTCATGTGGAAGCCGTTGAACACTCAAGGGCTTTCATTTAAATATTAGTTGTAGTGTTTCAGTGGAAAGAGAATGAACAATTCAGATTGGTAGAACTGAAGACTCAAAGCAAAGGTAAACTTTTTCAGGCTAAGGAGAATATTAGAATCTGTATTCAAACAATTTATTGGAATAATATGGATTACAGATTATGAAATTATTCCCCCTGTATTTAATAATTTCCCTATTCTATTACATTAAATATTGTAATTAAGTAAAATCTTTTGGGCCACACTCAAGTCTTTGGAGAGAACTGCATTTCTCCTTGGCTCTCAGTATGGTACTGGGAGACTGTAACCTGCCTTGAGTTCAGAATTTCCCAAAATATTACTTTGTAATACAGGCAGTGCCTGTATTAAGAACATTTGATTTATAGATAACTTGTACATATGACCAGGTTTATTATTCAAAATGGTGGATGGCATTCTCCTTCCTCAAGCCAATAAATCACTAAAGCCACGCAATATTTTCATGAACCACTGAAGTCACACATTTTTAATACAAAACCTGTTTTCAGCAATTCAGCAGTTTTGCAGCTCAAGGAAGAAGAAAAGTCTGCCATTTTTAGTAATAGGCAATCCATTCATAAGTACAAACTCTGATTTGTATACAAATTTGAGTTAAAGACAAACTTAAGAACAAATTTGTTCTTAAGATGGAGACGCCCTGTACACGTTATTGCTACTGTAGACATTCTAGGCTGTTTACATGGTTTTAATAATCATGATATTCTCACTAAAATTAACAGCAAGGTGGATCGCTAAGCTAATTACAATGCCCAAGAGAAGAAATTTTGAACTGCCAACTAATTAAGTTTTTAAATTTACAAGACTATGCATTAAGTTAGGCCTTTGGCTTTTTCTACCTATCCAGTTATTCCATATTATTGCCACGTTAGAAGGAAATGTGGTAAATCAGGTATTATTTTCAAACATGTGGCTCATATGCCCAAATGATTTACTTTTAGAAAAAATATATCTTATTTCAAACAATTAAACATTAGAATAGACATAATGTGGGACATATTTCACAAAAATTAATTAATATAATTAATTTTAATATTTATATTCACCTGAATCACAAGATTTGTTACAATGACAAGTTTCAAAGTTCACAATCAAAAAAACAATTTAAATAGTACATAAACTCTAAACCCCAAAATTTTAAGAGTATACTGCTAAAAATAAATATAAAAATTAAATAAGAAATAAAGAAATAAAACCGCAGCCATTCTTAACTCTTACTTGAATTACAAATGTTTGGTGAAACAGAATAATTGTAATGGTCTTCCTAAAAATAAATAGTGCAGGAGCTATTTGGGTACCTTATGGTAAGCTTTTTCAGAACAACAAATACACTCGGTGTTATTAATCATACCAGTTTAACCAGCCATGGTTTTCAGCATTTACTAACCGCATTTATTAAAAGTATAAATACATTTTTCAAATGTTTAAAAGAAATCCAGAACTTTCCAAATGCTATATGTTTACGCCTAAGTAGACAGATTATAAAAGCCTTGTGTAATACCACAATCAAAGAGACTCTATCCTTACATTTAGGCACAATGAGCACAACTGATACAGGTAGTCCCTGACATACAAGAGTTTGTTTAGTGGCCATTTGAAATTAATATGAAAAAAGTGACTTATGACCATTTTTCACACTTACAACTGCATCTCCATGGTCACATGAACAAAATTCAGACATTTGGCAACTGACACATATTTATGATGGTTGCAAAGTCAATGGGGACACCAGATTCCCTTAACAACTGTGTTACTAACTTAGCAATTGCAGGGATTCACTTAACAAGTGTGGAAAGAAAGGTATTAAAATGGGGCATAATTCATTTAACAAATACTTCGCTTAGCAACAGAAATTTTGGGCTCAATTGTGGTTGTAACTTGAGACTACCTGTATAGCAACAATGCTGTATATTACTTGAAAAACATTTTTGCTTAATCTGAATGATGTTTAAAACTGTTCATTAATACTGTAACACAATCTAGTGTCTTCTATGCATCACATTAGGTTACTTTGCAAGAAGCTAAACAGGAACCAAATAAGCTATTCTTCAAACTAAGAGAAACTGACTCTCCTACAGAAAAAGTAACTGTTCCTCAAACATGGGATGAGAAAAGCCAACCATCTACCTCATGAGAATGCACCCAGAAGAGCAACATAAAATCCTGTCAAAGTAGGAGAGAGGATGTGGTTACCTACGAATGAACGAATTCATTGGTATGCATTGAAACCATCTCTAGATCAATATGCACCCATTCTGCAAACCTGTCAGTAATGCCAATAGTTCCTCCCAAAAAAGTAGGAATATTGGATCAACATCCATATAATAGAGATTGAATTAAATTTGTTTTTCCAGTCTGAGCCTGTTAAAGGATTGGTTGATTTCTGAATAACTATCACTATATGTATCACCCAATCACCTCAGAGTCAGACTGGATTCCTTCTGGAGCTTGATGAAGTTCATCAACCGTTGGGGAACTCTTGCTGTGTTCTGACATCTGAAAATGAAACAAGTTGAGTGTGTATTATTTTTTTTAAAGTAACTAAATGTATTCTAATAAGCTCCTACAAGAACTTATATCTGCTTTATAATATATATGTATATATAAGTATGTATTAACATAATGTAACATAACACACACCTCGCCACTCCACACCATAACATATATGAAAGCCAGCTTGGTGTAGTCATTACTACACAGTCCTAGAGCCTGTGAATTCTAGGCCTCCCTTAGGCATAAAAGTACATAAAAACTCTCTTTCAGCCCAAAACAGTTCACAGGATTGTTTGGGAAAATAGGAGGAGGAAAGAGTATAAAGTGGGTTCATCATGTTCAGTAATTTATAAAAAAGGCAGGATAAAAATCTAATAATACAATAGTAATAGTGTTATGTTATTAATATTATTATACATTCCAGCAATACCTTTTGGATGGGTTATGACTGAAGGGACCAAGAGGAAGGAGAATATTTGCAAACTGGACAGACAAAATCTTTTTAGATATTGTCCCTACTTCTTTTAAACCCTAATCCAGGGGTCAGCAACCTGAAACAGTGAAAGAGCCACTCGGAACCGGTTCCCTCACAAAAGGAAAAACTGGGAGCCGCAAAAAATGTGTGCGCATGTGCATACATGCGCGCATGCGCAGAACAGAGTTTGACTGAAGAGTGGAGCCAAGGTGAGATATGCACCTACCCTGCATATTTGAATTGATTGGCTGAAATTTTTTAGTCTCACTTTTTTTTTGGAGTACACATAGCAGAGGACTGGGAGCCGCAGGAGACGGCTGAAAGAGCCGCATGCGGCTCCGGAGCCGCGGGTTGCAGACCATAGCAATCAAGGAAGGGGAAAAAGAAGTAGAGGAAGTTGTTTATGGCAGTGCCATCTGTTTAACCTGACTGGGGGAAAAAGCCAAAAAAAAATGCAAGATCTACTTGTTTTAATCTGATTTTAATTTTTGTATGTTATGTTTTTAACCTTCCCTGTAAACCGCCCTGAGTCCTATGGGAATAGGGCGGTATATAAATTTAATAAAATAAAAATAAAATATAAATAAAATATATCAAAATAACTAAATAAATACAAGAAATACAAGGTTATAAAGTTAGGAATGTTCTGCTTCAGATGCTCTACTATTTTAGGAACTTGATTTCTTTTCCCCATGATTTCTGTTGGTAGTTCTAAAAATCTTTTTAGTTTAAGTATTAAATGTTAAATAATGAACATATCCCAAAAAGCAATTTTGGGAGTGATAAAGAAACTGTCTAAAATGAGTCTTAAAAACTTATAATCTTCCTGAACTGGACACTGTCCAGTGTTTGACTGCAAACAGCTGGCCTGGCCTTGTTGATAGTTCCTATCATGGAGTCATCTGAAAATAATTCTTAGACAATCCTACTGAGCCAAAAGTCCTATTGAGCCAACTCAGCAAGGTTAAGCCTAGGATTTGAGCCAGAATCATTACACAATAGATCAGGAAGACTCTGATTTACGCTCACTTATGCAATACTAGGGACGCGGTGGCTCAGTGGGTTAGGACGCTGAGCTTGTCGATCAGGTCGGCAGTTTGGTGGGTTGAATCCCAAGTGCCGTGTAACAGAGTGAGCGCCTGTTACTCGTCCCAGCTTCTGCCAACCTAGCAGTTCGAAAGCACATAAAAATGCAAGTAGAAAAATAGGAACAACTATGGTGGGAAGGTAACAGCGTTCCGTGCGCCTTTGGTGTCTAGTCATGCCGGCCACATGACCACGGAGACGTCCTCGGACAAGCGCGGGCTCTTCGGCTTTGAAACAGAGATGAGCACCGGCCCCTAGAGTCGGAAACGACTAGGATGCATGTGCGGGGGAACCTTTACCTTTTATGCAATGCTTAACCCATGTGAGAGGTGCTATCACAAAGGGAGCTGCCACAGGACTTGTAAGTCACAGCAACTTAGAAATTAAAATCTAGTCAAAAGTAGCCCCTGTCTAAATTACCTTGTGATCCAGAGTACAGCATCATTAAATAATACAGGATAATTCAAGTTCTATTATAAAATTAGCTAAGACCAGATTAGTTGCTTATGAGCCTGTGTATAAAGACTAAATTCTGGTTGCCTGTTGCATCACATTGATGTATTCACTCTTCAAAGGCCGGCCTCCATCATTTCTCATTTTCTCCCCTGGAACTTTGCCTAATATATGGAGTGGATTGGGTTTTTGACTCTTAAATGGAGTTAACTATTTTTTTAATGTAATGGTCCCACTGTGAGTACTCAAGCTCACTCAAACTTAGGACGGATTGTGGAGTACTGATTTACACTATTTAGCCGGTGAAATAAATTGGAGAAAGAATTTACATCAAGACATGCTCACTAACAAGGTTATATTTTCCCTCACACAATACAGAAAGATTTCAGAAATTCTCCAAACTTTACTTATGCTGATATTTATCAACTTGGTTAAAGAGTTTCAGTGGTATGTAGGCCTATAAATAATAGCTTTAATTAATCTACTGATTATTAGAATAAAATGAGGTTTTAAAGCAGGGATCTTCAAACTTGGCCCTTTTGAAGATCCCTGTTTTAAAGGATTAGAAAGAAAAACCCCTGCTTTCTTCTTCCTCTCATGGAACTCGCTCTTATACAATTTCTGAGCACCATTACAAGCCTTTATTCTAGGCTGGATAAGCTAGAACAAATACTTTATGAGTTGCAAGCTGTTCTGTCTTAATTTCAAAGTACAGGAACTGCTTCTACCGTAGCACATTTTAAAAATTAAATTGCCAGCTAAAGAACAGAGTTCAGGAACTGAGTTAAGAGATTACCACAGTATAAAGTATTAGACAATGTTTTTATTATGCTGCATGCACCTGAGAACATATATAAAAATGTTTTATGTTGACATTTTTATATCTATCCTTAAAATATAAAAAGTAAAGGTAAAGGTTCCCCCGCACATGCGTGCTAGTCGTTTTGCAACTATATTAAATTAATTTACTATCTTTACAATTACCAAAGTGAGAAACTTCAAACCTTAAGCAATCCTTTTACTTCCTTGGATGAAATGAAAACTAGGAACTAGTTACAAAATTAAACACAGCAACAACACTCTTTCAAAGCTAAAAACTTCTCTGTAAATTTCTACTTAAACACTTCTTAGAAGCTGAAACATAGAAATAAAATTACATTGGTTGAACCATTCAACACACATTTACAGGATGATGTAAACTAAATACTATGACTTTAAAACATTTTTGCAGCACAGAGGCAAGAAACAGTAAACTAAAATGTTTTGGGCTTTTATAGCTGCTCAGAAGACGACTAATAATGGAAGCACAAGTAAATTAGGATTTTTTTAATATTACTAGATAATTCATTCCCATTGGGTCATCATTTAGACATTTTTCTTTATATAAAGAGCAAAGCAGAATTATCGCAAGTGGGCAAAAAAGCAGCTGGAATGGCAGTGTCTTCCAACTTCCTAACAGCTTCCTCACTGAGGTGCCTTATGAAAAGCTAGCAGGGAGCATCAGAAATCTATCTTCCTTGTTTGGAAAGGGTGTATGGGTGTGCACCAGAGATACTATGTGAGTTGTGAAGAGCATATAAACTGCAAAGGTCGGGAAGGGTGCCTGGGACAAGAGTGCAGTGCGGTTCAGGTAGAGGGTGGTGCAGGTCAAGAAGGGCTCGTGGGACTCACGGGGATGTGTAAGAGTTGCAACGCAGATCAAGTACAACATGTGGAAAGGTAGCACAGGTCAAGAAGAATGCTTGGGGATTGCAGAGGTGTGTGAGAGGTACTGCACTAGTTGGAGATGGTGTGGATTAGGAGGTGCTGGGAGTGCTGGGCAGTGCTTAAAAGTGCTGCACAGATCATGGACAGTGCATGTGGGTCACAGCATGGGTCAGGAAGGGTGTGGGTCAGGAAAGGTGTGGGAAGATGTGCCGAAGGTCTGATTTTTTTTTACTATCAAAAACTATAGAATTATTTTAAAGATCATTTACCTATCATCCACCAATCTTGAGCCTGTGGGTTGCCATTTTTGCATTACTGTTCAATATTGACCACTGCAGCTATGTGTGAAACAGAGCAGATGAAGGCAAGTAAACACAAGATGTTTACTTGTATTTTATCAATAAGAAGTGCTTTCTGACTGTTACCAGATTCTATATACTTGCTAGCTGTATTTTTATAAGTTTAGCTTAGTTTGGTCTATTGTAGTGGATAAAAAGGATGGCCTTGAAGGACAAAAGGAAGATCTGCTACCAAGGCAACAATCAGATAAACAAATCTTAACCCAAACCAAAAAAGTACTGTAATCCATGCAAATGGCTCTGTCTACCTCCTCCAAATTCTCATGTAGATAAAAGATACAGGAAAGGTAGCACATTCAGACTTGCAATATTCTATTATTACAACTGTTGTAATAGAAGTAGTTAACTTCTGCACAGTATCCGATAGGGCTCTGTTGATGCCAAACTATTTTTTATTATTTTGATTGTGGAGGACCAAAACAATACAGTCCCTTACATTTTCAAAAAGGTCACTGGTGTACTTATTAAAGGCATTAAAGGAGCACAATAACCTGGTGAAATTACAGCTTTATGCAATTTCATTCAGAATGTTGAGGGTATTTTCAAGTAATTGGAATTAATTTGCAGCACACTCTGTCTCTAAGCAATTTATCTAGCATTACTTTCCATAGGAAGTTCTCATCGTGCTTCCTGCTATAAAATATACATCATTATTGTACTTAGAGCAGTGATTGTCAGCCTGTGATCCACAAACCACCACACTGTCATCACAGTGGGTCCATGAAGGATTTTAAAAATGCTATGTTTTAAATCTTAAGTCTTGGTTGAAGGTGACCATGGCCCATGACCACAAAAGGTATTTAAAGAGGTTTCCGTGATGAAGAAAAGATCGAGAACCACTAGAGCATTTTCACTAGGTATAAATCCACAAAATTCTCTCTCTAAAAAGTTTGAATCTCCTTTTTACTTTTTTATATGTATCTTGAAATATTTAACAGACTTAGTAATAAAGTCTAAAAATCTAAAAAGATATATAGCATATACCTACTTTCTCTTTACACTAGTTTTTCCTTATACTTTTACAAGGATATAAATCATGATACATATTTACAATGTACAGACAAGATAATACAGTACATCTTTCCTTATACAAATAAAGCTACAGTTTCATACATGCTATTCAGAAGTTTAGCTTTATTAAAGTTCAAATAAACTTAGTTTTAAGTCTAATCAGTATATATCTCAAAAGCAATGTCATATTTAATCACCAAGTTGCTACCGATACAAAACTTTTAAAAAATACATTAAATCCTTAGTGTTAATTGACCTTAGTTCATTAGACTATGGACACAACAGATAAATTTATCATTTGCAGTTCACCCCGTTTAATGTCAAACTGAGATTTTACTTCAAATAGTGTCTTTAATTATCAGATGACATATTAATTCCAAGTGATATGAATTTAGATTTAACTGACAATTGGATCTAACGGGACCTCTCCCACAAAACATCCACTAAATAATGGTATTACAGTGTTGTAAAGAGAGAGTAGCTTTCAAAGCTAAGATCCTATTCAGGCACATTGCAAAAATGTAATAAGCCACCCAAGAGAATCTCAGGCACTTTTCCACCTGTTGCTAATATTGGCACTATATAACGTAACAGATATCCAAAATCAAAGAAACGACTGGGTGTAAGATTACAGCATATTCTATTTCTAGCCAACTCACTTTTTGCACCTTTCAACAAAAATTACTGCCAACTTAAGAGGACTACAGCACAGACATTTCAGTCCCAAACATTTGATCAGAATGCCTAAACACCAAGCAATTGAAAAGCAAAGCAAAGCAAGCAAGCAGGAAAGAGATGGAAAACTATCCAGGGCATTCACAAGTAAGCTGAAGGTCTCTGATCAACAAGAGTACAGTACTTCCTCCTGTTTCCGCATCATTACCGCCCCGCCTGCTTCAGGGTAGATAATAAATCCGGGTGTGTAGCAGGATTGCCTCGTTCTCCTGGTAAAGGTCCAGGTTTGTTTGTTTTCTTAAAAAAGTGAGAAGCGACTGTTTGTGAAATGAGCCAAACTTTCTCCATCAGTCCGTCTTCATGCAGAAAAAAAGCTGCCCCCGATGACCTCATGGGAATCTTACAGCTAATAAGATTAAGATGCCAGAGGAAGGGCATACCACCACCACCACCCCCATTCCTCGACCGCAAGCCTTGGACCGTCTCCACGAGCAACGCAGACACGGGGAAAACTTAGTTGCTGCCCCGCTACCTCCCGGCCACCCGCTTCTTCCCAGCTCCCATCCCCGGCGAAGAGCCAAGACTGCCGCTAACCGGCTCACCTCTCTCTCTCTCTCTCTCTCTCACCGTCGGTCACCCACTTCCTTCCTGCTACTCTGCCGGGAGCGCTTGAGAAAACTCTGCTTGGACCGGTTGCCTCCGCCTTTTAGCCTTTCTCGCCCAGAGAACTCCGGCAGCGATCGGAACTGGGTGGACGGAAGTGGAGCCTCAAGTCTCAACTCTATCGTCTTTCTCCCTCCCAAGTAGGACCCTTCTAGGAGACCGCTACGCGTGGCACAGCCCGCTTACCGCGGAGCTGTAACAACATCCGGGTCTATCTCGTCGCATGCGCTCTTTGCTTACGGTAGTCCTTTGGAAGAGAACCAAGTGGAAATGGTCATAGATTCAGTGAATGATAGAGACGCTTCCGAATCTCAAGGAAATGAGTAGTAAAGTGATTTCCTAGAATGTATCCAGTGATTGAGCTTCGCCTAGGGCGGCGTCTCACGGGGAATAAGAAGTTACGGCTGCATGATTTTGTTTTCCAGAAGACTGAGATTTTATAAACAGCTTCAAACGAGAAGGGAAACGATTTGTCTGCGTGGATGTTAGTGGTGGCAGCTTCAGCAGATTGCCTGGGTTGGATATTTGTTTAAAAAAATTGTACAGGTAATCCTCGAATTACGACCACAGTTGAGCCCAACGTTTATGTTGCTAAGTTGTTAAGTGAATTTTGTCCCATTTTACGACCTTTCTTGCCACAGTTGTGCAGCAAATATAAGAATGGAAAAAAGAAAAAAATACAATAGCAGGAGTTAGAACCTAATAGTTTGAGATATACTGACAACATTACATAGATAGATAGATAGATAGATAGATAGATAGATAGATAGATAGATAGATAGATAGATAGACTTGTCATTTTTACTGTGGGCACAATGGCACACATTAAAAATGAAATTTAGTTGTTTGCTCTCAAAGTATAAACATACATAACACATTTAAACATACTATATACAAAATGTATAAACCTACACCCTTACATATACCGGTAAGTAACATTAATCACTGTCCATCTTGAATACATAACGGAAGGAGGAAGCTTTAGAGTTCACAAGGTTAATACTGTATGGAACAAAACTATGCCGCTTGGGTGTGTGTGTGAAAGCCCTAATAAGCAGGCATATACATAGAATGAAGGCTACTGCTAAGCTTGTAAGCCGCCCTGAGTCTTCGGAGAAGGGCGGGATATAAATGGAATTAAAATAAATAAATAAATAAATGACTGAATCTGGATGTTCTGCTTTGGATACCAGGGAGCCTCCTCCCAGAAGGTAACAAGGAAAACAGGTTGTGAAGAGCATGTATAGTGTCCCAGACAATACTGTGGATCATGCTCGAGCAACGCTTATATGCTATGTCCTGGATGGAAGGGAGGGAACTGCCAATAAATCTTTTCAGCCATCCTCACCACTCTCTGCACCGCTTTCCTGTTTGAAGCAGTGAAGAGAGTTCTTTATGCAGCCATGCTGGTTTCTTTTGAGAGCTGTTATTTTTCTTCTTTGTTGGTATTGTACTAGACTGGGCCTTTATTATCTCACTTTTCAAAATTTCTCAAGCTTCTTGAGTTGTTTTCCCCTTTAGGATTCTCATCCATGGAATTCTTCTCAAGGTCTCTCTAAGTTTATTGAATGGAACAGGAACAATCTTTGATACTGTGTAATATTAAGAAGTCAAAGGTAGTGTCAACCAATATGTTTAGTGAATTTACAGTTGCAGGCAAATAATGGAAAATTGTAGATTGTTTTGTTTTCTTGCACTTAATGCAATATGCTGGACAATAAGTTAGCTACTGTTGCCACCTGTTAAGGTTAAACAAACAGACAAATAAATAAAACATTCTATTTTAGGGGCTTATCCACATACCCTCCTTTCCCTAGCTCTGAGACAAGCTGACTATGTTTTTTTCCCCTCAAGATATGTCCTCACAATGGCAGCGCAGTAACTCAGTGGTTAGGATACTGGACTTGTTGGCTGGAAAAGCCAGCAGCCCAGGTTCAAGACCGAAGCACCACACAAACTGGGTAATCTCCCATCTTCACCTAGCTCCTGCCAATTTAGCAGTTCGAAAGCATGTAAATGTGAGTAGATTAATAGGTACCACTTTGGTGAAAAGATAACTGCTCTATGATGTCATGCTGGTCACATGTCTGTGAAAATGTCTTCAGACAGTGTTGGCTTAATAGCCTTGAAATGGAGATGAGCACAGCCTGCTATAGTTGGCAACGACTAGTGGAGTAAAATCTGCAGGGACATCTATTTTTGTACTAGCCTGCTAAAGTCAGGTCAAGATGCTCTAAAATAGTGGTCATCAACCTTTGTTGGTTGATGGACCAAAGGAAAAGGGAGGGGGAAGCACTTTACATGTGTCCGCGTGCGAGTGCACAGGGATGTGAGCACATGCGTGATACTAGCCCTACCCCATTCTTGCGTGCTGCAGAGCTTTGTTTCTGTGCCCCATGGTGTGGTGGCATCCATTTTTGCACCTTGCAGAGTGGCGGCAGCCAGTTTTTGTACCCCGTGGTACGGCAGCACCCATTTTCGCACCCCTGATGCGGAGGTGGCCCATTGCGCCCCACAGCATGGCAGCGCCCATTTTCATGCCCCATAGCATGGTGGCAGCCTGTTTTTACACCGTGCGGCAGCATCACTAGCATAATTGAGACTGGCTAGCCTGTCCTGCAGCCCGGTGGCCAGGAGGCCACAGGCCACTATCAGGCCATGGCCCACAGGTTGGAGACCCCTTGCTCTAGATGGATACACACACATACATACATACATACATACATACACACACACACACACACACACACACACACGTAGGAATCAATCCTATATATTTTATATTACAGGAAAGAGTTTTTGGAAAGTGAACAAACTATTGATCCTCTTCAGGATTTTATCTTGCCATATGACTGTGAAGCTCTGTGATTCTATAAGCATTTCTATATAAATAGTCCTCAATTTATGACCATTTATTCAGTGACTGTTTAAAGTTACAGTAGCACTGAATTATGGGATATGATCTCTGCTCAATGTTATGGCTGTTGCAACACCTCTCCAGTCACCTGACCAAAATTTAGACATTTGGCACCTCCCACATTTAAGTTTGGAGAGGCACTGCAACTCTCTCTACCCATCTGTCTCTCCCCCACTTTGGCTGCCCCACACCCTGCCTTGCACACCAAAAAGCCATCTTGGCTGCATGCGTTGATTGGAACAGCCGGGAAATTTTAAGAAAAGTATCCATCAGGGCTGAGCCAAGCTAGAGTCTGATTTTGCCATCCTGCTTCTCTCTACACCACCTCACCCTCCTGTCCAACCCTCATTCACCTGTTGGGTTTTTCTTGGAAGAAAAGCAGAAGTGCCTCTCCCCCAACCATCTGCCATGAGGATAATATTCCATTTGGTAAGCTCCTTGCCATCAAAGCAATATTGAGAAAGATGTCAAGCCCCAAGGAAATCAGAAAATCCAGGCAGTTCAAATGAGTATAAAGATTTATTGCAAGCTTAAGCTCTCTACAAGAATCTGAACTACTAATGCTAAAAGCAAATTGGTGGTAGGCAGGGCTTTTTTTTTCATAGAACGCTCAGAACAGCGTTCCAGCACTTTTTTTTTTAAAGCTCCCTCTCTTGGCTTTAGGAGTAGGCAGTCTTGGCTCTTTTTATGACTCGTGGACTTCAACTCCCAGAAATCCTGAGCCAAGCACACTGAGGGGAAAGAGAGGTTTCCAAGCTGAGACATGCTGGCTCAGGAATTCTGGGAGTTGAAGTCCTTGAGTCATAAAAGAGCCAAGGTTGCTTACCCTACACCAGGGGTCAGCAACCTGAAACAGTGAAAGAGCCACTCGGAACCAGTTCCCTCACAAAAGGAAAAACTGGGCGCCGCAAAAAATGTGTGCGCATGTGCGTACATGAGCGCATGCACAGAACAGGGTTTGACTGAAGAGTGGAACCAAGGCGAACTATGCACCTACCCTGCATATTTGAATTGATTGGTTGAACTTTTTTAGTCCCACTTTTTTTTTATTGGACTGCACATGGCAGAGGACTGGGAGCTGCAGGAGTCGGCTGAAAGAGCCGCATGCGGCTCCGGAGCCGCGGGTTGCAGACCTGTGCCCTACACTAAAGGAGGATATTAAAATTATTTACAAGGTTACTTCTTTAGGAACTAAACTTTTAGAATCTAAAACAACTAATTTAAAAAAGCCAGCAGGAAAGAACCTCACATTTCTCATCTGCTTCTGTCCTTTGGAAGGTAAAATTAGATAACAAAATGATCTATTTCCTATGTTAACATCTCTGCAATGAAATCAATAAAGGAAACAGGAAAGAAATGAGAAACATTTTTCTCAATGTAATATGTCTAATTTAGCTGATGCTAGAAAAAAAATTGTATCTTTTGTACACTCTTGAAAACTATTTTGAATCTATAACCATCTATTACAACTAAACCACTGTAAATTAAACAATTCTTAAGAATGAAATATTCTTAACTTGGACTTTACTTTTACTGTTTGGACTGTTGTGTGTTTTGAAAAATAGATTATTTAGAATCTAGTTATGTTGCACTTCAGTCTTTAAATAATTAACCTAGTATATACATAACAATATATGATTTTCCCATGGTGAACTTAACATCAATAACAACATTTATTAAAAAAGGATAAAATAATTTCTGGTGATATTATCTGGACATTAAAATTTTGTTTAGTCACAATCTTTCACTTTTCACATTCTGGACAAGCAGTGGTCATGTATCTTAGCAAAAGATGTTACATATGTGCATAAGTGTAGTCAGTAGCATATGCCTTTTTAAAAATATCAAACATGCAAAGAAACAAAAATAAGTCCAAAATATCTGTATTACATCCAGAAATGCCAACTTTGCAACCAATATTTCTCATCCATAACTATGGCACCCTAAGGATACCTGCATACATGCAAATGCTACTCTGGGATCAGTAACGCAGCAGGGATTGCTTTTTCCTTCCAGTAACAGATTTCTGGGAAATACCAAACATGGCCTTGAGAATCTCAATGTTTGTTATAAATTTTTCTGGATGTGGTTGGAAAGAGGCTGTTTGGCACCGGAGACCACTGCCACGAGGAACACAGCTCTGGGTCGGGGTTTGGAGCAGCTCCGGGTGGAGGCTCAGCACGGGCTGCGGCGTGGCAACTGTGGGGAGGGGAATCCCACGGCAGCTGTGGGGAAGAGAATCCCTGCAGCATGTGGCTCTGAGCCGCAGGGGCGGGGTGCAAAGGACGGGCGGTGACGCCGTAGCAAGACACTGGCATTGCTCCCAGTGACAGCACCTCTGAGTTCCGGCACCTTTTTTTAAAGAAAAAAAGCACTGGTGGTAGGTAAGAGTCAAAGGAATTCAAGGTGAGCTGGACGTAGATCTCTTGTGGGCACGAACGGACTCAAAACTGATGACACGTTTGACCCCTCCCTCAGGGTCAGCCGGGTCTTCTATAAAAGCTAAGACAACAATACTGCTGGTACCCTTTCTTCCCCCGTCTACTAAGACAGGCCTCACAATGTATGCAGCTGAAGAATATGCTGCTGCCCAGACTACTATAAACTTTCAACTGAGGCTCTAAGTGGTGGGGAGAAAAGAGGGAGAAGAGGGTTGATTCTGACAAAAACAATCAGCAATTGAACCAAAACTAAATAGGATCAAGACTGCATTTCTGAGTGGTTATTCTATATGACTATATGAACTGTAATAGCTAAGAGTTGACCACTACTACATCTGCTGCTGTCTCCTCCTGTCTCCTTCATTTACCCCTCCCACATGACATCTGTGCAAAAATCCATCACTGCTTGACTGACATCCTCTTTTAGTCTCCTATGGGGCTCTCTCCAATGAAGCATCTGAGTCTGCCAAGGCTGCTGAGGGTGGGGATCAACTCTACTGATCTCAATCTTGTACAGCAGTAAACAAAAGCATTGTGAAGTGGGGCAGATTAGTTAGTTTTGGAAATAACATACTTTTCCCCCCCACATTCAGAATACAAGCAGATCTTTCTGCATGAGTCTACATGTCTCTATTTTTCTTCAATTAACATGCAGGCAACGGATGAACGAAGCTTCCTCAAAATGCATAGATGTTCACTTAGATAACTTAAACAGTTCATAAATGTGGAACGTGATCCTAATATGTTTTTCTTGCTAAATCGGAATTTGTAATTTAGCTAGTTCGGGTATGAGCGACTTGTGGCCTTCTACACTGGTTCTTCTCCAAACCTTCTTCCTAACTCATTTATTTCAGCTACAGAATGCAGAACCTTGTTGCAGAACTGGGGCTTTCTTCCTTCTTCAGAAGGGAAGCACATGAAAACCATAACAATAGACTTAAGAGTACATTTAAATGCAAGCTTCTGAGGTGGCAGGAAATCTGCATTTGTGGTAAGAAAACAGGACATTTGAGGTTGCAGTTACAGCACATTTATTTATATTTAGCAATAGACAGCATTGCTGCCTGTTTAGTAAAAGTTGTGACTGACTGTAGATCTAGTAAGCCACCATAACTGAACTTGAACTCAAGTCTTCCCAATCCTAATTCAACAATACAAAAACAATATAAACATTACAACTGTGTAATAAACTAGAAAATGCAAAATATGCTACTGTTCTTTTTATTATTTTTCATATAATTTACTGAAATGAAAACAGGCTTTTTTCAGATCATATGACAACTACAGAACACAAAGAATTCCACAGCTGGGGAACAATCATCTAAAATATATTTCTGCATAGAATAAATAAATGATGCATGAGTACATGACTATAATACTCTCTGGAAGGGAAGGCTTCATGTTTTTTTAATTTATTCCAAATAAGTATACTGAATCTCACTTTTATGTTGCAAGACACTTAATATAAATCACATTTTTATGTTGCAAAATACCCTATTATGAGTGGAATGCTTAAAAAAATGCTCTTGGTTCATTTGGAGAACAACAGCGAGAATTCAAGCCATGCTTATCAAATATCAATGTGGACATTTATCATATGTGCTTGTATAGGTAATTTTCTGGTTTTTGCTATTTGGCAATCCTTGGCTATAACTATAACATTCAGCCATCAAGGAAACAGAATCTGAGCACCATGTGCTAGTGCAGCTCATGAAATACATATAAAAATAATTTTTAATTTTGTATATTACAATTCCTTATCAAGAAAATATTGACTAATAAAAACTAATTTTCATATACTCTTATTCTGCATCTTTTTTTATCCTACTACACTTGTAGAATGGATTATGCAAATCACTGAGCTTTGTGGAGTAAAATTCCTATGCCATAGCTAAGTAAACCTTTCTTAGCAGTCCCTCTGTCTTCTGTTCCATTTTCATTAAGCATTGCCGGCACACGCAGATAAGGCTTTCTGGATCGTTCAAACATCTGTTGGGATGCAATGCTTAACAATGACCTTTTCAATCTAATTTACGAGAATAAAAGAAGCGCCATGGAAACCATCCATGCAAACCTTGTAAAAATGGTGGGAAATATTAAGTAAAATGAAAAATGCTTTTAAAAAATGAACACTGATTATCCCAGACCTCACATGATACATTTATGTGGAATAAATGCACACGTATGCTTTGGTTTTCCCCTTTGCCTCTTTTGCCTCTTTTCTGGTTTGTGGTCAAATAGTATTGGTCTGATTATCTGTAGGATGTTTAAGCAAAAAGATTGGTTTAACCTAGTGATTCCTCTGCCCACGTCTCTCTCAAACATCACCTGTGAGTGGAGAAACATCCACCTGTGATGAATGAACCTTTTTATTGTCAAAGTACAACCATGTATACATTGAGATTGGCTGAGCCTCCCTTCGTTCCCCCACCCCCAACTTACAGTGACACAAACCCTCCATCTTATTACACCATCTTATGACAGTAATATGGAATGGGGCAGTTTTCTCATCTGAAACTTGACGTCTTTGAAAGTTTATTCCCTATCGCTTGACTGATAAAGGCACTAGGCAGTGACCATGATTACCTAAGAACTGAGTTGCTGAAGTTTATCTGCAGGTCTACATACATGAAAAACATAAACATCAACTTCCTCTAGTTACAAGGTCAGAAAGGCCACCATTAGTCATTTCATTGTTTCGTCATTTTAGCTTCCTGCAAAATTTTTCTCTGAACCTGAGAATACAGTTAAGCAAGCGAGTTCAACTGTAGTCCTTTTAAGGAACTATGCAAGTCTGCTTTACGCAGTGTGGAAAAGCTACACCAGCCTTTCACAGAGAAAAGGAAAACAACATGGAAGCAAAATTATCCACTGCAACCCATGTTGTGTCCCACTTAGTGCCAATAGAAAAAGAGATCTAGAAGGTCCAAGGTAATCAAGATGTAATATTTGTGATCAAAATGTAAAACTTACATTTACAATCATAGTTTCTCAGGCCAGAAATATTGGTAATTAGCTCCATGACTGAAAAGTTCAAGGACCTATTAAATTGGAAAAATTAATAATAATTCTATAATTAATTCCATCCAGTATACAGTGCTTTTTTGTAAGAGAAAAAGGTGCTGGAACTCACACATGTCATACAACCCACCTTGCCTACCCTACAAGGTTCCATCCAAAAAAGGTGCCGGAACTCCGTTCTGAGCGTTCTATGAGAAAAAAAACCCTGCCAGTATAAGATGTGTCTCCATTTCTTGTTGTCATTGGGAGTAGGCCTTTGATTGCCATCTTGTATTTTCTGACCCTCTCCCATGCTCTATGATCTTAAGTGGCAGCAAGGATATTGTTAGCAAGAATTCCTGAAAGTTTTCTTTTAAAAGAAAAGAGAAAAAGAAGGGAAACAACAGGTGAAGAAGGAAGCCTGCTGGATGCCGACTGAGGCATTTTTAGATATTTGTCGATGAAGCAAAAAGCATAATGGATGTTACAACTTTTGGTGTTCTCAGGATCACTCAGGATGAAGGCCTAATTAGAGCTAAATATAGGTATTACCTTCAAACTTGATAAAACCAAGAAACTTGCTGGGTTTCTTCTGTCAATTCTGTGTCGTGTATGTTTCATGTTGCCTTGAAATTTGTTCTGTCTGCTAAACAGAACATTTTTTAAATTTTTTTTTATGGTACTAACATTTTGCCAAATTCTAATTTAATCTTTAAGTTGTTCTTTAGACACGTTTTGCTGGTTGTTTTCCAAGGCTACTAAATTCCATCCTAAAAATTTACAACAAACAAAAAGCAAACTGATTATCAATACAAATTCATAGTCCTTGAACTATTTGGAATGATGCCAGATGGTTTTGATTTTTGTTTTAAATTATGGTAAGCTGCATCTAGATCAGGGGTGTCAAACTCAATTTCACTGAGGGCCGCATCAGCATTGCGGTTGCCCTCAGGGGGCCGGGTGGGTATGGCCAGGGTGGGCATGGCCTACTGGGTGGGCGTGGCTAGAGTGCATATGGCCTACTGGGTGGGCGTGACCAGCTCTACCTCATTCGCATCAAAGGTGCCTATGGGGGCCTGGGCAGGAGTGGGACGGATCTGAGGGTCTCTGGCAGAAGGAGGGTCTCTGGGCCAGGGCCAAAGCAGTGGGGGCCGTTCCCTCACTGTTTCTAGGATGGCTTCGTGGGCCGCATGAAACCACTTCGCGGGCCGGATCCGGCCCCCGGGCCTTGTGTTTGACATGTCTGATCTAGATGATTTGGGGCAATCCTGAAAACTAAACAGAATTGGTCCGGTTAACACTTGGATGATAGGTCATTTGGAAGTCAAGGGCTGCAGGCTGCACTGGTGAGAAAAAAACATCTCAGGAAGATAAGCTACAGCAAAGCACTTCTGCATTAGTATCAAGGAAACAAATGATGTGAATGAGTCCAGTCACTAAGAGCTGAGCTTTGCTGAAAGGCAACTTTATGTTTAAGCCAAATAGAACTTGAAGATGCAGTGGTTGCTGGAAAGAAGTTGTCCATTTATTTATTTTTATAATTTCCCCATTGTTCCATTTTATTTTTAAATGATAAGAAGCCATGCTGAGAGTGACGTCCATGTGAAATTTTAGTCCTTGCCCTCTTTATAGATCCAGGATCCAAGTGGATCATAAGAGAAGATGATGGAGTAAAAGATGTAAGTAAAAGATGGGCACTTGCAAGTCAGTGGCTTCATTGTGAAACATTTTTGTTAAAACAAGAAAGAAAAACAGGAAATGCTATTGTTATTATGAACTAGAATTCACAGTGGTTGAATTGAGGAAGACATAGAATTAACCCAAAAGAAAATAGGTGAGATGATGGTCAAGTTAAGAGGAGGGATACTGGTCAAAAATACATGTCTAGCTATGGATTAGGTGTTGCCATGCCTAATCCTAATATATAGGGTAACAGCTTGATTAAAGAAAGGGGGCACAGGGTCTTCAAGTATCAGTTTTTTGGGTCCCACTGAGGGATCACTTCACAGGACAAAAGCACTAACAGCAAAGGAGTTGCTCTTTTCACTGCTTCTCTTGCCATTCAAACTTAGAGAAGCAGCCAGTGAGAAGAGAAGAGGGGAAGTGAGGCTTTCTAGGGGCAGTTCCCTGGCACCAAGATCTGCTTCCCTTCCTTTCACCCTCCTTGAATCATCACCATTCCTATCAGTTAGAGCATGTATGGCAAGAGAAGAGAGTAGAGGTGAGCAAGGACAGCTCTTTTGGTGGCTGTTTGTCCAATCCTGTAAAGTGAACTGACAACGGAAGAGCTGCTTCTCCTGCCCTCCACCTCAAGACATGGGGGTCTGAAGTAAAACAGCAGAGGGCAATGCAAGCAACAGAGTTTTCAGAATGTTGTTTTCCTAGAAGAAAAACACTTCAGTTGCTGTCACACTGAACAGTCTATACTCTATAATCTGTAAATAACTCTGTCCCTAAGTTCAACCTCCAGCGAATATGCTTCACAACTCCACCCTAATTCTGATCCCAATCTTGCTGAAACTTGTACTGTTAGCAGTCTGCATGCTCAAAGAAAACCTGAAATGCCCAAGTACACAATGTGAATTTCAGGGAGAAGGCCAGGCAAAGAACAGTAAGGCTATTGTGAATGTTAAGGTTGTAAGGCTGAATGTACTTGAAGCTACATTCTTATCATACTTCATCAGTCTACTGTATTCTTGAAAAAAACTACAACCATTAGAGACTTATATTTACAGATATCTGAACAGATAATTTCATTCTCCAATTATATTATGCCATAACTCTCCCCACCCAAAAAACCTGCCAAAAGGTTCTATGAACTATGTATTACTTTGGAAAAAAAACATGTAAAATATATCTCTTCCCTATTTTCAGTTTAACTTCAAATGTTTGCATTCAAATACCATATTAAGCCATAATATAGTTTATTTGGCTTTGGCTTAGTTATATGAATAAAAAGATTGTGGTTTACAAACCTTGCAAAATGAATGAATCTGACTATTATGAATTAGTCAATAGCCATTGTTAAAATAAACACTGCTAGTGCTATGTGTGAATCCAGCATGGGTGTGTTGTGTTCCACTTGTGCAACTCATAATGAGTTCTGCAGGGGTCAAGGCAGCTCTTAATTTTGCTCTATTATACAACAAGAAAGATGCAATCATTTTCATATGGTTTCAGTAAAAAAGTAAGCTTGATCTAGAAATTTTATTTTGAAAATTTAAAGTATAATTTCTCTTAAATTAACCATAAAAAGATACTTTTAGACAATAGATAATTATTATAAAAGAAATATATGAATATTTGATAATACTGCTTTTAATTCTTAGTCCTTTTAAACATAAATGTAAAGAGTATAACTGAAGTTTTACGACATCTCTTTATATAACATTAATGCAGCAGAAATGTTGAGCAGCATGGTGGCCTAGTGGTGAAGATGATCTACTCTTGTTTGAAAGGTTGAGAGGTCAATCCTAGTTAGTGGCAGTTGTTTAGGGCACAAAGACAAAAATTATCTGCTGTGAACTCCACATGGCATCAGGAAGGGCATCCAGCCAGTAAACACTCAGCTCCATTCAGTTGCTCTGGCTCTACCCCGAATTAAGGGATTACAGGCTCATAAAAAGGGAGTTTTTAATTCAGCTGAAATGTATCAGCATTAATTATCATTACAATTATATTTTGTAAATGCTACATATTAAATTATGAATGTTATTATCTATGTTATCTACTCAACAATATTGGATGTATTTTGAATTTGGTTCAGTTTCCCCTACAGAAAATGGAAGTGCTTTGCCTCAAATGAAATATTGTTTATTTAGTCATTTAAATTTGTTGTAGTCATCCACCTCAGCAGACCATGAATAGGTTACAAAATCCAAAAACAATCAAAACAGTTAAACTCTGAATTGTATTCTAGGGATAGTAAAGGTAAAGGTAAAGGTTCCCCCGCACATGCATGCTAGTCATTTCCAACTCTAGGCGCCGGTGCTCATCTCCATTTCAAAGCCGAAGAGCCAGCGCTTGTCCGAGGACGTCTCCGTGGTCATGTGGCCGGCATGACTAGACACCAAAGGCTCATGGAACGCTGTTACCTTCCCACCGTAGAGGTCCCTATTTTTCTACTTGCATTTTACTAGGTTGGCAGAAGCTGGGATGAGTAACTGGCGCTCACTCTGTTACACGGCACTTGGGATTTGACCCGCCAAACTGCCAACCATCTGATTGACAAGCTCAGTGTCCTAACCCACTGAGCCACCGTGTCCCTAGTATTGCATAAGTGAGTGTAAATCAGAGTCTTCCTGATCTATTGTGTAATGATTCTGGCTCAAATCCTAGGCTTAACCTTGCTGAGTTGGCTCAATAGGATTTTTGGCTCAGTAGGATTGTCTAAGAATTATTTTCAGATGACTCCATGATAGGAACTATCTTTCAACCTCATTAATCTTGTGGTTGTTGAATGCATTTATTCACTGATGTATTTATAACAAATATATCGTCTTTCAGGACACCTTTTATTAAAGCAATATGCAAAAGCTGATTAAAGCAGAAAATGTTGGTGAGAGATTGGCCGAGCCAAGGGGAGAAGTTAAATGGGGAATTAGTCTGGAATCTTTACATTGGCACAAGAGTGCAAAGTCTGCCCACCACACCCTTGAATGCTATTGAACCTTATATAGTCTGGACAAAAGCCAGTCTGAGAAGATTTCTGTGTTAGAAGCTTGAGCAATAAAATAGCTAACCGAACTCTTCAGGTGTGGATTTAATTGTTCATAACTGACAAAAAGAGATGCAAGAACAACAAAGGTCTGTTGGCATGGGACCACTAAGCCCAAAAGTTTTGTTAATGAAAATTGATAGTACCATCTCATCATTGGTCATGTGAATGCCCATCTTCAGCTGCTGCAGCAGTTGTGCCCCCATCTGAAGCACTAAGACCTTGCAACAGTAGTATCATCCTCTTTACATAAAGGTTATTGCTCTGGCCTTTGAAGACCATTTGAAAACTACAACTGCTGCAAAGTTACGGGGCCAGGATTAATGTCTAAAAGCTTTTCATGCTGGTCCTCAAGGCTCTGGATGTATTACCAACAGGCTTCTGAATACAAATCAAAATGTTGGGCTTTGACGTATGAAGTCCTTTGGTAGGATTAAGAGCTTGCACTAAAGAATTTTCAGGACTACTTTCTCTGGCAAGATTCAGCTCATCCTGTACATCTATCACAGAAAAAGCTGCTGATACTCTCATATTTTCATGAGTCATTGGAAGGAGGAAGGGAGGAAGCTGAAAGCTATAGGACAATGGCAATGGCAGCATCAACACTATGAAACTATGAAATGATAGAAAATACTCAGGTTTTAGATCTTGGCTGTGATTTGTTCTCCAAGCTTGTTTTAATATAATATCTGAATGTGAACTATGAAACTATCTTCCCTTGGATATTAGAGTAAACTTCTTTGTGATATTCATCCAGAAATTATTAAAAGTAGAAGTATTCCAAAATGCCCTCAGGAGTTAAATGATTTCTTGCCATTAATGTTATTGCATCCTGATCAGTACCTATCATATAATCCCATGTTAAGGATTTTAATGTTATTATTATGAATATATTAGTATTATATTTATTGTGGATCTTTTATTGTTTGTAGCAGTATCTGTTCTGTGGGCATTTCCTGTAAACTGTCATGAATCAAGTGAAACTGATATTGTGCATATTTAATCATTTTTTTTAAAAAAATCATCTGTGTTAAACTTAAAATCTCTAGTTTCCAGAAATCCAAATGGCAATTGACGTGGAGTTACATGACATGCTAAACTGAAGATTTTGACTACTAAATATGTGCAAAAGGAACCCAGATTTACTTATGCTTTATAATAAATACTTTTCCCATTGAACTACTTAACAAAAGAAAAGCATCTTTGCTTACAATAGTGTTGATTAGATGATGCAACTTAAATAATAAGAACAAAGGAGAGGGAGAAAAAAGTGTGTGTGGGGGGGGGAAAAATATGCAAACAAGTCCATTCATTGATGATAGAAAGTAGGAGAAATGCAGACAAATCTATATAACTCAGAAGCAGAGCAGATTCAGGCTCAGACTAAAGGTAGGACCAGAAATCGCTTTCCTGCAGCTACTAATTCATCTTTATTGGTTAATGGTCTAGCTTGCTATAAGTCAGCCTCCTGCATAACAAATGAGAAGGCATCTAATCATACAGAAGGTGTGAAGAGGTTGGATAACAAACCAGCACCCAGCCCCATACATTCCTGCATTGGTGTCTATACAACTTTTTTTTTTTGGATTGCAACTTCAGTGTATTATATCCACAGTGGCCCATATTATATTGGTCCTGTTATGTATTGGGCTCAATGGTAATACCACGTGGGTTGCTGAAGCAGCTAACGGCTCTCCAGCAACCCAGACTACAAGTCTCCAGTGCTGCTATTGGCTGTCCCTAGGTGGCAATGGTTGCTTCAAACCTATTGGCTGCTGCCTAGGGGCTAGACTATATATTGCAGCTAGTTACAGCCCAATTCTCAGTTCAGATCTTGCAAGCAATAAACCATGAGCTTTCCTGAACTCACTTGCCTCGTCTTCATTCCGGCGCCAAAGAACCCGCTACACAACTCTGGTGATGAAGGTGGGATCCTGCTTCCCTGAAAAAGAGCTGAAGTCTTAGAAGGGAAGGCAGCCCACGCCAGAGGGAAAAGGCATTTTCCCCCCTCCCTCAAGGTCAGCTAGCAAGCTATGCTAGCGACCTCGTGCTCAGCGAACTCATTCCCTGAGCCTGGGAAGCAGGATCGGAAGAAATCGCAGGAACCAGCAAGAAACAGAATGCCGAAGGTTGTAAGACTTCGAGAATTCGATGTGAAGCATCCAGAAGAATGGCCACCTTATTTGTCCCAGGTAGAAAACTTCCTCCGGGCAAACCAAATCGTGGAAGAAGGCCTCAAGGCCACAACGCTACTCTGCCTCTGCAGCCCAGCAACCTTTGATTTGGCCGAGAACCTCTTTGCTCCAATGCCAATAGAATCGGTCTCCTATGCGGACCTCAGGAAGAAGTTAACCGAACATTTCTAGCCCAAGATGTCTGAAATGGCCTGGCATTTCAAGTTTGACCAGAGAGTGCAGCAACTCGGTGAATCAGCTTCAGAATTCATCACGGGCCTGAGGCAGGCTGCACGCCTTTGCAAATTTTTGAACTTAGAAGAGAGACTACAAGATCAGCTTGTTTGTGGCCTACGGAACTGAACGCTTCAACAAAGACTCTTTGCCAGACCAAATTTAACATTTTCAGAAGCAGAAGATGAAGTTTTGGTTGACGAAGCCGCCGGGGGTGCAGTTCAAGCAGTCCAGCCTGCCAAAACGACAAAGCATGAAGAAACGGTCCACCACGAGGACGCCAAACACCCCGAAGAGTCCTCCGAGGAGGAAGAACCAGAAATCAACAAACTTCAAAAGCAGCCCAATGCGCAACACCGCAACAGACAGCAGCAAGAGAACGCTTACAAGGTAGTTCTCTTACCTAGATGTAAAGGGTGCAGCGGCAGCCATTTTCTTGCTGATTGCACATTCCGGTCAGCTACATGCAGAGCCTGTGGCCAGACAGGCCACGAGGGACCGGCCACCCAAACACCAGTCGGAAGAACCGACTAGGAGAGGGACTGGGGCCCAGGGTCTGGTTAGTGTGGGTTTTTTCAGAAGCTGTAGAAGCGTGTGCTGCACTGGGGCTTGACGGCCCCTCAAACCTAAACTCAGACTCCTGGTAGAGCTACAAGGAGTTCCTTGTAAAATGGAATTGGACTCTGGCTCTGCAGTCTACATTATTTCTCAAGACACTTTTAATTTCGTGTGTAGGCACAGTAACAATTGGGCCAAACTGAGGCCCTCAGACATAATTCTAACTGACTTTCAAAATGCTCAAGTTAAAATTAAGGGAGAAGCCACCTTGACTGTAAAATTTAAGGGGTTTTATGGGCACTTGGATGTCATAGTAGTAAGGGGCCAGAGAACGAGTCTCATTGGACTCGATTAGTTTGATGCCTTAGGTATTCAGATTATTGGTATCAACCGGACACAAACTGCAAACCTCTTGTCAGTATGTGAGGACTATGCTGATGTTTTTGATTCTGCCCTAGGAACATACACAGGCCCGCCTATCTCATTCAAGCTAGACCCCAATGTAGTTCCAATTAGGGTTAAGCCTCGAAGGGTCCCCTTTGCCTTAAAACATAAAATTGATTCTGAACTCGACAAGATTGTAGAACAGGGTGTTTTACAGCCAGTTGATGGGGGGAGTGGGAAACTCGTATAGTCACCCCACTTAAAGCCAACGGGGAAATTCACATTTGTGCTGATTATAAATGCACTCTAAATAAAGCCTTCAAGCAACACGCTTACCCAGTTCCAGTGGTCAACCACATTTTAGCCTCCCTGCAAGGGGGAACTATTTTTGCTAAACTTGATTTAGCACAGGCCTATCAGCAATTGCCGGCTGATGAGGCCACAGCTGCGGCTCAGACAATCGTGACTCATGGGGGGGGGGCTTTCAAAGTAAAACGCTTACAGTTTGGAGTCAGTGTTGCCCCAGGCATTTTCCAGGGAATAATGGAACGCACAGTTAAGGACATTCAGGGCGTCTGCCCTTATTTTGATGATGTTCTTATTGCTGGGGAATCCCCAGAAGTGTTAGCCAGCAGGCTCAGAGCTGTTTTACAGAGGCTTTGCGAAGCAGGCCTCAAATTGAAAAAGAACAAGTGTAGTATTGGGGTTCCTTCAACAGAATTCTTGGGATTCAGAATTGATGCTAATGGCATTCACCCTGCTGAATCTAAAGTGAAGGCCATTGAAATGGCTCCTAGGCCCAAATCCAAAGGTGAGCTACAAGCATTCTTGGGTCTCCTTAACTTCTATCACACCTTTCTACCTCATAAGGTAGCATTAGCAGAGCCTTTGCACAGGCTTTTAGATAAGAAAGCTCCATGGAAATGGACTAATTTACATGAAAAACGTTTCCAGGACTTAAAAGCATTATTGTCAGAAAAGTCCACTGTAACTCATTACAAAGAGTCTAAACCAGTATGTCTTGCATGTGATGCATTTCCCTATGGTGTGGGGGCAGTTTTAAGTCACTTAGAAAAGAATGGAACACAGGTTCCTATAACATTCTACTCAAGGACGTTGTCCTCTGCTGAGTGCAACTGTGCTCAGATTGACAAAGAGGCCCTAGCCATTGTTGCTGGAATAAAAAAATTCCATGACTATTTATATGGCAGGGACTTCACGGTCTTTACAGACCACAAGCCACTGTTGGGACTTTTCACAACAGATAAACAAACCACCCACATACTGTCCTCAAGAATGTTGAGATCGTCTATTTTTCTTTCTGCATACAATTTTAAATTGATTCACAAACGGGGCAAAGAAATGGGCCATGCTGATGGCCTCAGCAGACTACCACTGCCACTAATGGAACCAGACCCAGCTCCTGCTGCCAGAATTCTGTCCATACAGAACCTCCCTGAATTTCCCCTCCATGCTGGGGACATTGCTGCTGAAACAGCTACAGATAGAACACTTAGTAGAGTACTTTCATGGGTATACACAGGGTGGTTGGATAAAAGCCCAGGTTCTGAATTTCAGAATTATTTTGTTAGAAGACATGAGCTTTCTGCCCACAAAGGGTGCAATTTATGGGGAAACAGAGTCATAATTCCCTCTTCCTTAAGAGACAGGGTCTTACAATCATTACATGAAGGCCATCCAGGCATTGTCAGAATGAAAGCTTTAGCAAGAAGCTACCTTTGGTGGCCTGGCCTTGACAAGGACATTGAGGCACAAGTCCATGGTTGTTATACATGCCAGCAATCTAGGCCTGAAATGCCACAGGCTCCAGTCCACAGGTGGGAGGAAATGCACACTCCCTGGTCTAGAATTCACATAGACTACGCTGGGCCCTTTCAAGGCCAGCTCTTTTTCATAGTGGTGGACAGCCACTCCAAATGGCTGAAAGTAATTCCAGTCCCTAACATGACTCCTGCTAGAACCATCCAGGTGCTGAGAAAACTCTTATCCACTCATGGGTTGCCAGATGTCTTAGTTTCAGACAATGGGGCCCAATTCACTGCTGCTGAATTTCAGGCCTTCCTTAGAGCAAATCTCATCAGACGTGCAACATCTGCGCCCTTTCATCCATCTTCTAATGGTCAAGCTGAATATATGGTGAGGACAACGAAGGAATCACTCAAGCGCATTGAAACAGGTGACTAGCATCACAGATTGGCAGATTTTCTACTCTGCCAGCATTCAACGCCCTGCACTGCTACAGGCAAAAGTCCTGCAGAACTGCTTTGGGGGAGGTGATTGATCACTAAACTGGACAGGTTGCATCCAGATAGAGTGGCAGCAGAAGCCTCTCAACCAAAACCTCCGAGGGGACTGCAAATGGGCGATTGGGTTTGGGTCAGGAACTATGGTCATGGGAATCTGTGGGTTCCTGGTAAAACTACCAAAGCATCTGGGCCCCTATCTTATGAAGTGGGGCTGGAGGGAGGGCAAGTTGTCAGATGCCACATTGATCAACTGAGAAAATGGTTTCTAGAACGGCCACTAAGTGAGGATTGCATCATAAGTCCCTCCCAAGGTCCTCAAACTTGTGGCCAAACTAGTCCTCACTTGGACTCTTAGGACTTTTCCTTCATAACCAATGAGGAACCAGATGGAGAAGTGGGGAGTCCAGGAATGCAACATGGATCCCCTGCAGGAGCAAGCCAACCAGACTTCAGCAACTGCTGTGCCTACTCTGCTGATCAGTCTGACTCTGGGGTGGGCCAACCTGGAAAGGCCAGCCAGAGAGCATCTAATCCCCTTGACTCAGGAGCAACAAGGGACATGGGTCTACCTAGCCCACTGGGTAAGCTGGTAGACAACAAAGTGACTGGAACTCGGAGACGTTCCTCTAGGACACACAAGCCTCCTTCATATCTTGCTGATTACGTTGTAAAATAAAGATCTATAATGTTGTTGTATTGCAACTTGCCACTGTACTACAGAAACTGGGAGTTATGATGTTAACTGTCTAGTGTGCTGTCAATGAAGGCCTATTCATTCAGATGCTATGATGTTAACTGTCTACTGTGCTGTCAATTAAGCCTATTCATTCAGATGCTGTAAGTTAACCTTGTAACCTATATGGGTTTATTTTCTATTACTATTATTTAGGATTGTTTTGATAATGAATCTTGATAATTGTATTAAGACTAAATTGTGTTACAATATTGTCTGATCTAAGAGGGGAGGGGTGTTATGTATTGGGCTCAATAGTAATACCACGTGGGTTGCTGGAGCAGCTAACGGCTCTCCAGCAACCCAGACTACAAGTCTCCAGTGCTGCTATTGGCTGTCCCTAGGTGGCAATGGTTGCTTCAAACCTATTGGCTGCTGCCTAGGGGCTAGACTATATATTGTGGTTAGTTACAGCCCAATTCTCAGTTCAGATCTTGCATGCAATAAACCATGAGCTTTCCTGAACTCACTTGCCTCGTCTTCATTCTGGCGCCAAAGAACCCACTACACAACTCACTTTGAAAAGTTTTTTTCCCCTTTTCTCTCTCTTAAATACCATGATCTGGATAGCATTCAGGTTCTGAAGACACAAAAGGACTGCAAAATTCTCTTAGGGAGACTTCACTGTTCACTTTTTTTCACTTGAATCAGTGCTTTTCCAGGAACCTTTTGCAATTGTTTGCTCATTTGATAGGCCCAAACCGAATTACATCACTTCCTAAAAGTAACTGAACGTAGTACATCTTCCTAAGGCATCTTACACATCCACCACAGAAGCAGTAAGCAGGAAATGTACAAAAGAATGAAAGCAGTATCACATCTGCGTTAGAGAAGTAACATGAAGAAGTACAACTTTTTATTGTCCTTCTTTCTGTTGCAGAGTGGAGTATCTGACTTCCATGGTAAGTAGGAACATGCCTTCTACATTGTTAAGAATAACCACACAGACAATGTTATGCTCCAGGCTATAGAACTGTTTTTGATGTGTCACACCCAGAAAATCTGGTCCCTGCAAAGACTATACAAGCCTGCACCATTTCTTTCGGTGTAGTTTCCCAACTGCATGCTGACTTGTCTTTCCATGGATCCAGTTTGAACTACAAATCTAAGGTGTGTTAATCTGTGAATGAATGTTGTGTTTCTGACCCATTGTTAACTGTGCTTAAGATATTAATTCACTTGGATTTTTAAAAAAATAAATAAAGCCTCTAGTCCTATTATTATAATGTACTCTTAATAAATCCAAGTAATTTATTTTTCTAAGCTGATTTCACGGAAATGTTGCAATATTAGTATTGATCTACTATGATAGGTAGAACATATATAATTTTAAGGAAGGATTAAGTTCCTAAAATAATATATAAGAGGAAGCCTTGCTGTTTAAGATAGTATAATTTAAAAGATGTGTATTTAACTTTCAGAGAGGCACTCTGTCAAAGAACAAACAAAAATGTGTTGGGTGTTTTTGTTCCAGATAAAAATCATTAGAAAAATAATTTTCATGTCATATATGTAGAATTATATATATAAAACCAAGTTTTTCTAATTTGTTTCCAAAGCAACAGACTGTAAACACCATTATCTGTGGCCAGACTGATGTAGTTTATAATCTAAAATGTGCAGATCATAACGGTTGGGAAGGATGAACCAAATATTTTTATATTAAAATATTAATTATTTGCTTTTTATTTTAATTTTAAAACATTGTCTAAATATGCTATACTTACATTAAGGAAATGCCTAAATTAGATGAGACATTTGTTTTCCTAATATTTAAAGATTTATCTCTCAAATGTTATGAAGGAAAACAAATCTCTAAAAAGTTAACTGCAAAGGACAAAATACACCAGTCTGCTTCACGTCTTTCACTTCTGTAGATGTCATCATGCTTACCTGCTGAGTTACTTTCTGCACGTCCTAGCTTGCTATTTAGAATAAAAGCAGTATCGGATCTTGTAGCCCTAATGTTAGGTAGACAACTATTTTGTAATTGGGTCAATACTTGCACTGTACAAATGAAAACAGCAGTTCTTGAAGGCTGCAGGAACAGAACTTCTGATGGGATGATATCACAGCAATTGGGGCTCAACTTTCTGATCCTTTTTTGTGAAATAGCTTAAATCAGATTTAAAGGCTCATCCCAGAATTCTTACACATTTATTTTGTTTCTTAATTTAGCAGGAAAATACAGAGGAATGGAGAGAGGCAGGATGTTCTCATTCACCCATTGGCCACTCAGAACTAATTAAAATTAGGAATATAATATTTGGTTCGTAAATACTTATGTGATATTGTTTGTCACCCTTTAATTGTCATTCACAGTAGCTTTTATCATACATGAATCTCTCCATCTTCTGCACTTGCAAAGTGGTATATATTCTAAACACATGACTATATAAAGACCAAATGTATAAATGTGTGTCCGTGTTATTGCCACATTCTTACGAAAGGTATTATAAGCTTGTAAACTTTTTAAACTGTTAAAAGAAACTCTTTAAAAAGGGACCTTCAAAAGAATAACAAAAGAATGCAGTTCTTGCTCAGGCAAGTTCTAAAATAGATAAAGATTATTTGACATACAAATCAAGATAGTTTATGCAAACATGGACATAATGTATATGCCTTTCTATGAGAACTGAAGAATACGTCAACTGAAGAGTAAAGTGTGAAAAGTCCTGATAAGAAGAGCCCTAAAATTTCAAATTATCTAGGTTTAATAGTCTCTATGTGTGCAAAGAGTATTATCTGCATCTGGGAGCTTTTGCCTAGAGACGCCATGCTTCCATCCTGATTGGAACTGTCCACTGTCAGGATTTTAGCTCACACAGAAGTAACTGCTCACAGGACTTGCATAGCCAATATAAATGCTGTCAGCATGAATCTTTCTTTTCACCTACATCACTCCCTCAACTATTTATTTTTCTAAGAACAATATAATGATAGCCTTTTAAGGGCAGAAGATGTTGATTCACCTAAAATGTTTATACCCAACTTGAGAGAAGGATTTTACTTACCTAGACTACAAGATGATGCTGTAATGCACGGGTGGCACCCTGAGGAGGCCCTCTCTGTGGGAACGCACAGGGCGGAGGGAAGTTGACGCCGGCAGCAGGTGATCCCTAAGGTACTCCGGACCCATGCCATGTAGGGCCTTGAAAACCATTACCAGAACCTTGAATCTCACCCGGAAGACAACTGGGAGCCAATGCAGCTCACGGAGCAGAGGTGTAACATGGGAGTATCGGGAGACTCCCAACACAACTCTCGCGGCTACATTCTGCACCAGTTGGAGCCTCCGAGTGGTCCTCAAAGGCAGCCCCATGTAGAGAGCATTGCAGTAGTCTAAACGAGAGGTCACGAGCGCATGAGTGACCGTATGCAGGGCATCCCGGTCTAGATAGGGCCGCAACTAGCGCACCAGGCGCACCTGGGCGAAGGTCTGGTCAACATTTTTCTTGGGAAACCTCCCCTCTGGTCATTCCCAAAACTTGCCTGCTGTGCCCACCATTAGTCACTCTGTAATCATTGCCCTATTACAGTCTGATGCTCTTTTTTTCTTTTTGCTCCTTGTCATCACCATGCATACCACCACAGCAGAGATCTTTTTGAATGGTTGGACTGATCAATCTGCAAGTCAGTATCCTTAAATGAGACTGGGATAAAGAGGGATATGGACATGTTAGTTGAATATGTTCTTCCTTCTACACAGGCTCAATGTGGTGCATCAAGCAGCACTTATTGCAGACTGTCTACTCATAATCTAAACAAGGAACAGGCAACCTGATGCTGTAAACTTATTTCAGAGTTTGACCTCCATCTTCTTCAGCTAGGATGGCCAATGGCAAGAGATTGTGGAAATTCTCCAAAATATCTGGCCAACATTCAACTTTATACATTTTCTTCAGAAGGGCATCACTTTTAAAGATATACTTTTGCTTTCAGACAGGTTTGCAAAATAATTTATGAATTGACTGTATAGAGTTTTCTCAGAAGAAACATACAATAGTCATATAGCTGGATTTTATTGATCACTTTGGGGATGAATTAAAAAAACTGGTTAATGTAATTGTAATGGTTTTATTTCACTCTTAGTGAATTCATTTGATATGCTGACTTCTGCATCAAATAAAGATTGACAAAGTTATCCTAGTCACGTAGTCAGAAGATCTTTAACCATAATATTGGTATGTTGCAGCAATCAACTGTTGCATACTTTTATCTCTCTTCCCTATTGCTCCCTAAGCATCTGGCATAAATGGGGGAGAGATAGAGCTCAGACTGAAGTTATTTTGGGAGCAATTAATTTGCGAAGTGTCTGAAGTACAGTATGTGTTGCTGCTGAAGGCAAGAACAAATATTTACTTCTCACCAATGATAACATCAAGCTTTCAGAATGTATTTTGAATTCAATACTTGGAGAGAATGGATTTATTATCATGATGTTTTATTGATTAATAAATCAGAATATCTTTTTAAAAAAGCTTTTTGTTCATTGATTTCTCTTTTTTAATAGATCCAGATCCAGAATTTTGTTAGCAGTAAACTTTTTGCTATGAATTCGAAAATCTTATTTTCCTGACTAATTGCAGTTATTTCAGAAACCATCTGTATTTGTGTGTGTACATATAGAGATACATACATACACACCTGTGTGTGTAAAAGTTTCATTTGTTTATTCTTACAAAAATCAGTGGGAACAATACAATACTATTACATATAAAACCAAATGAGCAAGAATTTGCTCAGTAGTTCAGTTATTTAAAACAATCTATTTGGCATTTGAAAACTTATGTTTCTAATGTCCTAGATAGAAAAGGGGTTCGTTGTAGAAATAAATTGGATACCCATAAAGGCTGGCTTGGCATACCACCTAAACATTATTTGTTTTTGTTACTAATACTCACTCCTGCATGGTCTCACAGAAGGTTCGAGGGAGAGAAGAGGGGTATTATTTTATCATTGTAGGATGTGGAAAACATAAGAAATAGTGAGAGCTCTTCCATTGCTTAAAACAGGGGTCCCCAAACCCTGGGCCGTGAACTGGTACCAGGCCATGGCATGCCAGCAACCAGGCTGCACAAACAAAGAAAGCCCCATCCACGGGATGCAGGCAGCACACCAAACCACGCTCCCGGGCCATGAACCAGTCCCTGGTGCCCAAAAGGTTGGGGACCTCTGGCTTAAAATACTCTTGCATACACTTATAATACTTTTGCTTGAAAAAGGAATGGAAGCAAAGCAATGTGGCAAGTATTTCTTGAAAGATGTATAAATACCTAAGCGGAATGCAAACACTTACATATTTGGATGGAAAATATGAAAATCACAGAGATGTATCACTTGAATGAAAAAGCAAATGCAATTATACTCAAATGCTAAATTAAACTTCACAAACATACATGAAAAAAAATGCCTCTTATGTGTGCATGTACTTTACTGAAAAACTTCTAGGAAATTTCCTGCTAGTTTTTTAATTCAAGTTTTTGTCACTGTCCACTGAGATTTGTACAGTTTGGGTTTAATTTTATTTTCCTGAATGCCTTGTAGTTATTTGCAAAAAGAACATTCAACTGGAATCATACATCAAGATTGTTATTTTAAAGTTTACCCTTTAACCCTTGACCAAACTTGTGATGAGTATCAATCCAAAGAGGAAGTATGAATCATTATATAATTAGGGGAAGATAGTTACAAGAGAACCCCCAAATTATAATTTAATTATCATAGCAGTTCTCGAACACTTATATTGCCTTATATTGTAAGAATGTTAAGAGATCAAAATATTCACAAAAGCTGAATTGTTATGTTTTTCCTTTTTTGTAGAGTCCATAACTACAATGGCAGATCATGAACATTCTGGTGATGGCATACAATCTATTGTGACAACTACAGTAGGATCTATTAGTTCTGTTTTATTTTCAATTTCTGCTAATAAATCGGAAGAACAAAATGCCACAACACCAACTGAAACTAAGGTTACTACCCCAGAAATGAATGGGAATGACTCTATTTTATATACTGCTTTGATAATTGGAATTTCTATAGTGGTGCTCCTAGTCCTCTTGATTATCCTGGTCATCTTTATTGTAAGACGTCACAAACAGAAACAGAACCAAGAAGGTAAATATTTTATTTCCCTTGGGTAAAAGGGAAATAAGGTTCACATGGGAGAAAATAGCATTCATGCTGTAAAAGTAATGTTCCAATTAGATTTTATATCTTATAAAGTTTTCTAAGCTTAGTGACTGTGTAAAAAACCTTGTTCCAAGTATATACAGATCCACCCACCCATCCATCCATCATTTGTCTTTCTGTCTGTGTCTGTCTGTCTATCTATCTGTCTGTCTGTCTGTCTATCTATCTTCACCTTCTTATTCATTCACATCTAATACATCTTAGTTTACATTTAATACATCTTAGAGCATCTAATATTTGCATACCCAGGGGTATGCAAGTATGGCAGGGCTGCAGTCCCCCAATTTCCAACCAATATGCTTTGGTGGGGAGTAGCAGTCCCAACTTCTCTAAGAAGCACAGCATAAGGCAATTCCTTTAGCAGACAAATATGAAGGTGGGCTGAGTCAAGTAGAATCTTGTTTCTTACTTACTCATTGTGGAGTGCCTTGAGGTCCCCAAGGGCAGAATGTAGGGACATATCAGTGTGTTAAAACACAAATAACTCATATTGGACTCAACTTGAAAAAAGAAAAGTGATGGAGAACAGATTATACCTGTCCATTCCTTGTAGTGCACTCTCAGAATAACTATGTGATCATCGTCTTGGCACTAAGAAGTCCAAGAAAACAGGCCAGGGGCTATTATAAGCAGGGGACATTGTTCTGTTGAAGCAGGCCATTTGTTATTAATGGGGCTTCAAAAGAGGTGAATAAAGATGTTAAACAACTGGGAAATATAAATTATGCCAGTATAGGCCCTATCATTTCAATCTGAAAGGAAAAAAAAGATTTTAACTATTATTTTTCTAAGAGCAAGGGAAGGTTTTCTGCTTCGGGCCTTATTCTGTCTGCATTTGTTTTTATCAGTGTTGCAGACAAGTCATTATAGGGATATTTCTTCTGCTGTATAAATGTGCTGTAGATTATTAAAGTTTCTTCACTAGTAACATTGGTGGATAGTTTGCATGCGCTATTTCCCAATCTGTGCTCTTCTAATGTATTGGATTTAGTTCCAATGATTCCCAGCCAGCTGGCTTAAGCACATCTCTCTTTTTTCCCCTCAGATGAGCTAGGAAGTGAAAATGGTAAAAGGTAAGAGATTTATAGGTCTGCTTCTTGTCGTTTGTCATTTATATTTTGCACGAATTCTACCAGAGGCCTGGGAGTTTGAGGGTTCTGAGCAGGATATTAGCTGTTTCCTATCACTGTGCTCTTTTAGACAGAGACCTCTGGTGAACAAAACAAGACTATATATATACGGTAGTCTAAATCAGGGGTGAGGAATTATAGCCCTTTTATGACTTGTGAACCTCAACTCCCAGAATTCCTGAGCCAGCCATGCTGGCTCTGGAATTCTAGGAGTTAGTCCACAAGTCATAAAGAGGCCATAGTTCCCCACTGCTGCTCTAAAGTTACATCATGGCTCTTTTCTTTCTATAATCTGTCCTATTTAATCATCAGAACCATTAATCATAAGTTCATCTTTTTACTGTTTTATGCAAAGAAAATCCTTAAAGTTTTTCAGTCAATAATAAATGTAGAGACAGGTGGTCCTTGCCAGTGGCGTAGCGTGGGTTGTCAGCAACCGGGGCAAGGCAACCGGAAGCGGAAATAGAGGGGCGGGCAGGCGGTGACATCACGGCACTGCTGAAAAGACGCGCCCCGCAGCGGCATAGAGTTTCCAAGAAGAGTCGTGCGCATGCGGGATGCTTCCGGGTCCCTCTCGAGGGCGGCTGGGCGGGGCTCCGGCCTGCAAGAGCCGCTGCATTCAAGCTCGCACGTGAGCCCCGATAAATAAAGCCACGCATGCGCACGAAGCTAGGCCGGCCGGCCAGCGGGTCCGTCTTCGCTCGGCCAAACCTGCCAGGGCGCCTGCGGGGCGCTTGCGGTTGGCCTGAGCCTGGGCGGAGAGTTGGCCGCTTCTATTTATTTTATTCAGTTTATGTGGCCGCCCATCTCACCTGCCGGACTCATTTCGCTTTGCAAGAAAGAGCAGCTCGAGAGCGGAGCCAAGCCAACTCTGTGCAGCCCTTGGGGCTCCCTGAGCAGCTCAGTGCGAGCGCGCCCCCCCAGATGTTGCGCCCGGTGCGGCCGGCCCCCCCTGCACCCCCCACGCTATGCCACTGGTCCTTGCTTAATGACCAGTCACTTAGCAACCATTTGAAGATATGATGGACTTCCCCAGAGCTATTTACAAGCCATTATAGAATTCTTATGGTGTACACACACACATACTTGCACTCTGCAGTAATAGGGTTGCATTTTGGGTGTTCGGCTACCAGCTCATATTGATGGCAGTTGCAGCATCCTGCAATCATATGACTGATTTTCTGTATATTTTGCTAGATTCTGATGTTTATTTCTGGTTTCCAGTAAAAAATATCCATAGAAGTGATAGCCAAATCTGGCCCAAGGCTTGTGCCTCGGCACACATAGATTCAATAAAGCAGATTGAGGCAGGAAGATTATTATGATTTATTCAGAACATTCTGATCGAAAAGATCCTCTCATTCAAAGAAGGGACCTCAAAACTCATCTTACATTCCCTTTTATAATTAAGACATCAAAGGAAATTACAAAAGAAAAGTTGATTGGACAGGACAAAAATATCCTCCCCTTTGCATAGGAAATCATTTACATGAAGTTAAATATATTACATATTTGCATCCATAATACCACATTTAAATGAGTTCTGGTGAACAAGAGGGCTTAAAATTTAAGATGTTAATGAAGGAAAATGTGGTAAGGAGTTTGCAAGGAGTTGCCAGTTAACACTAACAAGCTCTCTCTTTTATCAGAAGACAAACTACAGTCACACTGTTAAGACGTACACAGTCCTATTTTACACTGGCCTGGAGAGCAAAGATAAGTTTTATCTTGCAGTTTAGGAATGTTAGAAATTATCAATCAATCCATCCAGCAACAGAATAAAGATCTTTCTACATTCCAGTCTGCAATAGTTTAATAAGCTATTAACCTCAAATTAAAAGAGGAGAATAAAATCAAATTAAAATGCAAGAAAAACCTATGCTATTTATCAAGTACAACAATACTACAATACTACAAAGTCTATGTTGTGTGGCCCCTAGAAGAAAATAGGTTTGCTTAACAACTGCTACTTTTGTTTAACAGCCGCTGCATGCACTTAATGACCATGGCATTAATTTAACAACCACTGCAAAAAAGGTTGTAAAATCAGTCATGGTAATGTGATGACCTGCTTAATAATGGCTGCCTTATAACCTTAATTCTGGGCTCATGGTCATAAGTCAAGGATTACCTGCATTGACTTTTCTCTAATCAAATAGGTCAATTTCACCATCTCAGCAAGTTCTATCATCTTCGCCAACTATTCTTCCATTGTAGGTACTGTCAAATCTTTCCATCTTTGCATGTACAATAACATCATTGTGGTTATCATCTATAAAAACAACATTCCATGATTTTTTCCCAACTGTTTAACCACTAGTCTCAAGAGCAAAAGCCCAGTTTCAGGTGTTCAGCATTAATCTTAATAATTCTTTGAATCAGAGTATGCATTTGTATCCCAAATCTTCTAGATTTTTTGCATGTACACATCTAGGTATCTTACCATATCTACATTCTGCAGTTGTAATTCAACTGCCATGTAATGTAATTAATATTTTTTTCCTAAACTAAAGTCACTAGTTGGTAGCCACTTAGCTATTCCTGAGCATGTGCCTCGATATAAACAATTCTAAATTGCCAGCTCCAATATATTTTTTTGTTTTTTAATTCAGCCCTATTTTTGAAGAAGACACGCCCTCTGTAATGGAAATTGAGATGGAAGAACTGGATAAATGGATGAACAGCTTAAAAAAAAATGGTATTTATCCCTATCTGACTCTCAACTTTTTTCTTTCCTGGTATATCTGTCTCTCATATTGATAAATATTTTAAACAGTTGTAGATAATAACATATCATAAAATGCGAGCAGAAAGATATGCTCTATATTTTAAGAATTTTAATTTTTAAAGAAGAGCTAATACAAAAAGGTGTCCTTTACATAAAGAATATTTTATTCTGAACATATAAATGTTTGTAATATTTTAAAATGTACCAGGTGTTCGTTGAAATTAGCAGGATTTTAATGTGAAAGGGAGGGTGTTGGCATTAATTTATAATATACTTTACAAGTAATTCACAACTTCTAGTGCTTTTTCTTCAATTCTGTCTTTGGGATAATTCTACAAAATAGGCAATGATCACATTGGGCCATTTGTGTAGACCTTTTAAATTGACCCTCTAACTGCCATTAACTGTAATGGAATAATTTTCCCCCCCTTTATAAGCTGTGATTCTACTCCAGTCTGGAAACTAAGACTGCATATCCAATTATATTTAAGACATGTTTCTTGGCTTCTTTATTTTAATCACTATGCATGCTTGTCTCTTTTACTGGATTAAATCAAGCTGCTTGGGAGGGGGAATATGGGATCAAGCTGTTTGTCCAGGAAGAATTTTAACAATGTTTGGCTGTTAAAGATGACATATAAATTAGAAAAGAAGAGAAATATATGTGGGCATCAAGAGGTTGAGTACTCTTTGTAGATGGTTTTTTGGGGTACCCCAGGAGGATGATTGGGGCGTGGGGTTTAGTGTTTAGTTTTGTTTTTACGGTTTTTGCTGTGTTTGTGGTTTCATTATTGTTGTGAGCTACCAGAATTGTGCTGTAAGATGGGCAGCCATACAAATCTTTTAAATTTGTAAAAATTGTAAGCAAACAAACAAAACAGTGGCTAAAAGTCCCCTTTCTAGCCTGGCACCTTCCTGATAGATTGGTTTATAACCCCCATCACTCCAGTTGGGTTAGCCTGGATAGCTATGGATTTTAATTCATTTGTTCAATTGTTGAAACCCTTCACATCAAGAATCTAGTTTAGAATAAATGTAAAAAAGGCAGCCATGTAAGGAGGAAACTGCACATATCAGGTACAATTCATATGCAAATTGTGCATCACCATTTACACTCTAAAGTACAGTCCATATAAAACCTATGCATTGTTACTTTGTAGTAGTTCAACAGACTACTACAACCACACGGAATCAGCGGAATCAGCATAGCACACAAGCCAATTAATGCCCCTTAAAGCATCCTAAGCAAACCAAAAGACACAGCAACCCCAGAAGATAAAACAGGAGTCACCTACAATCCCTACAATGTAAGGATTGCAACATCAACTAGGTAGGACAAACAGGCAGAACGTATCCATGAACACCAACTAGCAATTAGAAGATATGATGAAAATTCTTTAATTTCACAACATATACACAGATTTAACCATAGTTTCAGTTGGGAAAATGTGACAATCCTAGACGAGACAGAATCCAAAAATTCCAGGGAATTTCTAGAATCCTGGCACTCTGACAAATTATCCATCTATAGATACATAGACATTAACAACATCTATAGACTATGCAAAAGAGACAGTCAACCAGCCCAAAAGGGAACAAGTCTCCACCAGGAATCAGCACCCAGATCAGCTTAAATTAACACCAAAGTTAACTTCAGACCAACAATCAAGTAAACATACCCTAATTAAGAAACTCTCAGAGCCAACAGTAAACAGCCCAACCAGAATCTCTTAAGACCACTCCCACCAACACTGACAGGCAAGCCACCAGAATATAAACTGACAGCAAACAGCAGTCCTTATTAGCACTCATTATGTTACCTAGTTTGGGTAATGAAACGTCTGCAAGAAAACAAGCAAGCTCAGAGAGCACCATGGATCCCTTGTTACTTTCCACAAAAGTTATCTTCTACTCAGTGGCCAGAGCTTGATTGCTTCTGCTCTTTCCTTGTAGTAGGATAGAAGATACACAGTACTTGCAGATAATTGAATGTGTTATTATTCATTTGCACAATAGGAATTTAAAAATCTATTTGCATAAGAGAAAGCAATGGAGGCAGGCTATTAGAGGATTATTAAAATGTGTATTATTAGCAGATACCCATGCAGACAGTAAGCAGTAGATACAGTAAATGTTTTATGGGTGCACTTGCTCCAACTAAGTGGAAATGTTTAGTTTAGATTTTATAAATCTCTTTCTCTAGTCCAGGGGTCAGCAACCTGAAACAGTGAAAGAGCCACTTGGAACCCCACAAAAGGAAAAACTGGGAGCCGCAAAAAATGTGTGCACATGCGCGTACATGTGCGCATGCGCAGAACAGGGTTTGACTGAAGAGTGGAGCCAAGGCGAGATATGCACCTACCCTGCATATTTGAATTGATTGGTTGATTTTTTAGTCCCACTTTTTTTGGGGGGGGACTACACATGGTAGAGGACTGGGAGCCGCAAGAGATGGCTGAAAGAGCCGCATGCAGCTCCGGAGCCGCGGGTTGCAGACCTGTGCTCTAGTCTAACATAGATCGATTCCATGCCCTGATTAAAAAACATATATCCTTAAAGGTGCCAGCCCATTAATTCACAGTGAACATTCATTCTTTTTTTACAGTCATACTGTATGTCCAGCCATGATTGTCCAATACTGAAATGACCTTAAGATAAATTAGGCTTGAGGAAGGCATAATCACAGGTCTTGATTAAGCTGTATGAAAACTAAGCCTCAGTTTGCAGAAATGGCCTAATTCCTCATTTGTTTAAACAGCATTCATAAACCTGCCCATCTCATTTTCTAACTCTGAGCTTCAGGGCAGAATAGGAATAATTATTTTAATAAAGTGACACACTTCCTTACCCTCCTGTTTCATAAAGCTTTATAGACCGTAGATCAACCTGAAGACTAAATTACTAAGAATTTCTATAAATTCTTAGGAGAGGGTTGTAGCCATTCAATTTGCACAGCCATTTTGCAACTAAGGACATACTTAATTTGAATGTCACACCAGGACATAACTAAACTGGACTGAATTTAAATTCAACTAATCATATACAGTTTAATTTACTATTCCCCGTATATTTAATCATTTCCCCTGTTTGCATTATTTCAATTTGTAATTTGACAGTAATTTGCAAAGGAGCTCTAAGACCATATACAAGACTTGTATGCTACAGAGCCACAGTAGTAAATCTACTCCATTTTCTGATACTGCATATATTTTTAATGGTATTTTTCTTTTCTTCAAAACTTTCATCTCTCTTCAAAGAAATAGATTTCCCGTGTTCAACAGCAAAATCCCATGAAACCCAACTCCATTGGGTCCACCTAAACAGGTCTTATATAAGCAAATTGGTAGATACTCCTGCTAGGTAAATCATTTTGAAAAACCACAAAATACCTGCACATAGGACATAGGACATAAAAGGAGGGTGTATAGTTTTATACCAAAATAACAAAAGGATCTGATTTTATAAAGGCTGAGCGCTTTCACTAGGGTTAAACCTCCATTCTATACCTGTACACTGCATACAATGCAATGACACTTATCTCTAGTTTGCAACACTTGTCAAACAATATGAGTTACAACAAATCTGATCTTCTACTATGTAGTAAAGATGGAGTGCTAGGCATTATATGCTACTTGCCAGTAAATTTATAAATAATTAAAACAAACAAACAAACAAATAAATAAATAAAATTCATTGGCCACCCATCTTACCACAAGATAATCTGTGGACTCTCAATCAACTTTGAGCATGGTTTTGCAGCATCGTACTTGATAGGTAGTACAAAATCACAGCATAAAATCAACAAGAGTCGATAAACTCCACAGCAAGAGTAAACCAACAGAATGCAGATATGACAATTCACAATAGTACAGTGGACAGTTTATTATTATCCATTTTATTTTTAGCCGGTTGGCAAAATATTGGAGAGTAGAGCTGTATATACTGTAAAGAGAATGCATTGAGATAAATGAAACAAAGGCTATTATAGCTTCTGAGACATTCAGAATGTTTCTTTTTAATATAAACATATATTTTTTTATAAAAAAATACATCTATGTTCTGCAAGAGCCCATCATGTAGACATTGCTATTCAAACCGAATTGCTGTCCTTCCCGTTCTCAAGGCTAATAGTGCATTGTCTTTTCACAGCAGAATGTGATTATTTGCCTCCTGTAAAAGAAGAGAAAGATTATAACACCAACCCAAGGTACTTATAATTCTCATTTCTAAAAGTTACACTGTCAGTAGATCCACAATTGCCAAAAAGTTATGTCTTCCTTTTCCTCCTTATTCCTTGATATCTCACTTGCTTCTAATAAACCAAATTATTATTTTCCTCAAAGTATAGCCTATATTTACTTTGGTTCCTACAGAAAACAATGGGAATTTAATTTTTTCTCTTGTGAGATTGAGCAGAAGCTTCCTTTTGTAAATGGTCTACCAGAAATGCCATAGAAATTCAGGCCAGAGCACTACTTTTGCCTGTTATTGTACTTAGTTCTATAATTATTGAACTGCAACTGAACAGTTTTCCACGGACAAACCCAACTGTATAGTACTGGGGAAAATGACATTTTTCTTTTCTTCTATTTCCTTTCTGTGTTCTCTAAACCTGAAAATTGGGGGGGAAGGGTTCTAAATTAATTTTGTGGCAGGGAAGACGAGCAGAGGTTCTCTGGGTGGCTGTAGTAGTTAACACCTTAAATGTACTTGCACCTAATTATGCAAGCTATCAAGATAACTTCACTTTTTTTCTAATGCAACTTAGAATGATACTATAGATATTGTACAATATAAAAACATAATTTAAAACATGGTTTTTAATTTTTTCCTTACTGTCACTGTCCAAGAATGAATGGGCCTTTACATATTCAAGCCTTAACCTCTCAATGCTACAGCTCTTTTCAAGGTTATTAAAATACCGCTGTATTTGAGAAGGCAAGTAAATCTCATTTCCCCATCTTAGTTACATTTTCAATGGAGAGTCCAGTAGAATACATTGGATGAATTTCCTTGACTATCTCTTGTTGATTAAAAAAGCCAAATAGATGGAGAGGAAATAGAAAGAGAAAGGAAGAATGGTTGTTACCACTAGATGGCTCTATCTTATTGTAAATCATGGTGCAAGTATAGGTTCATATACCTTTGTTCTAATTCACAGAAAATGCATGTTTTGCTAAAGTAAAAAGATGTAGAAAAATAAGCTTCTCTGAGATAACTGCAGCATGAGAGCCAAAAAATAAAATAAAAATTGAATAAAATCGTTTGGAAGGGTGATCTCTTACCATTTGCTCTAGTGGAGAGGTCTACAATCTGGTGCATGTCAGAAATCCTGTACAAAATGATAACTTGGAAAATGTTGGAAAAGTCCCAATTAACTATTATACCAGTTAACATACAGTATGATCTCCTGTGGCCTGTAAAAATATCATTTCAGTTTACTCTAAATCAATGTTTTAAACTCAATTTCTATTGTAGAACTAACAAAAGATTTACATAAGAGTTCAATCCAAAGCACCCAAGTTAACACTTATATTCTACAGATGGGGCATGAAGGCTAAAATATGTACAAGTAATCAATTTATGTGCAGTCACTATAGATTTTAAAATATGGGTATTTTTTTAATGGTAAATATAATCTCCAGCATTATGGCTCAGAAAGATAAGAGTTTATTGTCCATTGTTTTAGGGTCAATTTGTGTTGTTTTGCTCCTTTAAGAGATAGGCAAATATTTTTGTATAACGACTGAAAGTTAAAACCTTTTGCCCCATCACTGAACCTCATCTCTCTTGATTTTCAATAATCTGCTTGATTTTGTCTAGCTCCTGGCCATAAGATCCTGTGACATAATTTAGATGTATAATTACAAATATGCATGTAGTTAGAGCACTACAGGTTATTGACCCAGGAATGGGTGGGTAAGGGTGAAGTAGAAGGAGGTATTTGGTAAAAAAACAAGAAGTAAAATAAAGATTCAGGAAGGGATCTGACATGTGGAAATCTTTTTTCAGTACCGAATCCCACAGAAGATATGGCAATTCTATAACTAATGAAGTAGTGAAAGAAAAATGATTAACTTTATATCACCATCATAGATTCCTGTTAGAGGGCTGTGGGTTTCAGACTGGCCAATAATTAAAGTATTTTATGTATTTTTGTTGAGGCAAAAAATGAAGAGTTTATGGGAAAACAGATGGGCAAGGGGATCTCTTTGCTCAATGTGTATAAGTACCTTGACAGAATAACAGAGTTGGAAGGTACCTTGGAGATATTCTAGTCCAATGATGGCGAACCTTTTAGAGACCGAGTGCCCAAACTGCAACCCAAAACCCACTTATGTATTGTTGGGTGCTGGGTGGGTGTGGCCCATTGGGTGGATGTGGCCAATTGGGTGGCTGTGGCTGCGGTGGTAAGAGCAGACTAGGTGGGACTAAAAAGTTCAATCAATCAATTCCAACTTTATGAGATTTTTTTTCCATGTAAGAAGTTGAAATTGATTGATTTGATTGAAACTTTTTTTTTGCACACATGGCGGCAGAGGCCTAAAGCAAAAAGGTTTTATAAAACCCAGCTGAAGGCTGAGGACTGGGGTGACGGCGCACGTGCCCACAGAGAGGGCTCTACGTGCCACCTGTGGCATGCGTGCCATAGTTTCGCTACCACGGTTCTAGTCCAACCCGCTCCCCATGGGAGGAGATCTTATACCATTCCAGACAAATGGCTGTCCAGTCTCTTCTTAAAAACCTCCAGTGTTGGAGCACCTACAGCTTCCAGAGGCAAGTTGTTCTACTGATTAGTTGTTCTAATTGTCAGGAAATTTCTCCTTAGAACGAGGTTGGTTCTCTCCTTGATTAATTTGTGTGCAAGCATGGAAGATTGTAAATCGTTTCTTGTTACATTTCACAATCATTCTACTAGTTGCAGCAAATCCAGAATTCTGTTATTCTGTATGATAGTAGATTCTGTGTAATTCAAACAATTATATACTGATATTAATATATATTCCTGGCTTATATTTAATTAATGACAAATAGCCTTAACGAGGTGGCTCAGTGGGTTAGGACGCTGAGCTTGTCGATCAGAAGGTCAGCAGTTTGGCGGGTCAAATCCTGAGTGCCACGTAACAGAGTGAGCGCCTGTTACTCGTCCCAGCTTCTGCCAACCTAGCAGTTCGAAAGCATGTAAAAATGCAAGTAGAAAAATAGGGACCACTACGGTGGTAAGGTAACAGCGTTCCGTGTGCCTTTGGCGTCTAGTCATGCCGGCCACATGACCATGGAGACGTCCTTGGACAAGCGCTGGCTCTTCGGCTGAAATGGAGATGAGCACCGGCCCCTAGAGTCAGAAACGACTAGCACGCATGTGTGGGAGAACCTTTAGCCTTAAAAATAATAAAATAAAAGACTCAGTTAAACATTGAAATTGTAGTAGCCAAAACCTAGCTAGAAAGAAGAAATGAAGATTGAGCATTAAAAAAAACTTTGCTTAAATGTTGTGATGAAGTTTAATCTTTTAAAATTTTTATACAGTGACTGTGAATCTTAAGAAATAAAGGAAGAAAAGCAGAAGTAATATTGTTGCTGAGTTCTGAGATGCTGTGGATATGAAGTATCTTCATCTCACCTGGTCATGGATCCCAGTTAGTTCTTTTTATTTCTTCCTGATGGTTTTGTTTTATACACTGATAAAATTCTGAAAGATGGAAATCCTGAAATCAATTTTTAACACTGTGAATGTGAGGAAGCATGTGCACAGAATGACATTCTTCCAGGTATTTCCTCAGAGCACTTTGTTCTCTCTTTTGTTAGACACAAATGATATATTTTGTAAAGTTGCCTATTACAGCAGTGCATGTAAATACAATGGTACTGTGCCCTTCACACTGAATTTTCTTGGTCTGGAAAGCAAATGTCACTGTTCTGAAATATGATCCTCAGCATTGATTTTGCTGATGGTGATACCTCATGAAGATTTGTACAGATGAGGGCAGCAGAAATGAAGCTTGTATAGAGAATGTTGCACCAACATTTCAAATACCTAAGTGCAACCAGTAGATTTGGAATAAGCAGGTAACTAATAGGATTTGTTTAAAAAGAATTTTTGTGGATAATGTCATTACATCATTTAGTCATTAGATAGTAATGGCTTTAACTTTATCTGGGAAGAATCTAGAGTTTCCTAAAGCTTATGCCTAGTTTCTTGACTGTATGTTTTCTAAGCCTTTTAATCACAGTTTTCATAAGGCATAAAGTTTCAGTGCAAATTTCAGCCAAGGATCTGCTCAACGTGTAAAAATCCCCAATGACACACATTCCAATATCTCTAAGAGTAGGATTTTTTTAAAAAATAGTTTTTGGTTAAAAACAAAACATTTAGGAATGGCACCATAATTGGAGCATACTGTGATGGAGGAAACCCTGTCCATGGTAATTCACCAGCTGGCATAACATCTTCTTTCAGTCTGGGTAGAAAATCACACACATGCCAAAGCCAAAATAAAACAATTCATCTTCTGCCTACTAAAATACTAGAAAGTGGTAGGATATCGAAGAGTAGCAGAACCACGGGGTAGCATTAGTCCAACCCCTCCTTGAATTTGGTTGATCCTTATCTAACTCAAAGCAGGTGTAAACAGTCGAGAAGATTCCTGTACATAAGTATGATTAGAAATAAATCAGTTGAAATCGACTTTCATGTCTTGACCTGATCTTTCGCGCCTGATATAGGATAACTTTTGTTACATTGTAGTACGTTGCTCAACCCCTGTGCTCCATATAAAGTGCTCTGAGTGTTTTGTAGGAAAAACTAACTTAAACATATTTACAAGTTTAAATGAAGCATTTCCAAATGTTTGCTAGTGGTTTTAGGATAATCTCTTTTGTTGCCTCAACAGAAGATGTGAAATATCTCCCCTGCCTTTGGACTATGACATCCTCTGAGTAAGAAAGGACCTATCATGATTGCAAATGACAAATGCAATCTATAAATATAAAAATATCCACGATCCCTCTAGTTTATAGGTGTTTTATCATACAGACGTAAATTCTTACATGAATTAATATATTTAACTCAGTTTTGTATTTATTATGTAACTCAGTTAAGCAACACTATAAAATATGGTGAATCAGAAATTTTTTTAAAAAGACACATGTGGTATAGACTTGATTTTTTTTCCTGGGATCCACTTTCATGTTACTCTTGCCAATATGACCCAATATATAAAAGCCCAAAGATACACTCTGTAGTTCACTTTTTTCCATGACTAAATATGAACTTGTGCCCATCTAATATACTTTGACTATGTTAAATGGAAATTTGGGTAGTTGTAGCCCTAAATACCCAAATGATAACAAACTGGGGAGACACTGACTTTCAAGAAGAGTGATTCCTTATATTCAAGATCGATAGCATGCCTATCAGGTCAATCAAATATTTATTCTCCTATTCAGAGTATAACAATATTGGGTTAAGTAGATTAAAGCCTTGAACAGTCATAGGGTACAGTAGATTAATTGTGTAGGTTGTATAATAAACTTGGTCTTTCCCAAAATTCCTGAGTTAAAAAAATGAAACTTGACACAAGTTATATTTTGCTCTTACTTAGTTGAGACTCAGCATTTGAACTGACTATCACTGCCATGGAACAATTCCTTATTTATCACAACACATTTTTTCTCAGAATCACATTGGTCAAAATGCAGTAGCAAAATTGCTATTAATCCTTCAGGAAACAATTCAGAAATCCCCAAAGAGATCACTAACAGGATACTGGCACTAGGATTAGGAAACTTTTGCAAAGTCAAGGGCAACATTCGGCCTTTGGATTATGTGCCAATAGGCATATTTCAAAAAGTCCTGTGTCCAAGGCAAAGAAATAGATCAAGGTTAGGCCAAAAGTTAAATTAAATGAAATTAAAATTTAATTATGAGTAAAATGATTACTTCTAATGCATTTAATCATTTTCTTTTCTATCATATTATAACTGAGCAACAATTTTTGGAAGGGCTCTGTACTTTACATCAGCACTATTAGCAGTCTCATGTAGTCTTGGACCAACAACTTTAAAAGAGGGAAGGCATAATGAAATATGAAACTCCTGTCTACTGGTTAAAAATGCCCAGTTGATGGATTTGAACCAATAAGATCTAGATTAATACTCTCAGCCATGACATGTTATTCACTGTATGGCCCTGGATAATCAAAATAAACCATGCCTATGCTATACAGTTTTAATAAGGTTAATGTAGCTTCATTTTACCTTGGTTGCCTTGAACTTTGGGAAGGAAGATGTATAGTAAATAATTATAAACAAAATGGAGAAATAAAATGTTAATGTATGCAAGTCTATATATAATCAGTTTTATGTCACTTTCACGCAAGATTCTATGTGGCTTACAATTATAAAAGTGTGAAAACAATAATTAATTCTAAATACACCTTAAAATATAATCAATTGAAAGACCTTGTGGAAAAGTACATTTTAAAGAGACTAAATATTAGCAGGGTGGGAATCATTCTGACTTTGGGAAACAAACTGTTGTAGAATGAAGGGATTGCTCCTGGCTAGACTATTCTCCATGCCCTAGACTCATGATCTTTCAGGTTGGGTGGGCAGATTCAACATACAGTGGTGCCTTGGTACTCATCATTAATTGGTTCAAGGAGGCTCAACGAGTACCAAAAACAATGAGTACCAAACAGATTTCTCCCATAAAGAATACAATACTGTAGTGAGTCACAAGGCAGCCGACACCAACAAGTTCTAGCTTGTGAGCTGAATACCAAACATACTCGAGTACCGGGACAAATTTTTTTGATTAAAATGTATTGAGTATCGAATCTGATGAGTTTCAAAGCAGTTGGATATCAAAGTACCAGTGTATTGCAAATCATTCCAAAAATAATGATTCAAGGTATAAAATATTTAATAATTAACATCTACAATATAGACAATGCTTTTAAATAAGTTGACACAAATCAGCAGGTGGATAGTCACATTCTGTGCCAATTGTAGGTTCCAGGTCATCTTCAAGAGGAGCCTTATGTAAACTGCAGTAGCCAATTAAGAGATGACAAGGACATCAGTCACAGTTTACAGAATCTGTGAACTATATATTTCACAGAAATCCCAAGAGAGCAAGGCATTCCTGAATTGTTTCTGTCAACTATTAAACTATACTATACCAGTGATTTACTCCCCAAATCTTACATTATATACATATACATATACATATACCTACCTACCTACCTACCTATATATATATATATACATATACATACACATACACACATATATATATACATATATATATATATATACATATACATACACATACACATACACATACACATACACATACACACACACAAATGCCTCAACAATATCTTCAGTAAGATAAATGAAGCATTCTTCACAACCATTTGGTAACATTTGTAGAAGTCATGCTAACTGTAGTGTATTCAGTTATTTTTTATTTACAACTTGCATTGTAATTTTTTGGCAAAAATGTTTTATACTGTAATCACATTTGTATAATATAAATAAGAATAAAATAGAAACAGTTATTTTCTTGAGCACACCTGTGCTCAGTATAAAGTGATTTGGATGTTTTGTAGGAAAAAATTAACTTAAATGTATTTACAAGTTTAAATGAAGCATTTCCAAATGTTTGCTAGTGGTGCTAGGAAAATCTCTTTGGTTGCTTCAACAGCAGATGAGCAGTATCTCCCCTGCATTTGGACTATGACATCCTCTGAATAAGAAAGGACCCATCATGATTTCAAGCCCTTAAACTGCAGCATAAGGCAAAAGATTCAGAAGCCTCCTGGAGGAAGACACAAGAGACCCTTCAGCAGAATCTCCATATTCCTTTCCTTTTAAAAGCATGAGGTTGGAAAATGAAGTGTAGGCTCATCAACAGTTTAGACTCTTTAAGCACTGGAGCTAATCAAAATAATAAAGTCCTTGTTATCTAATATAAATCTTCTGGGTGTGGAAGAAAGCATTAGATTATTGCTATAACAGAACAAAGCTCAGCCGAATTTATTTGCTGCTCTCCAAGGTCCTGGGGGATTGGATTTTGCCATTTCTCTTGTCTGTAGATTCTGCCCTAACCTTTCCTGCAGCTTTAATTACTCCCTCAAGGGTCATGGAATGAGATTTATATTTTATATTTAGAAATTTATATTTATATTTAGAAATCAAAGACAAAACTGGGTGAAAGTAAGACATCTTACACATTCCATAGCCAATAAAGGTAGCAGAGAAGGTAGCCAGTTGGATGACTTTGGGGTCTCTCTCAGCCCAACCCACCTCACAGGTTTGTTGTTGTGGGGAAAGTAGAAGGAAGAAGGCGTTTTGGATTCATTTGCCACCTTCAGTTATTTGTAAAAATAATAAAGGTGAGATATAAATAAATAAAATGTTGTGGACGCTGCCAGCTAAAAATTTCTGACTGGCAGAGCCCAGGAAGGAAGCTTTCTGTACCATTTCAATTATCATGTAGTGGTCCACATGATGGACAATATTGAGAATTGCTGAATTAACTTATTCACTTGTTAAAATTAATCCTGATCTGTAGGGCCTCAGGCTTTGCTTTTTTTCTGTCACTGTTCTCTTGACATCTGAGGATTGGTACTGTATAAGGCCTCCAGCTCAATGAATATGCCTACTTAATGACATTTTTTTTTTCCTTATTAGATCTGATTTCTATACCATTAAAGAAATTACATACCTCTGAGGCTGGAAAATCTATATTAAATTTCAGAGGGAATAAAAACACTAGTCATTATGAGTAATGTAATTCAGTCAAAATATATAGTATTAAAAGATCTTTATTTTAATGATATAATTGGCAAATTATTGTTTTCTTTAACAAAAGTCATTGTATATTTTACATGCAATATACAAAACACATAGTTAATATGTGTGCTACCTGTTCTAACATATGGCTGTGAAATATGGGACACTAGCCTCATAATCTATACAAAAGCTACAAGTGGTGCAAAGAGCCATGGAAAGATACATGTTTGGCATTACAAGACAAGATAGAAAAACCTGCATATGGATTAGAGAACAAACAAAAGTATATGATATCATCAAAAGAGTAAAAGAATTGAAATGGAAACGGTCTGGTCACATAGCAAGAAGAACTAATGGCAGGTGGACCGAGGCAGTCATAGAATGGATTCCACTTGATAAAAAGCATCCATGAAAGAGACCTAACACAAGATGGATCAACGACATCAGCAAGCACTGCGGGCCCAATTGGCAAAAGAAAGCTCAGGACTGTATAGGTTGGAAACATGTGGAAGAGGCCTTCATCCTGCAGTGGACAGTCAATGGCTAAAATGTTGATATGATGACAGTTAATATACAACTCTCAAAGTGTGAAAGTTTCTTTACTGTAGCAGGACATAAGCCTAAGAATTAAATGCACATACAAATAAATAGGAAGCTGATCCCTATAAAGAAAAACTGAGATCATACAAGACAATAAATTTTACAAAAACAAATTATTGTTAATGAAATATACCTTTCCCCCTTGCTTTTGAAAACTGAGATGAAACTGAGAAGGTCTTATCCAGGGGCTAGTTGAGTTCTTTTCTCAATTAGCTTTTCACAGAATTTGCTTCCCTAGAATGTATTTTGTAAGGAGCCTCTTTGAACACCTGCAAAAAATGTTGACTGCAGTGTAGTTCTTTCCGTCTTTCCTTCTGCTCATTCTGAACGGATCCTATCAAATTGTGGTAGAATAATAATTTGAACAGGAATGCGAGTTCAGAATTCAGTGAAGATCTAAGTACCACAGCAAGGTGCTTACAACTGGCATTCCTGTTCAAATTATTATTTGTCTTAGATCTTGAATTTTTTAACAAAAGCAGAGTGTTTTTTAAGAGCATTTGTGATCACGATTTTCATACCATTATTTCAGAAATTTAGATGTTTCAAAGGCATCATCCTAAACTGGAAAGATGCTAATTGATGCTCTAGTGCTACAGTTGCTAAGAAACCTGTGCAGTTGCCAGTGATGTGTGGTAAGAAATAGTTTTTTATTTTTTAGGAACTCTCTTTTAGTCCAGCTGAAACTGGGCAGCAATCTCCTACCAAAGAGCTTGTTTTCTTACCAACCACAGGCAGGAATCTTAAAGCATCACCTGGACTAAACACATTTGTTAAGTGAATCACTGTAGCTGTTAAATTACCGTATATACTTGAGTATAAGCCAACTCGAGTATAAGCCGAGACCCCCAATTTCACCCCCCAAAAACTGGAAAAAGTTGTTGACTCGAGTATAAGCCGATCCGCCGTTCTGCAAGCCTCTGCCGCCAGCAGAGGCTCGATCCGCCATTTTGCAAGCCTGAATACACAGGAATACCCTGTGTGGCCGCGGCTCTCGGGGAAGCCCTGGCTGTCAGCTTCCTCGCTCCACGCTGCCATTCGGGGCCCGCGCGTTCCCCGGGCAAATCGCGGCGCCCAGCAGGCGAGGAAACACGCCCGCTCCAGTCGCCCCCCCCTTCCCTCAGGAGACGCGAAGCAAGTGACCGCCCGGAGCTTACCGAGGACTTGCTTCGGTGCTTCCAGGATCGCACGCACCTCTCCCAAGCCGCCGCCGTCCGGAGACCTGCCGAAGTTTGGGGAGGTTTGGGGAGGTGCGCGCGCACCTCCCCAAACCTCCCCAAACGTCGGCAGGTCTCCGGACCTCTGCGCCCTGCCTGCCTGCTTCTTTCCGCAGCGGAAAGAAGCAGGCAGGCAGGGCGCGGAGGAACGGAGACCCGGCGACGTTTGGGGAGGTTTGGGCACCTCCCCAAACCTCCCCAAACGTCGCCGGGTCTCCGTTCCTCCGCGCCCTGCCTGCCTGCTTCTTTCCACAGCGGAAAGAAGCAGGCAGGCAGGGCGCGGAGGAACGGACACCTGCCGACATTTGGGGAGGTTTGGGCGCCTCCCCAAACCTCCCCAAAAGTCACCGGGTCTCCGTTCCTCTGCGCCCTGCCTGCCTGCTTCTTTCCACAGCGGAAAGAAGCAGGCAGGCAGGGCGCGGAGGAACGGACACCTGCTGACGTTTGGGGAGGTTTGGGCGCCTCCCCAAACCTCCCCAAACGTCGCCGGGTCTCCGTTCCTCCGCGCCCTGCCTGCCTGCTTCTTTCCACAGCGGAAAGAAGCAGGCAGGCAGGGCGCGGAGGAACGGACACCTGCCGACGTTTGGGGAGGTTTGGGGAGGCGCCCAAACCTCCCCAAACGTCGGCAGGTCTGCGCGGAGGAACGGAGACCTGGGGAGGTTTGGGGAGGTGCCCAAACCTCCCCAAACGTCGGCAGGAGGAACGAAGACCTGCCGACGTTTGGGGAGGTTTGGGGAGGTGCCCAAACCTCCCCAAACGTCGGCAGGAGGAACGAAGACCTGCCGACGTTTGGGGAGGTTTGGGGAGGCGCCCAAACCTCCCTAAATGTCGGCAGGTCTGCGCGGAGGAACGGAGACCTGGGGAGGTTTGGGTAGGCGCCCAAACCTCCCCAAACGTCAGCAGGAGGAACGGAGACCTGCCGACGTTTGGGGAGGTTTGGGGAGGCGCCCAAACCTCCCCAAACATCGGCAGGTCTGTGCGGAGGAACGGAGACCTGGGGAGGTTTGGGGAGGTGCCCAAACCTCCCCAAACGTCGGCAGGAGGAACGAAGACCTGCCGACGTTTGGGGAGGTTTGGGGAGGCGCCCAAACCTCCCCAAACGTCGGCAGGTCTCCGTTCCTCCGCGCCCTGCCTGCCTGCTTCTTTCCGCTGCGGAAAGAAGCAGGCAGGCAGGCAGGGCGCGGAGGAACGGACACCTGCCGACGTTTGGGGAGGTTTGGGCGCCTCCCCAAACCTCCCCAAACGTCGCCGGGTCTCCGTTCCTCCGCGCCCTGCCTGCCTGCTTCTTTCCGCTGTGGAAAGAAGCAGGCAGGCAGGGCGCAGAGGAACGGAGACCCGGCGACGTTTGGGGAGGTTTGGGGAGGCGCCCAAACCTCCCCAAACGTCGGCAGGTCTGCGCGGAGGAACGGAGACCTGGGGAGGTTTGGGGAGGTGCCCAAACCTCCCCAAACGTCGGCAGGAGGAACGAAGACCTGCCGACGTTTGGGGAGGTTTGGGGAGGTGCCCAAACCTCCCCAAACGTCGGCAGGAGGAACGAAGACCTGCCGACGTTTGGGGAGGTTTGGGGAGGCGCCCAAACCTCCCTAAATGTCGGCAGGTCTGCGCGGAGGAAAGGAGACCTGGGGAGGTTTGGGGAGGCGCCCAAACCTCCCCAAACGTCGGCAGGAGGAACGGAGACCTGCCGACGTTTGGGGTGGTTTGGGGAGGCGCCCAAACCTCCCCAAACGTCGGCAGGTCTGCGCGGAGGAACGGAGACCTGGGGAGGTTTGGGGAGGCGCCCAAACCTCCCCAAACGTCGGCAGGAGGAACGGAGACCTGCCGACGTTTGGGGAGGTTTGGGGAGGCGCCCAAACCTCCCCAAACGTCGGCAGGTCTGCGCGGAGGAACGGAGACCTGGGGAGGTTTGGGGAGGCGCCCAAACCTCCCCAAACGTCAGCAGGAGGAACGGAGACCTGCCGACGTTTGGGGAGGTTTGGGGAGGCGCCCAAACCTCCCCAAACATCGGCAGGTCTGTGCGGAGGAACGGAGACCTGGGGAGGTTTGGGGAGGTGCCCAAACCTCCCCAAACGTCAGCAGGAGGAACGGAGACCTGCCGACGTTTGGGGAGGTTTGGGGAGGCGCCCAAACCTCCCCAAACGTCGGCAGGTCTGCGCGGAGGAACGGAGACCTGGGGAGGTTTGGGGAGGTGCCCAAACCTCCCCAAACGTCGGCAGGAGGAACGAAGACCTGCCGACGTTTGGGGAGGTTTGGGGAGGTGCCCAAACCTCCCCAAACGTCGGCAGGAGGAACGAAGACCTGCCGACGTTTGGGGAGGTTTGGGGAGGCGCCCAAACCTCCCTAAATGTCGGCAGGTCTGCGCGGAGGAACGGAGACCTGGGGAGGTTTGGGTAGGCGCCCAAACCTCCCCAAACGTCAGCAGGAGGAACGGAGACCTGCCGACGTTTGGGGAGGTTTGGGGAGGCGCCCAAACCTCCCCAAACATCGGCAGGTCTGTGCGGAGGAACGGAGACCTGGGGAGGTTTGGGGAGGTGCCCAAACCTCCCCAAACGTCGGCAGGAGGAACGAAGACCTGCCGACGTTTGGGGAGGTTTGGGGAGGCGCCCAAACCTCCCCAAACGTCGGCAGGTCTCCGTTCCTCCGCGCCCTGCCTGCCTGCTTCTTTCCGCTGCGGAAAGAAGCAGGCAGGCAGGCAGGGCGCGGAGGAACGGACACCTGCCGACGTTTGGGGAGGTTTGGGCGCCTCCCCAAACCTCCCCAAACGTCGCCGGGTCTCCGTTCCTCCGCGCCCTGCCTGCCTGCTTCTTTCCGCTGTGGAAAGAAGCAGGCAGGCAGGGCGCAGAGGAACGGAGACCCGGCGACGTTTGGGGAGGTTTGGGGAGGCGCCCAAACCTCCCCAAACGTCGGCAGGTCTGCGCGGAGGAACGGAGACCTGGGGAGGTTTGGGGAGGTGCCCAAACCTCCCCAAACGTCGGCAGGAGGAACGAAGACCTGCCGACGTTTGGGGAGGTTTGGGGAGGTGCCCAAACCTCCCCAAACGTCGGCAGGAGGAACGAAGACCTGCCGACGTTTGGGGAGGTTTGGGGAGGCGCCCAAACCTCCCTAAATGTCGGCAGGTCTGCGCGGAGGAAAGGAGACCTGGGGAGGTTTGGGGAGGCGCCCAAACCTCCCCAAACGTCGGCAGGAGGAACGGAGACCTGCCGACGTTTGGGGTGGTTTGGGGAGGCGCCCAAACCTCCCCAAACGTCGGCAGGTCTGCGCGGAGGAACGGAGACCTGGGGAGGTTTGGGGAGGCGCCCAAACCTCCCCAAACGTCGGCAGGAGGAACGGAGACCTGCCGACGTTTGGGGAGGTTTGGGGAGGCGCCCAAACCTCCCCAAACGTCGGCAGGTCTGCGCGGAGGAACGGAGACCTGGGGAGGTTTGGGGAGGCGCCCAAACCTCCCCAAACGTCAGCAGGAGGAACGGAGACCTGCCGACGTTTGGGGAGGTTTGGGGAGGCGCCCAAACCTCCCCAAACATCGGCAGGTCTGTGCGGAGGAACGGAGACCTGGGGAGGTTTGGGGAGGTGCCCAAACCTCCCCAAACGTCGGCAGGAGGAATGCAGACCTGCCGACGTTTGGGGAGGTTTGGGGAGGCGCCCAAACCTCCCCAAACGTCGGCAGGTCTCCGTTCCTCCGCGCCCTGCCTGCCTGCTTCTTTCCGCTGCGGAAAGAAGCAGGCAGGCAGGGCGCGGAGGAACGGAGACCTGCCGATGTTTGGGGAGGTTTGGGGAGGTGCGCGCGCACCTCCCCAAACCTCCCCAAACTTCGGCAGGTCTCGGACGGCGGTGGCTTGGGAGAGGTGCGCGCGATCCCGGAAGCACCAAAGCCTCGGCCGCGCACAAGTCCTCGGTAAGTTTTTTTGTTGACTGGAGTATAAGCCGAAGTGGAATTTTTCAGCCCAAAAAGTGGGCTGAAAAATTCGGCTTATACTCAAGTATATACGGTAGTAACACAGGTGTTAAGTGAATCCAGTACCCTTTGACTTTGCTTGTCAGAAGATTGCAAAAGATGATCACATGACCCTGGGACATGGCAACCGTCATAAATATGATGATGATGATGATAATAATAATGATGATGATGATGATGATGATGATGATGATGATGATGATAAAGTTGGAAGGGACCTTGGAGAACATCTATTCCAACCCCCTGCTCAGGCAGAAAAACCTATACCATTTCAGGCAAATGGCCATCCAGTCTCTTCTTAAAAACTTCCAGCGTTGGAGCATTCACAGCTTCTGGAGGCAGGTTGCTCCACTGGTTCATTGTTCTAACTGTCAGGAAGTTTCTCCTTAGACAAAAATGCCAAATCCAGTCTGAACATCTGGCTGACTGTGCGATGATCTATCATCAATAATAATAGTTGGAAGGGACCTTGGAAGTCTTCTAGTCCAACCCCCTGCTCAGGCAGGAAACCCTATACCATTTCTGACAAATGCTTGTCCAGTCTCTTCTTAAAAATTTCCAGTGTTGGAGCATTCACAGCTTCTGGAGGCAGGTTGCTCCACTGGTTCATTGTTCTGTCAGGAAGTTTCTCCTTAGTTCTAGGTTGCTTCTCTAATTGACTAGTTTCCATCCCTTGCTTCTTGTCCTGCCTTCAGGCGCTTTGGAGAATAGCTTGACTCCCTCTTTTTTGTGGCAGCACGAATTATTGGAACACTGCCATCATGTTATCCCTCATCTTTCTCTTCATTAAACTAGACATACCCAATTCCAGCAACTGTTCCTTATATGTTTTAGCCTTCAGTCCCCTAATTATCTTTGTTGCTCTTCTCTGTACTCTTTCTAGAGTCTCAATATCTTTTTTACATCATGGTGACCAAAACTGGATGCAGTATTCCAAGTGTGGCCTTACCAAGGCATTGTAATTTGGTATTAACACTTCACATAATCTTGATTCTATCCCTCTAATGCAGCCTAGCACTGTGTTGGCTTTTTTGGCAGCTGCAGCACACTGCTGGCTCATATTGAAGTGATTGTCCACTAGGACTCCAATATCCCTCTCACAGTTACTACTACTGAGCAAAGTGCCACCTATACTATACCTGTGCATTTGGTTTTTCTTGCCTAAATGTAGAACCTTACGTTTTTCACCACTGAATTTCATTTTGTTAGATAGTGCCCAATGTTCAAGTCTGTCAAGATCTTCTGTATCTTAAGCCTATCTTCTGGAGTGTTGGCTATTCCTGCCAGCTTGATGTCATCTGCAAATTTGATGAATTCCCCATCTATCCCCTCGTTCAAATCATTGATGAAGATGTTGAAGAACACTGGGCCCAGAACAGAGCCCCGGGACACCCCACTACACATTTCCCTCTATGTAGATGCAGTTCCATTGAGGACCACACGCTGAGTACAGCCGGTCAGCTAGCTACGAATCCATCTGGTGGTGGTGCTGTCTAACCCACATTTTTCTATCTTATCAAGTAGTAGGTTGTGATCTACTTTATCAAATGCCTTACTGAAGTCCAAGTAAATTATATCCACAGCATTCCTCTGGTCCACTAATTTTGTCGAGCATGTGACCACGGAATGCTGCAATGGTCATAAGTGTGAAAAATGGTCATAAATAACTTTTTCCAGTGCCGTTATAACTTTGAAGGGTCACTAAATGAACTGTTGTAAGTCAAGGACTACCTGTATTCTGTATAATTTTAGGAAGAATAGACCTGAAATTACACTCAAATCCTGCTTGCTATTTTGGTCCTTTTGGTATGGGAGAATTGCAGATTTTAATGTTTAGATCATGGCAGAGAATAATGTAATGTAATCACTATTTTTATATCTGTTTTTTTGCATTCTTGTTAACCTGGCAGAAATGTTCTTTTCCCTAGTGATCAGATCTTGGTGTGTATATTGCACTAAATTGTAATATAAGCTAAAAAATTATGTTGAGGGAATACATATGAAAATACACATTGCCTTTCTTTTTATTCCTGCCAGCACAACAGAATGTTGGAAATGAATTCTGTACTGGGTCTGTTTTGGATAATCTGGCAAAAGACAGTCAAGTTCAAAATTGGGATAGATCCAGCCAGAAACTGTATGGAAAAAATAGAGAAAAAAAATCTCTGTCATGTATCTTTAATGAAAAAGTCAGTAGGTCACATTTTGCTGACTGTTTCATTCCCAAACCATCCTTTTTCCTGCCTTCTGATGATGCAGCCAAGGCAAAAGGGTTGAATGAAACATGCTCTGTAGGCTTTCCTTCCAGCCTGGTAAAACGTTGGAAAAAATTACATTAAAAAATTACATGGAGAGCCCAGCACTATGTATATTTATCAGCAAGGTAATTTACCTCTGAACACTGAGCAGAACAGGACCAAATTTATGTGAGGGAAAAGAGCAAAAGAAAGACCAAATTCAAAAGGTGCTGGTAATGACCTACAAAGCCCTTCATGGCATGGGTCCGGAATACCTCAGGGAGCACCTGCGGCCGGCATCAACTTCCCTCCGCCCAGTGCACTCCCACAGAGAGGGCCTCCTCAGGGTGCCACCGGTCAAAGAATGTCAACTGGTGGCCCCCAGGGGGAGGGCGTTCTCTGTGGGTGTGCCGGATTTATGGAAGCATCTTCCGGTTGAGCTCCGGATGGCGCCCGACCTTCGCTCCTTCCGGCGTGATCTAAAGACTTACCTATTCGAACAAGCCGGCCTGGCCTGATGGGTGATGGGTTTGGGTTTTATTGTTTTTTATGTATTTTAACTTAACTTATTGTTATAGTTTTTGGGCATCTTGTTTAAACTTTTTTAACTTTTGTATTCTTGTTTTTTAACATGTATTGCCCTGTTCACCGCCCTGAGTCCTTCGGGAGAAGGGCAGTATACAAATATAAAAAAATATTAGTATATATTAAATATATTAAAAAGGGTCATGGCCCAGGCAAGAATAAAAAGGAAAAAATAACTAGAAAAAAATGCTGCGAGTGCTTCTGTATGGAAGGTGGCAGTTCAGTAGCACCTCAGAATGTTGCTAAGTGCTCCGTTTTTAGCCGCACTCATTCTCAGTCAGGTGAGCTTCAACGGAACTATTTTTGAGAGGTTGGAAAGGGGTACAGAAACCATGCTTTGTTCATATTTGCAGAATTTTGTGGAAATGTGATGAAACATAATACACTAAACTGTTTTTATGACCCCCTGTAATCCCTTAATTTGGATTAGAGTTGGGGCGACTGGATGGAGCTCAGCATTTATTGACCGGATGCCCTTCCTGACACCACACAGAGTTTGCAGACTTTTTTTCTTTGCGCTCTAGGAGAGAAACATCTGCTGCTACCTAGCATTGAACTCTCAACTTTTTGAATGGGTGGTGAGTGTCTTCACTAGTAGACCACCATATCGCTCAAAATATACATACAATGACTACATGTAAATGTAGACTGCAACCTGGAGCTCACTTACAGATATCACTTAGGTCCTTTTACAAATGCATTTTAACTTTTTCTTAAACTTTAATTTATCTTCAATAAGATAGAATGCACACACACATTACATTTTCATTCATTCATTAATCTACTCTGCTTGTACTCTGCTTATGACTGCAATAATTGATTGACTACATGCAAAACAGATATCATACAGATAAAAACCTGCTTTATCCATTCCAAGTTTAAAGTCAACTGGGCATAATTATTTTCGTTTTTAAAATGATGTGGTGAAAAGTACAGCACGGCTGCGTGTACTGCTCTAGAAGCCAGTGTAAATAATTGGAAACATCTTTTTGAATAATGATGTATAACAATGTGGCAGAAGAAACAGACTTGGGAGAGATTTTTTTATTGTTGCTGTTAAATTTTTTAAAAGCTGGAACAATGCAAGGCCAACATCTGAAGTAACCACAGTCATAGAAGAATTATGAACTACATAAATAATTCAGCATTTGTTAGAAAACAGCCAGCTATTTTCTGGGATAAGTACAATATAGTATGTTTAGCATCCGATGCCAAGGGGAGCGGGCAGTGAGGAAGAGATCCTTAGCCAAAATTTTTCAGATGAAATTCTTAAAAATGTAAGAGATCATTTCAATTTGAAAATTTCCCTTCATAAATCCTACTCTTGGGAATAGAATCATTTTTACCAGCCTTCTAGTGTAATCAGATGAGAGCTGGTAGTGTGTATCTGTATCCACTAGGCTGGAATGATGCATGTGAATCACCCTTTCCATCCAGATGCCCTTCAAATGTCCGAATTCCCAATCAATACAGAGAAGAATCTGTGGTATTGATATCTTTCAAACCTTGTCTGATTTCCCAGTAAAGGAACATAATGGCTCTTGTTACAAGAAATACTATTCAGCCTCTGCTATAAGGAATTACAGTCTCCTTGAAAAATCAAATTTTCAGCTGGTGGATATTCAGTTTGTATCTATGAGCCAGAGGATTTCCCCACCACCACCACCACCACCTGTAATTGTTCTTCAGCAGTGCTATCTCCTGAGGAGAAATGAATCTGATCAATTTAGCAATGTTTTGACAAAATCCAGACTACTGTACTACAATGTATTATATTTATAGATAGTCCTCACAGTAACAACTGCAATTGCGACTAGCAACTCTGTTACTAAAGGATATGGTCTTAAGTGAAAGATCACATGACCCTGCTGAACTTATGATATCAGTTCCATGGAGTCAAGGAGATAATGCAACCACATGACCACAGATACACTGCAACAGCTACAGTATAAGTTCAAGGACTACTAGTCATAAAGCTAATTTTTCAATGCTTTCATATATTTGAATGATCACTAAACAGAGTGACATTAATCAAGAACTACCTATACATTATAATACCTTTGAAGTCTGGGCTATATCAGATAGTTCAGGGAACAGCAACTGGATTTCATCTGAGATTTACCTACGTGAGTACATCACATCAAATACTTTTAAATCTCTATTGTTCCCAGTGTTGACCAAATGCAGCTGAGCTATTAGTGATACTTGGAATTTTAGATATTTTAGCATGGCATCCATACCTACTTTTGAAGTTCAGGAAATGATGGTCTTTTTAGCCAAAGCCATTTTTTCTTTTGATATGTAAAAACTAGCCTTTTCAGCAACTAAACAACAGGGAGCATTAGGTGTTCTGTTAGTCCCTAAATACACTTGCAAGTATTAAGAAAGATACAAAAGGGATGATGTAAACCAGGCATGTCAAACTTCCAGCCCACGGGCCAGATGCGTCATGCTGAAGCCACACCCACCCTATTGCCGGCAATGGGGAAAAAGTCCCAATACGTCATGCGACGTCACGAGTTTGACATGCCTGATGTAAACCATAAATTTGCCACCTGTGGAATGTTACCTAGGATCAATGTTTTCTATTGTTTAATTTTTACTAATATCGCTAGTATAACTTTGCAAATATGTGGATCTCTTCCAGTCACTCATATGCCTGCATATGATTATGTGAATTGTTTAATTTTGTTGTAAGTGTTGTGGTTTGTTAAGTAAGATTTTTGAGTTAGTGAGAATTGGATATGCCAACAACCAATATTCATGTCACTGTGGTTAAGATGCCTAATCCTTTATTGCAGACATGTGAAACTCACATCATGTGATGTTACGTGACATCACACAACGTATCGGGACTGTTTTGCCATTCCCGGCAATGGAGTGGGCGTGGCTTCCGAGTGACGCATCCGGCCCACAGGCCGGCAGTTTGACACCCCTGCTTTATTGCCTGAAGACAGCTTTTGACCCAATATTTTTGGCCAGTAATTGAAGACAGTCAATAACAAAATTGGCAAGCTATCAGACAGCTTTCATGGTATTTACCCTGCCTCTCTCCCCTGCCCCCCCCTGGATAATGTGCAAGATAAGTACAAGATAACACTGGGGCAGATGGATGTGTTGTGTGAAAGATAAGGGCAAAGAAAAATCAAAATCAAATGCATCCAGGAATATCTGTAGCAATTTTTCTAAAATATTAGTGGAAAATGCATAGCTTGTTAGCTGACATTCCAAAGCCCCATCACTTCTGCTCATGATATTTCATCACTGTTTCATGGCTTGAAATCTGTGGCTGTGCGGTGATTCACAGAAAGTCTATCTTCTATGGTCTGTGATAAGACGCCCAGTGAATTGTATTATAGCAATAGCCGGGGAGTCACAGATTTAAACTTCTCTCTCTTTTTGATTAATACATCAGGCAAACTTAGCATTATATTGAGGGGTGCCATTATAATGTTGTTTCTAAATAAACATAACTATGTTCCATGGATATGAAATATGAAGCACTGAGCACACAAAAGCCACGATGATGCCAAAATAGCATTTGTAGTGACATCACTCAAATCCTGACATTTAGAAAGATACATATGCTGTGGTATTTGCATGATACCCTTCACATTTCATCATTTGCTCCCCCTTACTGTTTCCTGCAGATGCCCTTAAAATACTGTTCAGGAAGAAGTTAAGTAATTCACCTAAAACTATGGGTAGAAATGAACTCTTTTGTCACCAGCTATTCAGTGTTACTGGATAATGAAATTATAGGTGTTCCAGTCAGGAATTGTTCCACAACAGAGATTCACCTATTTCCCTGCAATTGGGTTACTGAAATGCACCTGTGCATAAGGCTGGTCTTGAAAGTACTAGGAAATTTCAATTATTTTAGTATTGACCACTATTATAACTGACAGATGGTATTCGACTATATATGGTTCATTTCATATGGAACATGAAGCTGTTCTTGATCTGTATGTTGCGTAAATTTCTCTCGGCTAGACGGGGAGATGATGCAATTTATAACCAGACTATGAAATTATAAGTAAAATTATCTTTCTACAGTTCTGTGAGAATTGACAAAAGTTGAAATTACACAGAATTTACTACACTGCAGAGATAAATAATATTATTACTATTTGCCTTTGAGAAATAATCTAATGTTAACTCAGGTTAGAATGAATACCATTTTCTACAGAAATAGCCGTTGTTCTTAGAACAAAGATCTCATGCATGTTTTTTTTTACCTGCCCTTCTCTTTTTTCTGGAAATTCAGTTTTAATCTGAGGATATGGGTAAATGAGTTGGTCCCCTTTTTCTCATCCTAACACGTACCAAACCTAGATGTGATTTGTTTGTTCAGATTCTCTTTACAGTTTTGTCAATATTTAGTGGCAAAAATATGCAAGCACGCCGAAAAACAAAAACGAGGTAATGTAATGGTAAGGGGAAAAGTAGAGTGTTAATCCTCACGATTTTATGCATTCTCTGGGCCAGGGCTTTTCAACCGTTTCACCCATTGTACCACTTTTAGGATAAGGCAATGTCCGAGTAACACTAGTCGCCCAGCAAGTTGTCAAAAACTTGACCAAAAAAAAGGAAAAAAATGATAAAGTACAGGTTAGTCCTCGACTTACAACAATTCGCTTAGTGACTGTTTGAAGTTATGACGGCACTGAAAAAAGTGACTTATGACCATTTTCCACACTTATGACTGCTGCAGCATCCCCAGCGTCATGTGATTTATATTCGGATGTTTGGCAACTGATTCATACTTATGACGGTCACAGTGTCCCAGGGTCATGTGGTCACTTTTTGCAACTTTTTGACAAGCAAAGTCAATGGCCAGGGGGGTGGGGGCAGCTAATCACTCAGGTTGCAGGGTGCCTGTGTGGGGGGAATCCATGGGTCTCTTATGGAGGGGAGTTTGACTGGGGTGGGTGCCCTCCTTCTTCCCTCTCTCCCATTGTCCCTTCCTTCCTTTCTTTCCTCCTTCTTTGTACCTTCCTCCTTCCTTCCCTCCCTTTCTCCCTCCCTCCTTCCCTCAGGTTGCAGGGTACCTGTGTGTATGGGGGGGATCCATGGGTTACTATTGTGAGTGGGCAGGAGGGAAACCAAACTTTTCAAAAGGCATGTTACTGTTTATCCCTACCTTTCTTTTGTCCTTCCGTCCTTCCTTCCCTCCCTAAGTCTAAGGCTTGGAGGGGGTGGGAGGGGCTGGTGAGGAGAGAGCGGAGAGAATCCACTGGACACTGCCTCTGGCTGCAGCTTCTCCTCCAATTGGTCCCGCTTTCCCTACGCAGACCAAACGGGAGATCCGCTGCAGGTTTTCGAGCGGGACACCTTCACTTGCCAGCCCGCCTGCCCACCCGGTTCCCGAGACAGGTGCGTCCTTAGGGCTAAGGCAGGGATAGGCAAACTTGGCTCTTTGATGACTCGTGGACTTCAACTCCCAGATGCCTGAGCCAGCATAGCTGCTCAGGGGCTGCTCCGGCTGCTGCAATTGGACAGCCCAAACAGCAGAGAAATGCCGGCAAGTGAAGGCAAGCATAGTCAGGGCGCTTCCCACAGCTGCGGGAAAAGACACCTCGGGGGCAGGGTGGGACAGCTTCCTTCCCCAGGAGGAGCCGGCAGGCCAGGCGGTGGCCGCAGCAGGCACAGAGGGCTTCGGCTTCCTGGAGCTGGGAAGAAGGAAGCTGAGCTTGTTCCTGATCCTCGTGCAACACAGCGGAGCAGCTCTGCCCAGGGCCAGCTGCTCCTTCCCGTGGCTCCCAGTGTGCGCCCGGAGGATGCTGCCTCCCGCATGCTCGCTCAGCCTTATCTGTACCGAGACAAGGACACCGCAGGGAGAAGCGGAGGGAGAGGAAGGGAAGGGAAGGGAGGAGAGTGCCAACGTCGCGCCTCCCTCGCCCGCCCGCTGCCACAGCAACCTCCGCCGGCTGGAAGCAGCACTGCACAGAAGCCTTTGCGTCGCAACCAGGCAGGAGGGCTGGGTCCCAGCCGGGCAGGTGAAGGAGGTCGGAGGAGACGTCTCAGCCGATCAGGCTTTTAGATCCCCTGTTCCAGCCAGCCGCTTTCAAGGGCAGCTATGGGTTGTCAATTGAAAAACATGGGGAAAAGTAGCAAGCCACGGTGGCAGGTGCTGGGTCACATCTCCTGCTCGGCAAACAGAAATCACCTCAGCAGGTCTTAAGTGGAGCTACCAAATCTAGGCTGCTGATATCCAACAGGCGAGAGAAGGCCTCGCGAACAGGACAGCCACACACGGCAGAGGCGCTGCTCGGGGCCGAAGGGGAGGCCGGGCAGATTGCAGGCACTGGTGGCAGTGCTGATGTGGAGGGTGCTCGCACGTGCGATCACCCTCCAGCCCTGAGCAGCGCCTCTGCCGTGCGGATCTGTCCCACTTGCGTGTGCATTCGCCCTCCGCGCCAGTACCCACAATCTGCCTGGCCTCCCCTCCGGCCTCGAGCAGCGCCTCTGCTGTGTGTGGCTGTCCTGTTCACATGTGCGATCACCTTCCAGCCCCAAGCAGCGCCTCTACCGTACAATCAGCCTCTGGTCCCAAGCAGCACCTCTACTATGCGATCGCCCTCCGCCCCAAGCAGCGCCTCTACCGTGCAATCACCCTCCAGCCCCAAGCAGTGCCTCTACCGTGCAATCACCCTCCAGCCCTAAGCAGTGCCTCTACCGTGCAATCACCCTCCGGTCCCAAGCAGCACCTCTACTGTCCATTCGCCCTCCACCCCAAGCAGCGCCTCTACTGTGAGATCACCTTCTGGCCCCAAGCAGCGCCTCTACCGTGCGATCGCCATCCACCCCAAGCAGCGCCCACAATCTTTATGGCCTCCCCTCTGCCTGCTTTACACAACTCCTCCTGGGTCCCCCACACCCATTAACCCTCCCGCCACCGTGCAGGGTAAGGTGGCCGTCCCTGTCACCACCCAGATGCCCTTGCCTCCCCCAAATGTTTTTTTACTAACCTGCTTTCAGCTACATTGTTTCTCTGTTCCCTTCTCAGCCTTCCCCACGTGTTTGTGGGACTATCGATGAAAAGAAAAGAAAGTTCCATGAGACTTTCTAACTTCTCGCGAGAAAGTCTCATGGAACTTTTTTTTTGTCCCACAAACATTGAAAGCTGAGAAGCAAATGGAGAAACGGAATGCAGCTGAAAGCAGGTTAATAAAAAATGCTTTTTAAAACTTTTTTTTCACAATTTTTTTACAGTGCTGTTCAACTGGTTCTTCGCGTACCACCAGGCATGTGCTCGCGTACCACTAGTGGTACGCGTACCACTGGTTGAAAAGCCCTGCTCTGGGCCCTATTTCTGCCTTGGTAGTTGCTTGACAGTTTTATGGCTGCCAACATTCAACTCCTTTCACAATATTTTTCCTTGGTACTGTCCCTCTTATACCCTTGCAAATGGGGCAGATAGAGATCCTACACTTTGTATTAGCAAAAGAAAGAATATGAAGACCAGGGGTCTTCAAACTTGGCCCTTTTATGACTTGTGGACTGAGGAATTCTGGAAGTTGAAGTCCACAAGTCATAAAAAGGCCAAGTTTGAAGACCCCTCATCAAGACTGATAAAAGTGAAGAAAAGTCTACAATAATCTCTTACAAATGTAGTGTGAACTTGAGGTGGGTGCTAAAATAAACATGCTTCCCTTGCTTGGGGCAGAGCAAGATAATAAAAATTATAAATTTTATTAAAAATAAAATCAGGGACAACATAATTTTTCCTCTCTATTTTAGCAGTTTCCTGTGAAAACCATCATTACTGAAGAACATAATCCTAGATAATTTTATAGTGCTGTGCGAGTCATAGAAAATGCCTTAAGAAGACTCCCATAAAATTATAAAAAGATGTTCTTGAGAAGGACAATGCAATGTTTTACTGCTTTGATCTTGTTTATAATACTCTGATATAACAATCATTCCGAATTAAGCCTCTCCCCAACACATACAATCCACCAGACATGCATACAATACATATAAATCAAGAGACAATGATTGCAGATACTAAAATGTCAGACATTAAAGCATTTAATGTGCAGACACACATTAAAATAAAGCATAAAGTCCCATAAGAGTGCTGAACGTATTTCACTGTATTTTCCCAAACCATCCCTTGAATCACATGTCTTTTTCTGATTCGATGTTACCTTGGCTTGCTTTTAGTTCTTATGGAATGTCCAAGTTTCTATGGCTTGGGGAGATGGTAATGTTCATTTTGCCTCAGTCACCACTTCTTGCAGTTCTTTTACCCATTTAAGACTTGAATTTTAATATCACTGTTAAAGGCATGACTGAGGGGATTTCTTTATGCTTTCTTTACTTGGACATGACTGCACTGGGTTTTATTGGTTGACCACCGTTTCTCAGCCATATCAGTGTGCAAGTTAGTATTAAGTCTTTGCTTAGCTAAAGGGACTGATTCCATACCTGGGAAGCATTGTCAATCTTGTAGACATTGTAGGAAGACAGTCATGTGTCAAGCTATGGTGACAAAAATCAGAAATTGCATCAAGGACAACACCCAGGGATAGGGCCTTCTCAGTGGGTGCGCCTGCCCTTTGGAACCAGCTGCCAGTGGAGCTTAGGACTGCCCCCGACCTCCGTTCGTTCCGCCGGGACCTGAAGACCTGGCTCTTCGAGCTCTCTGGCCCAGGCTGAGAATTTTAATTTTAATTTTAATTTTAACTGGGGTTTTATTTGTTCAGGGACGGATATAATTTTTTAATCTGTTTTTAACTTTTGTATTTTTTGTTTTAATCACCCTGTAAACCACCCTGAGTCCTTCGGGAAAGGGCGGTATATAAATATAATAAAAAATAAATAAATAAATAAGTGTCAATGTGAGCTTTAGCTACAGTTCATGCTAGCTTATGCCTTTGAAGAAAATTTGTGAAAAGATGCTACCACCTCCTTTTGATTTTGCAAAGGTCAGAATAAGTGAAGTTAGTAGGTAGGAAGAAATTTTACTCATTAATTATAGCAGCAAATTTTAATGGACCAAAAGTGTTTGCTCCAACAAAACCTTCCCAGAGTCCCAGGTAGAGGTAGAGATCTCAGGTAGAGATTTTCCTTTATCATTTGCTCCTTTTAACACTCGCAATGCTAGAAGCTGAGCAAGGAGCCTTCCGAATGCTAAAACATTCTCTGCTATTTAGATGAATAATCAGCAAATATTTTCTCACAGCCTAATTGAAAAAACTGGAAAACTATATTTTTATTAGATGCTACAGCAAATGGGTCAAAAATCTTGCTATTTGACTGCAATCATCAGTTTCACCAGATTAGCCATATGTGTTAAATATAGCGTAAGAGCAAGAATGGGAACATTTTAAATAGCAGATCATAGATGAGATTCACATAAAAGTAAGTCAAAATATGCTACTTAATAACAATGTAAGCTATACTTTGTGGATAAGTTTCAATCACTCAGCATTTTCTTAATTAAGAAAATCTAGAAGCCCTAGTTATGGGAATAATTCACAAAGTTCTTAGTTAAAATTGTGATTTTAAAATAAAAACCTTAGTTGCCCTGTAGCAATACCTGAAGTGGGGAAATCTATCTTTAGCATTATGTTAACTTCTCATTCCTCGTTCTTTTTCAAAATCAAATCTTTGACAGAATGGTGTGGGATGGAAGCTAGTGGCTCAAGTCATTTGGCATTTAAATTCATACAACATACTACAGAATCATTTGTGAACCATTATTGGTTTAGCCATAGTATGCCAACAATGGCTGGGTTCACACAACATAATCCAGAACAAAGTATATCCTACTGCATATACATAACCAATTAGTTCCATGGCTGAGGAAGTAATTGAAACTAGGATGCCTCATTTACGGTACAGTGAATCCACCAGTGAGCTTACTTGTGAGTCCAAAAAAGCCCTGCTTGAATGAACGGAGAATTAACCACAGTAAGTACTGTCAAGGAGTACAGCCACTGTCTATTATAACAGAGCAGAACCAACTAAATATCAAGTTTCTGTTTGGCAAATCCCGCACTCTCCACCAACTACTGCTCCTATTTTCCACGTTGATTAGCCACAACGGCTGTCTTGTTAATGAAGTAACCTTCTTTACCGAACTCCCACTTCTTTGTTTAATTCACCAACTGCGATTGCGCACAACCAAATAATGGGCCAGGCTTTTCCGCCTGGCTGATTTATCCCCGCGTCTGGGATTACACAACCCCTCCACGAAGGCACACAGCCTTTCAACCTCTGTACGTCATTAATTCGCGTCCGCGGGAGGCGGGTAGAAGGTTCCTGTTGCCAAGGCTACGATCTATGTCATCTACCTGCGCCGCCGTGGACGGGCCGTCCCTTCTTTTCCTCCTCCCTCCCACCGCTGGCTGTATGCGAGGGACAGCAAATAAGCGTCTCTGGACTACCGGGCAGACCGTCTCGTGGTTCCGCGTTATCGATCTTTCCTTCCGGGACAGAAGCGGCTCTCCGCGTCCCTCAGAATCCGTCCTGCGGGGTGACCGGAGCCCGCACGGAGAATTAGTTACCCACATGCCTGGGTGCGGGGCGGGAGCGGCGCTGACCCTGGCCGTCCGGCGCCGCTTCCGCGCTCCGTCTGCCTGGTTGGGGCCCTAGCACCACCGGCGGCAGTAACTCGGGAGTGTATGAAAACGAGAGCCGGTCTGGGGCCGCCGCCCGACCCTCTGGCCGCCTCCCCCTCCAAGGCCGGGGGTGGCCGGACCGGTCCCGGGGGAAGCGGCGGGTAGCGCTGCGGTGGAGGCGGCGGCGGCGGCGGCTGCTCCGCGGGAAGCGAGTCAGGGCACACCGCTGCTGCTGCTGCTGAGTTTCCCAGAAGCCTTGAGGCGACGAAAGCTTCGGTGACCAGTCCTGGAACGTCAAGCGGTGCCCGCCTCAGAAGCCCCCGAGTGGAGGAGCCTCGGTCCTCTCGAACTTGCTCCCAATCTTCTTGGCCGCTTCCTCCTCCTCCTCCTCCTCCTTTGGGGTGAAGAAAGGTGATCCCGGCCAAGCTCTCCGCTTGGTCCCAGGTCTGCTTCGTTATCCCTGGAAAGCCGGTTGGACGCCGCCGCTGCTGCTTTAGCTCCCCAAGCGTACAAGGCAAGTGGAGCGGAGAATGAAGTTGGGGGGGGGGGAGGTCGTGGGGCTCATCTTAGCATCCTGGCTCGGTAGTTAGGTGATGCACGTGGTGCCTTCCCCCCCCCCCCCACGCCGCCCCGGTATCGCATGAAGGGATGGGCTCTGTCCTGAATGTGGCTCCTGGTGGAATATAAAGGGCAGTCGCTGTCCCTTGTTTCACATGCGCCTCACGTTGCAGGACTGTCTGCATGGTCTGCTGCGCTCAGTGACCCACCCTTGTTAACTACGATGGGGAGTTCTCCCTCAGGGTCGCACCCCCCCCCCTCCCCAAAGCATTGGTACATCTTGAGGGGACTTTAAATGCCTTTGTTGAACAACTAATGAAAGAACAGAAGGGTTCTCGGGCTGTTTTCTTTTTTTCCCTCCCAGTAACAAAGTAGTTTTAAGTACACTGATCTCTGCACCATGCAGGCAATCATTCGACTAGAGGCTGATTGCTGGGTGATGAGAAGTGTTCTGGTTTAGCATTTTGCCTTCAATAGCGTAAGCTTTATTTCTCCAGAATGGGTTCCACAATTTGCAATAAAACTAAAATGCATTTAAGTATATTCTGTCTACTTCACACAATGTGCAACACAATATTGAAGCAGTAGTGTGTTATGAAATAAAATTATCAGCAGTTATAATAATTAATTTTAATGTTGCCTAAAAGTTAGGGATTCCTTAATATTGGAGGAACCAAACTATGCCTTGAGTCTTGCATTCTTCTATTGCATACTTTTAAAGTATATTGTTTCAAAATCCCATATAAAAATATTCATTGCATTCTGTTTAAAACAATGAAAATGTGTATATTGCCTACTGGTACATTTGTTGCAGAATTAGGTCTCTATTTACTGTTCACTAGATGCATAGAATATTATCCTGAAAGAAAATCATATATGTGTATATGATTTATTTTATATAAATTGTATATATAATATACTACCAAACATAAATGTATAGTTTGCTTTCTAAATTCCATGTGTAATGAAGTGAGCCTTAGTCATCAAAAACTATCCCATAATACATTGGCTGGTCTTAAGGATCACACAGGACTTTGCTTTTGTTTCAACAAACTAACCCAATGATCTTTTGAAAATAGATACCTATCGAGTGTTTGGTGTATATTTTTGATTATATGTGTATTATGTGAAAACCCAGGCAATGGAGAAGCAGACAGAAACAACCATGACTATATATTTACTAGGCACTAATTGTTATTTAGTGGGAAATGTCTCTGAATAGATTTATTTTTTCTGCATAGCATTTTACAATTATACTATTTTCTGTGCACTGATTTTAAATGAACTTAGGCATTTACATCAAAGGAAGCATTCATGTAATTAAATAAGGCTTAATTTGCTTATTCATGATTTATTAAATCACAATAGTATGAGTTTGCAATACATATGAAAACATAAGGGGTTTGTACAATATACTGAGTCTAAATAAAACCATACTGGGTGGAAGTTGAGTCATGGCAAGTGGACTTTTCCCTTTTTAATTTGAAATATTTTCACAGGTTGTCTAAGTAGCTTCTTTGGTATTACAGTGGTAGTTCAAATATAATTTATAAAGAATCTAGTTTTAAAACTATTGAGATAAATTATTGATAGAAAATGGAAAGGGCTTGAACAAAAACATTTTTAAAAATTCTGCACAGTCTACACCAGTTAATTTTTTATATTTTTTATATTTTCTATTTAGTAAAATTAAGCCGGAAATTATAGGCTTATTACAGAAGGAATATATGTTAAGAATGAATTGCTTTACTCTGGAGGGAATAACAGGTATCTATTATACATGCAATCCTAAAATAATATCTTAGATAATAAATTTTACTGGATTTAAGAGTACATGCTTCTGAATAAGCATTTTTTGAATTATGTTTGTGTACTTGCCAGTATTGCATCAGAAAATAATGGAAATGAGTGCACTACAGATTTATAAAGTACATAAATTATTTTTATTGCAGTCTTAATGTTAAAGACTGATAGTGAAATACTTACACATTATCTCCTGGAAAATATGAAATAGCTGCTTTTCCCAGATCGTTCTAATTCTTAGTTTTATTTTTTTGCTTGATCTGAATTTGTCCTTGTTTTCAGGGGTTACTTTATCAACTTTGTCTTTTTGATTTGACTTATTTAGGAGCAACTATGAATTTTGCTTGGCATATCCCTGTTTTAGCTAGGCTGGTTCAAAGTAACAATATTAATTTCTTATACTCAGTTATATGAGTTGATTTGAAGAATAAGGGCAAGATTAATTTTTACACTATTGACAATTACCCTTTTCACTTCCCTGTTATATCTTGTTCCCTCCCAAAATCTGCTCTATATGGTCTTTCATACCTCTGAAACAGACACTATCATGTTATACATGTTATATATAAGTACTGCTGAGGAAAGGAGACTATCCCTCTCTCATTCACTGATGAATTGGAAATGATAAATATATGTAAAACATATTAATAGTTGGCTAGGTAGTTATTTGATGTTGGGGTTGTATAGCAAAAATTGCATATCACTTTAATTAAAAGCTGTATTATAACAAACATGCACAATAGGAAATGCTAACTTCCAGTTAGAATTTCACAAATTTTTCAGGGTGTTTTGATTACAAATTGTTTTGATTTTTAACATTGTATTGTTGAAGATATAAAGAATGCTGGACATTTAGTTTCTGAAAAGTAGTGGCCTTCTATTCATTAATAATAGAAGTATAAGCAATCCTATTTTTGTAGATAGAAAGGTATCTGTGAATTCAGCTTCTGAAATTGTTTTCATGTTAGCTTGCTATGGGCAGAATCTTTTTATAATGTTTTAAAATTTGATAAATATCCTCTGTTAGTTGCAGAGAGACATAAGATACTAATCTAGTATTGGGGATAAGCAACTTGAGAGTCTTTAGATATTAGTAACAGGTAGCATTCAGTTTGATAAATAGTTTATATGAAAATACTATTTAAAATAATTGGTATTGTGCATAACAATGATTTTGAGATATAAAACACTACTTTGAAAAACTGATACTTGTATAGTAAGAATTAATATGGTGGATCATTTTGTATAATCAGTTTCTCCAACTTTGTGTCCACCAGATGTGACAGTATATAGGCTGACTATTAAGAACTGAATACTTGACACATCAAGATGATTTCAAGACTGAATAAAATTGTCTTAATAAAATTGAAAAGGACAACTCTATTTTCTTATTTAGACAAATGAGTCTTAAATATACCAATGGTATAAATAAATCATATCTTTTAGCATTTCTTACAAGCACACCGCATGTGAACAGATGTTCCAGTAATAACTGAGATTGTGGCCAAGTTTGTATTTCAAAATATTTAATGATCATTGATAATATTACTGTAGTACAGAGAATGCTTGGTATTTAAAACTTATATTTTACCATTTTACTTATAATTTCATTTTGCTGGTGGTTAGTTTACCCATAATAAACTGGAAACAGAATAAAACCTAGATTTTTAAGGTTGTATTTTGGAACTTCATTTATAGAACACAATTCACTTCTAATCTGGTTAAATATGTTTAGTGGGAATGCCTATCTAATTATGTGCTGCTTTGTAACTAAAATTTTGCTCAGTCTTGAATGTATATTATTTGTTCTGTTCTAGTCTCCTCACAAAGTGTATGTATCTGATATGACTTAAAATAGGTTGGCATTTGTTATTATTAGCTGTTTGCTGTTCTGCAGTTTGTAGATTTAGTCTTCTGAATATTTACTGACTTTACTAAATTCTGTATCTCAGGATTTAAATTTAGAGTAGTAAAGTATATTCCATAATAAAGAATTAAAGACATATTTAAGCGTGTTTACATTTTTAATATGAAATCACTGACTTTTTAAAAGTTGTTCAAAGATGGTCCAATCTGTAGGTGCTATTACTTCATGAAATTTTGCCTTGAATAAGTCCTTATCTGTTTCAACTCTCAGCTAAAAGTAGGCTGTAAGTTTTTCTTTAGTACTTACCAGCTATTAAGTTTATAGATTTAGACCCAATATTGCACAAGGTATTATTGGTAATTGTGTTTGCACAATGTGTTAAAATAATGAACATAGGTTGTTGTTGTGTGCACTATTTGTACCTCAGTAATGAAATTTACTGCTCATCCTGACTGAAAATTAAACATGTTAAGCCACCAAACCTGTTTGAAGGGCAGTGTATGATGGAGGGTTAAATTGTAGTACATATGTGGTGTAAGCCATGTCTTTTGGCTTAATTTGTCCCTTTGACTGGGCACTGAATATCCTTGCTATTGATATCATTATTTAATGTAATATATGATTTGCATAAGATTTTGAAGATTATTTGTTAGATTTCTACACCACTTACCTAAGTGGGTGGTTTACAACAACATAATAAAATAATATACATTTCTAAAAGCACAGTGAAAAATAGAATAAGGTTAAAATTTACAGGTTAAAAAGTGAAAATCAAAAGTTGAAAAAGAAAATTGAGAAGACTAAAAAGTTCACAAGGCAGAGTGAGTGCCCTCAAGCCACCAATCACCCTGCTTTTAAATTGCCATACTAATTGGCAGAGCCAAGTCTTAACTGCTGGAAAACCAGAAGAGTAGGCATTTGCCTTACCTCAGTGGGTAAGATATTCCAAGTGGCGGAGGCAACAGCAGAGAAGGCCCTTCTCCTAGATCCTGTCAGTCAAAAGAATTGCTTTACTTGCACTTGCTTCAAGATATATCATAGATGTATTTTTACCCACGTTTTTAAACATATTTGACTTTCCTAATTTAATTTTTTATTTAAGTTCATGGGTTTACTTTTATGGGAAGCAAAACAGATGTTTCTCTTCCCAGAAGAAGAAAAAGTCATAGCTGGAAGGAAAAAGATAGTCAAGATAGCTTTCAGAAAAAAGCTGGAAATTTCCAAGCACAGCATACACACTGAATTTGGATAGGCCTAGAAAAACAGTTGACTATATGAAAAGATGCAAATGTAAAAAGAAGACCAGAAGTATCAAGTATTCAAAATGAAATTAAGTTGGAATTTATTTTTGCTTAAAACAGTAGCTTTAAGTATAATAAATATCTATAGAAGTATTAATATGGTAGATCAAATGGAGATAAATGGTGTGGATGGATAAGAAAAATAGTATGCTGAAATTTAGTTTGTAGTAACATAGGTTTTAATCAGTTAAATAAGCTACATATCTTTAAAATCTTTTTTATTTTTGCATTCTTGCCTTTTAAAAAATTATCTCAAATAGCATTAAAGTAACTTAATTGTGTATTTAGATTGAGATACTGACTTCTTCAAAGCTGGCTAATCATTTTAATGAGAGAAATATTTTCTAAAATAACAAATATTATATAAAACTTTAAAGCTAAATTTCTCCGGGAAACATTTAAATAGTTAATCTAAGTTAGTTATACTATTGCTAAGTTATACTATACTAAATTAGTGCATAAATATTGAGGATTCACAAGACCACTGCATTGCTGATGATAATTGCATGAAACTTAAACTGGCTTTGTAGTACTATTAATGCTTTTTCTTTTGAAATACTATCTCTGGCATATTAATTCAGAATTTTCTTATTTAAATTTAATTGCTTGTCCATCATTTGTGTGATACCAAATGTGTGATCACTGTAAGTACAAATGATTTGTTCTTTCCTTCTTTTCTTTAAACATTTTAGAGAAAGAGTACAAACAGACAAAAGACAAGTAAAATAGATAAAATTATAAAAATATAAAGTACATATAGCCACAGTAAAATACCAATAAATAAAGCAATGGATCTAAAATGTCATTGCATTTATATTAAGCTGAGATCCTGACTCCACCTGCCTTCATATTGCATACATTCTGAACAAAACAGTTAAGTTAATGGAATATTATTTCCTGAGATCCATTTGACCCCAATCCTCCTGTCCTGTAGAACAACTTTATTTTAGAAATGCTTTTCAAAAACAGTCCAAAGGTCTAAGTTTATTAGCTGAAAAATAAGAACTCCATTGCATATTCCATTTATCTCTTTCACAGAAAACCTCCACTTGCACACATACACACAGACATGATAAACTTACAATCATTGCTTTAGCGACCATCCAAAGTTATGACAGTGCTGAAAAATGTGAGTTATGACCAGTCCTCGCACTTAGGAAATCTCAACTTCCCTGCAGTCATGTGATCATGATCCAAGTACTTGGCAACCATCTCACATTTATGAGAGGGGCAGAATCCCAGGATCACATGATAGCCATTTGCATCCTTCCAGTTGGCTTCTGACAAGCAACGTCAATGGGGAAACCAGTAGGGAAGATTATAAGTTGTGGTCATGTGATGTCTCACTTAACAACCTTGGCAGAAAAGCCAGAAAATTGAGTATAGTCATGTGATGCCTCAGTTAATGACTGCATTTAAAGAAAAATTGGTCCCAATTTTGTCATAGGTTGAGGACTACCTGTATACACAAATACCTCCCTTTTGTTCCATTAGCAACATCAAAAAAGATAAAAGGTTATAGGTAGATAAGAGAGGTTTATATAACTAAAAGGGAACAGAAAAAGAGAAAACTGATGCCACCATATTTATTTTGGCAATTTTTTGATAAAGAAAAAAAAGGATTTTCAAGTGATTTAGACAAAATGCTAGTTTGCCCTAGTTCTATGGATATGTTATGTTATAAAATTTATTGGCCGCCCATCTTACCATACGGTAACTCTGGGTGGCTTACATTCATAAAAATATGTCTATACATATACAATTAAAACATAAATAAATTAAAAGTAAACATTAACATCTAAGGACATGTGGGGAGAGTGGGGGAAAGTGGGATCTGCTGTTACTCTATCAGCCACCTTCACTGTGCTGTTCCCCCACTGGGCCCCCAAACCAACTGGTAGAACCATGTTTGTAGGCCCTTACGAAAGGATAGGGTTGGGGCTGATCAGGAGGCAAGATGTTCCAGAGGGAAGGAGCAACAGCAGAGAAGGCCCTCTTCCTGGATCCTGAAAGCCAGAATAATCAGGCTGATGGGGCCTGCAGTAGGCCTCCTCTGCCGGCACAAGTGGCCAATTCCAGTGGGGTGAGATGGTCCGTCAAGTAACCTGGATCCATCCTATGAAGAGCTAACCCTAACCCTAACCAACATCTTGAAATGCATCTGGAAGCAGACTGGTAACCAATGCAGCTCGCAGAGCAGTGGTGTTACAGGGGCCATTCTGCCCACATCACTGCACTTTGCACTAGCTGTAGCTTCTGAATGGTCTTTAAGGGTAGCCCCACATTACAATAATACAAATATTTTGGTTATTTCATAAGCATAGGATTATTGGCCTAGTTAAAATATTTAATACGTGAAAGGAAGAAGAGATGTTTCATAGTTTGGGATGTTACTTTAATCTTTTATAGAATGGACAATTGATATTTGTAATGCTGAACTTAAAATGAACTGTTAGCCATGAGATGAAAAACTGCATAAGGAAAGGGAAAATTAGATTTAGAGCAGTTTATGTCCCATCGCTCAATACAAAAAAAAGGGCAACTCTGCTGTGTTTCAGTTTCAGTAATGGGGATGAATCCTGTTGAGTGTTGCCTCTTGGACATGCAGACATGTGAAACTTTGTCAAAATAGCATCACAGTAGGGCTGATGTCTCACTTAATTTGTTTTCAGTCCATGTTTTTACATATTTTGGGTTAATGTTAAAAGTACAGTATATTCTTATTGTGTAGTGGTTGTAAGGAGACTGTTTGCTTTTTAGTTATGAAACTGGCAAAAAATAGGGAATTGGTAATGTTTTCAACCTACAGTTGCAAGAAAAAGTATGTGAACCCTTTGGGATTACGTGGAATTTTGCATGAATTGGCCATAAAATGCACTCTAAACGTCATGTAAGTCACAACAATAGAAATACACAGTCTGCTTAAAATAATACTACACAAACATTAGCTGTTGTCATGTTTTAATTGAACATAAGATGGAAACATTCACAGTGCTGGGTGGAAAAAGTATGTGAACCCCTAGCCTAATGATTTCTCCAAGAGCTAATTGGAGCCAGGAGTGAGCCAACCTTGACTCCAATCAGTGTGATGATATTGGATGTGTTGCTGACAGCCGTCCTGCCCTTTAAAAACACACACCTGTTTTGGGTTTACTGGTCTCAAGAAGCACTGTCTGATGTGAACCATGCCTCGCAGAAAAGAGCTCTCAGAAGACCTACGATCAAGAATTGTTGACTTGCATGAAGCTGGAAAGGTTTACAAAAGTATCTCCAAAAGCCTTGATGTTCATGTGTCCACGGTAAGACAGTCTACAAATGGAGAAAGTTTAGCACTGTTGCTACTCTCCCTAGGCGTGGTCATCCTGTAAAAATGACTGCAAGAGCACAGCGCATAATGCTTAATGAGGTAAAGAAGAATCCTAGAGTGTCAGCTAAAGACCCTACAGAAATCTCTGGCACATGCTAACATTTTTGTTGACACATCTACAATAAGGAAAACATTAAACAAGAATGGAGTACATGGGAGGACACCACAGAGGAAGCCATTGCTGTCCCAAAAAAATATTGCAGCACGTTTGAAGTTTGCAAAAGAGCACCTGGATGTTCCACAGCACTACTGGCAAAATATACTGTGGACAGATGAAACCAAAATTGAGTTGTTTGGGAAAAACACGCAACACTATGTGTGGAGAAAAAAAAGGCACAGCACACCAACATCAAAACCTCATCCCCACTGTAAAACATGGCGGAGGGAGCATCATGGTTTGGGGCTGCTTTGCTGCCTCAGGGCGTGGACGGATTGTTGTCAGTGATGGGAAAATGAATTCCAGAGTTTATCAGGATATTTTGCAGGAAAACGTACGACCATCTGTCCGCCAACAGAAGCTCCGCAGAGGATGGGTGATGCAACAGGACAATGACCCAAAGCATACAAGTAATTCAACAAAACAATGGCTTCAACAGAACATAATACGGCTTCTGGAGTGGCCCAGTCAGAGTCCTGACCTCAGCCCAATTGAAATGCTGTGGCATGACCTTAAGAGAGCAATTCACACCAGACATCCCAAGAATATTGCTACACTGAAAGAGTTTTGTGAAGAGGAGTGGTCCAAAATTACTCCAGATCGTTGTGCAGGTCTGATCTGCAACTACAGGAAATGTTTGGTTGAGGTTATTGCTGCCAAAGGAGGGTCAACCAGTTATTAAGTCCAAAGGTTCACATACTTTTTCCACCCTGCACTGTGAATGTTTCCATCTTATGTTCAATTAAAACATGACAACAGCTAATGTTTGTGTAGTATTATTTTAAGCAGACTGTGTTTTTCTATTGTTGTGACTTACATGACGTTTAGAGCACATTTTATGGCCAATTCCTGCAAAACTCCACGTAATCCCAAAGGGTTCACATACTTTTTCTTGCAACTGTATATAAAAAAACTAAGACTTTTAAGAGACATTTCTAGACTTTGTGGGAAAGCCAGAAATATTGCAGTTTGATGCATTCTCCGATGCTTCTGATGTTTCATAGACTAACAAAAGGTTGCTTTATTAGTAGCTTTAATGAACAAATCGCTTTATTGGCTTAGGCATACTGGTAGCTTTGTAGGTCCAAACAGCAATGAGTTCTTATTTCAATTCACTATTGTGCTCAAGTAGTGAAGTGATAGCCATTGACCTTCTACTAAAGCACAATAAAAAGTTTTTTTGTGAAGAAGAGAAGTATGCAAGGAAAGCTGCAATGCCTTCATAGCTTGTGTGTTCAGACAAGCTCTTGTTTTGTTCTCAATATATAGCCATAAAAATATAGTATTAATTATCTTTTAGTGGACTTGCTTAAAAATTTAACTTCATATTTAATATACATTTCATCCATGATTTTTTTTATTCAAAACACAATGAAATTTATATAGCTGTAAATAATGTTATATATAATAATATATGTTACATAGCTTTTGTACTAAATTGGTGTCCTGGACAATTTGAAGAAATTATAATGTGAAATTAAATTGAAATGTTGTATTCACTATCAATTGGCTAGAAAGGACTTCAAAAATAGTACAGAGATATTTTTTTCATGAAGTTTTATCATAGTGATCTCCCATTCAAGAACTAACAATTCTGCTTATTTTTTCTGAAGGTAAGCCATAAATGGCTGGGTGCTTCTATAGCTCTTCAAAACAGCCCTTCACCAAAATAATTAAAGTGCAGAATTAAAAGGTGGTGCATACACACACATTTCAAGTTGCTTAATGTCATTTAGCGTTATTACCAGAGATGGTTGTAAATAGATAATAGCTTGCATTTTGTATCCTGTTGATTGTTTATGGGCTAGGTTTCAGCTGAGCACTCAGTTGAACTTTGGAATACACAGTTAGAGAGGAGGAAGCATAGCAGTGCTCCTTTTCATTTGCCCAAGCCAAACCCCTACACATTTTAGAACTAACTGCTTAGGTTAGTGATGGCGAACCTTTTAGAGACCGAGTGCCCAAACTGCAACCCCAAACCCACTTATGTATCATCGGGTGCTGGCTAGGTGTGGCCGATTGGGTGGGTGTGGCTGCCGTGGTAACGGCATACTGGGTGGGACTAAAAAGTTCAATCAATCAATTCCAACTTTGCGAGATCTTTTTTTTCCCCCATGAGAAGTTGAAATTGATTGATTGAACCTTTTTCTCTTTTCTTGCACATGGCGGTGGAGGCCTAAAGCAAAAAGGTTTTATAAAACCCAGCTGAAAGCCTAGGACAGGAGTGACGGTGCACGTGCCCACAGAGAGGGCTCTGCGTGCTACCTGTGGCACACATGCTATAGGTTTGCCACCACGGGCTTAGGTTGTCCCTTTTCTAAAACAGAGCTGCCAAACCTATTGTGAGAAAATGGTTGAGGAATTTCTTCTTCATCTTCACCCTTCTCATTCATTGGAATATTTGTGTAAATGTTTGTATAAAGTAGCCTGAATGAGAATCAGGATATCTGAAATTCATGTTCAGGAAGTAGGGTTTTTTTTTACAAGTTTTTAAATCTTATTTTATATTCCTGCATAAATGGGAATGGCTCCATTGAACAGCAACTTGATTTTGGGTAATACATTTTCTTTGGTTTTAACTGAAATCAGATGAGCATAGTTTGGGTGAAAGATTTGTCAATAGCTGCTGAAAGGAAAGTGATATTAGACGAAAAACAATGAAACTTGGAAGTAAAGAGAAATGAGATACCCAGGATCATCCTGAGCAATTGGGGGAAGGGCGGTCCAGAGATCTACTTTGAGCACCACGTAGAGGAATTTTCTGTGCATCTGGCAGATAAAATTGCCTGATTTTATTCACAGTTGGATGTCAAGCCTATGAAGATGCCGGGGTAGCAAATGTACTCAATTATCTGGGAATAGTTTGATTCTGTTTGTCCAAGGAAGTGAACAAAGTCAAAGTCCACTCAGGAGGAGACATGGGTGAGTCCGACTGATGGAGACGATGTTTTTGGCTTCTGTAAAACGGGGTGATGCACACTGTCCCTCAAGCCATCACTATACCCTATTGTTCTAGACAATTTTTGTCCAGACTCCCACCTTCCCACCACTATCTCTTTTCAGAGATAGTGGTTGAGAAGATAGTGGCATTGCAAACTCTAGAGAATCCGGGATGAAATGGATTATCCAGACCCTTTAAGTCAGGTTTCAGGCCCAGATATGGGACAAAACAGCATTGGTTGTACTTTTAGATAATCTCTGGTAGGAGCGGGATGAAGATGGTATATCCATCCTTGCTGTTCTTTATTTCTTGATTGCTTTCAATACCATTGACCAGGATATCCATTTAGATTGACTTGGGGAGTTGGTGGGTGGAAAGTACAGTTTTATACTTGTTCACTGTCTTTCTCCAAGGCTGGTCCAATCAGTATCGAGAGAGAGAGAGAGAGATCGAGCCCACTGTTGTAAGGTGTTGCAGGGCTCGGGGCTCTTTCTACTCCTTTTTGACATATAGATTAAATGCCTGAACGAAATCAATAACTATGGGATGAGGTATACATCTCTGTCATAGCTAAATAATGCTGTGGACATTCTTTTGACATTCTTTTGTAGTATCCTAAAGTTTATGGGGTTTGGATGGGGAACAACAGGAGTTGGTGTGTGTGTGTGTGCGCGCACACACGAATTTCACTACATCTGGAGATTTATCATCATTAGTCTTGGATGGAATGGCAGTATCCCAGACAGGCCCAGTGCATAAAGAGGTCCCTTATAACTCTTAGCTCCTGCTCAAGGAGCAGGTGGCAGCATGGCTAGAAGGTCATTTGCTCAGCAGCATGTTGTGCACCAGTTACTCCACTTCTAGTCAGTCACATCCTGGACATTTCTCATTTGGACTCCTGCAGAGAGTTCTACATGAGGCTACTGCTGAAGAGAATCTGGAACCTTCAGCTAGTACAAATTGCAGCCACATGAGCAATTTTCAGCATCCTAAAGATTGCGCATGTAACACCTCTGCGGCATAAATGACACATTATGAAATACACTTCCTTGGTATTAATAATGTCTCGATCTCTATGTTGTTTTTAGTTGCGAAGTTGTGTCCGACTCATCACGACCCCATGGACAATGTTCCTCCAGGCCTTCCTGTCCTTTACCATCTTCTGGAGTCCCTTTAAGCTCACGCCTACTGGTTCAGTGACTCCATCCCGCCACCTCATTCTCTGTCGTCCCCTTCTTCCCTTGCCCTCAACCTTTCCCAGCATTAGGCTTTTCTCCAGTGAGTCTTTCCTTCTCATTAGGTGGCCAAAGTAACTTCAGGATCTGGCCTTCTAAAGAGCAGTCAGCGTTGATCTCCTCTAGGACTGACCGGTTTGATCGTCATGCAGTCCAAGGGACTCGTAGGAGTCTTCTCCAGCACCCTAGTTCAAAGGCTTCAATTCTTTGGTGCTCAGCCTTTCTTATGGTCCAACTTTCACTGCCATACATTGCAACTGGGAAGACCATAGCCTTGACTATACGCACTTTTGTTGACAGGGTGATGATGTCTCTGCTTTTTAGTGTGCTGTCTAGATTTGCCATGGCTTAGGAGCAAGCGTCTTTTAATTTCTTGGCTGCAATCCCCATCTGTGGTGATCTTGGAGCCCAGGAAAATATAATCTGTCACTGCCTCCATTTCTTCCCCATCTATTTGCCAGGAATTGAGAGGGCCGGATGCCATGATCTTGGTTTTCTTAATGTTAAGTTTCAACCCAAGTTTTGCACTCTCCTCCTTCACCCACAACAAGAGGCTCTTTAGTTCCTCTTCACTTTCTGCCATTAGAGTGGTATCATCTGTATATCTTAGGTTGTTGATATTTCTCCCAGCCATCTTAATTCTAACTTTTGATTCATTTAGCCATGCCTTTCTCATGATGTGCTCTGCATATAAGTTAAATAGGCAGGGCGACAGTATACAGCCTTGCCGGACTCCTTTCCCAATTTTGAACCAATCAGTGGTTCCGTGTCCAGTTCTCACTGTTGCTTCTTGACCCGCATATAGGTTTCTCAAGAGACAAATAAGATGGTCTGGTATTCTCATCTCTTTAAGAACTTGCCACAGTTTGTTGTGATACACACAATCAAAGGCTTTAGCATAGTCAATGAAGCAGAAGTAGATGTTTTTCTGGAACTCCCTAGCTTTCTCCATGATCCAGCGTATGTTGGCAATGTGATCTCTAGTTCCTCTGCCTCTTCGAAATCCTGCCTGTACTTCTGGTAGTTCTCGATCCACATATTGCTGGAGTCTAGCTTGTAGGATTTTAAGCATAACTTTACTAGCATGTGAAATGAGTGCAAAGGTGCGATAGTTTGAACATTCTTTGGTACTGCCTTTCTTTGGAATTGGAATGTAAACTGATCTTTTCCAATCCTGTGGCCACTGTTGAGTTTTCCAAATTTGCTGGCAAATTGAGTGTAGCACTTTTACTGCATCATCTTTTAAGACTTTGAATAGCTAACACCCACTTCACTTCACATCCTAGGATGTCTGGCTCGAGGTCAGTGACCATCTCATCGTGGTTATCAGGGACGTTAACCTCGTTCTTGTATAGTTCTTCTGTGTAATTTTGCCACCTCTTCTTAATCTCTTCTGCCTCTGTTAGGTCCCTGCCATTTTGGTCCTTTACTATGCCCATTTTTGCATGAAATGTTCCCTTCATCTCTCCAATTTTCTTGAAGAGATCTCTGGTCCTCCCTATTCTATTGTTTTCTTCTATTTCTTTGCACCGTTCATTTAAGAAGGCATTCTTATCTCTTCTAGCTATTCTCTGGAATTCTGCATTCATTTGGGTGTATCTTTCTTTTTCTCCCTTGCCTTTCACTTCCCTCCTTTCCTCAGCTATTTGCAAAGCTTCCTCAAACAGCCATTTTGCTTTCTTGCATTTATTTTTCTTTGTGATGGTTTTAGTTGCTACCTCTTGTACAATGTTGCGAACCTCCGTCCATAGTTCTTCAGGCACTCTGTCTATCAGATCTAATTCCTTAAATCTATTTGTCACCTCTACTGTATATTCATCAGGGATATGATTTACTTCATACCTGAGTGGCCTAGTGCTTTTCCCTACTTTCTTCAGTTTAAGCCTAAATTTTGCAATGAGAAGCTCATGGTCTGAGCCACAGTCAGCTCCTGGTCTTTTTTTACTGACTGTATAGAGCTTCTCCATCTTTGGCTGCAGAGCATATAGTCAATCTGATTTCTGTGTTGACCATCTGGTGATGTCCATGTGTAGAGCTGTCTCCTGGGTTGTTGGAAAAGAGTGTTTGCTATGACCATCGTATTCTCTTGACAAAATTCTGTCAGCCTGTGCCCTGCTTCATTTTGTACTCCAAGGCCAAACTTGCCTGTTATTCCAGTTATCTTTTAGCTTCCTACTTTAGCAATCCAATCCCCCATGATGATAAAGACATCATTTTTGGGTGTTAGTTCTATAAGGTACTGTAGGGCTTCATAGAATTGGTCAATTACATCCTCTTCAGCACTGGTGGTTGGGGCATAGACTTGGATTACTGTGATATTGAATGGCTTGCCTTGGATTCAAACTGAGATCATTCTGTCATTTTGGGGATTGTATCCCAGTATTGCTTTTCCTAGTCTTTTATTGACTATGAAGGCTACTCCATTTCTTCTGAGGGATTCTTGCCCGCAGTAGTATACCTGATGGTCATCTGAATTAAATTCATCCATTCCTGTCCATTTTAGTTCACTGATTCCTATGATGTCGATGTTCAGTCTTGTCATCTCTTGTTTGACCACATCTAGCTTTCCTTGTTTCATGGATCTTACATTCCAGGTTCCTATGGAGAAAAAATCTTCACAGCATCGGACTTTCCTTTCACCACCAGATACATCCACAGCTGAACGTCCTTTCGGCTTTGGCCCAGTCGCTTCATTCTTTCTGGCACTACTAGTACTAGCCCTCTGCTCTTCCCCAGTAGCATATTGGACGCCTTCCGACCTGAGGGGCTCATCTTCCAGCGTCATATCTTTTTGCCTTTTGGTACTGTCCATGGGGTTTTCATGGCAAAGATACTGGAGTGGGTTGCCATTTCCTTCTCCAGTGGATCATGTTTTGTCAGAACTCTGCTATGACCTGTCCATCTTGGGTGGCCCTGCATGGTATAGCTCATAGCTTCATTGAGTTATGCAAGCCTCTTCGCCACGACAAGGCAGTAATCCATGAAAGGGCTCAATCTCTATAGATAGCTTGATAAAATAGGATATTTATTAATACATAAATATTTAAATGTGAGTTATGTTTGGAAATGTTTTCTTTCTTAATGAGATATTTTTTTGCAAAAGCAAATACAATTTTTAAATCAAAAATATTTTTAAAGCATTTATAATTTTTACTATTTTTTAACGTTCTAAATTCTAACAATCTGGCAACTGTTACAGGTATTATTTATTTTCTGATATAACTGCCTTTCATACTGAAAGAGACAGGTAGAACTAGTGACTTGACTAGAGCAAGTTTCTTTTGAGAAGATTGAAAATAAACATATTTGGTCACCCAGTTTAATGTGATTTATCCCCATGAAAGTATGGAAGAAAACTATATTTTATTTGCGGAAATTTATTTTATTTAGAGTTCCATGAAACTGACAACTATGACCATAGTAGTTTAGCATTTCTTTATTAGCTTTTGCCCAAAACAATACAGTACAGAGGAAAATGTATGCTGTTGACTACAAGGTAGTTTCTATGTTCAAGTAATAGCGTCCTATGCAGAATTTAAATATGATTATAGTTATTCTGAATTGTTATTATATTACATAGCCTGTGCATATAAAAGCAAGGAGGAAGAAAGGAGAAAGGTTCTCATTTCTTCATTACCATTCTTGCTACCCTATCTGGGAAGGTGAGGCTGTAACACACTATCTATCGGTCTATCATTGAGTGGGAGAACATGGTTCCTCTTGTTCATCCTGCTTCACTTCCTTATGGATTGAGATTATATGGTCAATAATGCTCTAGTACTGTAGTTGCTGCACCACTGGGACTCCTTCATTCTCTTCCTTTTGGAACAAATGATATTCTGCAGAATGCAAAAATGTTTAGGAAATAATAAGCAAAAGAAAATAATATCACATAAAAGCAACAGAAATATAGCTAAATCTAATTTAATTTGAATATACTTCATCTTTTCATATAATTGCTAACCATATTTGCTTCTAGCAGTCCCTCTTTTCAAGTGAAATCATTTCATTAGTTTTATTTTTCATTTCATTCACCCTGTTGAAGACTCCTTGCTTAGCCTTTTTCATATACTTCAAAAAATTTTTTTTATTTCAGTAATTCTCTTTGACTCCATTCTTACAACCATCTTTTTCTCTGTATACATATTGCATCTTTTATGCTTACTTTTTTGTGGCAGGCTTTATCTGATGTGTATTTTTTGTCATCTACAAACTTTTACTTCATTGCTTCATCAGTCATTCTTTTTTATATTTCCAGCATACTTTAGTGGTACTTGTAACACCATGCTTTTTACTTTATTTCAAATACAATGCACAGTATATTTTCTATCATACATATTCATTCTGTTGTGATATTAATATGTCTAGTAATAATATTTTAATATAGGACTCATTTGTTTTTTTCCTGCAGTCATTCTGCTTTCATTTCTGTCACCTTTCTCTCTTTTCTTCTGTTCATTTTGACACTATCAACGTTTAGAATATCTTATTACTCTTGTATCTTTCACAAATTCTCTCAATCTTTTATTATAAATAACCAAAAGTCATGTTTTCCAATTTATTGCTTTTCCATGCATGAATAGACTTATTCTTAAAGTAGATATTTGAAAACAGACTGTTTTGTAAGCTGATGATCATCAGTCATCTTATTCATTTATGGGTCTCTGAATGACTGGTCATTGTTTTTGTACATTCATCAAATTTCTTTCAGTCCATTTATATCACCTAACAGAATAATCTTTTAACGTGGGTCACATCACACAGAATGTTTCACAATTTCCCCAAAACTTCAATTTCAAAACCCCCCAAATCTCTTTTGATTAATTATTGTTTATGAAATGGAACAGTTAGTTCTCATCTACTACTGAATTCTCATTTTTATATGTATTCACAGCAGTCTAATGATATCATATAATACTTTATGCATGTTAGTTTTTGCATTCATTAGAAATACATATCTTTGTTCCTTGTATGTATTTTTCAAATCTACTCTACCCCATCAGACTACCTTTTCTCACATGTAGTACATTCTTCCTCCTTAGTTGTGTAAATATGGAATATATCTATTTTTTTCTTGTGTTAGTTCAAGCTCATTACCATTTTTTTCTCTCACCATTGAAATCTTCCATATACCTCTAGAATCTCTATTCTAGAGACTTAAGTTATAAATCAGTACATCTTTGCTACACTTCGCCAAATAGGATGTACATGCAATATATTGACAGACATGTAAAATAAGAGTTTTCAAATGTATTTAAATTTAAATCTTATAAGCTAAATATTTGTTTAAAAATTAAGTGTCTTAAGACATTTGTGTTTGTATCAGTGGAATTTGTTGTGTGCTACAAAACACAATAGAAGTTTGAGAGGGGATATATATGTTATTTTTAAAAATACATTCACTCTTTGGTAATTCTTAGACCAACATCTGCTTTTGAAATTCTGGGAATTGTGAAAAGACCAGTTAGGCCATTTGTCTTATTTTTATCCTCTGAATGCTAAATGTCTTAAATATATCGCTATACATAAATGTTTTAATAGGGTCTTCAAATTCTTACAGGCTTGGACTTGGACCAACTCCTTTCTAACTGTTTTCAGTTATCTTCTGGTAGAATGTAATCGTAATGACCTTGGAAAAATTTACATATATGTAATCAGTGCTTTTTTTTCTTAAAAAAAGGTGGTGGAACTCAGAGGTGCTGTCACTGGGAGCGATGCTGGTGTCTTGCTACCGCGTTGCTGCCCGTCCTTTGCACCCGCATGCCTGTGGCTCGGAGCCACATGCTGCGGGGATTCCCTTCCCCATAGCCGCCGTGGGGATTCCCCTCCCCGCAGTTGCCACACCGCGACCCGTGCTGAGCCCCCACCCAGAGCTGCTCCGAACCCCGACCCAGAGCTGTGTTCCTTGTGGCAGTGGTCTCCGGCACCAAACAGCCTCTTTCCAACCACATCCAGAAAAATTTGTAACAAACATTGGGATTCTCAAGGCCATGTTTGGTATTTCCCAGCAATCAGTAACTGGAAGGAAAAAGCAATCCCTGCTGCGTTACTGATCCCAGAGAAGCATTTGCATGTATGCAGGTATCCTTAGGGTGCCATAGTTATGGATGAGAAATATTGGTTGCAAAGTTGGCATTTCTGGATGTAATACAGATATTTTGGACTTATTTTTGTTTCTTTGCATGTTTGATATTTTTAAAAAGGCATATGCTACTGACTACACTTTTGCATATATGTAACATCTTTTGCTAGGATACATGACCACTGTTTGTCCAGAATGTGAAAAGTGAAAGATTGTGACTAAACAAAATTTTAATGTCCAGATAATACCATCAGAAATTATTTTATTCTTTTTAATAAATGTTGTTATTGACGTTAAGCTCACCATGGGAAAATCATATATTGTTATGTATATACTAGGTTAATTATTTAAAGACTGAAGTGCAACATGACTAGATTCTAAATAATCTATTTTTCAAAACACACAACAGTCCAAACAGTAAAAGTAAAGTCCAAATTAAGAATATTTCATTCTTAAGAATTGTTTAATTTAAAGTGGTTTAGTTGTAATAGATGTTTATAGATTCAAAATAGTTTTCAAGAGTGTACAAAAGATACAATTTTTTTTCTAGCATCAGCTAAATTAGACATATTACATTGAGAAAAATGTTTCTCATTTCTTTCCTGTTAGAAGAGCCTTGGTGGAGCAGTAGGCTAATGCCTCCTTAAGTAACACCAGCTGCCTGCAATTAGTGCAGGTTCGCATCCCACCAGGCTCAAGGTTGACTCAGCCTTCCATCCTTCTGAGGTAGGTAAAATGAGGACCCAGATTGTTGGGGGCAATTAAGCTGACTTTGTAACAATGCCGCTTGGGGTGTGTGTGAAAGCCCTAATAAGCAGGCATATACATAGAATGAAGGCTACTGCTAAGCTTGTAAGCCGCCCTGAGTCTTCGGAGAAGGGCGGGATATAAATGGAATTAAATAAATAAATAAAATAAATAAATCTTTATTGATTTCATTGCAGAGCTGTTAACATAGGAAATAGATTATTTTGTTATCTAAAGACAGAAGCAGATGAGAAATGTGAGGTTCTTTCCTGTTGGCTTTTTTGAATTAGCTGTTTTAGATTCTAAAAGTTTATTTCCTAAAGAAGTAACCTTGTAAATAATTTTAATGTCCTCCTCTAGTGCAGGGTAGGCAACCTTGGCTCTTTTATGACTCAAGGACTTCAACTCCCAGAATTACTGAGCCAGCATGGCTCAGCTTGGAAACCTTTCTCTTTCCCCTCAGCTCAGGATTTCTGGGAGTTGAAGTCCACAAGTCATAAAAAAGAGCCAAGATTGCCTACTCCTAAAGCCAATAGAGGGAGCTTTTTTTTTGCAAAAAAAAGGTGCTGGAACACCGTTCTGAGCGTTCTATGAGAAAAAAAAGCCCTGTATGTAATACTCAAAGTCATGTGTGAATATTTCAAATATTGGTTCTTAGTAAGCTACAAAAGAAATTTATCTATCATAATATGAAATAGCCAGAATTATTTAACCTTTTCATTAGGCAGGATTACTTGAGGTAGTAAATTTAGAACCAGTTAAAGATAGAACTTTGCTCATTTTTTAGCTTACTGCATTTTTTCCCTTCTGCAGGATGCCATTTATCTTCTTTTAGCAAAGCTGCTAACTGTAATTTGCTCTGCAGCCTGTTGTGCTACTATCCTTAATTGTTTTGATAAAAAGCCCATTTTTAAGATGATGTTAGATTGGATTTAGGTACTAGGTAAGAAATAGCAAAAAAATTAAACATTAGAAAGTAGACTTTCTCAGAGTAAAAAAAACAGTGATAAAACATTCTAGAAAACAAAATCTTTTTATAATGGTTGAAAAATACTCAAACTATAACAATAGAAATTTTCTTACAATGTACATTTCAGGTAAAGAATAAAAACCAAATCCAATGAAATATGATTAATGAACAGAGTAAGAAAAATTGTCAGAGAAAAGAATATTTTCTTTTAAGTATAGAACTAAAAGCAAGAATATAAACTTGAGCAAAAGAAATGCAAATTGGTAATAAAGAATATAAAAAAGTTAATTTTGATAGGGCAAATGATTCAAGTGGTCCTTGCTTACCGATGGTAATTGAGACTGGGAAATCCAATTCTAAGTTGTAAGGCATAACGTGATTACATCAACTTAAGATAGCAGTTCTGGCAGTTGCCATCATTAGGTGAGTCTGTAACCTGCTGGCTTCTCCATTTACTTTGCTTGCCAGAATCTGGCTGTGAAGAGTGCAAATGATCATGTGACCATGGAATGCTGCAATGTATTTGCAAGCCAGTCACCAAATGCCCAGATTGTAATCACATCACTATGTGGATACTAGTATGTGCCCTCAGTTACAATAAGCTGCGATAGGTATCCCTCACTCAGTGCCATTGTAATTCTTTGAACAGTCACTGAATGAAAGGATGGTAAATGAGGCTTACCTCATTTAAGAACAACAGCTAAAATATTTTAACATATTATAGGGGAAAACAGGGACTATAAGAAACAAAAGATAATATTGCACAAAAACTCAATGAATTATTTGCAAGTGCCTTCACTTTTGAGGATGCTCACGTGCAAACATTTTTTGTGAGGGAAAAGATATAAATAACTGGAAAAATAGAAATATGGATTATAGGCCTTGATAAATTAAAGCTCTGAGATATATTATTTTTCTGTATTTCTTTAGTAAATGATATTCTACAATATCTAATTGGCAACTAAATTAATCCTGAAGGGAAGGAAGTCTTCAATCAGGTAGTTACATGGGTATTTTGGATTAAAGATAAGGAATTTTCTTTAAGAAGTATGTTACAGAATGATAGTTAAGTAGTGTGATTGGAATAGATAATGAGAAAGGAGAGAAGTAAATAGATGGGGGTAAACTGAGACTGAGCTAACTTGATTGATAGTGGAATTAGACAGAATGGGTGTTGGTTGGAGAGACAGTGAGCAGGATCCAAAAATGGTGCCATGTGAACTCTGTGTAGCAGAAGCAGAAAAGCAAGAATGGAAATTACCTTTTTCAGAGCCATTGTGGGTACATCTATCTGGAGATCTATGGACTTAAAGGGCTGAAGGTGGAAGTCAAACTGGTTGTCATTAAAACGTGTAGTGCTGTTCAGAGAAAAACAAATGTTTTGTTAAGAGATTGTGAACAGTTTTGGTGCAGCTTAGGAAAGATTGGGAAAAGCTTTAGTGCAGCCAGTTAGGAGACTGCATGCAGGCACCCACTGTGAAAATAGTTTGGGTAGGAAGAAAGAAAGAGTCAACAGTGGAGAAAATCTGAAAGAAGGGCTATGCTGGAGGGTTGAATTGGAGTTAGGGAAGTGAAGTCAGCCAATTAAATTGTAGGACTATATTGAAGGTGAGAATGGGAGAGACCAGATTAAAATACTGTATTAGAAGTTAGAATTATATAAATAAGAGAGAAGAAACTATAGGAATCCAGGTTGAAGAATTAAATTAGAAAATAGTGCTAGAAAGGAGAAAGAAAAAGAGAGAAAATCAGGTTGTGTTATTATAGGGAAAGAGGAGATTGAGGTGGAAGATTGGATGGATGCTGGGGGAGTTGAGTGGAGACATGACGGAGGATTTTGAATATGAAGTTAAGGGCAATAGGTTGAATTTGGGCTGTAGTGAATGACTTGCTGTGAGGGGAAAGTGCTGATGTGTTTGACAAAGTTATTAATGCATCTTCTGAAGAAATTGTCTAAAGATTTCACTCTACTGGTCAACTCTTGCGTAGTGTCCAACCTTTTGTTTTTGGGAAGGTTTTTGAGAAGGTGGCAGGGTGGACAATCTACATTCTTTCCAGTTAGTATTCAGACAGCAGCATAGGATAGAAATTGCATTGATTACTCTTGTTTTCAATCTATGACAGGATTGGATAAGCAGTGCATAATCCCAATAGTTCCGTTGAAAGAGCAGTTTGTAATATCTCCCTTTAAATTTCTATGTGATTGCTAAACATAATCATTCATATTTCTTAAGATCTTAACACCATGTTGAAGTAATTGAGGCAACATTTTACCTGATGCCCTATACAGCTCCTATGGGAAGTGAATGGGTTGGGCTTCTGTGGATGAGTGGTTGGGTTGGGGATATCTTTCTTTAAGGAAGGGGTTAACATCTGCCCCTTCGAAGTAGGTGGTGGCACTTGCCCACTTAAAGAGGCCCTCTGTTAATCTAGTAGTATTACTGTTAGATACTATTCTGTTAGATAGGCACAGGTCTGATTTCTCAGTGGCTTTTGATTCCAGTGTTTACTGGTGTGCCAGTTGCTGCTCTACTTGATTCCCATAGCAGTGATAACTGATATCCTCATGATTTCTCAGTTGGATCACTACATTGTCCTTTGTCTGGGGCTGTTCTTGACAGCTACTTGGAAACTACAACTGGTGCATAACTTAGCAGCTTCCATACAGTAGGGTAAGAATCCATTGACTTAATTTTAATTTAATTTAATTTAATAACATTTATATACCGCCCTTCTCCCTGAGGACTCAGGGCGGTTCACAGGGCAGAATAAAATAGTGAATACAAACATTAAAAAAAGATTAAACAAATTGCCCTAGTAAAAACAATATAAATACAACACTAAAAAACCCCAGAAAAGTTAAAAAACAAAAATAAAATAACCCCAACACTCCCCCTCAGGCTAGCCCCTCAGGCTAGACTTAGGGTACCGAGGGGACTGTTTCCTGTGTATCAGATCTAATCTAAACATCCTGTTTGATTCAGGAGAAAATGTTCTGGTTTCGGCTTCCCCACATGAGCTAAAGGAGAGATGGCCCCCCAAAATAAACATTCTCTGCCCAGTAGTAGCCCCGTCTCATTGGAATGTACTGTCCCCTGAAATTCATTGGACTCTTGTTTCATATAGCTGCAAAATACTGACTTTTTAGGAGAGAGAGAGGGGGGGAGGGAAGGAGAGAGGGAGGGAAGGAGAGAGAGAGTGCACTAGTTTGGTTTAGTGGTTAAGGCACAAGGTTACAAGGTGGAAGACTATGAGTTCAAATGCTACCTTAGCCATGAAAGCCAGCTGTGGATGACTTTGGGCCAGTCATTCTTTCTCAGCCCAAGTATCTCACAGGATTGTTGTGGGGAGAACAGGAGGAAGGTGTATTGAATATGTATGTTGGATATATTTGCTCCTTAGAGTTATTTGTAAAAATAATACAGGTAGTATATAAATAAATCATGCGATAAACGCCTGTAATATTTTATTATTTGCATTAATGCCTTTCTTTTTAACATTTGTTATATAGAATTGGCCTGTAACAGTAAGAAATTAATGCAGTTCAAATGTAGATATACATATAATTAAATAGAGTCAGAATTCTCAGAAAGCTTCAGAAAATTTTGAACTGATTTTCTTTTACCAATGCCTTTAATCCATTTTCTTAGTAATTCTACCTTTTGATAAAGCTGTGGCTCAAAGGAAGACCAGAAAGGACTCACTGGAACTATATTGATGTGATGTGATGGTGTAGTGGTTTGAGTGGTTAGAATGCACTATTGAAGGCTGACTCTGCCGACTGCCAAGAGTTCAATCCTGACTGGCTCAAGGTTGACTCAGCCTTCCATCCTTCTGGGGTCGGTGAAATGAGGACCCAGATTTTTGGGGGTGATAGGTTGACTCTGTAAACCACTTAGAGAGTGGTGTAAAGCAGTATGGAGTGCTATATAACTTGTAAGTGCTATTGCTATGTTACTTATATCTGAAAAACAACCCAGTCTGTTGTTTGTCAGAGTAGAACTGACAAATTATGCACATTGTCTCAAGGAAACTGACTGCTAAATCAGTCCTCCAAATAATCTCATTCTGATCTAAATTTCCAAATTTTTCCAAACACAAATTACAGATATAGGTAATCCTTGACTTATGACCACAGTTGAGCCCAAAATTTCTGTTGTTAAATGATACATCTGTTAAGTGCGTTTTGCCCCACTTTACAACCTTTCTTGTCACAGTTGTTCAGTGAATCACTGCAGCTGTTAAGTTAGTAACACAGTTAAGTGAATCTGGCTTCCCCATTGACTTTACTTGTCAGAAGGTTACAAAATGTGATCACACGATCCCGGGATACTGCAGCCATCATAAATATGAACCGGTTGCCAAGCATCTGAATTTTGATCATGTGACCATGGGGATGCTGCAATAGTTGTGTGAAAAACGGTCATAAATCACTTTAATCAGTGCCGTTGTAACTTTCAACAGTCACTAAATGAACTGTTGTAAATTGAGGATTACCTGTACTTTTTCTTAAAAAAAGTTTGTTTCATCTTCAGATAATTATGATAATATGATAATGATTTTTTTAGCCAAGTTCACGTTTATCATTTTATGTTGTAATACACATACATTAATCTTCCAGTATTCATAACATGTTTATATCCAAAATGGTTATCATAATTTTTAAAGTTATGAAATTACTCACATTTGTAGAAATTTAGATTTAGCATTAAAAGCATCAATATTATAATGAAATATTAATATTAAATGATACTAATGCATGAACAGATATAATAATAACTAAATGTAAAATATTTGTGTCTTAAAATAATTGATTTGAATATTGAAGTGGATTAATCATACAGTTAATGGGGTTGGTTTATACATTGTACTAAACTAGAATGGATTGTTATTTTGGTTTAGTGATGTGTGGATTTACTGAGTATAGTATAGCATTAAAACAGCTTACTGTTGTCTGTTCAACAAGTCATGTTTAAAAGTTTCATTTAGTGATATTGATGATTTAATTGCTTGAAAAAAACTGGTTCATATTTAACATTTGCTTCAAAACAATGTTATTTGCATATTTGTCAGTCAGATTTATGCATCTCAAATTATTTGTGAAGATATCACCTTGCTTTATTTCTTGGATGGTTTCCTATGTGTGGTCTGTCACTGGCTCCAACTTTATGCATCTTGAGAATCAATAGTACATTAAGGAGACTGACATGAGGTGAGAGGGAAAGCACATAAATAATGAATAACAACCTTAATTGCTAATCTTTCATTCTTGTTAGGGGAAATGTAAATTTCATTGAAATGTTTTATATTCAGTATAGCCCAAAATTATTATAACTAGTAATCTTGAATTATATGTACTATAGATTAGAAGCAGTTTCTCTTTTTAACTAGACAACTCAATGGCATTAAAATGGCATTGGATCTTATGCACATTAAAGCCTGATTTTCTTGAAGAAAAAATACAAATATAGAAGTTGATGAAGCAGCCTTATTAAGTGTATCATTTTCATCTCAAATCAGTATCTGTGTTCAAAGCAAGAGCTTCATTTTTACAGTCTTCCAAAACTTAAAAATCTAAAATTTATTTTGCCTTCTCTGGCACAGTTCAAATTGATCCTTACATTTTCATTCATACCATGGTATCAGGTAAATCTGTTCTTTTTTTGTAAATAAATTCTGTGGTAGTAGTAGTTGTTAGCGAGCTAAAACCCAAGTTAGAAAAAATATTTCAAAATTGTATGGGATGGCTTTAATCATTTGCTAGAATTATGCACTTGGACATTCATGAAAAAGGTGAATGTGGAAAACAGTATGAAATCTTTCCTTTGAGATGTAGGTGCAAGAAAAGACACTTTTAAGTTATCAGGCTAAGGATGATCAATGAACTTTAATTTCTGCATATGTTTTTATTAGCTTTCCGTGATTTCATGTGCTGCATATCAGTGCAAACCTGCTTAAGGAATAATACTTTATTAGCACATTAACGTGACTATGCAAGACGCAGTTGACTTTTTCAAAGTTGACCTGTTTCATGTCACCTTGAGTGATTCCACTTTATATTACTTTACATTTTCCCTGTAATGTTTTTCTCTGATGAATAGCTGTGTAGAATCAGCACAGGAAGAGCAAAGTCCTTGGCAATACCAGCTCAGTTGCATCTGCAGATGAGGATTTAAAATTCTATGCAGCAGACAGTACCTCCAGCAGGCGAGTAAAAGGTTACTGCATTATTTGCTTGTTTGCATGCAGAATCTTTTAATACAAAAGGCTTCTTAAATTTAATTTTCACTGGCTGTGTGAATTTAAATATTACTGTAAAATGAATTAATAAAAATGTGAATATCAAAAGGGCAGAGCAAGGTTGAAGGAAGAAGCAATGCTGGCACAATATAGCTATAATCAGTCTTGTGTGGAGGGGAGGAGGCAGAACAAATATAGCTTTTGATGCAGAGTGAAAACAAGAAGTTTTGCTTAAATATGTGTGCTTAAGCTGATGTCCTGTCCCTTGCTTATTAAATTATCTGATGACTAAGATTTTGTAGTAGCTGCTAATACTGCCATCAGTGTAACTGACAATTATTTCAAGTCTGATTATACTGTAGTTGGGTTGAGCATCTTTGTTAATGTGAGTGCGCTCTTTGCTTTAATGTATGCTGCATTAAATGAAATAAATGCATTGCTTTTAATAGCTAAAGGACAGTATGTTATCTTTTAGTATATAGGGTTTTTCATTTAGTACTGCTTCAAGTTATCTGTATGCATTTATTTTACATTATAATTCACTTACCGGTAAGTGAAATTTAAAAAATTACTGCTATTAAGGTCAATTTTTAAATATTTTATCAGCGCTTTTATATACAAAGGACATTTTATTTTTGTTAACTTTTCTTTCCAACTTGTATGATATAGTTTGCATTTCTAAGTTGGCATTGCATAACAATGCTATGTTTTCCTTGCAAGCATCTTATTTTTTACTGCTTTGGCTTTTTTTAGCAGAAATTTGTTTCCCCTCTTTGTTATTGTGATGTCTTGCTTTAAATTGTCTCTTTGCTCAGTTTTATGTTTAGAAAATAGTTTTCCTTTTAATTTAAGTTTAAGTACAGTTATGTTTGTAACAAAGGCAGAACTTGAAAGTTTTAAGAACAAAAAAATCATTCTTAAGTGTAATAGATAGCTACTCTATCTATTAAACACTTTATGTAGCAGGTGTTCTTGCAAACCATATTTCAATTGTAATTTAAATTGCTCACAGTCTCTACTCCTACCAATGCCAAAGAAATTTTTTTTAGATATTAGGCGGATCTTGCATAGTGAATATGGGAACAGAATAGGGCGTGGTTATTTTCTGTTGGCTGCTTAAGGACTGAGCTTTCAAAGCGGGAATAACTTGGACAGAGAATGTCATTGCAGACATGAAGCGACAAAACAACAAACTATTTAGTGTATAGCGTCTGTTACTTTAGTTAATAGCTCTTTTAGAAAGCACTAGACATTATCAAAATTGCTTTTCTCATGGAAAGTGTAGTTGTAAAAGGCACTTTAAAATTGCAAGCTTTGCTTAGCGTAGAGAGAGTGGCTAGCATCAGCTTTAGAGAACCACTTTTTAAATTTTTTTGCAGTATTAATTTTTGCCAGAAAGCTGCAGAATGAGGCAGTCAGCCAATTTTGGTTGTTTGTGGGCCAGTACCAGTTCCGTTTTCTTAAGAAATAATCTCATCTGATGAGCAAGTCAATGTGTGGCTGTGGCTGCAGCATTATTTCTTCTTTAATGAAGAGGCTGGGCCGTTCGACCTGCTGCTCGGATCTCCTATCTTGTAGCCATACATCAGACCAGTTGCAGAGATTATCCATCAAATATCCCAATCAGCCAAAGAAGGTAATTATTTAGATTTATTTAAAATATTTCCTTTAATACAAATACAGTGTTGAGCTAAATTTAAGCCACATTTTAAAGTGCCTTTAGGTTTCTTGACCTTGCAGCAGCTATCTAATATGCTTTTGCTATCTCTAGCTTGTGTAGCAAAAGAAATGTGCTGCAGTAATTGATTTTATAATGGAATCAGGTGATTTACTAGCTTCCTTGATAACCACTTGCTTGCTCTGAATTGTGGAACACTTTAAGAACATCCTGAACTAAAGTATGAAGTTGCTGTAAGAGGGTTAGACATTCTGAAATGTCTCATTTGAATTAAAATGGCTGGATTTCTTTTTATTGCAGTTCTTCTATATATGCATTACTTTCTTTAAAACTTGGGTTCTAGTTTTAAAAATATGTTTTATAGAATTTAATAATACTGTGTTTTTGTAAACATTTATGGTGCCAATTTTAACAGTATTCTTAGACAACAAGAAAGATCAATGTCTTTGACCATTTGTGGTTTAAAATAAAACTGTGACTTTGCAAGGTTGTTAGGTTTTCAGTTGCCTTTTATTACTGACTACAGCCAAGGTAGTCAGGGCAGTTGGCATTTTCTTTTCAGTCCTAAGTCTGTGATTCCCAATTTTATGTCTTTCTTAAATTATGGTATAATTTACATTTATTCTGTTCTTTGAATTAATGGATAAATTAATTTATTAATAAGGGATACGGTGGCTCAGTGGGTTAGGACGCTGAGCTTGTCGATCAGAAGGTCGGCAGTTTGGCGGGTCGAATCCCGAGTGCCGCGTAACAGAGTGAGCGCCTGTTAGTCGTCCCAGCTTCTGCCAACCTAGCAGTTCGAAAGCATGTAAAAATGCAAGTAGAAAAATAGGGACCACTACGGTGGGAAGGTAACAGCGTTCCGTGTGCCTTTGGCATCCAGTCATGCCGGCCACATGACCATGGAGACGTCCTCGGACAAGCGCTGACTCTTCGGCTTTGAAACGGAGATGAGCACCAGCCCGTAGAGTTGGAAACGACTAGCACGCATGTGCGGGGGAACCTTTACTTTACCTAATTTATTAATACAATTAAACATTGTGACTTATAATTTAAGTTGGTGTATAGGTATTAAATATGAGGACTATTATTGTGAAATTTAATGAAGCATACATATATATTTTGCTGTTTTATTTGTTCTTTTTGTGTTGCTATTTACGTTTTGATATGTGGGAAAACTGAAGATTCAAAAACCAGTGGAAGCCACAGAAATGTAATCCTTGAGCAAATAGGCAGATATTACTAAAATACCACAAATGCCCAATGAAGTGTTTTGTTTTTTAGAACAATGTCTCCAATGTCTCAGTACCTGAAGATATTTGTCATTTTTATAGTTCTTTAAGAATCAATATATAATACCTAATGTGTCTCTAAACTAGATTATTAATTATCATTCCTGTGTCATGGATAGATATAGCCATGTGGAAGGAGGAAACTTTTGATTGGCTCATATTATTTTATATTAACAATTCAGCTGATGTGGCTGTGTTTTTGTACACACTTAATGTATAATACAGTTCAGAATTTTGAAATAAAGACACAAAGCTGCTTCAGAGCGCACAAGGCCATAAATATACAACTGAGTGCAAATTCCTAAAATTATGCATACATTTTCTTACATTCACATGGGATATGTGTTATTCTGTATCACTAATGTTGTCATTCTGAACTATTTTTAATTTCTTTAGAAGTATAGAAGTAATTCTTAAATATTACGAAGCACTGGTAGTCCACGACTTACAACAGTTCTTTAAGTGACCATTCAAAGTTATAACAGCACTGAAAAAAGTGACTTTTGACTGTTTTTCACAGTTACAACCATTGCAGCATCCCCATGGCCATGTAATCAAAATTTAGATGCTTGGTAACTGACCCATATTTATGGCAAGGTCAAGTGATCACCTTAGTGTCTTTCTGATAAGCAAAGACAATGAGGAAGCCATGTTCATTTAACAATCATGCTAGTAACTTAACAACTGCAGTGATTCACTTAACAACTGTGGCAAGAAAGGTTGTAAAATTGGGCAAAATTCACTTAACAAATGTCTCACTTAGCAGAAATTTTCGGCTCAATTGTGGTCATAAGTTGAGGATTACCAGTAGTAACTTGGAGATGCAAAGATTTTGTATAGTATTTACTGCAGTAAATATCAGATTTTGAATTTCAAGTCAGATGTATTATGATTAGCATCATGGCCTCTTAAAGTTTATTTTAAAATCCCCTATTTGGATAATATTTTGAGGTTTTAATTATGAGCCATGGTGGCACAGTAGTACTGCAGGCTACTTCTGCTGACTCCAGGCTGCCTGCAGTTTGGCAGTTCGATTCTCACCGGCTCAAAGTTGACTCAGCCTTCCATCCTTCCAAGGTCAGTAAAATGAGGAGCCAGATTGTTGGGGGCCGTATGCTGACTCTGTAAACTGCTTAGAGAGGGCTGTAAAGCACTGTGAAGCGGTATATAAGTCTAAGTGCTATTGCTATTGATTTATTTAATCTTTTTTAGTGATCAAATAACTGTTAGGTTCCACAGAATTTGTAAATTCTAAAAATAGAAAAAAGTAAAAATGAGAGTAATTAAATGGGAAAAATATGATTTAATAGGTAAGTTTCTGCTTCTTCTGTTCTGAAGAAAAAACTTTTCCTATGCATTTCCCTTATAAAATTTCTGGTTGAAAAATATGTTTAAGCCTCAGAGTTAGAAAGGACCTAAAATCAAGTCCAATTGCTTGCACACTACAGGATTCACTGCTATATCCCCCCCAAAATAACTAACCTGTTTGTAGTCCTCCAGTGAAGAGGAAGAAATCACTATCAAGTCACCTATTCCACTGACTTGACAGGTTTTATTGTTAACAGGTTTTTCTAATATCTAATTTGTACCTACATTCTTGAAATTTCATCTTGTTAGTTCTAAACTTACCTTCTGGAGTAGGTGACAATAGGCTTGAACCATTTACAATGTGACAGCCCTTCAGATTTCTGAAGATAGCTTCCCCCCCTTTTCTCTGCTAAAAACTTAAATAAGTTTGACTGCTTATCTGTCTTTTACAAACTGTGAAAGTGCATTTATTTATTAGTAGTATGTATTGCATTTTATGATGACTATTGAATTTTATGATGTAGATTCCTGAGAATCCTTATTGGTATGTGTTTTCATACCAACTGATAGGAAAATGCTCCCCAAATTATAGAGAGTTTTATCCTTTTTCTAAACACATGCCCTGCCCAAATATCATGCTTATTTTGATTGCTGGAAATTATTTGCGGATACCTAACTTAGTAGCCAGGCCACTATGAATAAGATCATTAAATCAGAATATAAGAGAATTGAAATGCAGCTAGCTTGGCTTGGAGGGCTACCTAAGCAAGTACCTGGATGGCAAAATAGGAGACCCCAGAGACAGAGGAAACCTAGTGAGTTTCATATTGTTTATTGAACCTTCAATAAGAGAACCTAGCAACCAGATCTTTTGTATTTTGTATTTGTTGATGTTTGTGCTTTGTAACTTGAATATTTCATAGAGTTATATCTGTACCAGAAGGTGATCTGAACGGTCTACAGCAGACATGTCAAACTTCTGATGTCACGTGACATCGCACAACGTATCGGGATGGTTTTGCCATTGCCGGCAATGGGGTGGGTGCGGCTTCCAGATGACGCGTCTGGCCCATGGGCCGGCAGTTTGACACCCCTGGTCTACAGCATTTTTCTATCTTCAGACTGTTCAAAGTAAATGTATACCAGATGGTGGTTTCTAAATTTTTGGAACTAAAACTGCCATAAAGCCATACAATACCATCACTCAAAACATCTGGAGGGCATTGGATTAAACCCACATACCAATTATTTGTTAAACCAGGTTGTAGGAGGCATGTTTGTCTAGTGCCTCTAAATTATGTATAGAATGGGATAATATAATTACACAGATGGCATACATATTGCTATATTGTCTTAATGGCTTCAAGCTTTTCTTTTGGGAGGGGTGGTAGTGTATTTTTAAGGCATCGCACTACTTTTCTTCCTCTTCAATCCTATCTTGAATACTGGAAGAAGAATTGAAATGCCTTCTAAACAAAGTCTTAATGATTACAATATTTTATTTGAACTGCATTTTAAAAAGAACTACTATTCTTTACAATATCTTCATAAAATATAGTCTTGGTAACAGATATTGTAAATGAATACATCAACAAAATGGCTAAATGTAAGTGACTAAAAGCAAGTTTTCTGACACCATGCAATTTTTTTAATGCTAATTGAATAACATATGATGGCTCCCATGTTTAGTATGCTCTCTGTAAGAGGACACATTCACTTCATTGCCAATGCCAATTTTCATCAATTTCTGAAGCTCCAGAGTCAGTGTCAAATGAATCACATATCTGTGTAACTTATATATTATTGTAACTATATTGGCAATGAAACACAGGTGAAATAAAGTATAATGAAAAACAAATGTGTTTGCATTTTTGAAAAAGGTAGAGATTGAAACTGACTTTTTTCTAAAGGAAAATAATGCTTTGTGACAGAACATTCATTTTCTTATAACGACATAGAGAGGAGTGGTTCATGCCTAAGGCAGGACCAGAGTTCAGTCTCCAGACCAGCACCTTAACCACTCTCATTTTACATTCAGTCTTTACCTTTACTAATAATCGGCTTCTTCCTTTTCACTGTTTCTCCTGTCACAACCACATTCTCTAGCTTCAATCTCTGCTGAAATTGCCTTTTTAAAGTAGTGCATTGTAATTATTCTGCTCTACTGTTGTTGCTTTCCTATCATAATGTAGAGTGGAAATTTAGCTGTCTCACAATTATGAAGTAAGTTTGCTACATTACCTTGTGTCCCAATATATGTGGTCCCAACACTGAATCTGCTAGGAAGAGTTTTGATGTAGCACAATTAAAACTGAAAACTGTTCAGACTATTTTCTTTCTCTTATCTGTCCATGATTAACTGTATTCTATATGGTTCTCCAGTATTAGAATTGGCAATTAGTCTATTTCAATCTAGTTAGCATGATTGTACATTGGGAAGAATCTATTTAAAACTTATATACCAAGCTGCTCAGTGAGAAAAATTCCCTGAGTGACATATGTAACAATGAAAAGAAAAAACAAACAAACCTGTCCTCAGAACTTCAGTCTAGAAATGTGCACTATGATTTTATGATGGGAAAAAGATAGATTTTCACTAATGACCTGCTATAATGGCAATGATTTACTTACAATATAAAAATGAAGATCTGTATGCAACCAAGAAACAGCACGATAAGCAAGTTTCTTTTTCAAAGCATCTGTGATATATTGAGGAATCTTGGCTTGTTTGGAATGTCCTGAAAGCAACTTGAGGGGGGAAGAGGAATCTGTTTTAGTAAAAAATATTATTAGATTGAAAAAGGACTACATTGTGGAAGCTGTTCAAAATACACTGCAAAAATTTTAGTGAAATGAGCAAGCACTCTTCACTTTACAAAACACATACACAAAAAAGATATAGATATGAAAATAAATTAGAAACTAGATTTATATCAACAAGTAGTTTGTTTCTACTTCTATGTTACATGTATATTTGGTAGCTAAAATATATAGACCATTGCTAAAATATTTTCTTACATGTATTGAAAAAGTGAAATTTGAGATCATAGAATGATTATTTTAAGCCAAGAGATAGATCACTGAAGACCTTCACTTCATATCAGCACAATTCTTTATTTCTTTTGCCATAAAATGTTTTACATGTATCTAACCATGAAGATGATTCTGTTCTTAAAACGTTTTTCCATGCTGCTTGTGAATTCTGGGTTCCTCTTTTAAAGCCTGCATAAATGTGCATTTACATTATATATATTATAATAAAAGCAAAACTGTTCTGGAAGTAAAACAGTTATATGGTGCAGGAAATCTTATTTATAAGAAATAATATTATTTTTAGTCATGTTAATGGTTGAATATATTCTTGGCCTCATTTCACTTCATTCATCTGGAAAGTTTAAATCTAATTACATTAATAGATTAAATTGGTGGCATTTATGACAGTGTTCTTTTCTTTGGAGTGTATATATCAATTTACCTTGAAACAGAAAGTAATCTAATTAGTTCTATGAAGCATCTATACTGCTGCTTCAGCTGTTACTAAATATAAAGATGATGTACAGTCAGAAGAATATTTTTTAGGTATTCTTTACCATAGCTCTATGGCAGGGGTGTCAAACTCGCAACATCATGTGATGCGATGTATCACGACTTTTTTTCCATTTCCGGCAATGGGGTGGGTGCGGTTTCACCATGACGCATCCGGCCTGCGGGCCAGCAGTTTGACAACCCCTGCTCTATGGTAACAATGTACTTTACATTTTGGTCCCAGTAATTGTAAGTATTTATCACTTTTCTACACTGCCCATCTTTTGTAAAAAAATTGCTGTATTCATTTATCCTATTCACTTTTACCTCTTCTTAGTTTTCTTACTAAAAGAATTTTGATTTCTATTTACACACTTTAATTTTGTTAAATGTGAACCTTTATTCTGTGATTTGGCCATTAATATTAAATATTATTTAATTCACAGACAAAAGAAATTACTGAATGAAATACAGGAAGCTAGAATATAAATTAATCTACATGTCTTATTTTTTGCTGAATCTTTTATTTGGAATCTTAAAATATATTAAAGGGTATAAAGTGCATATATAAGTACTGTATTAGAGATGAATTTTGATATCAGATAACACTATTAATCTGTAGGAAGGGTGGGATCAGCCTTTAAAGAGAAGGAAGGAAGGAATAAACATTTGGGAGAAAAGTAGAAACAGTCCTGTGATGTTTACTGCTGGATGAATGGATGGAAAGAATGAAATAAAGTGACATGTTAATTAAAAAAAAATTGCCATCTGGAATGTCCAGCCAGACCACAAGTGTTTTGTTTTGATTCTATTCACATAATTGTAAATTAATACTTCATAGTATATGACAGAACAGTATACATTAATTTCAGTTATATGTGTTAATATATACGTACAGTACATGCTATTATAAAGCATGATGTGTTTTATAATTTCAGATGATTTAAAACTCTCATTTAGATAAGAGCTTCAATGAATTCTAATTATATTGGTTGTCTAGTACCTTAGTATTATTAGCAGTACTACTATATATACGTAATAGTGGCTGGATAGTGTAGTGGTTAGAGCGCCATCTTTGATGGAGGAGACCGGGGCAGGTCAAATCTGCTGGTACCTGACTTACCAATAGAGGTCCTTGGGCAAAGACCCCCTAACGTCTCACCTGCCTACCTCAAAATATGAGAGTGACACATGAACCAGGAGAGTCATGCCTGGAGAGGATGTGGAAAGTGAAGGTGAAAGTGGTGCCAGTGGTAGTAGGAGCATTCAGGGTTGTGACTCCTAAGCTGAGAGAGGGCTTTATCAGAGCTCTGTGTCCTGAAGAGTGCAGTGCTAAGAGGAGCTAAGATTCTGCAGAGAACTCTCAAACTCCCAGGCTTCCGGTAGAAGACCTGAGATTGAGGAAGACACAAACCATCCTTCAGCTAGCCTGTCTATTATGACATACTGAGTGCATTATATTAGTCCAGCCTAATGATGTTATCATGAATAATTGAAATTACATCCCTTCCAGTTCAGTTTCAAGTACACATAGCATATAAACTAGTAAAAAGCATTCCTAATAATTGGTTTTGCTTGAACCTGCCCAGTTAGCAATACATGTTTGGTCACTTGAGAGAAATGCAAGTTTGACTTTGCAAACTTTTCTCCAGAATAATTAGTTTCTATACCTATACTGCCACATTCTTCTCAAGACACAATTCAACTTGTTCATGCTCATAAAAACTTTTTAAAAAATATTCAAAACTTCCAAATATTGGAAAAAATAGTAATACAGTTTGTCCTCAACTTACAACTGTAGTTGAGCCAGGCAATTATTAGTCATATAACATGACAAACTCGCTTTACAACTTTTTTGTGGCATTTACTAAGTGAACAGGACAGTCGTTAAGTGACATTGTTTACTGTGGAGCATTTTTTTCAGAAACTGGAAGTAAATGCAGATTTTCTGAAAAAAGTGTAAAATGTAGTCATGTATACCAGGGTGGGCTGCAAATGGTACTAAATGTGAGCCAGTTAAAGGTTCCCCCGCACGTGCATGCTAGTCGTTTCCAACTCTAGGGGCCGGTGCTCATCTCCGTTTCAAAGCCGAAGAGCCAGCGCTTGTCCGAGGACGTCTCCGTGGTCATGTGGCTGGCATGACTAGACGCCAAAGGCGCACGGAACGCTGTTACCTTCCCACCGTAGTGGTCCCTATTTTTTTACTTGCATTTTTACGTGCTTTCGAACTGTTAGGTTGGCAGAAGCTGGGACGAGTAACAGGCGCTCACTCTGTTACGCAGCACTCAGGATTTGACCTGCCAAACTGCCGATCTTCTGATCGACAAGCTCAGCATCCTAACCCACTGAGCCACCGCGTCCCTTTGTGAGCCAGTTACCAAATACCAAATGTGGTGAGGTGACTGGGGCGAGATTCAAAACTTCAGGACTGAGTCGTAAGTAGCTTTTGGGGGAGGTCCATTGTAACTTTGAATGGTTGCTAAGCAACTGGTCATGAATTGAGGAAAATGTGTAAGCTTTTTACTATGTGAAGTAAGCCTTTGAGGAACTAATTGAACTTTAAATAGTAAAATGAAAAAAATCTTGGAAATCATATTAATAGCCTTTCTTCCATTTGAAAACAGCCAACTATATGTTACAGATCCTAAAGGTAAAATATCTGAGATATCAGTTTATAATTCTTTTGTGGTTTCAGTTTTCTGATCTCTTTCATTTCTTTTCTATGATTTACAGTTTCATAAATCCCTGTGTTGATGCTAACTATTTTTCTTCTCTCGTATAATTTGTTAGTCTGTTTGTGCTCATTCTAATATCATTTTCAATAGTTTTTTGTATCAGTACATAAATAAATGGCCAATATTGCAGAGTTCAAACATTTACAGTGGCTTACAATATGACAGCCAAAAATGACAGCCGAAATACAATATGACAGCCATTTTGTGAGCGACCGTCGCTGTTGTTGTTGTAGCTGCTGCCGCCTCCCCCATTCTCTCCCCAGCTGCGTCTTCTCTGCCCTTCAGGTTTTGCTAGTTTGCATTTTTTTCCCTTTATTTTTCCCCATTACTGAACCTGGGAGTCCCCCGCGAAACTAGCTGGGGTCTTTTCCCTACAAGCGGTGCCTAGCCGCAGAAGCGCATGGCCACTATCCAGAACCTCCAATCATTTGACTCCTTTGCTGATGCAACTAAGAGTGACAACTTACTCCCGACAGGGACTGAAGACTATATCCATATAAAGATCCAGCAATGAAACAGTAGAAAACATTTAACAACTGATGGTTATGACAAAAAGAAACTTGTGAAAGCATTCAAAAAGAAATTTGCCTGTAATGGGACTGTGATGGAGCATCCTGAATACAGGGAGGTGATCCCAGTTGCAGGGTGACCAGAGGAGGAACATTTGCCAGTTCCTCCTAGAGGTTGGCATTGTTAAGGAGGAACAACGGAAAGTTCATGGCTTCTGAATTGTGTGTATGAATTGTTCTTATTCCATCAATAGTATTTTCTTATTCTCTCATCCATGGTGATGATGGGACTTTATAGGCAGTGCTCATAAAAAAGGAAATTACTTTTTAAGTAGTTTCTACATAACTGCATGTACACGTGAAATATTAAGTGACATATCAAGAAGCAATATGACTTAACTTATAAATTCACATTTAAATAATTTTGGCCAATAGCTCAAGATCATATTAAATGATACTAAAATAAAATTAGTATTCGTTGCATAGGCACTTAGTAACTAATACTTTCATAGGTGTAAACGTTAGTCCATAATGTTCTGGGCTCATTCTGGGAGGAAAATTGGGTCAATTTACAGGCCAAAGGGTTTGGATTTGCATTTCTTATACTTACTTCTAATCTCTATAATATGTATGGAACTGTTCATATAGAGCTGTAGTGGTGCAGTGGTTAGAATGCAGTATTGCAGGCTAATTCTAGTTTGATTCTGACCAGCTGAAGGTTGACTCAGCCTTCCATCCTTCCGAGGTCAGTAAAATAAGGACCCAGATTAAGGGCAATATGCTGACTCTGTAAACCACTTAGGGAGGGCTGTGAAAGCACTGTGAAGCGGTTTATAAGTCTAAGTACTATTGCTATCTTAGCAATGCCATGTACACAGATTTAAAAGTTATGCAGCAGTGGAGGTAGTTTCAACTTAAATTTAGTGACTTTTCAGAATTGCAGCAGCCTTGAAAATAGTGATTTGCCACTAGTACTCACTAGTACTCACCATTGCAGCATTCCTACAATCACATGATCAAAGTTTGGGCGCTTGGCAACCAGCACGTATTTGCTGTGGTTCCAGCATCCATAGGTCATACGATTGCCATTCGTGACCTTCCCAGCCAGCTTCTTATCAGCTGAATCAGTAGGAGAAGCCAAATTCCCTTAATGATCACACGATTCACTTAACAATTGCAGTGATTTGCTTAACAGTCATGGCAAAAAAGGTTGTAAAATCAGGCACAAGTCTCTTAACTACCTTGCTAAACAATAGAAAGTCTGGATCCAATTGTGGTCATAGGTTGGGACTACCTGTACAACCATTCATTTAGTGACCATTCAGATTTACTGCTAAGCTTGTAAGCCGCCCTGAGTCTTCGGAGAAGAGCGGGATATAAATGGGATTAAAAAATTTTTTTACAGTGGCACTGAAAAAAGTGCCTTTGCACTCAGAACTGTCACAGCATCTCCCTAGTCACATTATCAAAATTTGGCGCTTGGCAACTGGCATGTATTTACAACAATTGAGTGTCCAGCAACCTCTGACGAGAAAAGTCAATGAGGGATGCCAGATTTGCTTAACAACAGCATGATTCATTTAACAACTGCAGTGCCTAACAATTGTGGCAAAAAAAGTCATAAAACTGGACATGAGTTGCTTAGGAACCATCTTAGCAATGGAAATTCTGGTCTCAATTTGGTGATAAGTTGAGGACTAGCTGTATCTATAAATATGCAACCATTTAGACTCCTGGTATGCTTCTTATTCCTGTCTATACCATGTGGAAGGTCCTGGGATGGCTAAATTAAGAGTGAAAAATTTCCGTGGGAAAAGATGTGCTATTAGATGAAGGATGTGCAGGAAAGAAATTGTGTTCCTCCCTCTTCCATGATCTTTTAAGGGCTTTCCCTTATTTTATTTGATGTGCCCTTTAAAAAGAGGGCATAGCTGTGTCAGTGGCAAAAAAAAAAGAACAGTTGAGCAAAACTGAGCTGAGGAGAAAACAAAAATGCACAGAAAAAGAGCTAAAGGCTTTGCAACTGAGCAAAACGAAGCAGCAGAACTTTCAGATAGCAGTAGCTGACAAGTGCCAGTAACAGTCACAATATTGCAGTGATATTACAACCAACTCCTTCCCTCCCTCCCAATAGTGAATAGAGGCAGAATACAAGGGACCAGAAAATCTGCAATTCCAAGGGGGGTAGATTCTGGCAAGGTGAGGAACTTTATAGGAGATGATCCAGAATGAAAGCTGCAGCTTAGAGTGTCAGGAAGGCTAAGTACCTGACAGCAGCTGCAGCCTTGAAGAAGGAGGTAAGAAGCCATAGATAATACAGACTCCCCTACCCCCTACTGAGATCAAATAAATGAGCCATGGGACAGAATAGATGGGGAATCACCAGACTCAGAAAGGAATAGCCCAGACAGAATTGAAAGGAAAATAGATAAAGAAGATTCAAGAATGTGAATCATATTTAACTCCAGAATCATAAAATAAAGGATGAAGTTAGAATATAGAACAATAAAAGTAAGTGGATAGGTTAGAACTATAATTAGAGATAGAACTGTAAATAAAGTAGGAATAGAGAGAGGTAAAAATAGAACTATAGAGAATAAAAGTAAAAATAGTTCTCTGACATAACTTCAAAATAGAACTATTATGAGAAAACTTTATAATAATTTTTGGTAGTAAAGTCTTTGCTGAAGGGAATTGTTCAGTGTCATGACTAATTCTGTAACTATTAACCAAATTGCATCTATAACCTATATTAGTGGCAAAAATTATAGTTTTATACAATGAATAATTAATATATGAAATTCGCTACTTAAGAATTTGTGATATAATAGCATAATTATTTTTAAATAAAGGTTTATACTTATAAAATGGAACAATAAAAATGAGTAATAAAACTAAGGTAAAAATAAAAATGTATATAAGGTCAAAATAAAGCGAGCATCAGAATAAATAGAGTTGAGATGTAGAAATAGTTAACGCTTTTGAGAATAAATTGTCTTAATAGTCAGAAATCTAGGACAAAAAAACCCATAACTACAAATATTTTTTTTTTTTAATTTATTAAATTTATTATTTAAAAACATTGGACACAGTACCAGCGAGCTGACAAACCTTTTTGTCTACAATGTTTAAATATATATATATATACATGTATATATGTACATCAAAAATACACTTAAATACACTTAGATTACAAATCGGTGAAATACCACAATATTTAAAACAGTGAGCTAGTCTGTAAAACCTAATAGAGACCTTTCTTTTTATCCATCCAAAGATACAATTTGTTCCAAATTCTATAATAGTCTGATTGATCTTTATTCTTTAATTCCAAAGTTAATCTGTCCATTTCAGCGCAATCCCAAATTTTCCTAATAACCTCTTTTTGTCCTGGGATCTCATTCTTTTTCCATTTTTGCGCAAATGATATTCTAGCTGCTGTGATAATATGGATCGTTAAGTATAGCACGTCTTTAGGATATTTCTCTTTCGTGATTCCCAACAAGAAAAGTTCTGGACTAAACTCCAGATCTTGTTTCAATATTTCTTTCAGCCAAATCCAAATCGTTCTCCAAAATTTTTGTGTTTTACTGCAAGACCACCACGTGTGGAAGTATGTGCCTATCTCTTCAGAACACTTCCAACATTTGGGAGATACTGTTGTGTACATTTTTGCTAAGCGGGCTGGGGGGAGATGCCATCGGTAAAACATTTTAAATAAATTTTCTTTATACGATGAGGCCAGTGTTATCCTTTTATTCCTATCCCAAATTGTTTGCCAAGTATCTAGGTCGATGTTATGTCCTAAATTGTTAGCCCAGATCAACATGGGGTCTTTCACTTGCTCTTCAAACAGCTTATATCCCAAAAGTAATTTATAAAAATTCCTTATTTGTTTAGAGTCCGGTCCCAATAATATTTTGTCCAATGCTGTTTCAGAGGTATATATCCCCCATTCATTTTTATCCTTCCTAAATCTCGATTGGATTTGTAAGTAGGCCCACCAATCGAGTTTTATACCTTGTAATTCTAGTTCATTCCTAAGTTTCAATTCCCCCTCCTCATTCAGAATATCCTTGTATGAGATTATGTTACCCAAATCAAACAGATTTGGGTAAACTATCGCTTCAAGGGTGGATAGCCAGACCGGTATTTTGGTGTAATTGTGAGATCTAATTTTTTTCCAAGTATTGAGTAGCGCTTGCCTGATCCGGTGTCTTTGAAAATGCGAGAAAAGACCTTGTTTCTCCGTCCATAGGAAAGCATGCCAGCCATATTGCAAATCGTGACCCTCTAAAGTTAATAGTCTTCTATTTCTCAAGATTACCCATTCTCTAATCCAGCTCAGGGCCGCGGCGTGGTAATATAATTCCCAGTCTGGCAATCCAAAACCCCCATTTTCCTTCGTGTCTTGTAAATATTTCAATTTAATTCTTGGTTTTTTCCCCTGCCAAATAAAATTTAGTGATAATTTATCCAAATTTCGAAAAAATTTAGAGTCGAGTTGAATTGGGATATTCTGAAACAGAAACAGGATTTTAGGCAGAATATTCATCTTAATGACAGCGATTCTTCCCAATAATGAGAGTTTTAGGTTTCCCCATCTTTCCAGGTCACCTTTTATTTGATTCACTACACTATCATAATTATCCTTTTTGAGTGAAGTGCATCTAGCCGTAATGTTAATCCCTAAATATTTTATTTTCTTGACTATTTCTATATCCGTGATTTCGGCCAGATTACCTTTTTGTTTATTGGTCATATTTTTAACAATCATCTTGGTCTTATTTCTATTTATTCGCAGTCCGGCAACCTCACCATATTTAGATTACATTAGAATAATATTAGATACATTGGAGTACTATGAATTACATAGCGAACAACAGATGGCATTACTTTTCTTAGACGCCCAAAAGGCATTTGACAATGTTAAATGGTCTTTTTTGTGCCAACAGCTTAGCTTTATGAATATGGGTGAAAAATTTATAAATATAATTAGGGCAATTTATGACAATCAGGAAGCAAAAATAATTATTAATGGGGAAGCATCTAGCAAGTTTCAAATTCAAAAGGGAACACGGCAAGGCTGCCCCTTATCACCGTTGCTGTTTATATTGACTCTTGAAGTATTAACGAGAACTATAAGAAACGACCCAAAGATAAAAGGATTAACCATTAAAAAGGAAACCTTTAAATTGCAAGCTTTCGCGGACGATCTAGTTTTTATTATGGAGGATCCATGTCAGACGGGACCAAAGCTATTGGAAGAATTATCTAACTACAAATATTTTTCTTATTTGATATGGGACCCGAAGAAGAACCTTGTGTCAAAAACTGTAGGTTTGATAAATCTGGAAGGGGTTACTAATCGGATAACTTGACCTCAAGTCTTTTTGTTAGGAGAAACATTTTTTAAACCAGGGGTGTCAAACTGTTGGCCCACAGGCCGGATGCATCATAGTGAAACCACACCCACCCCATTGCCGGCAATGGCAAAAAAGTTGTGATACGTTGTGATACATGCTTTAAACAATCCTTCGGACTTTAGAGTGCTTTGCCTCTTCCCCATCCAGAGTAAAAATGAAGCAAATGCTTGAAGTATGAATTATTCCAACCATTCTTATGGAATATAAAAATATAGCTAATGACAGTGAGACTTATGATTGGTGTCTGTATCATCAGACCACTTGGTTTTGGTGTTGGATGAGAAGGACAAACTGCTGCTTTTCCATAAAGATGCACATGAATTGTGGGCTGACAGTAGATGAAACTGGGAATTCTGTATTCATTAATCTCTACTCCCTTTAATTGAAGAACATCCACTGTTGTGCTTTAAGACTTGGGAAGTAGTTTTTATAATTTCCATGTGCAGTAAGCTTCTAGAAACAGTTTTCATCTTTGAAGATCTATATAGCTTGGCACCTGAATAGGTACAGAACTGTCTGCTTCTATTTAGATCCTATTCATTCTGTGTATGCCTCTCAGGAAGCAATGCGTAAGAATCCTCCCTATGCAATCTAGGAAACAGTTATAAACTTCTGTTTTCTTTACCTTGCCGTCAAATTCAAGACTGTAAAACAATTTATAGCGTAATTACCCTAACCACTTTTTTCAGAGCTTAAAGTGGCATGCAAGCATCTCTTCTCCCGTTTATGTCAACAATAATTTCATGTGTTAACTGGGTTGAGACTGAATGATTACCCCAAATCACAGAATGTTCCATAGCCAAGTACAAGTTTAAGCTGGGTTTTCCTGTTCTCTTAATTGCAAAACTAATTTTAAGTAGCTCTGATTAGGAGACTGGAAGAAAGATCGAGAGGTGTCCTTAAATTTGAAGCCTTTTTCCCCCTAGAAATATAGAAAATATATGTTCCAAATTTAGCCAAGACATCAAATTGAATAGAAAGAAAATTAGCAATCTGAACTTTTAAGGAAGTTATAATTCTATGTCCTAGTAACTTCCTAATTGGACCTTCTTTGTATTCTAATTTTAGGTAGCCCAACAATTATTTTTTGTTAATAATCTTCACTCCAGCACAACATCCTATGATTTAAGCTGCTGAAACTTTTATTTCATGATATTCATGAATAAATAGATATTAATGAAATTAAGACAATCTGAGAATTAGGCACTCTTAAGACAAATTTAACATTTATGGAAACAAATTTATAGAAAGATTTCATTATAGATACTTCTGAAATCTGTATATTCCTTATTTAGTTGCCATTAGAATAAAAGGTGTATTTTAAAATGACACATTAAAGAGCTGTTATGATTTAAGTTACATACTATGCTTTAAAATAATTTGTCAGTTATTTTAATAAGCAGAAAGAGCTACCCCCTAGTGGAGTAATGTGCAAATGCATCTGATATGATATGTTTCTCATTTTTAATCTGGCTTGAAATCAGATTCCATATCATTCCATACGTGAGAGAAATTCAGTGAATAAAAATGTATTACAGTGGAACAATTGATGCTGTATCTTCTGTTACAAATTAAATTACTTGGCTTTTCAGTATTATATCATTGATGTATTATCATATTGTGCTGTGGAGTTTTTTGTTTTGTTTTGGTCAGAGTTTAAAGAACCAAATAGTACTTTTGTGTAATCAAAGATTCTTTGGCTTTGATTTCTTGATTAAGACTCCTTAAATGCACGATGGGATTTCTAAAACAGTTTAGTTTAACTGGAGGAATTGAATTCCAATATTTGTTTGTGTCGTATTTTCATCCAGTTTTATTGTAATATTATATACTTAGCCAATTAAAAATGTCAATAGCTAGTTCTTTATTACCACTTAATGTAAATTAGTATTCCATAATCTTGTTTTTCTAGGTCTACAAATCTTATTCCTACAGTCAGTAAAACAAAAAGGCATTAAAGATTAAAAACATAGTCTCTTATTTCTGAAGACTATTGGAAATTACTCCTTTGACCTGAAGATTTAGTTTAAATTTAGAATGAATATTAATTTACAACTTAAAATATTTTAATAGCACATATGCCTTTTCATTTGTTTTATATAAAAGGATAAAATTTTAAAAAGTTAATTTGAGAACTATCAATGTCTGTCATTTATATTTTTATATAAATACTGTTTATACTGTGTGCTAAACATAAACAAAATAGTATAAAATCAAACAGATGACAAGTGGCTTTAAAACTATTTAATGTGCATTTTGATTTTCAAACCATCTCAGTTCTTAAATATTTTTGAAAAATTAGGATTGGAGTCAATTATTAAGATTAGACTAGATTAGAAGATTAAGATTAATTAAGAATCACTATTTGTTTCACAGTGTTTGTAAAACCCAATTTACAAATATTCTGTGCAGTTTAGAGTAACACAGTAGAACACAGTAAATACCCTACTACATCCGAATACCAATTAAAATAAAATGGTTAAAATAGGATTATTAGTTCTTGATTTATGATAATTTAGTGACAGTTTCAAGTTACATCACTTAATGACTAAAACTCTGGTCCCAATTGTGGTTGTAAGCTGGGGACTACCTATACCAGGGGTCTGCAACCTTGACAACTTTAAGACTTGTGGACTTCAGCATAGCTGGATGAGGAATTCTGGGAGCTGCAGTCCACAAATCTTAAAGTTGTCAAGGTTGCAGACCCCTGACCTACAGTCATGGCTGAAATTGTTGGCACCCCAGAAATTTTTCCAGAAAATCAAGTATTTCTCACAGAAAAGTATTGCAGGAACACGTTTTGCTATACACAGGTTTATTCCCTTTGTGTGTATTGGAACACAACAAAAAAGGGAGGAAAAAAAGCAAATTTGACATAATGTCAAACAAAACTCTAAAAATGGGCCGGACAAAATTATTGGCACCCTTAACTTAATATTTGGTTGCACACCCTTTGGAAAAAATAACTGAAATCAGTCGCTTCCTATAACCATCAATAAGCTTCTTACACCTCTCACCCGGAATTTTGGACCACTCTTCCTTTGCAAACTGCTCCAGGTCTCTCTTATTGGAAGGGCGCCTTTTCCCAACAGCAATTTTAAGATCTCTCCATAGGTGTTCAGTGGGATTCAGATCTGGACTCATTGCTGGCCACTTCAGAACTCTCCAGTGCTTTCTTGCCATCCATTTCTGGGTGCTTTTTGACGTATGTTTGGGGTCATTGGCCTGCTGGAAGACCCAAGATCTCGGACGCAAACCCAGCTTTCTGACACTGGGCTCTACAGTGCGACCCAAAATCCTTTGGTAATCCTCAGATTTCATGATGCCTTGCACACATTCAAGGCACCCGGTGCCAGAGGCAGCAAAACAACCCCAAAACATCATTGAACCTCCACCATATTTCACTGTAGGTACTGTGTTCTTTTCTTTGTAGGCCTCATTTCGTTTTCGGTAAACAGTAGAATGATGTGCTTTACCAAAAAGCTCTATCTTGGTCTCATCTGTCCACAAGACGTTTTCCCAGAAGGATTTTGGCGTACTCAAGTACATTTTGGCAAACTGTAATCTTGCTTTTTTATGTCTCTGTGTCAGCAATGGGGTCCTCCTGGGTCTCCTGCCATAGCGTTTCATTTAAATGTCGACGGATAGTTTGCGCTGACACTGATGCTTCCTGAGCCTGCAGGACAGCTTGCATTCCTTTGGAACTTGTTTGGGGCTGCTTATCCACCATCCGGACTATCCTGCGTTGCAACCTTTCATCAATTTTTCTCTTCCATCCACGACCAGGGAGATTAGCTACAGTGCCATGGGTTGCAAACTTCTTGATAATGTTGCGCACTGTGGACAAAGGCAAATCTAGATCTCTGGAGATGGACTTGTAACCTTGAGATTGTTGATATTTGTCCACAATTTTGGTTCTCAAGTCCTCAGACAGTTCTCTTCTCTTTCTGTTGTCCATGCTTAGTGTGGCACACACACACACAATGCAAAGTCTAAGTGAACTTCTCTCCTTTTTATCTGATTTCAGGTGTGATTTTTATATTGCCCACACCTGTTATTGCCCCAGGTGGGTTTAAAGGAGCATCACATGCTTGAAGCAATCTTTTATCCACAATTTTGAAAGGGTGCCAATAATTTTGTCCAGCCCATTTTTGGAGTTTTGTTTGACATTATGTCCAATTTGCTTTTTTTCCTCCCTTTTTTGTTGTGTTCCAATACACACACAGGGAATAAACCTGTGTATAGCAAAACATGTGTTCCTGCAATACTTTTCTGTGAGAAATACTTGATTTTCTGAAAAAATTTCTGGGGTGCCAACAATTTTGGCCATGACTGTATACAGTAGAATGCAGATGCTCAATGCTAATCTTTGAAGGAAGAGCCAATTCTACTTTTTCATGTTTACTAGAGTGGAGTCTATTCAGATCTTACACGTGAGTTTATTCCACAATATTGATCAGTAATGGAGAAGCAATGCTTCTGGTCTTAGCAGACATAACATCTTCTGTAAGAATTTACAGAATGGTTTTTGAATTATTTAACATTTTTTGTAATCTTTTAGCCAAATGTTTGTATAAGCTTGAAAATCTTTAATAGTTTTTATGTTGTCAGTTACACATATGTGTATATTGTTTCATGCATTTCCATTCCCCTAAAGTATTTCCATAATTAGAGAAAATACATCCCATAATCAATTGTGAAATAGATTTTTCAAAACAAAACGTCTAACGTTATTTAAAGTATTTTCATTATACTTGATACTACCATCAGTGTCAAATTTAAATGCAATAGTCTATAAGATTCTTACTGTATTACTGTGGGCATCTAGTGTTTTGTTCTTAAAATTTCCTCTTGTACCACTTAGATTTACTTTAATATATAAAACAGACTATTAAAATGCATAGAAACAAGATTTTATTTGCAATAAGTTCATTGCAATATAAAATTAAGTTGATGTGTTACATCAGAAGTATTCTGTGTTAAGAGATATTCTTAATATCTAAATCTTTATAATTAAGAGTATAATAAAGTTTATAATTGTGATAATTCTCTTCTTTTTCTCTTCTCAGAATGTAAAAACTTTTGCATCTTCAGATAGTTTAGGGAAGGTCCAAGAAGTAGCAAACTGGCTTTTGGAAATGAATCAGGAACTCATATCTGTTGGCAGCAAGAGACGACGAACTGGTGGGTCTATTCGAGGTAATACATCAAGCCAAGTGGATGAAGAGCAGATGAATCGAGTTGTGGAGGAGGAACAACAGTTACGACAACAAGATGAAGTTGTTGCAAGAAATGGGGAAATTGGTGAAGGCCAACCTGGACTGTGTCATAGAAATGAATCTCAATTGGAAGAAAACAACAACAGATTTATTGAAGTAGATGAAGAATATTCTGGCAATCAAGAAGAGGAGGAAGAAGATGAACATACTGGCATACCAGAGGAAGAGGAGGAAGAGGAGGAAGAAGAAATGGATCAAGACAGTGATGATTTTGATCAATCTGATGAAAGCAGCAGAGATGAGCAAACTAATTGTAACAATATCATAAATTCCAATGGTAATATGGACTTAGCAATACATCAGCAGTCATCACCATTCTATATTAAATCTAAGGTGAGTAACTTTAAATACTTATAAGTACAGTTTTAGAATGTAGAGAGTAAAGTTCCCAAGATGAATATATTCTGTTTACTATCAACTATTTGTAGCACTGTTCAAACATTTTTCTTTGAAAAAAACCCTGTAACTAAATAAAAGTAGCATTACTATTTCTGTTCTTGCTTTCTTAAAATCTATGCTAAGATTTACTTCAAAGCACTTTTCTTTCTCTAATTTCTGAATTAATTTTTTGTAGTTATAAATAGGCTTATTCTCAGAATTTCTGAAGCATCAGATTTTGCAGGAAAATATTTTAACTTTTTACTTTTGTTTATAAATCTGTATTTGCAAAGTACTGGTGCAATAGGCTGTCAAAACCTGGTTGAATAACGAAACATTTTTTCTGATGTTCTGAACTTTGGTTAAGAAAATGTTATCCATTTTAATACTTCTGCTTTTAATATATTAGAAATTAGGAATTTAATTTGCTTGCATGACTTGCTAAGCTGTAATGTGTCTAAATCTAGCATGACATCTGAATATGAATCATAGTTTAAACTGTTTAAGAAGAAATGCCTTAATTCTTATTTGTAATCATTGCTATCATGAGTGTACTCACTTAAAACACAGTGCAACCCATATATATGGGACATGGTCTTCTAGATAAGCCTTTCACCAGAGTTTTTAAAACTGGTATTATATTTCCCTGCCATTCTGAGATGAGAAGTACCCCAAAAAACTGTAATATAATTCCAAAAATAGGCTTAACATAGCTTTAAAAAGCAAGAAAAAAAATCATCCGTAAGAAAGACTGCCTTTCAAAAACAATAGCCATTTACAAATATGTTCTATTCACTTTGCATTATTACATCCACCCTAAAAATATAAAGTGTGATTCCTGTTGCTGATCCCTGACATAGAATACAGCTGTGATTACCTTTCTTTCTACTCTTTGCCATAAAAAAGAGGGAGTACAAGAAGGAATTGTTCCAATTCTAGAGTCTGCTATTCCCAGGTCTGCCAATGTTATTGAAGCTTTTCATTTTTAATTTGAGGTATTTACAAGTTAAAAGAATCAAGTAAAAAAGAAGAGTATGTTAGCTAGCCATCACAAAGGTTGCTGTGGTTTGTGCTTATGCACGCCATGGTCAGATAAGTAGGTAATTTCTAGTAGTACTGCCAGATGTAGCTTAGCATATCTGTGAAGACGGTCTGCTTGTGGATTAACTGTTCCACAACAATATCATTCCAAGTTGTTAGTGATGTGCAGAGCTACTCTTGAGTAAGCAAGAGCTTGCAAAGAAAAATGGGATTTTGAGAGTAGTGAATTATGCACAGTAACCATACAGATGCACTGGGATGTGTAAAGCTTTTACTTGTAGAATAAAGCATAGTCCAGGTCATTCATAAGTAATTAGATGATAGTCAGTAACAACAGTCTAAGGATTATCCACTACAGAGCCGTCTTACCAGTCTTTAAGTCAACCACAATAAACAGAGTTCTTCAGACTTTACAAACAGTAGCAAAATCCACACTCCACAATAAACAGAGAGAATAGCAGAGAGACGTGAAACAGAGAGAAATAAGCCATGTCACTAGCTCCCTCTTATGGCCATTGGGATCAGTGCTAGACAATCGGCAAAAGGTATGATGCAATACATTTACTTTTAAAGTTATGCATTACAGTTTTTATTGCAATCATACAGTAGTAGTTTATATATTGCCAACCCAACCAGTTAGGCAACAGACATATACCTAACACAAGTACAACAAACAGGTAAGATGTCAGGGAGACAGGCTGAGAGTTACTGAAATTAACTTGAAGCCTGTTATTGGAACGAAAATACTATTTCAAATGCTGTGAAGGTGAAACAAGGATCTACAGTGTAAGTAACAACAGAAAGGTAGTCCCTTATATATTAAGATGTGAAATGGGAAAAAAATCTGTACAGGTAGTCCTCGATTTGTGATCATTTGTTCAGTGACTGAAGTTATGACGGCATTGAATGGTGATACTTACAAAGGGCCCAAAGTTACGGCTATTGCATCACCTCCACATTCACACCCTCAAGTTATCAAAATCCGGGTGTTTGACAGCCTGCCTGCTTTTAGACCACCAGGGTGCTGCAACTCACCTTGCCTGCCTTTCCATCTGTGCCCTGTTCGCCCCCTGCCATCCTGTACTCCATTGCCCTCCCTTCCATTCACCACGTTCTTCTTAGTCCCACTCATGATGAGGCCTGCCTGGCCTGCCGGCTGGGCTATATGGGGCTGGCTTGACATAGCATAAAAGAAAAAAAAACCTGCAGAAAGCAGCTTAAAGGCATCACAACACATGAAACTCCCCTTTGCAAATGCTGCGCTTGTTTGCAAATGCTGGCGCTTGCTGGCAAGCTCATGTATGCTGCCACTTGCTGGGACAGCTGGGGAGAGAAATTCTGACACTTGCTGGGGAGTGAAGGCTTCCCAGAATGTGACAAGCAGTCCAGAGTTGTGTGGTTCTCGGACTGCTTGACACCCTGCAAAACTGGATGGCCAAAATGGCATAGCAGGGAGCACGTTAGGTGGGTGGGGGGAGTTGGAGGCTGTCTCTTATCTTAATGAACTTCAAGGCTGGTAGGGATCAAGCTGGGAATGGCTTGGATTGGGGCGGGTATTTCCTTAAAGACCTGTGATTGTCAACCGCAACAGGAAGAACTGGGGTTGCCATAGTAATTCAGTGAGTCATGTGACATTTCTCTTTATGACTGTATTGACTTATGACCGCAGTTCTGATCCCAATTGTGACTGTACAGTAAGTCGAGGACTACTAACTTTTTTTAGCTAATAGAGATAGAATGTGGAATAGTCTTGCCTCCTACATATATTTACCAACCTAATTTGATTTTGCAGTTGGTTTGGGTTCTTGAACCAAAATTTTATTTCCTCATTATTTGACTTTAGTACAGTACTGCCTTTGCACACAAGCCATTGTCAGCATCATGTAGTTTAGTTTAGCAACACAGCCAACATTTTCCTTCTATTGGGATGGTGATGCACAGTAGCCTTTTCATTTATTTCTTTGATTTATAGGGCCTCTCATTTGACTAACAACTCAACGCAGTTTTCAAGAAAGATTTAAAAACATGAATTGACAAGGCAATAAAACATTACTAAATAACTTCATAATAGGTGACTGTATATTTTCTAAACTTATTAAAACACCATTTTAAGCTCTGAACACTAGAGGGTGCAGTTAGATGCCTTCATATAACACTCAGTGATGTTCCAGTATAAATAACATTTATACTGTTTTTCGTATTCTTGATATTTTTCAAAGGGTACAGGTAGTTCTTAACTTACAACCATTAAAAGTTACAATAGCACTGAAAGAGTGACTTACTATTATTCCTTATACTTAACGACTGTCATGATATCTCCATGGGCATGTGATCAAACTTCAGCTGCTTGGCAACCGGCATATTTATGACAGTTGTAGTGTCCCAGGATCATGTGATTGCCATTTGTGACCTTTGACTGGCTTCTGGCAAGCAAAGTCAAGACGGGAAGCCAGATTCACAACCGCATAATTCACTTAACAACCATGGCCAGAAAGAATCATAAAATTGGGCTTGACTCACTTAACAATGGCCTTGCTTAACATCTGAAATTCTGGTCTCAATTGTGCCGTAAGTTTTAAAATATGGAATACAGACAGTCTTCACTTTACAACCTTAATTGGGATTGGTAACTCCATCAGTAAACGAAGTGGTTGCTAGGTAGTTGTGACCACCCTGCTTCACAATGGCAGTATCACCAGTTCCATCATTAAATGAATCCTGCAGGTTGTTAGGCGAGGACTGATCTCGATCCAAGCAATTGCCACTCTGTCTTTCTATCCTCAAGCCTCTGTTCTTCCAAGGCAACCGACTGCCTCCCCTGCATCTCCCCCTATCAGTCTGTCACCCCTCCATCTCTGCCCTTTTGGCCACCCACACACCATAAAAAAGCTGTTGTATTCTCCCGCTGCGGCCCCCAGTGGACCTTCCTCCTCGGCATAATTGTTGTATTCTTTCTCTCTTCACTGCCACTGAGGTGTACAATCTCAAACCCCATGGCACAGCATACCAAGAGGCCCCTGAACCGTGCTGCACAAGCAGTCTCAGAACTGCAATGCAGTGAGAAGCTCTAGGACATTTTGCCACATCATAGCTTGAAAGCTTCTTGCCCCAAGCAATCTCTGAGCTGCAGCATGACAAGCAACCTCTGAGCATTTTGTTAGGAGCCCATCTCCTCTTGGGTCTCATCAGCAGCTTACCAAATGAGAAGAGCCTGGCACTGATCACCTGGTTCTCTTGCAAGGCACTGTTTGAAGACTGGTTGCAAGTCCTATTTTTTTCAGTATTGTCATAACACTAAATGAAAATTATTAGTAACAAATTATGGATAATTCTTCTCTTTTGTATTTTGACTATAACAATATAATGAAATGACATTTTAATGTAGTATTTGTCCTGATTTTTGAATTTTTGAAGATATCCAAATAAATTGATAAGAATTAGTTAAATTTTCTCCAGTAAAAAGCATTTGGACTCATTATCAACATCAGGGGTCTTCAAACTTGGCCCTTCGATGGCTTGTGGACTTCAACTCCCAGAATTCCTCAGCCAGCTTGCCTGGCTGAGGAATTCTGGGAGTTGAAGTCCACAAGCCATCGAAGGGCCAAGTTTGAAGACCCCTGATCTACATAGTAAATATTTTTGGAGCAAAAAAATTTCTATTTACATTTCTCTACAAGGACTGAGACTGTAATACCTATGCAAGTTGCCACCACTTTAAGGCAAGTGCTTCCTGTAATGATTAATTTGTTTTTGTGTGTATACTGTATGTCAAAGTTGAGTTTTTTTGGCATCCCAGATAATATTTAAAATTCATTATAGAACCAGCCAAGGCACTTCAGTGTAAAAAATGAAGCAATGGATTTGGAATATATTGACTATTTTCTATAATTGTGTATTTTCAATATCTTATAAATTTTACAAACTTACAGCTAAAAGGTTATTTAATACGCAATTTGTTCTTTCTATTTTCTTGTACTTGTCTTGTGTTATCTGGCTCTTTAGAGTTTGATAGATTTATTGCACTTTTTTTTCCTGGCGATGAAGGTCGGGTACAAAGCCTTCCCTTCAATTTTTCTTTAAACAAGAATTCCATGAAATATATTGAGAGAGTGTGTCTGGCCCCAAGTCATTTGGTCAGCTTCCATATGAAAGGGTAAATTTGAATTGTAGTCTTCTCAGTCCAGAACCTTAACCACAACACCGTATTAGCTTTTGCAATACTGTATTTAACATTTTGAAACCTAAATAGACACTGGATACTCTGTCAATAAAGCTTAAATATCTGAAGTTCTACCTAAAATGGCAAAAGAGTGAAGGAAAACTATGTGCATTCCTTGCAAGTCTCTTATACTTGTATAAAGTGAATAGGGATTGCTAGAAAGAATTAATAAGAATTTACAGGGAAAGAGGAAGACACTACTCTGTTCAAAGATTGTGTGGTCCTTTCTCTTTCAAAGCTATTACGAAAATTGTGATGCTGATGAAAATCTTAAAGGGTACTTATAAAGTGTTTATATAAATGTTGAACAAATCTTTCATTTCTGCTTAGTATATCTATCTTCATTGAAGAGATGAATATATTTACTTAATTGGAGCCATAGTGGCACAGAATGCAGTATTGCAGGCTAATTCAGCTCAATGCCAGGAGTTTGATCTTCACCGGCTCAGGGTTGATTCAGCCTTCCATCCTTCCCAAGTTAGTAAAATGAGGATCAGGATTGTTGGGGGCAATATGCTGACTTTGTAAACCGCTTAGAGAGAGCTGTAAAGCTTACATGGATCTGTATGTAAGTGTAAGTGTTACTGCTATTAAGCTGGGAATGAATAACAAGGACACTTGAAGACAAATGTAATTCTGTTGTTGAATATTTAAGCTTTTCATTTTTAATTTAAATGTATTCTTGCTAGCATTATAACTCCTACAATGGTCTATCTGAAATTGTTTTAAAAGTGTTTTAATGTTTTTAATTAATTAACCTTTACTCAAACACTTTGCTTATAATATTTGAACAAATGAAGCACTGTCTATTTGCGAAGTAAAAACTATTCCTCTTGGACTAGAGAGAGATTCATCATTTTCAGCTGCCTGGAAAGAGGCAATACAGAAGCTTCAAACAGTTCAAAATGCAGCAGTGGGAGGTGTGGTGAACATGCCTTGATATGCCCATATAACATTTTTGCTTTGCAGGCTGCACTGGTTGCCAGTTTGCTTCTGGGTTTGGCAGTTGTTATTTGTAAAGCCCTCCATGACATAGGGCCTGATTACTTGAAGCACCACCTTTCTTTTATAGTATCTGCCCAACCACTTTGATCTTGTAGAATTAGCATCTGGGTTTCTTTAATTAAACAATGTCGTCTATCAAGATCCATGAAATGTGCCTTCTGTAGCAGTGCCTGCCCTCTGGAATGAGGTTTCTCTTAAGATCTAGATGGACCCCACTCAGCTGTTGTTTAGAAGAGTCATGAAGACCTGGCTGTTCACTCAGGCCTTTGGTAAGGGAGAGTGAGATCTTTCCCTTCATTCCATCTGTTCTGTTACTCTTGTCTTGTTTTATATTTTTAAAAAATCCATTCTATTGTGATTATCTTGAGGTTGTGAACCACCCACAGTCATTGGGAGGTATATCTGTATTATTACTAAGTGAACAATAGCCTTGCCCTCTTATTCACTCTGATGTCACTGAAATTATTTGCATGTACATTTGAAGGCTTCCAAATGTTCCTGAATCCTAATAGTGTAGGCTTCAGATCTGTATGGCAGCTAGTGTAAACAAAGTTGAAAAGGTATGAAGTACTTGTGGGAATCACTCTCACTTAAATTGATTTGTGAAAGGCGTCCATTAGAGAACTTGGCGCTTGAAGGATTGTATGATACATAAGTATCACAATATTATAAAGCTATATTATAATTTTAATTATAATTTATAATAATAATAATATAAAGATAATAAAAAAGGTCTTCAGCACTTACTGGTCTATCAAATCAAATTTTTATTATGGCCATAAGGCCAACAGATGGAAAGAAATAAAATAATTAAAAATGAAAATAGATAACATTTAAAATTAATATACATTTTCCAGTCCCACAGAGAAATGAACCCAAGGAGACACACTGCAGAATTGGGCAGCTCAGAAGTATATTTCTGAAATGTGGTCAATCAGGAGAAAGGACAAATAGAATTTATGATCCCTCTCAGAAATATCTTAAAGATAGGATAAATGAAAGATATACAGGATTTTCTGTAGAGATAGAACTGAAAAAAGCTTTGCTCTCCATACAATTACATATACATTGAAGAAGGGAAATATTTTTGTAATGCTGAACCAAGATGGTATAGGACAGCGAAACGGAACTAAAAAAGTGCAAGATCTCATCAGTTGAAAAAAGACGTTGATGCTGACTATGAACAGGTGCCAGACTTGTCTGGACTCAGAAACTAAACAGGATTAAGTTAATTAGTATTTGTATCAGAGACCGTCAATGAATGCTAGGCCTGTATACTAAATTAAGAATTCAGAAAACCTCTTCGAAGAAGACTGTGGCAAATTGCTGTCATAACAGTGTCATGTTCATCTAGCCACAAAATGTTGACATCTGAGGACATTGTTATGTTTCTAACTTGAAAGTTCTGTGTGCAGAACTGAATTATCCAGACAAACCATAATAATCGGACTTAACTTTACAATCTCAATTTCCTTCCTCAGAGCTTTTGCCTTTATTCTTTGAAGTACCCAAAAGTAAGATTCCTTTTGATTTCAGTCAGATATGATGAGTGAATGGTGTCATCCACTAATTTGTGTGAATTATTTCTCACACTGATAAAATAACTGACAGACATCAAAGTAAATTTATTTGTAAATTTATATAGCTGGTCATCTCATAAATGTGACTCTGAGCAATGTGCAAAATTAAAAACAATACAACGAAAAATCTTTAAGAATCTTTAAAAAGACAAAAGTCATTTAAAAATAATACTTTTAAACTGCCCTTCTGAAAAGAAGCAAGAAGCTCTTTACATAGGATGAATTGGAGGAAATAAACATAAACAAGCCAGTTAAAGTTGTCCTTATATAGATTTTTAATTTGAACAAAGAGCACTCACTGGAATCTTTCTTCTAATAGATTCTGTTAATTAGACCCCTAGGAAACTAGAAGAGATCCTTTGTACTAAATAAAGAGATCTTAATTTCTAGATCTAGTCAATTGTCAGCATATAACAGCTAGAGGCTGCAAATATGTAGTGATGTGTTCCAATTGTATATTACGGCACCTTTATCTGGATCATATTTTTAATACAGGTAGTCCTCACTGATTGTAATTGGGATTGAGAATTAGCACTGAGCAACACTGTCATAAAGCATGATTTCATGAGTGCACTTGCTTACAATGGCAGTTCCATCAGTCCCAATTGCTATGGTTAGGTGAATCCCATGATCATATGATCACCATTGGTGACTTCGAGCTGGTTTCTGTATTGACTGCTTGTTGGAAGCCAGCAGTGGACTTCACAAATGTTGATCACATGATTATGGGATGCTAGACTGTTGTAATAGCAAGCTGGTTGCTAAACTCTAGAGCAGAGGTGTCAAACTGCCAGCCCACGGGCCGGACACGTCACTCAGAAGCCGCACCCACCCCATTGCCGGCAATGTCGCGCGATGTCACATGATGTTGCGAATTTGACATGTCTGCTCTAGAGATGATTACATGTCTGTCGGGATGGCTGCAATATAAAGACTGATTGTAAGTCCCCTTTGCTCAGCACCATCATAAGTTCAAACAGTCACTGAATGATTGGTTGTTATACGAGGATTACCTATATAATTCAGTTGTTATTCACTTTTCTATTCAGAGGCACATAAAACAGCTTAAATGCTAATCTGAAGGAAGTTATTTACAGAGGATGTTAAAGAACTCTTGAAGAAACTGCAATAATATAGTATAATATAGTATATGAACTACATAATACATAAGAACTTACTTAAAACAAGTAGCAGGAACCAGTTTGCATCAGAAAAGTAAAAAAGATATTTTCAGTTTCCTGCAGCTAAACTCACAATAACATTAACTACAAGATCACAGAGAAGCCCTGTAATAGTATCTTAGTTTGCAAATGGGAGAATTCTGTAATTCATGTAATTCCAAGAATTTAAATGGGGTACTTTCTGGCAGGCTTTCAAGATCTGTTATTGTACCCTACAATAATTTACTTCAAAGAATTCTTGCAGTGTCTGTTTTCTGGCCTGGCCTATCTTGAAGAGCTGACACTAGTGAATCATATAGAGTTTGTGTCCTAATTGCATTCTCTTCTGCTCAATTGATGGAACGCTGACAAGCCTTCATCTGATGTACTATCAAAATAAAGCTACAGATAGTATCTTCGTTTATTTCAGAAGCCAGAACTGTTTTCTTTCCTTCTTACACTTTAAGTTTATAAAAAAATCAGGAAAAAGAAATGCCATATTGATACTGCATGACACTTAGTCATGTTTAATCTGTTTCACTTGTGGTCTATCAGGATGGATCAAAGGAAAGGACCACCTCAGCCATTTTTAAGCAATTGAGAGATCATGAGGCTTTGTGCAATAAACCATCCAAACACAGCACAAATCATTCAGTGAAGGGATTTCAGCAGATTTCAAGAACTTTCCTCACTAGAAAAAAAATGATAAGGTAAACAGTCTGGTTTATCAGTTTCTCCAGCTACTACAGAATCTGCATTTTTTTCTTAATACATGGATACTGTTTATCTAAGGGTCTTATCATGCAACTGCCATTGCTTGTTAAAACGACTTCTGGTCTACCTGTAGTTTTCTCTTTCTGTTCATTCTCAGATAGCTGTTAGGCAGATAAATTAAATTATTTGGTTTATGGAACTGATTGAGAACAACAATTTTTTTAAAAAAAAGTAGTATTTTTTATCATTTTTACCCTGCTCTGTTGTTTCTGAAGGTGATTTACAAGGTTAGTGATGTGATTAAATCTTATGATCTAAACCATGGGTGTCAAACTCGATTACGTCATGTGACATGACGTATCACAATATTTTTTTGCCTTAGCGGAGCCAGTGTGGGCGTGCCTGTGCGTGACACATCCGGCCCATGGACTGCCAGTTTGACACCCATGATCTAAACCGTATAAATTGGGATAGAAATCCAAATTAAATCATTTCTGATAGATGGCTCTCTAGACTGACTTTGAGCACAACTGACAAAGGAGAGCCTACCAGTTTTCAGAAATACAGTTTTTATAACATTCAATTAAAAACTATAACTGTTAGTTTATATTCTGTACTCTGGAACAATGGAAAAAAAGTTTTTACCTTGTGTTACATTCTTTCAGATCCTTGAAAAGTGCTATCATATCCCATCTCAGTCTTTACTTATGAAAGTGAAATCCCCGATTTCCATCAAGGTCTTTATATAATTTTTACCTAGTAAACTGATTGTTCCCATTGTTCTTCTTTTACTCTTAATGATCACATTTGATATAACCACCTTTAACTTCATCTTTATACAATAATCAGTATATCTATTGATCAGGATAGAATAAAGTGGAAATTACTTCCATTATTTGGAAATTATACTTTTGTTGATATACACTGTATTTTTCTTTTCTGCATTATTACTTCTGAGTCTTTCTGAGGATTTACACTAAAAATTAGGATCTTAAATATATCTGAAAGAATGATTGCCTCTATTATTGCATATATTTAAAATGTGTACCAGTACACAACAAAACAAATCACCAAGCAAATTCTTCAAGAGCAACTGTAGTAGTTATTCTAACAGCTGGTACTATCCTAAGACAACCAAAGAGTTTAACTTAATCAACACATAAATCATGTTATAGCCAATAAGGATTGGAGTGACATTTCTAGAATATTTGAAGAACACAAGATGATGCAGCTGGGTTTGTGTTACATATTTGAAATGGTTTGTGGAATATTTTAATGTAGGATGAGGACAAATGTTCTTGAAACACTAATTTAAAGCAGGTAGGACAAGTGAACTAGGAATTGCTGTTTTCTTTGAAGAAATGCTGATGTTCTATGCACAAAAATAAACTTCCCATGTTTAACTAATTTACTTCATGAACACATTTTTCATTCTTTTCATGTAGAATTGTTTGAGATAATTTCACACCCTCTACATAGAAAAATAAAAATAAAAATGAGGGTAATCTACTAGATAATTTATTTAGTTTGGGATTAGCACTTGGTTAACTGAAACTTATTTTGCTACTATGTTGCTGAACCAATCAAAGAGTGGATGAAATTAACTTTTCCTTTCTCCTTCTAATTTGTAATCCCCTTACAAATAAATTATAACACCATTGCACTTACCTGAGATTATAATAAAATGGGCTATCAAGCACAGAAAATCAAGAATTCAGGCAGTTCAAGTGAATATAGGTGTATGCTAATGCTCTCTACGTGAATCTGAACTACTAATAGTCAAAGCAAATTGGTGGCAGGTAAGAGTAAATGGAATTCAAGGTGGACTGGACGTAGAACTCTTGTGGGCACAAAGGGACTTGAGACTGATGACGGGTTTAAGCCCTTCCTCGGGTTCAACCTGGTAATTTCCTACAGGGGCAGAGTTAATTCTAGTAATATATCCTGTAATAGTCTCTTAGCATTCTGCTATCTACATAAAAATGAGATTAGTCTGTATTTAGATATTTCACAGAGTGATGCTGATGTTACAGCAGAAAGATACTAGATTTACTGATATTGAGATTTTTATGTGCCACCCTGAGCAGCTTATAGGAGTGTAATAGTAATTAAATAGTAAGCAATATTTTCAGTAAAATGTAAAATCAAGGTGTTTTTTAAAAATTAAAATATCTGCATGAGATAATGAAAAGCTCTTGCATGTTGCTAAAGCAGTATTTGAAAAAATAAATGTCTGTCTCATGCCCCAATGTCTTGCATTTTTCTAGGTTTTCCCAGTGATCTCTTCAAAAGAAAGCCAAATTGTAACAAATAATAAGGTAATCAATGCAAAGCAACTTGAAAAACAAAATGAAACATAACCGACAGATAGGAATAACACAATGCCCTTCAAGATTTATTCCTTCAGATATGCTGAGAGTCACCTTGAACCACAAGATGGGGTGGCAAATAAATTTGATAAGTAAATAAAATACCCATGTATTTGCTCTACACAGAGATAGAAAACTCAGGAAGCAATATATCTGGTAGCTTATGCTTTTCTTTAAATTGAAGATCTCCTGCATAAGTTAGAAAAAAATCTAAAACAAATACACATAAGAGTTTTAAGTTTAAGCTGTGGTGACGCAGTGCTTAGATTGCAGGGGTTCGATCCTTATCAGCTCAAGATTGACTCAGCTTTCCATCCTTCCGAGGTCAGTAAAATGATGACCCAGATTGTTGGGGGCAGACTCTAAACCGCTTAGAGAGGGCTGTAAATCACTGTGAAGTGGTATATAAGTCTAAGTGCTATTTAAGCAGCAGAGATTTCTACTTAACTCAGTCCAAGAAGCAGGATATTTCCTTGAAAAATTTAAAGAGAAAATAGAGGAGATACAAGTAGGCTCAAAAGGAAGGATCTAGGTAGCAAATGCAGCAAGAGATTGAGGAAGAGACTACTGTGATAGGCACTACAGGTGTAGACTTTTTATGTTCACAGTGTAAACATCAATTTTAAATGCCTAATGTGGAATACAAAATGGGCAAATACCTTGCAGAAAAGAAAAAAGTATTTCACTATTTTAAAAAGTTAAAGCAAGATATAATTGGTTTATCGGTATTGACTGATGATTATGGTAAATATGTAGGGGTTGAAATTAATTTGAAAAACCAAGATTGTGATATATGCCTCAAATGATAACAAAGCTATATTCTTTAAAGGACAATGAAAAACTAATAGATTTCCCATATGAAAATTGGTGTTTTTTAGGAGACTGAAATGGCATAGTTTGCCCACAAAAATACAGAATCTCTGTGAAAGGCATTAAAAAACAACTGATGGTATTTTTTTAAAATGATGGATAACTTTAAATCTATAGAAATTGTAACTAAAAATATACTTCTCTGAAAAAAAAGATCTTGTTGAAGAATAGATACATTTTGGATTTCTAAAAATCTTGGTACATGTATTAGCAAAGTGGAGAGATACTGCCAGACTTTCAATAATCCAGTGTCTTTAACATACAAGAAGAGAGTTAGAACTTATAAAGGGAAGCTAAAGCAAACTTTACTGCAAAGGGAATCAATAATGGAGGATTGTAAAAAGAAATGAAAGAATTTTTTGAGATCAATATTTAAAAAATAATCATGTGAAATCATAACTTTTCTGATTAGGATTTATGAGCAGCCAATCAGAAACTACTTATGGAAGATTTTTTTTTAAAAAAAAATGATAACAGCACGTGCACAAAGATTGAAAAATACTGAAATGGCAGAATTTGAAGAAATGGCAAAGTGACTTGTTTGATTGGGGATTAAACAATAAATACTATTATAAAAGACTGAAGATCCTTTATTAACTTTTGAAAATAAAAATAAAATGAGTAATTTTTGGATTTTCTGATTAAAAAGGATTGAATATGGGAAGATAGGATTTTTCTTTATTCGTGTTATAACATCTAATAAAATTATATATTAAGGAATCTTGCTGCCAATATCAGATTGGAGAGTAAAATTATAGAATATGTAATAAAGGCAAAGTTGAGAATATATATCCATAATAGAAGTGTAATCAAATGTAAATGGGAGTGGTTCCCTTATATACTATACATTACACAGCAAGAGAGTTTTAGACAGAATCTGATTTCTAAAATAAAACTATGAGACTGATAAAAAAGATACATAAACTAAACAAATAATAGTAATCTTCAGTGTTCAGTGTAAAGCACAATATTCAGGTTGTGGTCATCATTTGGAGAAACAAATGGAAAGAAATGGAAAATATATCACTAGAAAATTTCCCCATGATGTTTTTATTCTTCATTTCTCCCTACTTTATTCTCCTGTTGCAATCTAATATAGATATTTTCCTTTTATTATTCTAACAATAAAAATATATTTCAAATTAAATAAATCTTACATAGATGAGTTACACAGACACGTGTGTGCATACCACCAAGATGGGTACAATTGAAGCTCTAATAGATATAATTTATTCATGGCTTCTATGTTTAAGATTTAATAGTGTATTTGTTTGAAATAGTTGTAATTGAAAATATTAAAGCCTGGTGTCACTTAAATCTATCAGAACCATAATAGACATAATTGACTTTAATTTTGTAACTCAGCTGCTTTAGTTCTAAGCATTTGCTTTTTTTTCCATGTCACTTATGTTGATAGTATATGTGTTAGTGATACTGCATGGGTGGGCCAATGGCTATTTGATTGGCAGGAACAGTCTGTTGCCATAGTCGTTTATAATTCCTGTCTATGCTAGGATAGCTTGTACTTCACTTAGCAGCAGACAGGTCAAGACACTTACTAGGAGAGACTGAGACAAAGGCAAAGCAGGCCCTGAAAAGTGAATCTCTGCTTTAAAATCCTCAGTTGTACTAGATACTATTTTGTATTACTATTTTTTTTTTGTAATGCCCTTTTATTGAAAATAATTTTGGACCAAGTGACAATAGTATAATGTCAAAACCAGGGAAAACTTCTTTAAATCATGGCTTGGTTTCTTTTGATCTTCCAAGTACAAAAGAGCCTTTGCCACATCAAACTGTGATGAAGATATTTAGCATCAGCATTATTACCCAAGGTCTTCCTTTTTGTCGTAGACGGGTAAGTGTTAAAATGTTTGCCCCTTCTATGGGAAGGGATATACCTAAGATATGAAATTACATATCTCAAGTATTGTAACTTGGTTGTAAATATTTCCAGTTCATAAATCATTATTTCTTTATAGTAAGAAAAATAAGTATATAATATATGCTTTAAGAAGGTTTGATTCCTTTTTATTAGCACGCTTATTAATCTCAAAATAAATGTCGAACAAATACATTATGAAAAAAATAATGTGTAGCATTTTCTGGAAATTTCCTCAGTGTTTCAGCAAGATAACTTCCTTTGTAAATGCTGATACAGATGAGGAATAAATACATGTTATTTGAGAAACATATATATTTTTTACCTTGTTGAAATGGTAACATTAATATTTTATATGATTAAAGTGTACTGAACATTTCTATGTCATAAAATGATTTGGTTTCTCAGTAATAAATTGCTAACTTTTAAGTTACTGTAATTTTAAATATTACTAATAAAGTCAAATAATTATATGTATTTCTTACATTGCTTTCATATTTCATGTCTATCTTAAATTTCTTAATTCCAAAAACTTCTAATTAAACTATACTGTAATACTTCAGCAAAATGCTTTGATCACACTATATTACATGAGTTGTTTAATATGGTATATTTGTATTTCTCAAATATTTCTTAAGCTTTGCTTGAAATTTTGAATGAATTTCCCATGATGTGATTAGATATCAATTCAAGATATCTATTGTTCTCTCAAACATTTACACAGTGAAATCACTGAAAATAATTTCTTAAATGATCTTGCTTGCACTTAATGCTAGAAAGTTTCCTTCTCATTTAGACTGCAGATTGGATGATCTATCAGTTGGGGTTACCTGATATGTATGCTACAGTTTACTTACATTAAAACAGATGCGGTAACGATGCTTAGTAATGCTTCTGAAAGTTAACACTATTTCTCTTTAGGAAAAAAAACATAATTCTTAAATATGATCAATATTTTGAACATTCTTAATTATTTAAACCTTTATAGTACCAGTTTTCTCCTTGTGTGAACTCAGTCATGTATAGGAAGCAAAAGCATACAGCAATCCTTGCAGTAAAAATACTTTCTGTTAGGAGATCTGACAGTTCAAGTCTTATGTGTCTCTATCACTAGTTATATTCAGCTTCCATTGAGCGCATTACTATAAATGGCCATAGAACTCAACAGTAACCATCTATATTTCTTTTACTTGAATCAAGAAGCATAAAGAGGTCTAGCTAGTTTTTTATATATATTAAATGCTGGATCTTTTCATTTTAACATGCAAAGGTATTTAGCAGTCTCTAGCTCACAACTGAAACATCTATAATAGGAAAACTATTTCTCAACTAAATGAAATCTCACTTCCGGCTATACAATATTTCTTAAAAAGCTCAACATTAGAATTCCCGGTTGAAAGTTTAATCTTGCTTATTATTAATACTAAAGAAAGTTACATTGTCATTTTGGTTTGCTCATTTCACTGCAAAGAAGCAATCTCTATTCTTGTGAAAGCCTGCAATTTTGCAGTATGATTCAGTGGATTTTAGAAGCTGCAGGAAACTGAAGTCATTTCATTTTTATCTGGTCTCCTACCTGTTATTTTACACAATGAAGTCTGCTTGTTTGTTTAATATCTCTCTAAGCAGTTAGTAGTTTTACTCAGCTAACTTAACAGTAAAAACGTATATCCTACACGGACATGCAACATGCTAATATAGCGCAAGCTTCATAGCTATCATCTTCTGTTTGGATTATTGCAGTGCTGATTAAATGGAGCTAGTCTTGGAAGAATATTGGAAGCTTCAGCTACTACAGAATGCGCCTGCATGAGCAATCTTGGTTGCTCAAAGAATGGTGCACATAACACCTCTGTTGCCCAAGCTGCATTGGGTGCCAGTTTGCTTCCAGGTCCAGTTCAGGGTGTTGGTTTATTAACTTTAAATCCCTACATGGCACAAGGCTATGTTACCTATGGAGCTGTCTTTGCTCCATTTTTTTTCATGTGCAAATTCTGTAAGAGGAATAGATATATAGATACTTATTTTGTGGCAGCCTAAAGTAATACAATGCTGAAATGATTGGGGGGGGAATGATTGGTTATTCATACTTTTTTATGCATAATTCAATCCAGTAAAATTTATGTATAATTTGTAGCATTTGGGAGAATTATTTGCTCTATAAAGCTACAGAGTTCCAAAATGTTTTTTGATAATATCATTAGTGACATGTAGATAATGATAAATGTAGCATTTATGGACAATCTTTAAACTTGACCTTTATAGGAATTGCTTTTGCATTCTTAATACTATGTAGTATAGTTAGTGAAAAACACTGAAAAACGCTTATAACAAGTTCATATTGAAAGTGTTACAATTTTAAGTTTACTCTTTTCAGTATTGCAAAACAGTAATAACTTCATAAAATGTTAATGTCTATACTTGCAAACAATCAAGCAGAGCCAAATGGAGGCACATAGCTATCTTAGGGTACTGGAAAGCAGACGAGTAAAATAGACTTTGCTTATCTTTCTTATCTCTGAAATGTCCTCTACTTTCCCAGCTTAATTTTCTCCCTAACCTGAATAGCTGAGTCTATTTTGAAACTAGTCATTGAACTGTAGCAGCCTTCAGATTTTATTTTATAATAAATTGGTACGGTATCCTAATAAAATAAAGTTTATCACTAGTAAATCTGTGAAATGTGCACATTATATTAATTTCAAAACTAAAATTTAATACGCAAAAGTTGCATGGGGCAAAAGTATGATGAGCTGAAAAGGAAATGTTTGTAACCACATTTAATGATTGATTGATTGATTACTACCTCTTCGAACAAAAATACACTTGGCAGGTAACATAAACATCAGACTGCCAACTTTGTTCTAGAAGTTTTCAATCTCTGCTTGGATTCATAGTTAATATCCCCAAAACATTGTTCAATGAATCAAAGATTAGCATTTACATTAAAAAAGTGTACTGTTTGGCAGCTCCTACTTTTTATTTCCATCTCTTTCAATCTGAATAGCTTCTCCATTAGTTGATCTCACCGAAACATATGCCCTGGTTTTGTGTTCTTTAACTTTTTATTAATGCCAGACTTGTCCGAGTCACTACATATTGCCAATCATGAGAATCCTTATAGAGTGCCAGCCTAAAAAAGATGAATTATTTGTGACCATAGCAAGTTTGCATGCTTGGATAAAGACTATAAACTAAACTATTCATTTGAAAAAAAGGATTTATTACTAGGCTTCAGTAGCTCACAAAGTTTACGGAATTCAAACAATGTTTAGAAAAACATACATATAACTACAGGGAAATTAAATTTAATTTGGTCAACTTGTATAGGTACACACTATATTGTAATACTGCACTTTTACTATATTAAATATACTTTTATAAAAATACATGCTGATAAAGCATTTCATTGTGTGTGATCTGATGAAATTTGAAAAAAGTTATTTCTTAGTTTGCAGAATTTTAACTGTCAGGCATTAAGATTCTACCTCTGAAATTCAGAATTCATCCCTTTTTACCTTGAGGGAAGAGGACCTTTAAGATCACTTTGCAGAGAAAAAATTCATATAGTCCTGTGAAAGAAGTCAGACTTATTTAACATTTTCTCTGCAAATACTAAATTACAGACTGTCACATCTGTTTTATTAAATATTTGCCATGGAATGCATTGTTAGTATTTTAGTGGTGCATAAATAAATATGCAGTTCTAATTGTTCTGAGCTACATACAAATGGCAGACATTCCTGAAAGCAAGTTGCTATTAATAACACTGTTATACATTTTCTTCTCATGATAATGCCAACAGCTGACAAGAATGCAAGCAGTCTTGGCTATTTGCTTTAGTGTAGTTGCATTCCATTCACATTTTTCTCATAGCACGTTGTTCTTCAACAACCCATTTTAAGAGGTTCCCTAATTCCAAGATGGGTATTAATTCATAATTTTGGCACAGTTCCTTGCACTTAAGAAAGACGTGTTTATTGCAGACCTATTTGATGCTAACAATATTATGCTGATGTTAGTTTCATTTTAGGTTTTAATTATTTACTGGTTCCATGTTACTGGTTTTGTTCCTTGAGAATATGTCCTCTTCCTGAACAGCATTATTATTGACATAATTTTATGTACCGAATTTCCAAATTTACATTCAGTTTAACTACTACTTTATCAGATAGGTGAAACAGGGTTTAGAAATGTTTACGGTGCAAGGGTTGGCTTAAGGATCTCAAGATAAGGGTAATGTAAAAGCTAATGTCTGGACTGATGCAATTTTGATTTATTGATCTAGATTTTCAGTTTTTGCTTGCATATACACATGAGAAGTAAATGGTTGCCCTTATATGTACTTTCAAAGTAGCACTGCCAATTCTTACATATAGTTCATATTAACTCATTTTACAAATTGTACACTGCCCAGTCATAGGCTCTTAAGTTCTTTACAACAATCAGTATAAAACAAAGTTCTTTTTTTAAAAAAAACACCTACAAAATCAACACAAAAAACAAAGACTTAAACATAGGCTTAGTATATACTTAAACAATGATCAGGACAATATATAATAACATGCTATCCAACTATTACCTACATTTAAACCCAAAGAAAGATGATAGCCTTCACCTCTTTCCTAAATAATAACAGAGAGAGTATAATTTTTGTGGCCCTGAGCCACAAAAAGAATGGGATAGCCCCCAAATGGCCCTTTTCTATGATCTAACCCCCTTCTCTCAAGTGGAGACAATCATAAACTGTCCTGGATAAAGCATAAAATGGGCAAATTCTTGGTTAGACAAGATGTCCTTGTAGAGGATATTTTTTGTAATTTAAAAAGTTTGCATTTAATACTCCTTCAGTCTCTCTCCCCATGTGTATATTATAGGCTTTCTCATTGCACTTTCCTTAATAGTGGAGTTGAGAGATAGAGGCTACATTGAAGAAGGGGCTTCACTGAATAAGGGGCAAAAGATGCCCCCAGGATTACCCACACATCTCATATCAGTCACACTATCAACATCAACACAGCTGGAGATTCCTTCAGTTTCCTGGTTACTGCTGACAGAAAAGCTGTCTGTTTGCCTGAGTGGTCAGTTCAGAAATCTCATAGGAGCCACAGCATCACCTGAATCTATTGGTCCCCTTCCCTCAGCAGTAATTGGGCAGCCTTCTCTAAACACATGGAAAAGATTTTCTCATCCTAACAATAAAATAAGTACATAGGCTCGTGTTTTGAACTCATAAAAACGTTCTTGTGTTTTAGCCTCTTAATTATCCTTTGTTAAATAAAAGGTCTGTTTATTGGGAAAGTGAATGGAAGGGTAGAAACCTTTTAGACCTTAATGATGACCTTCTAATATAACGATTGAATAAATTCTCACAACTATTTTCTGTTGCATGTTGATGTTCTTCTGACTATATAAAATATATATTCCTTGAAAAGAATTGTTCATGATTTCTGGAGTTTATGAATTCAGATTTTTGTCCTTATTTAAGTTGAATAGAAGTATGACTATTATAAAGGTCTGCAACACTTTTGATTTTAAAAAGTATCATCAACATTAAGGTTTAGAAATAACTGCTCTAAATAATTTGTTAAAAATGCTTACCTAAGTTAATAATTTCTGTAATTGTAATATTAATTTTGCATGCTTTCATGCACTCAAAAATAAAAAAAACTATTAGAAACTATATTTGTTAGTCTATAGTATGCAATAATATAATATGCAACGAATGTATTTAATTCTTTTATGTTTTTGTATAGTTTGTATCTACCTTCTAAAACAGGTCACTGAAAATATAAAAAATCAGAAACAGCCAATATTTATTCCATAACTAATAAAATGTTTTTCACATTTATATATTTATTACACATTAAGAAATTAACCCAAAATTTATAAGATTATCTTTTTTCCTAGCCATATGTTTGCAATAATATGGAAACAGTATTCCAAGTAGGGCCTGACCAAGACAGAAAAGAGTAAGGAAATTACTTTGGATTCTATGCTCAGCTAACATATCCCTTTTTAACCACCAACTGTTGGCTCATGTTCAGTTTGTGATCTACTAGAACACGTCAAACTTGCTGCATCATGTGACTTTTTTTTTGCATTGCTGGAGCTGGGGTGGGCGCGACCTCCGTATGATGCAACCGGCCCACCCCTGTACTAGAACATTCAGATCCTTTTCACATGCTAACCAAAAACTCCCTCATTCTCTATTTGCATCTCAATTTTTTCTTCTTCTCAGACACAAAACTTTATGTTTCTGTTCATTTCATCTGCCTGTTCAAGCTTGTTTAGATCTTTTTGAAACTTCTTAAGAGTTAGTCACTTGTCTTGCTTCTGTGCCCTGCATATTTGACAGCCATTCTCTCAAACTCTTCGCCCAGATCATTAAAAATGATAAATAACATAGGATCCCACACTGAGCCTCCAATTGATGCTACAATTCATACCACTCTCCAATCTGATGTGAATGCACTTCTGAGCACTCAGGAAGCAAGCAATCCATTTGTTCTGTCACTTAGTCTATATTATTTTATTAGGATATTATGAGAAACTTCACTAAATGTATTCCTGAAGTCACAGTGTTTTATGTCCCCAGCCTATTTCCCAATCTGTTAAGGTATTAACTTTGTCAGCAAAGGGGGACTCTTTTGAAGATAGAGCAACATTTGCTTTCCTCCATTTTTCCATTCCAGTTCTCAAGTAATTTTCAAAGATTTTAGTTCTGCCATATTCTCTGCTGGTGTTCCCTATGATGTAAATTATCTGTTCTTTTATTTTCTCCTTGTTTATCCTGAGCAGCTATCTCCTTCAACTAATGATGGAGAATTAGTGCTTTATTTTTCTTCTGAGAAAATATATAAATTTGAATAAGACATTCTGCCTTCTTACTCATTACTTTCCCACTTGTTTCTCCTTCCAATAGTCCTACAGACTTTTCCCTTTCCTTTTAAATACTGACATACCTAAAAATAGCTTTTCTGTTTTGGGGCATTTCTAACAAGCCTCAATTCATGTCTTAGTATATTATGGGAGGAATCTCCTACATTAGATTACAAGACATCCAGCAGCAGAGAAAAGTTCTAAATTATTCTGGGAAAGCAATTGAAGTTAATAAAAAAAACTTAATTTCATTATTTCTGCAGACTGTACCCATTAAGTTTTTATTTGTTTTTAATTGGACTACTTGTGGTTTTTAAAAAGTATATTTGGTATTGCTTAAACTTGTTTCATTGTTCTCAGCTTGACTGCTTAACAATGAAGTGCATGGATTCTATCTAGAGAGATGTTATATATAACTATCAAATTATTTGCATCCTTGGAATAACTACAAATTCAACAAGAGCAGTTCAGTACTATCTAATCCCCCCCAGGAATCTCCCACAGTTTCTTAGAGTCTGCAACAGATTTTCCACATGCAGTGAACTAATAGCTACAAAATATTCAGTTCAACTGGCATTGTTCTAATTCTGATGAAATTGGAGCATGGTTTCTGAATATCAGACTACCATTGTTGATCCCAATTTATAAACAAAACTGTCATGGCCATGAAAGCCTTACTTATATGAAACAAGGTGGTTGAATATTGAAATCAGATCCATAGAAGTTAGCAACATCTAGACTATTTTTTCTAAATATTAATATCTCAATTTTTCATTTAGATAAATTAATGCTTGCTATTGCATTATATATTGTTGTTTTCACATGCAGTAGAGCAGGAATAAATGTATTATTAAAAATATTGTTCTAGTACTTAGCAAGTACTAGCAATTTTTGAGACATTTAGATGCTGTTTAATAATAAACTTACATGCTTTTCCATTAGTGAACATGTAGGGGCACTGCAACACTATTATAAAATAGTGTTGAGATGAATTGGTACAAATTCTGCAAGTATTTTGAGAATGTTGCAGAAATTATACTTTGTTAAAGTATAATTTCTTTGCAAAATATATCTTTGCAAAAATTATGTATATCCCTTGCAAATTTTAGGATTTAAATATTGTATTCAAAGTATTATTAGGTACATTGGTATGGAAAAATAATCTTATTAAACTAATGCTAATTTTTCTATTTTCTTTCTCTTCTATTTGACCTAAACTGATTTGATGGTAAGAAAGAAATATATAAATAAGTCTTAATTAACATATTATAAAAATTAATAAGAAAAAATAGTATTTATATTATCTACTCAGAATAAAGATCTAGTTAAATTAATAATCCAATGTATTTTTTAAAAAAAGAACAAACAGAAAAATAATTCAGTATTTTTGGTATTCATTCCTTCATACTCTTTTCTCTATTTCTTTCACAGATATACTGAGAAAAGAAAAACTGCTAATATGTCTTTTTCCTCCCTAGCAGTGATTAATGAAAATTTATTATTTTTTATAAAGTATTGACTATGACAGAGGTCCCCAACCTTTTGGGCACCAGGGACCAGTTCTGTGAAGAGAGGTTTTTCTGCGGACTGGAGAGGGCGTGGTTTTGTATGCTGCTTGCATCCCATGGATGGGGCTTCGCTTGTTTTTGTGGCCCAGTTGCTGGCATGCTGCGGCCCAGTACTGGTCCACGGACCGTGGGTTGGGGACCCTGGACTATGATATGCTTGGCAGTCTTTGAGGACTGGTGATCATTTAGATATTATAATTAGCATACTAATTTGATTGGATTTATATGTTGTTTCTAGTGCAGTATATAATGAAAAATACTATATGTAGAAGTCAGGATTGTACAATACAAACTACATTTATTGTAAATAGTTAACGAAAAAGGGCCAAAGCAGTTATTCTATAACCATTAAAGTAAAACTACATTTTAAGAAAAAATAATAACATTGAGATAAGAAAAATATCAGCCAATATACATACTTCACTGTAATTGTGTAGATATATACCTTGGTTCAAATAAGGTTTCTCGGAATTAATGTAATACAGTTGCAAGAAAAAGTATGTGAACCCTTTGGGATTACATGGAGTTTTGCATGAATTGGCCATAAAATGCGCTCTAAACGTCATGTAAGTCACAACAATAGAAAAACACAGTCTGCTTAAAATAATACTACACAAACATTAGCTGTTGTCATGTTTTAATTGAACATAAGATGGAAACATTCACAGTGCAGGGTGGAAAAAGTATGTGAACCCCTAGCCTAATGACTTCTCCAAGAGCTAATTGGAGCCAGGAGTGAGCCAACCTTGACTCCAATCAGTGTGATGATATTGGATGTGTTGCTGACAGCTGTCCTGCCCTTTAAAAACACACACCTGTTTTGGGTTTACTGGTCTCAAGAAGCACTGTCTGATGTGAACCATGCCTCGCAGAAAAGAGCTCTCAGAAGACCTACGATCAAGAATTGTTGACTTGCATGAAGCTGGAAAGGGTTACAAAAGTATCTCCAAAAGCCTTGATGTTCATGTGTCCACGGTAAGACAGACTGTCTATAAATGGAGAAAGTTTAGCACTGTTGCTACTCTCCCTAGGCGTGGTCATCCTGTAAAAATGACTGCAAGAGCACAGCGCATAATGCTTAATGAGGTAAAGAAGAATCCTAGAGTGTCAGCTAAAGACCTACAGAAATCTCTGGCACATGCTAGCATTTTTGTTGACACATCTACAATAAGGAAAACATTAAACAAGAATGGAGTACATGGGAGGACACCACGGAGGAAGCCATTGCTGTCCAAAAAAAATATTGCAGCACGTTTGAAGTTTGCAAAAGAGCACCTGGATGTTCCACAGCACTACTGGCAAAATATACTGTGGACAGATGAAACCAAAATTGAGTTGTTTGGGAAAAATACACAATACTATGTGTGGAGAAAAAAGCACAGCACACCAACATCAAAACCTCATCCCCACTGTAAAACATGGCGGAGGGAGCATCATGGTTTGGGGCTGCTTTGCTGCCTCAGGGCCTGGACGGATTGTTGTCATTGATGGGAAAATGAATTCCAGAGTTTTATCAGGACATTTTGCAGGAAAACGTAGGACCATCTGTCCGCCAACTGAAGCTCCGCAGAGGATGGGTGATGCAACGGGACAATGACCCAAAGCATACAAGTAATTCAACAAAACAATGGCTTCAACAGAACAGAATATGCCTTCTGGAGTGGCCCAGTCAGAGTCCTGACCTCAACCCAATTGAAATGCTGTGGCATGACCTTAAGAGAGCGATTCACGCCAGACATCCCAAGAATATTGCTACACTGAAAGAGTTTTGTGAAGAGGAGTGGTCCAAAATAACTCCAGATCGTTGTGCAGGTCTGATCTGCAACTACAGGAAACATTTGGTTGAGGTTATTGCTACCAAAGGAGGGTCAACCAGTTATTAAGTCCAAAGGTTCACATACTTTTTCCACCCTGCACTGTGAATGCTTCCATCTTATGTTCAATTAAAACATGACAACAGCTAATGTTTGTGTAGTATTATTTTAAGCAGACTGTGTTTTCCTATTGTTGTGACTTACATGACGCTTAGAGTCTTGGTGGAGCAGTGGGCTAATGCCTCCTTAAGTAACACCAGCTGCCTGCAATTAGTGCAGGTTCGCATCCCACCAGGCTCAAGGTTGACTCAGCCTTCCATCCCTTCCATCCTTCCGAGGTAGGTAAAATGAGGACCCAGATTGTTGGGGGCAATAAGCTGACTTTGTAATAATGCCGCTTGGGGGCCCCCTGAAAGCCCTAATAAGCAGGCATATACATAGAATGAAGGCTATTGCTGAGCACATTGATTTGTGCTTAGATTGTAAGCCGCCCTGAGTCTTTGGAGAAGGGCGGGATATAAATGGGATTAAAAAAAATATGGCCAATTCATGCAAAACTCCACGTAATCCCAAAGGGTTCACATACTTTTTCTTGCAACTGTATGTAGTATACAGATTTTACATATTTCCTGAACTCCATGGTCTTCAATAGTTTTACAATTCAAACACTGAAATTATATGCATTGCTGGATCTAACTTTATCCTAATCCAGCATCATTAATACTGGCAAGATAAATCTGGAAAGCTCCCAAACAAAGGATGATGATGATGTTGACGATGGTGGTGATGATAATGATGATGATGATGATTGCCTTCTGCTTCAGTGGGTGCCATAATTTTTATCTTTCATGACTAGTAATATAAATTATGATTATACTGATTGTAAGATATTTGAATACTTAACATAAACATGCTTTTAACATGGTTGCATTTTCAAGTAATCAAAGAATTGAGCAAGTATGTATGATTTTAAAAAACAAAGCTTAACTTTTTCTGAAGCTGAAGCATATATTGAAAATACTTTTTGTTCCTTTTAGGGAGCCTTTGCAATCATTGAGAGGGGAGATAAATAAAAAGAAGCGTTCTCACTGAAAATAGAAAACTTTATGAGAAATAATGTATGGTAATTTATAAATATTGCTTTCATCATACCCTCTGTAGATCCCAATGATAATTTGTGAATAGACAACTTTTATAGGAAATTTCTGCCTTTTTTGGAAATAGACTGAATATGTAAATGATCGGTATGGCAATTGGCATATCATAGTACATCAGAAATAAGCTGTGTAAAATGTGAACAACTGATTCATGCATATTAACAAAAGTACCTTAGAATTTAGGCTTTTCATTCAGCACTTGTACCCCTTCTTGAGTTTCATTCTTCCCATGGATCCCCCCTTCTTTAACTATCTGTACAGGCCCTTTTCTTTTTTCCCCCAAACCTCCCCCATCTCTGTTCAATGGATAATCTGTAAAGTTCATGCTGCCACTGCTGCTTTGAGTGGGAGCGTTGTTTTGCCCATTTCGTACCAGCTTTGTTATTGTGCAGTATTTTTCGGCTGTTTTTGCTCATTATCATACAGCTGGTATTTAGAAGAGTGAAGCAGGCAGAAGCTGCACTGTCTGCAAGTATAAGAAGTTCTTTTGCATTTGGGAAAGTGGCAGATGGGGCATGTGTTTTAAACGGATTTTGCTGATAGCAGACTACATTAAAAATCATTCTGAGAAAGACTAAGGTCAGCCTATGAATTCAGAGCTTGAGAGGTATTCAGCTTTTGGAAACCCTTTTTAGAATATAAATTAACGCATGAAAGTGGAAAATGGCCTGTTTGCACAACTGCCTACTAAATTTTCCTATTTGATGATGTGACTTATTCATTATCTATTAGCCTTTATTATCTCACTAAAAAGAAAAGCACAAATATTTTAATAAAAAATGATAATGATAAATTTGGGAAGTAATCATAAGACAATTGTAAAATATACCTTTCCACATAAAAGGGCCTATGTAGAACCCAAACACGTTCAGTTTCAGAATTTCAGAGGACTATAGAGCCACTGCTGATAAAGAAATAGAGAGTATTGAACCAAAAATCTTACTCAGATCAACATCTTCCCATTTTGGGGCAGGGAGGTTGTTTCTACTTGAAGATTGACTTTTTCTAATATTAAACTGAATGTATTTAAACAAATTGCTTGCATAAATATTCTAGATCATATTCTATTAGATGATATTCATATAATTCTATTAATAGCTTCAATCAGTAGACATCCTTTAGAAACATTTTTGTCCTAAAACTCCAAAATCATCAATAATGGCTTGAATTAATTATTTAATAATTTATGCAAAGTCCAAAGTATAGTATAAACTAGTCATGCATAAATTGAAAGATTCTGTTAAATTTGATTTCTTTCTTAGGAATTATAATAGCAACATCATTAAGAAAAGAAATGCAAACTTTATATTTTAAAGTAGTAAGTATGAGATAAAAATAATAATAAATATGTTGACATTATAAAAATATAGAGAAATGATATAGTCAGAATTAAAAATTACCAATATAAATTACCAAAAGTAATTTAAGTAACCATGACCTTTCAAGATAAAAGCTTTATTAGCTTTGAACTTGTCATCTGTTATATTTGAGTTTGTTTAGATCAGGGGTGTCAAACTGCTGGCCTGCAGGCCGGATGCGTCATGGTGAAACCGCACCCACCCCATTGCCGGCAATGGAAAAGAAGTCATGACACGTTGCAACACATTGCGTGACTGCGAGTTTGACACCCCTGGTTTAGATGAATTGAGGGAGATTTTGCTGTTAAATAATAAAAAAGCAAGTTGCTTCAAAAGATCCTGACACAAGATTACAAAACATTTCCTGCTCCTACTCTAAAAAGACATTGAATTCAACTTAGTTGTTAAAAGATAGTAACTGTGAGTTCTAATCCTTCCTTAGGCATGAAAGATGCCTGAATGACTTTAGACCACAGGTCTGCAACCCGCGGCTCCGGAGCCGCATGCTGCTCTTTCAGCCGTCTCCTGCGGCTCCCAGTCCTCTGACATGTGCAGTCCAAAAAAAAAGTGGGACTAAAAATGTTCAACCAATCAATTCAAATATGCAGGGTAGGTGCATATCTTGCCTTGGCTCCACTCTTCAGTCAAACCCTGTTCTGCGCATGCGCGCATGTACGTGCATGTGCACACATTTTTTGCGGCTCCCAGTTTTTCCTTTTGTGAGGGAACCGGTTCCGAGTGGCTCTTTAACTGTTTCAGGTTGCTGATCCCTGCTTTAGACCAATAACACACTCTCTCAACCCAATTTTTCTCACAGGGTTCTTAGGGAAAAATAGGTAAAGGAAGAAACGTATGTTTAATGCCTTGAGTTATTTATAAAAATAATAAAAGGTGGGATTAAAAAAAAATCTAACAACACCCCCCCAAAAAAAATCTTAGTTAATGGCCAGGGAAAGACCTTCTATGAAAAAAGTGAAAGTGTAGTGCTTGTGAATCAGGGTCTCTCCATGACTAAGTCTTTTATCAGAGTAAGAAGAGGCTTGTTTTCTTGCCAGGGGCAAGAAATACAGATTTAAAAGCCCTCTACTTTATAAGTCATGGATAGAAATTGTTTAAATAAATTTTGCCCATCAGCTTGAGGAGTATTTTCTAGTCTTTCAACATAGAAAAAATAATTGATTTGATTTTTGATGAATTTGTTAACTTACCTTTTTAGTTAAAGTGTTGATCTGTATGAACTTTTATAAGACAGTGAATGATAATAAGTTAAAAAAAACTTCAAAGAAATTGCTATGACCTCTGTATTCTAGAGATTTGTTATTTTTATAATTACTTCAGAGGGATCACAGTTTGGATAAGGTATTACATATTAAAGTAGGATTTTGTTTTCTTTTTAAAGAAAAATAATGTCACAACAGACAATGGGCATATGAAACAGAACATAATTTCCCTGCTTCATTTTTCTTGGATTTGCAGTATTTCCTGATCAGAAGGTGATCTGTAATAAGACGTAGTCTAACCATATATTATGTAGACATACATCTATAACTGTAAGATAATGCAATACCACTTTGGTCTACTGGTTAAGGCACCAGGCTAGAAAGCGAGAGACGGGGTTCAAGTCCTTCCTTAGCCATGAAAGCCCAAGTATACTGTACCTTCTATTTCCTTAAAAGACACACAATAAAACCTTCTCAGCTAACCAAGCAAAAAGTAAATATTTTTACTTTGAACTGCTTAGTCAAAATAATTTTGTAAGCATTTTTGAGAACTTTTTTCACCATACTGCTTTGGATTCTGTGATTTGAGTAATCCAAGGAAAGGTTCATCTGGAAAAGGGCTGTTTGCAACCTACAGTATATGTGGATGTGATAACAGCATATAATTATATTTTACTGCTCTATTACAGCAATGTAATCTCTAATATAGGAACTTGGACAAGCTTTTAAGATTTTGTTTTACCTAATACCTCTATAGTAGCATTCCTGAAATTCTGGTATCTTATTTTTAATCTGGCATACCTCAGAGGACTGACGGCCCTAGACGAACAGCTCACCAGATCCTTAGGAAAAACCCTAAGCTCTTGCTGAAATCCTCCAGGTCCATTACTGCCTGGGGCAGACCTATCTAATGTTTCTACCTAATTAAGGGTGGAGTAGCCCTAGCAAGCTGCAATACAATTAAAAACTAATCTGATTATGGCAGAGGAATAATGGTAACATCTTTATCTTCAAATCATGTTGCAATGCCCCGAGATAAAAAAAAAACAGATCATGTGTTTCTTTTAGGAAACTACAGGATCTTAATGTTTTTCAATCAGGATCATAACTGATAGAATAGGTCTATATTCTGTATTATCCAGAGACATGATAAAATCTTCAAGGACTATCAAATTTAGGGATTCCACTGCCAACTTGTAGATATAATTTTCTTTTGCATCAAGGTCTCGCATCCAGTTTAAATGCATTACAGAACCTCTGAAAGCCATAAAGGTTTCCCAAATGACAACCACTACCTCATCTTCTTTGCTCTGGAAATCCAGACAGGCACAATTTTGAAACACAAACACTGGCCTTCTGGTCGACCCAGGTCTCATTTATATATGGAATGTAGACTGCTTTTTCCATGAGAATTCATAATGACACTCTTATTGCAACTATTCTAGCCATTAATAGCAACAACCAAGAACAAGGACTATCATTAAAGGGTGTAAAACTGTTGCAAGACCTTTGCTAGTGCAAACTATAGGAATAGCTTTCTTCTTTCCCAACATTCATCCTTTAACTGGAGATAGCAAAGAAAATAAAGATTTTTTTGTTCCTTTTTTTTTACCAAAATAAGCAAGATGACAACTGTATATCCATTTTAGACTTCATTTTAAGGGCTCATTTTAAGTAATGTACCTTCTATATAATATTATATAGTACAGCTCTGAATCTGTCTGCCTGCCTGCCTGCCTGTCTGTCTGTCTTTCTAAACCACCATGGCAGTTTTAAGACATTCAGATGATAGTCTATGCTTTCAAAATTCTCGACTATATCAGCATAAATGGAGCAACTATTTTATTAAAAGATACCGGTAATGAAGAAATTATAGATTAGAACTCAATATTAGTTCCTCAGTTTTGGATTTTGGCTTCCTAATAAGTTTTCTTCCTCCCCCTTCTCATATAATTTTTATAATTAATAAATTAGCCTTTATATTTGCTAACTTTAAATTTTAAAAATTGTTCTTGACAACTATTTAAAAGTAAATCATCTGCACTTACTTAGGTTGCAGCTTGAGGGAGCTGATTGCCTTCTCTAACAACTCAAGAGTATTTTTTATTCCTTTATCCTCACTTGATTCCTGTTTGTCCCTGATTTATTTATTATTATTACTGGAAAGTTGTTAGCTTTAAATAATTATTTGTTTTTGACAAGACTATTAATCTAGGCACCTCAGTTCTGTGTGTAAATGGTGGACTTGCATTTCTTCCCTTCTTACTATGAGACAAAAGCCTAATTGCATGTTAATTTTAATGTTATTGTTTTATTTAATATCAGCTTTTCCCTGAACGTTACCTATTTTGGAGAATTTGTCATAATAAAATGAAACAGAGGGGTCCATTAAACTATGCTACACAAGTGTTTTGAAGAATATAAAGATATATCTGAAAATGTGATTGAAATAGTATTAATTTCTTATTTCCTAGAATTTTGTTTTATATCTAATAACTCTTATCAAGAATCATTGGAGAGACAAGCTGCAGTAACTCTGATTTACTATTTTTTATGGCATATCATTATTACAATAATTTTGTAAGATGCCTAGTTAATGCAAATTGTATGTGTGTGTGTGCGCGCGCGCACGCACACACACACACACACACACACACATACATACTGTACAATTCACACTAAATATAGAGTTAGGACAGGAAGGCCTGGAGGAACGTTGTCTATGGGGTCGCGATGGATCGGACAGGACTTTGCAGCTAACAACAACATAGAGTTATTTTTAACCATTTGAGCACAGGGAGGAAGCCTCTGGACAAACCTTTTCCCTGACATATTAGATTAAAGGATGTAAAGTGAACATTTTGTTTGACTTTCCCCACAGCAAGGCCTACAAGTCTATCATCTCACCACTTCATAGACTATAGGTACTTTTTAACTTTTTAAGTGGTTTGAATCTAGAACGTGTATTCTGCCATTGAGTTACTTCTTGTCTATAAATACTAAACTACCTGTTGGGTTCTAAATTGGATACTGTACTGACAGATATTTCAAGTAGATTTTTCCAGATATATTTATTTACTTTATTATTATATCTAATTTATTAGATTTTATCTTGTCTTTATTACTATATAAGTAACTCAAGATGATAAGCATACATAATATTCCTTTCTCCTATTTTTCCCATAGTAGTAGCCATATGAGGGGTAGGTGGGCTCAGAGATAGTGGGTGGCATGATGTCAACAAGATGGCTTTCACGCTTAAGGAGGGACTAAAACTCACTGTCTCCGGTTTATAGGCCAGCACATTAACCGCTACACCAAACAGATTCTATTATTTGTGAATTATGCTTATATGTGTGTCTGTGAATATATATGTATGTATACAGTATACAGTATATACTGTATTAGTGCCCCATGTTTATCCTGGGGTACATATTTTCTACCCTCCCATTCTAAACTGTTCCTGCGATGAAAGAATATAGAAACAAGTCTTTCATTCTCTAATATTAGTGGAAAATCAGGTTTTCATCAGAAAATGTATTGTCAGGGTTTTGAATTATAAAGGCAACTACATAAGCTGGCTTCCTATTCTATACTTAATTTCCAATATTCAGAGATAATGTGGATGGGAGGGATGATGTCACTGACCAGGAAAGAACAGAAAACAGACTCCCACTATCTGTCCTCATGAGATTGTAATTAGATGAGAATAAACATGCAATGCTGTATGCCTTACTAGTTACTGCAATGTATATAAATAACCCTTTTCTATATAACATTTTGAAAGCCAGTCTAGTATAGTTGTTAAGGCATCAAGCTAGAAATCAGGAGACTATGAGTTCTGGACCCGTCTTAGGCACAAAGCCAGATGGGTGAGCTTGGGCCAGTCACTTTCTCTTAGCATTAGGAAGCAGGCAATGGTAAACCTTGCCAAGAAAGCTAAAGGCAGTCTCTAAGAATTGAACACAACTGAACAGAATAAAACAATAAAGAATTATTTTCCATATTATGGCAAGAACTGTACTGTTTCAGGACTGTATGCTAAACAATAGTATAAAGAGCAAACATATAGCAATCATGAAATAGTTTAAATATCTCTAGTCTCTGCAGCATCGTTATCTAATACAGGTAGTCCTCGACTTATGACTACAATTGAGCCAAAATTTATGTTGCTAAGAGAGATAGTTGTTAAGTGAGTTTTGCCCCACTTTATGACTTTTTTGCTACAGTTGTTAAATGAATCTGCTATTATTAATTTAGTAACAGTTGTTAAGCAAAGTCCCTATTGACTTTGCTTGTAAGAAGGTGTCAAAAGGTGATCACATGACCCTGGGTCACTGCAACTGTCATAAAAATAAGCCAGTTGCCAAACATCTGTCTTTTGATCACATGATTGTTGGATCCTGCAAGAGTCGTAAATGGGAAAAACAGTCATAAGTCATTTATTTCAGTGCTGTTGTAAGCTTGAGGTCACTAAACAAATTGTTGTAAATCGAGGACTTACATATATAATATATATGATTCTTACATTTCCTATATTTGGAATCAACAGAATAGTGCAAATGTATCACAACAGTCATGGTGTGTGCACACTTAAAAAAAAGAACCATTTTTAGCATAACAAACTGAAGGGAATTTTATTCAAGTAAATAATAGACTGTAGACAAATTAAGTAGCATTTTTTTTTAAATCCAAAGGATTTTCTTACTGTTTTATACTACAGTACGAGGGAGGGAAAGTACAGTGTGTTAATGGCAAGGATGCCATCTGGGAAACTTATGAACATACCTTCCACACAAGTGCCATACTGCAGTTATTAACAGTAGAGAAAGCATCATGTTCAGAACATGTGATAGTTCTACTTGATTTAGCAAACTTCTGCTGATCATTTTATGTTTGTGAATCTAGAATATACTGTATAATGTTGTACTGCTTTTATCTCTCTGCAGTATAAATCATTCTCCTTTTATAGATGTTGAACTGCTGGGTTTAGACAAATCCTGTTAGCTCTTTGTAGCAATGACCATGGCTTTTATCCATGATTGCTTAGACTAGAGTGAGGTTGGTTTATTCCTCTCAAACAAAATCAACAGAAGAAATCAAGAACTTCCAATTGTGTCTTGTTTTGAGTTGATACATATTTTTTTTAAAAAAACTTAGTTCCTTGTCTCTTTTATTAGTGAGTTGTATTTACTAATAGTAGGAACTAATCAAAGGGAACAGGGCACTGCTTGTTTCTTGATAGACTGTGCAAGACTTCCATTTGATTGCCCCTCCTTAATGGGCTACTGTGGGTTATAAGTATCTATTTGATTTTTTTTTATTTTATTAGATTTATATACCGCCCTTTCCTAAAGGACTCAGGGCGGTTTACAGGGCATTTTAAAATCACATCAATACAAAATACAAAGTTAAAAGACAATTAAAAGATTAAATTATCCCTGAAAATAAAACCCCAGTTAAAATTCTCAGCCTGGGCCAGAGAGCTCAAAGAGCCAATCTAATGGTGAAAGTGAAATGGTCACATGACTCCTGAGATATTCAGTTAAATTTCTAAGTATTTTTCATTTTTTATCTGTAATTTCATACCTTCTGAGTAAAAGCTACAATTAGTATATCTTAAAAGATTTTAAGATTTAAAAACACACTTTAAAAAAAAAGTGTGATGGAAGCAAGTTACCATGGAAAGTCATGGAATAAATATTTTTCATTTTAGTTTTAACCAAAAAGCAATTAGAAAACATTTTCCTCATGCCACATTTAAGGTGAATTAGATGATCTCATTGTGGAATTGCAGCTTAATATTTATATCTTCCTGGTAGATGATGCTTAGTAAGATTGGACTGAATATTAAATATTCCAACGTCATGAGTTTTTTTTCCTCAAATAAGAAATGAGCTTGCCAAAAGGAATGCTCCTCTCAGACTATTATACAATGAACTGTACTGTATGGAGCATTTTCTATATCCATTAGGTTTGGCTTGAAGGTGCAGACAGCTTGCCTGAGGGCCGCGGTACGCGTGTAATGAGAGAAAATTAACTTGTTTGCTGCAGCTGGCAATTTAGAATTAGCCAGTGCTATTCTGCTTGCCTAAAACGAGGGAGATAAATTATTGGTCTCGGAACGATAGAGTTTCCGTGTTTCCCCAGTCCCAGTGGCCAATGTGAGCAAGGCATGGGGCTCCTCTAATTTCCTGCCGAAGTCCTTCCCATGCTGTACGCTCACAGGCTCCTTGGAACGGAGCACCGCGTAATTGATGTGCAGTCTGCATTGCTGAAGCTTGGACTGCACCATTCTCAGCGTGAGGGAAGATGTAATCCGATCTCTCTGCGCGGCCGAGGGAGGAATCCGTTCCGTCAAGGCTTTGACTGGGCAAAGTCTCCTCCAATAATCTTCCCTCCCGATCTCGTTATTCCCCCAAGTTCTTCTTCGGCAAGCCCTGCGTATGTATGCGTGCCGGGAGAAGCTGTTGGATCGCGAGCTTCCTTGTCGTTCGCAGTGGAGTTTGGCTGCTGGTTTCTCTTGCCCAGTCTCCCTTTTCTGACGTGCCCGAGCATGTCCACATTAGAGTCCGTGACATACCTACCTGAAAAAGGTTTATATTGTCAGCGACTACCAAGCAGCCGAATACTTGGGGGCACGGAATCTCTAAAGGGGAAAAATACTGACAACATGGGCTTCTACGGCACTTTAAAGATGATTTTTTACAAAGTAAGTAACTCGCGCGCTTTTGAAAGAGGCATCATTATTCTGTATGTTCGGGAGAAGAGGAATGGAGGAAAAATCCGTATCATTGTAGATGGCTGCAGTATCTCCGTTAGCTGCCCCCCTCCTCTTAGTGGATGGATGCTTAAAATTCTGTGTGCTGGATAAAGGCAAATAGCGAAAAGGCTCAGTGAGATGCGAAATGCGTTTATTTAAAAATCTGCAGGAGATACCAGGAAAAGATTCAGATTATTTACCTTCGACTGAAATGGGTCTTCACGTTCAGCTCAGCTCTTTAAGCTTGTTTCTAATTAGACCTCCCGCATTCTCTTTTACGTATTGTCTCCAAAAGTATTTTATTTTTATTTTATTTATGCTGCTGACCTTGAAAGCAAATAATTATGCTTCTGTGTTAATATTTACATCGGGGAGGAATTTTAAAGATGTGCCTGGTGCATTCCCAGTAGCAGTGCAGAAAACAGGCTACAGTGGTTGTTCTTTCAGATAATAATGTTAATACTATATAATACTTTCCTATAGGATTCAAATGTTTTCATGAGTATTTATGAATTATGTTTTACATTATGTAGTAGCTCTGCATTAGATTATTCTGAAGGGAATAAACTTTACAGGATGATGTATGATAATTTATTAGGGTTTTTTTTAATACAGTGTCCATTGCAGAGCTATTGCATATTTTACAATCTAGACTAAATAGGGATAGAAAAAGTTTAATGCAAATATTGAGAAAATGAGAGTTTGATAACATTCTTTGGCAACTATAGAAAGTGTTTAGAATATATCCTGTACTTCTGAGACAATGAAGTTGTGTTTAACATGGGAGTTTATGTTACAGTTCTGACTCCCTAAATTTGCCTGAAGAATTTTTTTTGGTGAATGTCTTTTTTATATTAAACTATCCTATAGGAACATCAAATTAAAGATAGAAAACATTTTCCTGAATAAACACGTTAATGTTAATATAGAGTTGATCTATATAGTAAAATAAGTAATCCTTTTCCAGTGGTTTCCTTTCTCCTGCACATGGGTAAAAATATGGTTTCTGTTATTCTGTGTCTTGTTTTAAAAAAGAGGCACGCTTGCAAAGAAGGTTGTTTTCTCATTTTGATTTTTAATTCTGCGTGGTAACATGCGGAGTTATGCTCCATATGAGCCAGAATCATACAGATAGATTATGAGAGCAGCTTTATTACTGAGAAAGTGAAATGAATATGCATAGCAATTTACATACCGTATTGTCCAAAATCAAATGTAATACATTGAGTGAAAGGACATAAGTACATTTTAAAGCTTTGGAAAATTTTACTGTATCTTTGTTATTGGTACCAAAGCACCAGTACCAGTTCAATAATTAGTGCATATCCATTTAATAGGAGAAAAATAAACATAATTTGCTTGGAAGGGCAGGGTGCCTTGGACATTACAAAGGCTATTTTCAAAAACCAATATGAAAATAATGGTATGGTAGCAATTATTTAAAACATAATATCTACAATAAATAAAATCCATCAAATTCAATATTCATCATTCTGCTCAAGCATATTATGCCATGTTACTTAGCCAGTGTAGCAAGTTATGGCTGCAATGGTCAAATTTGAAAAGTTTGCATTATAAATAGATTTTAATCTGTTATAAGCAATTTTATACAGTAATGAAACTATAAAATTCTTGCATACAGATTTAATTTCAATTGATTTCCCTAGCAGTTTCTAAAAATCATTGAGCGTATTAACATTTAATAATCTGTTTGACTCAATATGCTGATTGCTAGGTATATTTTCTTTTTAGTAGATGTACTTTTAAAACAAAACCGTTTAAGAAATTCTCTGGAGTCAAATCTTCATACATTCACACTCCCCTCCCACATTATTATTATTAGAAAAAAATAGTTTTATTGAATCTATCAATAGGAGTTAGGAATACAAGGAACATCTCACAGAAAAGGAATTCAATGTCCTTGATTCCTTTTCATAAAATGTTTCTCAAATAATTAGGCAAGAACCTTTTTATATATTCATTCGGTTGTAGGCCACCCAAGTCCTTAACTCTGAACAACTTACAATTAAAAAGAAATAAAAAAAACAAATATGAAAGAACACAGCTGACAAAAAACTAAAACAAAATCATAGGACTTCCATAACCATCCTGTTCCAAGCCTGGGAGAATAAGCAGGATTTTAATCCTTTTCAAAAAGTTATTAAAGTGGGGGCAATGTGGATCTCATTTTAATCTCATCTTCCTTAGTATTTTTATGCTTTTTTTCATTCTGAGCAATTTAAAATGCTAGTACTTATAAATCTATGTAACCAGTTTATAGAAGACAAATTATAATGTACAAGTGTGTAGAAATAAATATAGCAAATATTCTGGAAGCCTAGTAATAATGGCATGCAATATTACACAGAAGGTTGTCTTATTAGTGAAATTATTTCATTATTTATTTTTTTAAACTATAAATCAGAGTGTTCATTCAAAGGGACTAAGGGGTCGATAAAAAGGGAGGTTTTTTCAAAGTAATATAAATGAAACTATCACTCTGTTCGTTACAGTTCTACCTTAAGGTGGTAAGCTAACATCTTTTTTTCTTGTCCAATTTTACAGATGAAAAGAAAGTTAGACCATGGCTCAGAGGTCCGTTCTTTCTCACTGGGAAAGAAACCCTGTAAAGTGTCAGAATATACAAGGTAATTTGGTATAATAAACTGTCATCTGTTTTCAGATACTTTATCAAATGCTGTCCAGGCAACTATTTCATGTTTATACTCAAACAAAAACTCCGTTCTCTGCAAAGGACCGAAATTTGACATTTAAATGCTAACTACAGAAATATTTTAATTCTGAATTAGAAATAATGGGGTTTATAGCACTGTCCCCATGCAAAGACTTAGGCGGGTCAGGACACTTAACATTTTACTGGATTGTTTGAAATATAGAATTGACAATATATCTGATGCTAATCATAATTTTCTTGCATGCAACAGCATGATACTTCATGACTCATTGAATTATAACCGTACAAGAGTGCGAAGTTCCACTTATAAATTAAAGCAACATACATTCATCATGATCCAGCCTTGTCAGTTTATCAACCCTTTAATTTCTTTTGGCCAGGAATTTCAGTATCAGTGCATTCAGTTCAGCTTTACTACTAACTGGTTGCCATAACAACTAAATACAGTTCTGCTGCATTTTGTCATGTACAAATCTGCATCACTGGAACACTTGCTTTTACAGGCTGTTTATCTATTATTTAAATATAAATTCTTTTCTAAATTTTTTATGAATTGAAATATATACATTTATATGTTATTCACAATTACTTCTTCAACATTAACTCTTAAGAAATAAAAAAAATGTCGTACTCGGAGTTTCCTGAACTGCAAGATGGGCAGCAAATAAATCTGATAAATATTTGTATCTCCCCACCCCCCACCCCCAGCTTACAAAAGTGTGACTCTGGACTTACATTGAGGCTGAAGTTAATATTAAAAATATGAAAACTTCTTCATTCTAGCCTAATTGGTTCTAATGGTTTCTAATTTGGGGGGGGAATAATATAGATGCTCCTATAAAACAATGCATTTTAAGACAATATTACTATGAGGCAGTGTTACTTTTTGGATTTGAATTACAGATAGAATATTTGGAATTGATTTCACATAATTTAGTGGCCTGTACCAATAAAATCAAAAAATTCCTTGAACTTTTTATTAGACAAATGAAAATAATAGATAATATAAATGAATTATTATAATCTTGAGATAAAATTTAACTATGAAAATGAAGTAATTTAATTTGCACTGTAATGACATCCTTATTAGACATTAGATCCTAATTTTGTTTTCAGCGGGAGATTGTAATGAAAAATAATAAAATAATGCTGTTAAAGCTATCTTATACACTGAATCAGATAACTGATCCCTCTAGAGCAGAGGTCCCCAACCTTTTGGGCACCAGGGACCGGTTGTGTGGAGAAAGGTTTTTCCACAGACCGGAGAATACATGGTTTTGTGTGCTGCCTGCATCCCATGGATGGGGCTTTGTTTGTGCGGCCTGGTTTCTGGCATGTTGCGGCCCAGCACCGGTGTACGGACCAGGGTTTGGGGACCCCTGATCTAGAATGTTTTTGACTTCTGGTCTCTTTAACTGTAGTCTCTGAAGCAGAAGGTTTTATTTGTAGCCCTACTTCCTGAAGTCCTTCTAAATGAAAATGCTTAAAAGTAGAAAACCATATCTCCATTTTTCTTTCAAATATATTTTAGTATTTCTACACAAATGTTTTTCAAATATGTGGCCCTGTAGTAATTGAGTCTCAGAAGAACTGGGAAAGAAATAAGTCAGCAGCTAAATATTCAAAAGTATGTTAGCAATAAATACACTGATTAGAAATACTATGTTAAAGCCTTGAATTTCTAAGCAAATTTTTTTGCTATTCAGACATTTTGTGAAGTATTTTTCATAATTTAATCTGTTCAAAGGCAAGTCAGTATGAAATATGCTTGTAATCAATAACATAACACAGAGGTTAAAATTATTTTAAAACTTGAAGATTTTCCTAGCTCTAATTTTTAATACAGGTAGTCCTTGACTTACAAAAGTTCATTAGTGACTGTTCAAAGTTACAACAGCACTGAAAAATGAGACTTATGATTGTTTTTCACAGTTATGACATTTGTAGCATCCCCATGATCATGTGATCAAAATTCAGATACTTGGCAACTGGTTCAGATTTATGCTGTGTCCCAAGCTCATGTGATCTCCTTTTGCGATCTTCTGACAAGCCAGATTCACTTAACAACTGGCTTACTAACTTATCAACTGCAGTGATTCACTTAACAGTTGAGGCAAGAAAGATCATAAAATGGGCAAAACATAAAGATACTGTTAACTGATGGCCATAGTACCACTTGCACATTATTCACAAGTAAAGGTGCAAGAAAATATTTGTGCATTATGCTTCTACTTTGGGTAGTATTGCCAGCCCTCTGTCTTTCCGAGCATACTATAAGCTGTAAAACACTCAACTAGGTTATTTTACTCCTTACTGTCTTTACCACTCTGTTTTCAGTGGACAGTCATCATTCCATGATAACTGGATGTACTAATTCTTCCTGACAAATTATATTGGTTTATTTACTTTAGCTTTTTAAATGTGCATCTGGGGGGCGGGATTTATTTGTTCATTTATGAAAAATCAAGTTTCCTATATATATAGTGCTACTCCCTTTAATTCCCAGTGGCTGTTTTTGCTCTATTTTTGTTTGCACTTTCCACATGAATTCACTTTGAGGTTTTATGGCTAAAATTCAGCATATTACCTAGCAGTGCCCAGTTGACTATAAACTGTTATATAAACACCAGGGGTTTGGGGATTTAAAGTAATTTGACTACTTAACTGAAGCTCAAAAATACTAGTAAATCAGTGTAAGCCCTTTGATACATCTAAAGTAATACTTCAGATTCCCTGTTACTGCTTATAGATAATATCCCTTCTTCAATAAATTAAGCTACACATGACTCACATTTTGTTAATTTTATAGGGTTTAATTACAGCCTTTTTGGACATTTCATAGCCTTACAAAATATCAAAATACTGAATTTGTAAAGGAACTAGGATTGCATAAAATGTGCTAATAATAATGAAATTTACTTAAATAATTAGAATTGAGCTTGCTAAAGAAAACGTTATATTTAATGGAAGTAAATATTTCTGGAATCTGAATTATTCCCCCTGCCATAGCACTACTGGGCTTGTGCCTTGTTCAGCAACACCAACTACATTTGGAGATCTGAGAGCAGCCAATGGTCAAGGGCAGCAACGCCGTCGTATTACATCTATCCAGCCACCAACTGGGCTTCAAGAATGGCTGAAAATGTTTCAGGTAATAAGTTTCTTTAACTAACTAATGGTAATAATTCAGAATGCCCTTTTTGTGACTTTTGTATTAGAACAAATGCAGAATATTTCACTACAAAGTTACACCACTTTTCTCTCTTTACTCTTCTTTTAAAATAATGAAAATTAATAGTCTGTGTTTTTGTATCCTGCTCTTTTTTTCTTTTTCCCAGTCTTTTGATTATAATAAAAGTAAAGGTAAAGAAGTCCCCGTGGATTTTGTCTGTTAAGTCGTAGCGACTTTACGGGTTACTGCTCATCTCTGTTTCTAGGCCATGGAGCCAGTGGTGTCTGAAGACATTTTTGAGGTCATGTGGCCAGCATGACATCACACTGCATTGCAGAGCATGTGGTGAAACACAGAGCCCTGTTACCTTCCAACCGAAATGATACCTATTTATCTACTTGCATTTATATACTATCAAACTACTAGGGTGGCAGGAGCTGAGGCAAGTGATGGGAGCTCACTCCATCATGCAGTGGTAGGACTTGAACCGCTAGAGTACAGACCTTTGCCAGCATCTTTTAAGCCATTGAGCCACCGTGCCTCTTTGATTATCTTTATTAAATAATCTAAGTCAAAACATTACAAGGCAGTATATATCTAATTGGTCCTTTATAGATATATTAAATTAATTAAATATCTTTAAAGGCACAGTACCAAGTATAAAGCAAGGTGGATGGACTCAATTATATTGGTGATGGTTGCGCTATTGAAAGACTAGGTTAGACACAGATTGTCATGGACAAAATCTATCTTAGGTGGTTGCTATGAATTAATCTCGACTTGATGGCACATAATCAAAAAAGATAAAGTTTTATAGATCTTAATTATAAATTTAAATGAAAGATTATTTCTTCTTTGAGATTTTTCATATATTAAAAAGAAAATTAAAAAACATTTCATATAGAAACCCTTGTGTATAATACTGGTTTTTAAAAAATGCAATAACATTCATCCATAGAAATTAGCATATTGTAATTTCTATTTTTTTCTCTAATGTAGTTGAATATAGTTACTGCCATTGAATATTTAAAAAGTGAATTCAGCATATAATATACCATATACTATACTAGCTTGAGACCCAAAAAACCACTAAAATTCAATCATCCTTATTAGCTATGTTGAATTGTTATAAAATTAGTGAATAATAGTAAAATCAATATTTCTTGAATAAGCTTAATTATATAATTCCAAAAAGTTTTTTAAAAATATACAGTCAAACAATGAACATGCAGAGAAGAGCAACAAAGATGATTACAGGACTGGAAGCTAAAACATATAAAGAACAGTTGCTGGAATTGGGTATGTCTAGTTTACTGAAAAGAAGGATGAGGGGTGACATGGTAGCAGTGTTCCAATATCTCAGGGGCTGCCACAAAGAAGAAGGAGTCAGGCTATTCTCCAAAGGACCTGAAGGCAAGACAAGAAGTGATGGATTGAAGCTAGTCAAGGACAGAAGCAACATAGAACTAAGGAGAAATTTCCTGTCAGAACAATTAATGGGTGGAACAACTTGCCTCCAGAAGTTGTGAATGCTCCAGCACTGGAAGTTTTTAAGAAGAGATTGGACGGCCATTTGTCTCCTGCCTGAGTAGGGGGTTGGACTAGAACACCTCCAGGTTCCTTCCAACTCTGTTATTCTGTTCTGTTCTGATATTATTCAAGAACAAAAATGCCTATTATTAAATAGGCATTTTCATTCCCTAAATATCTTAGAAAATGTCCCATGTAGGATTTCTGCTTCCTAAAAATCTCATCCTAATGCAACTTTCTTGAAATAAATATATATTTTTTAAAGAGTCACAAGGTTCTAGGTGGTATATAACAAAGCAAGAAATACAGAAAAAAACACATATATATGCTACATATATCTCTAGGGCAGGGTGTCAAACTGCCAGCCCGCAGGCCGGATGCATCATGACAAAACCGCACCCACCCCATTGCTGGCAATGGAAAAAAAGTTGTGATACATCACGACACATCACGTGATGTGAGTTTGACGCCTGCTCTAGGGCAAGCAGAGCATAATGCAACCTGGGTGCTTAAATTGAGGAACTTTCCAACGCTCCTGAGATGTTCAGAACTGACTGACAGTCAGGTTTGGCAAAAGTATATCTGATACATTCTATTGCTACAGCATAGTAGACTTCTCATGTGACAAGCACCAATTTGAATTGAACCCAGAAGCCTAATGGTAACCTGTACAATGACTTGGGAAAAAGTGCTATTTTGTAGTCATGGGACCATCACCCAAAACAATGTGTTTCCTGCATTCTGGACCAATCAACATCTTCCAGGTCATTTCTAAAAGCTGACTTACATACACCAGCTGGTGTTGCAATAGTCCAAGTTAAATATCATCTGTAGCTTAAATATGGATTATGTAGTATATAATTACGCTAAGCACATAGATCTATAATAAAATATTGAAGCTGAAGAAATTTTACATTTTGAAATGGCTAAGCTGAAGTCCTGATTTTAACTCATTTGAAATTTTGTTCAGTGACCTAGATAGTCCAAAAATACCAACAGTTTGAAGCAATTTTGTAAAGAAAAATACCAAAGTATCTCAAGCCATGTAGGATTGTCTTAAGAAAAACTGGAAACATTTGATAAGTCATTTCCACTAAAGGTCATGCTATCAAGTTACTAAATTCAAAACTGCACATATGTTTTGCAGCAAAGTAAATGTTAATTCAGTATGGTCAATACACAGTACATTACAGTTTTTAATTTATTATTTAATAAGATTGTTTAACAAGAGTCACTTTACTAATAGAATTTAGATGAACATTTGTTCACTTTTTACTTTCCAAAGACATGTGAAGTAGACTAACAGTCCCAAAATTGAGTTTTCTGAAGTATAGAAAGGTGAACTACCGTAATTCAATTATTAATATGTATCTTAATTATAAGGAAGAAATTTCAGTAATATCTTGCATGTTTGGGTATTTGACAGTTAATTGTCAGAATTTACATACAATCAAAACAAGCGTATAAAATACTTAACCATCTCAGATTTAAATATCATTCAAATTATTTTCTGACTCCATATAAAAATGACCTTGTTTATAGTCAGTGTGCAAATTACATAGCCCTAAATCTCAAATTATACTTTTTGATTGTTGAAAGAATCCTTCCTATAAACCATAATACAATATAACAATCTATGCTTGTAAGTATGTTTAAGGAAATACATTTTAAAGACTGAATATGTGGCATTTTTCATTGCTAACTTCAGGAATCAATAATAGAACAGAATAAAAAGTTGGAAGGGACTTTGCAGTTCTTCTGGTCCAACCCCCTGCTCAAGCAGGAGACACTATACCATTTTGAACAAATGGCTGTCCAATCTTGTCTTAAAAACTTTTGGAGGCAAACCAGTTCACTGATTGTTTTCATTGTCAGGGAAATTGTTCCTTTGTTTTAGATTGGATTTCTCTTTGATAAATTTCCATCCATTGCTTCTTGTCCTGCCTTCAGGTGCTTTGGATCAGGGCTTTTCAACCTTTTCACAGATTGTACCACTTTTAGGATATGGCAGTATTCGAGTACCACCAGTCGTCTAGCAAGGTGTCAAAAACATGACTAAAAAAGGGGGGGGGGAGTGATAAAGGACAGGTAGTTCTCAACTTAACAGTTCGCTTAGTGACTGTTCAGAGTTACAACGGTAGTGAAAAAAGTGACTTATAACCATTTTTCACACTTATGACCATTGCAGCATCCCCAGGGTCAATCTACATTTGCATGCTTGGCAACTTGATTCATATAAATGATGGTCACAGTGTCCCAGGATCATGTGATCCCCTTTTGCAACCTTCTGACAAAGTCAATGGGGAAACCAGATTCACTCTTTTTATATCGTCTCTTCTCTCCTCCCTCTTTTATATCCTCTCTTCTCTCCCCCTCCTTCTCTTATATCCTCTCTTCTCTCCTGCCTTCTTTTATATCTTTTCTTCCCCTTCTTATATCCTCTCTTCTCTCCCCTCTTCTTTTATATCCTCTCCTCTCCCTCTTTTATATCCTCTTTTTTTCTCTCCTTCTTTTATAGCCTCTCCTCTCTCCCCTCCTCCTCTTCTCTTCCGTGCACCTTCAGCTGATTCCTCTCAAGGCTGTGCTTCTCCATATCTATTTTGCAGTCCCCTCCTCTTTCTCCTGTTGTCTTTTTTTCTCTTCCTCTCCTGCCAAAACCTCCTTTTATAGCCTCTCCTCTCTCCCCCCCTTGTCTCTTCCGTGTGCACCGGAAGCGCCGATCCTGGCGCTTCTGTCTTGCCCCTGCAACCCTGCAGAAGCGTGTGGCGATCCTGGGCTTTGCCCAGCCCCTATAACCCTGCAGAAGCACCGATCTTCTGTAGCTGTGTGCGGTGATCCTGGGCTTTGCCCAGCCCTGCAGCTCCAGCTGTCTGTCCTTCAGGTTTGTGCGGTGCTGCCGCCACTTCAGTTCATTCCCCTCCCCGCTACACTTGTCACGTATCGCTGGCCAGTTGCCAAAGTACCACCGGTGGTATGGTTCCAGAAAGCCTTGAAAATCTGGCTCTAGTCTCAACCTGGGGTTGATATTTGTCATAATTAATGGCCCCTGTTTTGTTTTGTGGCATTAGTTAGTGGAGTATTTCACTCTAGGGTGCCTATTGATTTAATATTTCTTGCTGTTTTTTGTTTATTGTATGCCAGCCTAAATCAACTGGAGATAGACCAATGAATTTAAATGATTAAATGAAATAAGATTTTTTTTTACTTCAAGAGTTTATTTTAATAATTTCCAAATATTACCAAGTTTTTCTAGCTACAGTTTATTGAAACAGTAGTGTGAAAGTAAATACAGTTTTGTATCTCTCAGAGCTGGAGTGGACCGGAGAAGTTGCTTGCCTTAGATGAATTGATTGATAGTTGTGAACCTACCCAAGTGAAGCATATGATGCAAGTGATTGAACCCCAGTTTCAACGAGATTTCATTTCCTTGCTCCCCAAAGAGGTGAGGATTCTTATTTAATATTGGGCTCTGGGTACTGTTTGACTATGTAATATATCATTTGCCACCCTTAAGCATTTCCTAACTAATTATAGTCCTCAATATTTTCAGCATAACAGTGCTAATTGGTGTTAAAAAAGTTTGGAAGGTGAACACTGCTATGATTTAATAATGTAGTTCTTAGCTTAAATAAATGCTTGCAAGACCAATGACTTTATTTCATTGACTAACTTATTGTATGTCCCAGGCTGCTTTGTTACATTATTTTTTATTTGTAATTTTCTTGAAGCTTTACAACTGATTTAAAATTATTTAGATTAAATACTTTCTATCTTGTTAGCATTTAGCTTCCCGAAGTTGGATATTGTCTTTCCTGGAGGGACTAGTTTCATTAGGTATGACATAATCTCTTGTAGAGTTTGTTAGGATTCTCCTTGAATTAAGTAGACAGAGAAGCTATTTATTCAAGCATACAAATCTTTATTTCAATCTTAAACATAGACAAGTCTTATTCATTCATTTATTCAGTTTTTGTGGCCACCTATTCACACATCATTCTGATTAATTCACAAGGTTTAAATCCGTAGAACAGTTAAAACAAAATTCTTACAACCATGGAGGGGGGGGCACGCAATTACAAAATATTCACCCATACTAAAGGGTACTACTCTTTATGCCTTACCTTACTGCCTGCAGAAAGAGCCTGATCTTCAGCACTTTCTTGAAGGCAGATAACATTGGGTTTGTGCAGATGTTGAGGGAAATGTTCCAGCAGACATATATACAATGAGAGAGACAACACCCTTCATGAGGTGACCCTGTTTAATATATGAGACCCAAAACATGCTGAGTTTATTGGATCTTACCAAATAGGCAGACATAATAGGATACAACCAGTCCTGTTTCTGTATTATGAAGGACACGTTAGATAACAATTAGCACCTTGAATTGAATTCACAAGCCTACTGGTAACTAATACAACTTGTATGCAGATAGTCCTCAATTTACAACCATATTTGGGACCAGAATTTCAGTTGCTATGTGAGATTTTACGACTCTTTTGCCAAAGTTGTTAAGCAAATGACTGCAGGTATTAAGTGAATCATGCAGTCATTAAGCAAATCTGACTTCCCCCTTGACTTTGCTTGTCAGACGCCGGTTGCAAATGACACTGGGATGCTGCAACCATTGTAAATATATTCCACTTGTCAAGAGCCTGAATTTTGATCAACGTGACCATGGGGATGTTGCAACGGTCGTAAGTCGTGAGGAGCAGTTAGTCATTTTTTTCAATGCCGTCGTAACTTTAAACAGTTGCTAAACAAATAATTATTACTCAAGGACTACCTGTTATAGTGTTACAGGAAGGTACCATGCTACAGCTGGCACCAACCCATACTGTAACAGTTGTACTTTCTGAGTGCTTTTCAAGGATAGTTTCCTGTTGAACATATTGTAGTGCTTTTAGTGGGAATGGACTGAGGCATGAGTGATTATGAGGAGGGCCTCCCAATCCTGGAAAGAGTGCAGTTGGCCCATCAGTTGAATATGTACAAAGACCTTCCTAACCAAAGAGGTCATCTGCTCCTTGAGCACAAAAGAAACGCATATTGTGAGCTAGCTCTGATTGGGGAAGTGCCACCCAATCCACAGCTAAAGTTGGTAAATCCCCAGAAATATGTAAATCATTCTTGCCAGATTGAGCTTCTCTATAGTAAAAATAATTTTGCTTAAATATAAGACCCTGCTGTTATTTCTTCAAATCTTTTGCCTAAAAATTAAACATTCAGTTTATTTAAAATCCTTTCTCAAGAAGGGTGTCTACTGTGTCTTTGAAGAATATATCAATAAAGTTGTCACAGGGAATACATGTGCTAAGTATTAATTGCAAAGGAAAGATTAAGTGGACAAGTAGGTTTTAATTATTTTTTTTAGTTCACCATTTTTACAAAGAATGCTTTCTGTTACCTTTATGTTTCAATTAACTGGGTTTTTTTTTGCCAATTTGTGAAATTAGCTGAAAAATTGTCATCACTATTCTGTATAATTTTGCCTATGCTCCACTCTCCTTGCCCTTGGATCAAATGGAGCAGGCAGCTGTTCCTTCTCAGAGGAGATTGGCTGCCTATCAGCACCAGTGCTGGTCATTAGCCAATTCTCCCCTGTGTTTCTGCAAGCAGGCAGGCAGTGGTCAACCACCTCCCCCAATGTCTGAGGGGCTTGGGACAGCATTGTCCTCTGCCCCTGGTGCGCCTTCCCTGTCAGATGGTCCAAGCTCCAACTCCTCCTCCTTCTCTGAACCTCCTCCTCTGAGGGGGCCATAACATTTCTGCAGATATTCCACAGGGAGGGAGCCACTACAGAGAAGGCCCTTCTTCATGAGAAGGCCTCCTCAGGGTACCGTCAGCTAGGCAATGTCGGCTGGCAACCCCCAGGGGGAGGGCCTTCTCTGTGGGAGCACCAACCCTATGGAATCAGCTCCCCCCTGAGCTTCGGATAGCCCAAAACCTCCAATCCTTTCGCCGCGGCCTCAAAACACACCTGTTCCACCAAGCTGACCTAGACTGACAGGCATTTTAATTAATTTATATTTAGTATTTTTAATTCATTTTTAAATTCTCTAATTTTTTATTGCACTGATGTTCTCAATTTCATTTTATCTTGATTTATGTACTTATTATATGTTTTATTGTGAGCCACCCTGAGTCCTTCAGGAGATAGGGCGGGATATAAATCCCATCAATAAATAATAAATAAATGGACCTCCTTAGGAGAAGGGACCCTAGCATTCCCTGCCTCCCCACTCTGTTAGGGAAACAATCTATTTGGGCTTTGGAGAAGAGCTTTCTGTGTGAGGTATACAGAATCTTACAGAAGTACAGGTAGTCCTCGATTTATAAGCATAACTGAGGCTAGAGTGATATTAAGACATTCTAGTCATTAAATGGGTCATGTGATCATACCTGATTTTATAATTTTTGTGGCAGTTGTAATTTGGATGTCATGGTCATTAACCAAACATTGCAGTCATAAAGTGAACCCATTTTAGCTAATGAGCTTGTTTTGCCCAAAACCAGAGGTTTTGCTGATTTGCAGCAAACTCCCCCCCCCATTTTAATTGTGGTCACATGACCAGGGAACACTGTAAATAGCTGTAAATGTGTACCAGTGGCCAAGCACCCAAAATACAATCCTATTCCTGGGGGGGGGTGGAGTGTAGGGAGCAGCCATTAGAACTTAAATTTGGGTCATTAGCCCTGAAGATGTCTGTTGCTACTTCAGTTGCTTAGCTACCAGTCGTAAGTCAAGGACTACCTGTACTGTTTTCTGTCTATCTGAATGTCAGTCCCATATTCTCTGCTTAGATTCTACAAGGATATTTTTCGTCCAACTGTCTTCAATAGAAATAGAAATACTTCTTGTCTTGCCTTCAGGTGCTTGTAAAGAGCCGTGGTGGCACAGTGTTTAGAAGGCAGTACTGCAGGCTACTTCTGCGGGCTGCTGGCATTTTGGTAGTTCAAGTCTCACCACAGCTCAAGGTTAACTCAGCATTCCATCCTTCCAAGGTTGATAAAATGAGGACCCAGGTGTTTGGGGGCAATATGCTGACTCTGTAAACCGCTTAGAGAGGGGCTGTAAAGCACTGTGAAGTATCATATCTTTCTTTGCCTTTGGCTCAGATGAGTTATTATCAAAAACTTTGCTAAAATTGAGTAGATTATATTCCCAGTATTCCCCTTATTCTCTAAAAAAAAACTTGCCGTTCATTTTGGATCCATTTTGTTATTTTATATCCAAAATGTAATTTCTAATGGCCCCTAACTCTGATTTTCTAAACCTGCCTGAGTTGAGAAGACAGGATTATGATTAGTTCAGAAATATTTTGAATTTGTTCTAAGTTACTCTCCTTGCACTTATATTTATCCCTTACAGTGGAAGTTTTTTGAGTCTTAGATTTTACAATTTTATTTTAGACCTACTACAATAAAGTAGATTTAGAACTACTACCTTATAATCAGTGGTGGGATTCAAATATGTGAATAACTGATTCTTTGTGTGGATGCCATTTCCGGAAGTCCATTCTGGGCCTGGGCAACAAAAAATTAGCTACCGGTTCTGCCGAAGTGGTGCAAACTGGCCGAATCCCACCACTGCTTATAATTTGTCCTAATTTTCAGGATGATTGTTGTTTTCCATTTCTACGATTTGAGTGTAAAATATATTAGTTTTTTTCTTTTATATTTTTTCAGTTATGAACTGTTTCTTTCCAATCATGTTCTCATTTTTTTCTTTATATAATTGCTTTGAATTAGGTTTTTAGCCTATTAAAATATCTTGAATGCTATTAAGGATATTTAGGACAATATGCACATTTTACACAGCATAAATGACCAAATTAAGAACTAAAGAAAATTGAAGTGGAGAACTATAAATATTTTTGATTAAATCAAGCAGACCAAAATATATAATGCTTCATTAAACAAATAAGGTCAATATGATATTGTTAGAGAGTTTACAACTCCGAATCACCTCATAAATGAACTTGTCATTTATTTTCAACAAAATAATTAGAATCACAGGTTATATTGTGCAGTTATGCTGCAAGCCTGTTTTCCTCAGAAACCATTCTTATCAAATCCATTGCTTTAAATTAGGTCTTCAACTCTTCTTAGTGTTTATATAGAAATTCCACTTAAGATTCTCAGAAATTATAGTCTGTTCTACTATTTTATTTTTAACATAACCTGGTGATTTGAAATACATCAGTAGTACCAATAGAGGAGACTGTATGTAGTTCAGGGTTGAATTGTGGAGTCCTTGGTGCTTTCTGAGCATGGTTGGTTGCAGAAGTTTCATTACCCTCCTGGGTAACATCATCAGTGTGAATGAGTATGGATTTGCTCCCTGATTAATATTCAATAGCTTCCCCTACCAGTTTTGGTAGATATGTGTTGTTGTTTTTACCCCTTGGTAGTTCCTTGATTAAGGATAAGTGCATAAGTGTTTTATATGGTATTAATCTCTGCTTATCTGGATGTTGGCTGCTGAAGAGGATGTGTTCTGGTCTTTTGGTTTCCTTTTTTGCTTTCTCACTGTCTCTCTTTAATGGAGAGTAAATGTGCTTTATTTCTGTGTGTCTATTAATTTGTCTAAATCCCAATCTTCCAGGAATTCCTTAGCATTTTTGGATTTACCTTGGATGCTCACAGTTTCCCAATTGAAGCTATGGTTGAATGTAACTATGTGTTGTGAGATTAAGGAGTTTTCATATGTCTTCTGACAGCTAGTTGGTATTCATGGATACTCTGCTAGTTTTCTACTTCTCTGTGTCATTTGGTGGCTCTTACACTCCTTACACTATAGCATTAGCACTTATAACTATAAGTTATAAATGGCTCCTGTTTTGTCTTCTTGGGCTGCTAGGTCATTTACTGAAGATATTTGGGAGGGGTTTATTTAATTTTTGTGCTACGGTGATGTGTTGTTGTAATTGTCTTTTGGTTGTTTCTGAGATGTTTTTGATGTATGGTAGTGTTATCCGTTTTCTAGCTTGTGTTAGTTGGATTATAATAGGTTGAGTGGTCAGGTACTCTGATAAAGTTGTAGGGGTATCTATTTTGTTGGAAGTTATCGTATAGGCCAGGGGTCGGCAACCTAAAAAAGAAAAAGAGCCACTGGGAACCGGTTCCATCACAAATTAAAAAAAGAGGGAGCCGCGTGCGTGTGTCCATGCACGCGCATGCGCAAAAAGGTTTTTTGCGCATGCGCGGACGCACGCGGCTGCCATTTTTAAAAAAATGAGATGGAACCGGTTCCCGGTTGCCCGATGGCGACGGCCCGTCTGCAAAGCTGCCGCTTTCGGCAGCTTTGCAGACGGGCCGTGGCAGCTTCCGCAAAGAGCGGCGCCCCTGCCCATTCCGAGAGGTGCGCGCGCACCTCTCCGAACGACCGGAGGTGCGCGCGTACCTCCGCGCGAATGGGCAGCGGTGCCGCTCTTTCAGGAAGCCCGCCGCGGCCCGTCTGTGAAGCTGCCGAAAGCGGCAGCTTAGCAAACGGGCCGCGGCAGCTTCCGCAAAGAGCGGCGCCCCTGCCCATTCCGAGAGGTGCGCGCGCACCTCTCCGAACGACCGGAGTTGCGCGCGCACCTCCCCAAACCTTTGGGGAGTTGCGCGCGCACCTCCCCAAACCTTTGGGGAGTTGCGCGCGCACCTCCCCAAACCTTTGGGGAGGTGCGCGCGTACCTCCGTGCGAAGGGGCAGCAGCGCCGCTCTTTCAGGAAGCTGCCGAAAGCGAAGGGGCAGCGGCGCCGCTCTTTCAGGAAGCTGCCGAAAGCGGCAGCTTCCTGAAAGAGCGGCACCGCTGCCCGTTCGCGCGGAGGTACGCGCGCACCTCCCCAAAGGTTTGGGGAGGTGCGCGCGCACCTCCGGTCGTTCGGAGAGGTGCGCGCGCACCTCTCGGAATGGGCAGGGGCGCCGCTCTTTGCGGAAGCTGCCGCGGCCCGTCTGCTAAGCTGCCGCTTTCGGCAGCTTCACAGACGGGCCGAGGCAGGCTTCCTGAAAGAGCGGCACCGCTGCCCATTTGCGCGGAGGTACGCGCGCACCTCTCCAAAGGTTTGGGGAGGTGCGCGCGCACCTCCGCCCATTCGGGGAGGTGCGCGTGCACCTCTCCAAACGGGCGGTGCCACTCTCCATTTGGAGAGGTGCGCGCGCACCACTGCCCGTTGGAAGAGGTGCGCACGCACCGGGCGGCTGGGAGCCGCAAGAGACGGCTCAAAGAGCCGCATGCGGCTCCGGAGCCGCAGGTTGCCGACCTGTGGTATAGGCAGTCTTTCCTTTTTCTGGTGTTCTGTGCTGCTGCAGTATAGCATTCTTATACAGATTGTCTTGTGTGAGGATAGATTGTTGCTTAGTACTGGAGCACTTAGTTAATGTGGGTTATTTTTCAATAGAATTACATTTCTAATTTGCATTGTTTCCTCTGCTGATGAAGATATCCAGGAGTGCTAGTGTCTTGGTATTTTTCCTCTTCCCTTGTTAAATTTATTACTTTGAAGATGTTGATTGTGTATCTTCTCTAGTTGTTTCTTTTTATTATGATGAAGGTGGTGTTTACATATCAGTTCCATAGTTTTGGCCACATGTATGGCATTGCTATAGTTTTGAGACACTGAATTATAATCTCTGTTATGAGTCCTGAGTGTGGTGATCCAATGGGTATTCCTCTGTTTTGTTAATATATTTATTTATCAAAATGAAAGTAGGTAGTTAGGCAGAAGTTTATGAGATCCATGATTTCTAGGTATTTTGATCTTAGTGTATTTGGTTAGGTTGGGCATGTTGTGTAGTGCTGCTGCCATTAGTTCTGGATCTATGGACATATAAATGCTATGATGTTGAAAGTATAATTTCATGAGCGTCTATTTTTAGCTCTTTGATTTTCTGGAGGCACTATAATGGAGAGTTGAAACTATCCAAAGATATCCAAACTTGTTTATAAATTCTTTGGCAATGTTGTATGTTGGGATCCCTGGTAATATAATTAGACAAAGAAGTATGTCAGCTTGTGTATTTTTGGATGTCCATAGAAGAGTGGCAGGATGAGTCCACCGCTTTTCATCCACCACTGTTCTTTTTTATTTGACTTTTCTTGGTTAGGTTGTTGAGGGTTCTCTTAATTGGTTTGTGCAGTGTTGGGTTGGTATTTACTGAGATGTAAGTTTCTTTGTCTTTCAGGAATTCTTTGGATTTTTGTATGCATTCTGTCCATGATAATCATAGTTGGCCTTTGTTTTCTGGGAGGATGTGATGGTTTGGTCCTTCTTCAGGTTTTTGAGGGTTGCTCTATCCTCTACTTTGAATTGGCTCTGCTTCAGAATTCTTCTGATCTCTGGTATGATTGTTGCCTTATGTTTTCTTGGATCTCTATAGTAAATCCTGTGGTGTTTAATGCTGCTGCTAAGAGTGCAAAAAATTCTAATTGAGCACAAGATCACCTAGCTGGTTTTGTGTCTAATGTGGATCTCCTTTTTTATAGTCTTTTGGCTATAATTTGGCTCATGAGCAAGCTGGTTCGTGAGTGTCCTAGATCAGTCTAAATCCAAAAACACTAGAGAATTCCTGAAAGCTTAGCATTCAGACAAATCAGCCATAAGTAGACACATAGAAATAAACCATATTTAGACATCATTCAAACAAGACAATACAAAAACTAAGAAGGAAACAAGAAATCATAACACATCAGATAATACCAGATAAGCTGGAATTTCCATCAGAGAAACAATCAAGCAGAAAACAATACTCTAATCAAAGAACTACCAACAACAAAACCACATCCTCACCAAAACTGGCAGGGCAAGCTACTGAATATTAATCCAGGTGCAAACCCTATTCATACTCATATTGAAGATGTTACCCAGCAGGGTAATGAAACATCCACAAGCAAACAGAGAGTACCAAGGACTCCACATCAGTAGTAGCAGTAGGTAGTATTTGTAGAAACCTCTCAAATTCAAGGATGTTTCTTGGCATTTTGGAGAAGTTGGCAAGATATAGGTATTATGCATGTTGTGTTTGTTATAATCATTCCTTATTGATTATATAAGTGAATATACAAGGCATAGTAAATTACCTAATTATTTCAATGAGTTTCAACTTCCACTTTTTTTAAAATTTTTGTAGCTGGCTCTATATGTGCTTTCTTTCCTGGATCCCAAGGACTTGCTGCAGGCAGCACAAACATGTCGATACTGGAGAATTCTGGCAGAAGACAATCTTCTATGGAGAGAGAAATGCAGAGAAGAAGGTAAAGTTAAAATTTTTAAGTTCTGAGAGTCATTGAAAAAATGTCTTTGGTTATGGAAAGATCATTATTTTGAATATTTATATTTCACCAAAAAAAACAGTTCCAAATATATGTTAACTTGCTATGGTAAATCAAACAAGCCAATAAATATAAATTCTGGTATTCAAGGCTGGAATACTAGAATTCAACACGAATTCAACTGAGTGTTGCTGAACCTTTTTTTTTTTGTAGATTCAAAAAAAACGAAAGAGATGTGCCTCATGTTCCTCCAGATCATATATAAAGCTTGAAAATGAGGAACAGCAGCTCAGTTATTATACAGGGAATAGTAAATATTTAATTAAAAAAGTTTAAATGAGACATTTGAAATAACAGAGGTAAATAAGGGTTGTAGTATAAGGCTTTATGATAAATTGAATGGAGGATAGAATAGTTTTGAGTTGCATGACAAATAGGTGAGACATCACTAAGAATGTTACACAATTGGCAATAGTTTATCATTTTAGAAAGGGAGGGTAATGAAACATACAATTAACATCATTTTGGGTTTGCTTAAAATATATAGGAATTGATGAACCTTTACATATCAAGAGGAGAAAAGTAATAAAGCCAGGCTTTATTCATAGCCCATGGAAAAGTGCTTACATCAGGCAGCACAGAATTGATACTAACTGGCGGCGAGGTGAACTTAAATCTCCGAAGGTAACGAACCATTCTTGAATAGACTATTATATTATAAATATAGTAAAATCACATCTTAGTATTGGTCTGTTCTGATTATTTTCAATATTTAAGAATCTAACTTTGTTCAGATAATTTGCAAATAATTTTCAGATAATTTGTTCAGGTTCAGTATTTTGTATTATCTTTTCTCTCACGTTATAAGTATTACAGCTCAAAACAAGTTTGTTACTTCTTGATATGCTGGCAGTTACATCCATTTTAATGCATACATGCAATTTAGCATATCATATACAAAAAGTATAAATGCTTCCATTTTATATGTTAAATAATGGTGTTTGGAAGAAACCATCAGAGACATAAGTGGCAATTAGATGGTGAACCAATTGAACAGGTTAACACCTTTGTATATTTGGGCATAACTTTTTCCAAGACTGGATCTTGGGTCTGCCATCATCAACTGAGTACATTTAGAGCAAAAGCCCATTTGAATTTACTACTCAAACTAAAGAACCATAGTTACGCAGGGCCCCTAGCCCCATTAATCAAGGTTTATAAGGCTAAGGTTACCACAATGCTCTTGTATGGAGCAGAAATTTGGGGTCTTTACTCAACCACAGTCTTAGAACAAACACAGTCCCAGCATTTGAGATGTATTTTGAGTGTAGATCCAAGAACATCTGCTGCAGCAGTTAGAGCTGAATTGGGAATTCATACAATCCATGCATTATCTAAAATTAGAGCTTATAACTACTGGTGCAAAGTTAATGAAATGAAGACTGATAGACTCCCCAAGTTATGTCTAATAGAGCAAATAAAACCACAATCACAAATCTCCTGGATCACCAAACTAACAAATTTTGTAAGAAGCTGTGGCCTTCCTGTCTCTTGCGTAACAGGAGAACAATCCAAAAAAAGAGTTGCCCAAAGAATTAAGGATATAGAAGCACAAACTGATATAGCTATCCTTGGTATGGTGGGTAACTTGAAATGGCTGAGTACATACAAACGTACTTTCCAAGTAGACAGTTATTTGAAGTTACAACTCCCAAAACATCTTAGGGAGATATTTACACGAGCGAGATTTGAACAGCTTGACACAATGGTCAGATATGGGAGATTTTATGTTATACACTACAATGAGCGTCTCTGCATTTTGGGGCGGCAGAGGTAGAAGACCTGGCTCACATCCTATTTGACTGTTGCCTGTATAAGAGGGTGAGAGACAGGTATCTTGGTATTTATTTATTTATTTATTTATTTATTTGGATTTATTTATTTGGATTTATTTATTTATTTATTTATTTATTTATTTATTTATTTATTTATTTATTTATTTATTTATTTGGATTTGTATACCGCCCTTTCCCGAAGGACTCAGGGCAGTTTACAGGGAATTAAAACAAGAAATACAAAAATTAAAAACAATTAAAAAGATTATAATACCGGTAGTCCCTGAGAGAATAAAAACCCCAATTAAAATTAAAATTAAAGTTAAAATTCTCAGCCTGGGCCAGAGAGCTCGAAGAGCCAGGTCTTCAGGTCCCGGCGGAATGAAAGGAGGTCAGGGGCAGTCCTCAACTCTACGGGCAGCTGGTTCCAGAGGGCAGGCGCACCCACTGAGAAGGCCCTCCCCCTGGGCGTTACCCGCCGGCAATCTTTATATACCAAACAAATGACCCATTGGGATCCCCATATCAAAATAACTTACCTTATGTCTGGCCAGAACTTGAAAACAACATTTAACGTAGCACAGTACCTAAACAAAATGGTTCGGTTGAGATCTGCATATGTGGGACTGATTGGGGGAGATTGCAAGGGCGACTCCAAAATATAATTTTATCATATTTTAATCTATATCTTAAATTATTGTACACTATTACAACTTCGTTTTAGATTGTATTTTATTATCATTTCATTTTAAATCGTATTTTATTCTAATTCCATTTTAAATTGTATTTCATCAAATTCCATTTTAAATTGCTTTTATCAAATTTTAGTAACAATTTATTGCTGGAACTTTGCACTTTATATGGCCCAAGGGCTAATCAATAAAGACTTTTTAAAATAATTTTCACAGTCAACAAAAATTGAATTTAAAAGTGAGCTGTGTTCAGTTTTCAATGTTAATTATTGAGAAATTCAAGTTAGAAATTATAATAGGTAAAACTGTTCAGGGCACATCAATTTTTTTGAATAATGGAATCTTGTCTATACCTTACTGGTCTCTCTGGCTTTTCTTCCTTCCAGAGGCTCCCTAACAGGAATAATAATAATTATTATTATTAATTTAATTTCTATACCGCCCTTCTCCCAAAGGACTCAGGGCGGTGTACAGGGCAATAAAATACAATAAAAATACAATGTACAAAAGTTAAAAAATAAGATTAAATAGAACTAGCCCATTACAATAAATAATTAAACATTTTATTTATTTATTTTATTTAATTTAATTTTTATACCGCCCTTCTCCCGAAGGACTCAGAGATACTTGCTTTTTTAGGGACTTCTACAATTAACAAATATTTCTAAAAACAAGGCAAATTATAGCATGCAAGATATAACAAATCATCAGTTGCAATGGTATTATCGTTTTGTGTAGTATGCAAACAGTTAAAGGTGCTCTTTTAATATGCTAAGGCATCAACTTAAGTTATACCTGCAGATCAATGTGTATTGAGTATGACTGTAAATATATGCTACTTAATAGTATTACGGTTAATACTATTATGGAACTTGAATTTTGGTCATGATATCTGAAAGATTAAGTACTAAATAATTTGAACTAGGAGAATAACAGTTAGATTGAAAAGCAAAATCTCCAGTTGTTTTCAAACCTCAACAGATTGCTGCAAGAATCTTCAAAGAATATATATGTGTCCTACCTTAATATGTTATAAAGATGAAAATGAACAGTAAATTTAATATTGCCAGATTGTACTAATAGAAAAATCATACTGCCAAATATACTGCTCTGTAAATAATTGCTACAGACATTAATTTTGTGGCCTTTTCAGTTAAATTTATTTGTATCTAAGATCTAGATTAGCCCATAACGGTAGGGCTCAATGAAAACTGTGTTGCTATATCTGAGTGGAGAGCAATTCAGATAGGCATTATTTTATTACAATATTTTCAAAAGCCATAATATGAGAGATTTGTCTTCAAAATGTTTGATTAAGATACAGAAATTTTTGAGGGATGTTACTGGGGCTTATCAGAAAGGAAAAATAGCATTCTTTAATCTATGTTAAATCACAGCATTGTCTGCAGGCATGTAATTCAGTCCTATAAAATTAAGCAACTTTAGATCTATTAGTTCCTCTAAAGGAAGAACTAGTAAGGAACTTGCGTATGCAAATGTGAACATATGGAAGTTTACATAGAGCTTGTGAATGCCATTTTAATTTTTATGGAAAAAAGTATGTAAATGATTTCACCAATGAACAGTGGAGAATGCTTTTTGAGCCAAATCTTTTTGTCTAATTTAAAAATGGGATTGCCTCTTTTTTCTTCTTTTCCACTCCAATGAGTAATGAAATTCAGATATCAGGTTAGTAAAAAGTCAACAGACTCAGCTGAATTTGTAATGTTGCCCATTTGGAAAAGTCTGTATATATGGAAAGGCTTGCACAAAATGGAGTCACAATTAAAAGTAGCAAAATGGTACTAGAACGAAGCATGGAAAGATAAATCTTGTTATGTATTACAATATTGCTATGAGTTGATTGCTACTTGTTCACATAGGTAAACTGGATTAAACAGCTGAAAACTAAATAAAAACATGTTTTGTAATATCAGGAGAAATATATCCTAATTAAAAAACATAACTACCATTTTTATTTTAATGGTATAATCAATTCTGTTTTTGTTTGAGATGTGTTTTTTATATTGCTAGGTGCTCAAAGGTCATGATGATCATGTAATCACATGTCTACAGTTCTGCGGTAACCGAATAGTCAGTGGTTCTGATGATAATACATTAAAGGTTTGGTCAGCAGTTACAGGAAAGGTAAATCAAATATGTTTACTGCATTTTAATAAAGTTCATCCTAAATATGTTCTTTGCTTTGTAAAATATGCTTTCTGTAGCTCAATCTGGTATTCATAATGCATAGTTCTATTTCATCTCTGCACTTTTCTATTCACTTCACTCCCATTTTAAACCAGAGTTCCCTTATTAATATATGGAATGTGGTATTCTGCTTTATAACAGAGCAGGCCATCATGCAAGATGGGGAACGAAACCCAAAGCCTGAGGTTGTAAAGTCCATAATGTAAGGTCCATAATCCATAATTTATTATGCAAAACTGTGAACTACCTCTTGAGCAGTGTTACTTGATCACTGTAATCTTGAAGTGGATATCAACCTCATATATTGTACATATGTACTATTCTTTTAGGGACGCGGTGGCTCAGTGGGTTAGGACGCTGAGCTTGTCGATCAGAAGGTCGGCAGTTTGGCGGGTCGAATCCCGAGTGCCGCGTAGCAGAGTGAGCGCCTGTTACTCGTCCCAGCTTCTGCCAACCTAGCAGTTAGAATGGTGGGAAGGTAAAAGCGTTCCGTGCGCCTTTGGCGTCTAGTCATGCCGGCCACATGACCACAGAGACATCCTTGGACAAGCGCTGGCTCTTCGGCTTTGAAACGGAGATGAGCACTGGCCCCTAGAGTCGGAATCGACTAGCATGCATGTGTGGGGGAACCTTTACCTTTACCTTTCTTTTATGTGAATCCAGTATTGTCACTGGCAGCATGTTAGCCGTTCTCGCATTCCCACATAGCTGATATCCTGTCCCCCCCACCCTAAATGATTTAACATAATTGTAGTGCATAAACAGAAAAAATGCAATGTTACAGATAGAATGCGGTATTTAATTTAATTCAAATAATACTTAAATAAATATGTTTATTTACAATAACGTGTGTGTCTCCTATTCAGAAGATGATGTATCTAATTCATTTAGCACTGTTCACTAGAATTAAGACTACCTCTAGGGTGGCCTTTAAGCTACTAAGCCAAACCAAATTCAGCATTAGTAAAAATTTAACCCCTTTCATTTATTACAGTCTGGGAAATACCTATTTGAAAACCATTATATTTAAAATACTGTGCACTTTCCAATTTCAATTAAATTGCCTTTTATATTCCCAGCACTTGGAATACACAACTAAAATTAGTAGCAGAAATTGTTCAAAGAAGCAATGAGGCCATTCAGAATATTTTCCTAACCACCAAGGCAAAGGGCAAACACTGTATATACCAGCCACACTTTAGCTTTTAAAATTAGGTCACTGGCCAAAATGTTGTATGAGTTGCAGTTTATAAAGATTATGAATCTTTTAGAATTATTCAAGCAAAAAAAATTAAAAGCTATTTTCAAGTAACACTGTCTATCTCTAGTTCTATCTATGTCTGTCTGTCTCTCTCTCACACTGTAATTTAAGATAATCCATATGGAATTTGTGCATGAAATTATCTCCTCAATTGCTGGTTCAAATTAATATATCAATCCGTCTTGGTAGTATAATATAGATCTGTAGTGTAAGTATAGAGACTACTGTAATTCTAGTCTTACTTTCCTAGAATTATGAACCCTTCCAACAACCCATGAGCCCCTCCTCCAGGGATATAAGTTATTCCTGGACAACAACAAAAAACAGTGTTTGAAGATGCAGTAACATGAAAAAGCAAGCTTTTTCTTTCTTGTACATATTGCAATAACATACAGCTTTATGCTGTTCCAGTGTCAGATTCAAATCAAGTATGTATTTGAATGCATCATGGCTGACTTGCTAGTACAGTTCCAGTAATCCATTTCTCTATAATAGGACAATTGAAGAAGGCCAGTGAGGGCACTAGAAAATTATTGCATTGATGTTACCACATGGCTGAGTTTCCTATTTCAGGTATCAGCCTGAAGAATGCAGAATATTACTATGTGCAATAATAACATACTAGTTCATCTGTCATTTGTCAACTTTGTCTAAATGATAACCAGATTAATTGTCTATTTTCAGTGTTTAAGAACACTTGTTGGACATACAGGTGGAGTCTGGTCTTCACAGATGAGGGACAATATAATCATCAGTGGATCTACAGACCGGACCCTCAAAGTGTGGAATGCAGAGACTGGAGAATGTATACATACATTATATGGGCATACCTCAACAGTGCGTTGCATGCATCTCCATGAAAAAAGGTAAGCATTTATCTTGCATACTTTGTTTGAAATGTAACAAACATACTCTGATATTTAAGTATTATTTTAATGTACTATATATAGTTTTGTTGTACTGAAGTTTTATATTTAATAGAAAAATATTAGACAACTTGTAAATATAAATAAACTATTATGCATTATACATTTTATTCTTTCATTTATGTACAAATGCAGGAAAATCAAAAACAAAAAGTTTCCTAAGAAAAAGAAGGATGCAAAAAAGAATACTAAAAGATGAGATAGAATACCGCTCAATTTAATTATTCAATATAAAGGCTCTTCCTGTCGTTTTCTTTTATTCTACTGCAATATCTATTTGTACTAAGCACTTTGCACATTTTCTTACAAAGAAGGTAGACAGTTATAGTTTCTAAGTCAAGATTTATTTATTTTATTTATTTATTTTAATTCCATTTATATCCTGCCCTTCTCCGAAGACTCAGGGCGGCTTACAAGCTTAGCAGTAGATATTAAAAAGATATTAAAATATAAGGAGATCAATATACAGAAGCAGCTACTTTCAGTTCATTATTAAAAGGTATGATGCATGCAGGTAGTTTAAACCTGGGATCATGATCAATATGAATATTTTGTAATCAGGTGTTCCATTAAAGTAAAATAATGTGATATTAAATAGAAGAAAAATATAGGTAGTCCTCAACTTAGAACCAATTGTTTAATGACTATTCAAAGTTTCAACAATACTGAAAAAGTGACTTATGACTATTTTTCACACTTATGACTTTTCGGGCATCCCCATGGTCACATGATCAGCATTCAGATGCTTGGCAACTTGTTCATATTTATGACTATTGCAGTGTCCCGGGGCGTTTTGTCACCTTTTGTGACCTTCTGACAAGCAAAGTCAGTGGGGAAGCCAGTTTCACTTAACAACCATGTTACTAATTTAACAACTACAGTAAGTCACTTAACAACTGTGGCAACAGAAGTCATAAAATGGGGCAAAAAACTCAAGCAATTGTCTTGCTTAGCAACATAAATTTTGGGCTCAATTGTGGTCATAATTCGAGAACTACCTATATAAAGATTTTTAGAGGACACATTTTAAGAGTCTTAATCTGAGTCTTTATATTTTAATTTGTTACTAAATTCCATCTCGTGATGAAGACAATCTATTTCTGAAATCTCAGAACTTCCTGCAAATATATTTTCTTTTTCAGCCTAAAAAGTTTGGTTGTAATATTTCAGTTAAATAGTTTTTATCATCCTACCTATGAGTTGGGTCGATTTAAATGTCTGCTTAAACATACCTCCTGCTTAATCTGGACTAAATACTGCTAAAACAGCCACATTATTTTTATTTTTCCACTTCCTAGAGTTGTCAGTGGGTCTCGAGATGCCACCCTGAGAGTTTGGGACATAGAAACAGGCCAGTGTTTACATGTTCTGATGGGTCATGTAGCTGCAGTCCGATGTGTACAATATGATGGCAGGAGGGTTGTTAGTGGAGCTTATGATTTCATGGTCAAAGTTTGGGATCCAGAAACTGAAACCTGTCTACACACCTTGCAAGGGCATACTAATAGAGTCTATTCATTACAGGTAAGTGTTTTGTACTAAGTGCCTTCAGTATTCAACAAGAGTAATTAATTGGTGCAACCAGTACAGTATTGGCAACTAATGGGATCAAATTATTTGGTCTATGCATTCTGTATTTTCCTTTTTCTTCCTTTCCCTATTCATCTAATCTTTTGTGTTACATTATGACATTAAAAATCAGAGCATAGCCATTTGTCTTATAAGAATTCAGACCAGATCATCTGACATATGCTAGCTGTTCTGACTACACATCCATATATTTGAGATAAGTTTCTTAAATTTAGTTCATAGAGCTAAATTTAATGCATATCTTTTAAGATTGAATAATTTGATTTATGCAATTAATAATAACCACTGAGAATGAATAGGGATGTTTATTATGTATTATTATGGTGTTCTCTTGTGTTACAGAAAGATCTGTAAAGAATTTTTTTAATAAGTTACTAATGAATTGAGTAAAAGATTTTAGATGAACTCTGCAGGTTTTAAATATATCTTCTAAATGGAAAAAAATGAATAGTACTTTTAATTGGATGGGTTATTAAATCTGTTAATGACAATAAATGTCTATTTACATTTAAAGCATTTCTTAGAACAGGCATGTCAAACTTGCGACGTCACGTGACATTGCGCGGCGTATCGGAACTTTTTCCCATTGCCGAAAATGGGATGGGCGTGGTTTCTCTGTGATGCTCCGGCCTGCGGGCCGGCAGTTTAACACCCCTGTCTTAGAGTGTCAAAGATATTTTTGTCATTACAAGAAATAAATTATAACAACCATGAAATAGTGGAACTCGTGTTTGAAGAAAGTGCTTTGCAAAACAGTTATATTGAAGTTATACTTTAATTGTCTTCCTTTTCATGCACTTATTTAAACATATAATTTCTTGTAAAATAGAAAGTTTATTGATTTGTTTGCTTCATTTAATCAAATTTAACTGTTTTAAACATTGAGATGAATTTTTAAACCAATTTAATAGACGACTATTGCATCATTCATTTATTGGATTCATGTCTACTGTACATGGTACAAAAAGCAGAAAAGCATGAAATTATTTTAACGGTTAATTTTTTGTTATTTTTCAATTGTATTGTGAAAATTAGAGAATCTGATTTATAGCTTTTGAAGTCACATTTTTTAACAATTAAACTTTTGTCATAGCATGCTGTGCATAACCACTGATTTAGACTTTATTGAAAGCCAGTTTAATAATAGAACGTCATCAGCATTTCTACATATATTGTAGAGAGTTTTCTAATATCGTAAAGACTAGCAAAATTATTATTGTACAAGCTTCTTTGGACCACAAATGGCTTTTTTTTTTTTATTGAAAAGTTTTAAAAAATACAATTTTCCTTTAAGAAACCCCCCTTCCCCCTCCCTCCTCCCCTCCCTACCTCCCCCCTATCTCCCCCCCTCCCCCTCTCCCTCCTCCCTCCCCTGCCTCCCCCCCTCTACTTCCCCTCCTCCCCCCCTCCCCCCCCTCCGACTTCCCAGAGCAAAATACAAGGTATATATCTAAAAAGCAATCATAAACAATCATATACTAACAATTATAAACTCTAAAATCCATCACTCTCTAGCTTATATAAAGTAAACCAATCCTTAACAATACTAAATATATATAAAAAACTAAAATAAAAGAAAACTAGCATCATTCCCATCTATGTTCTTCCACATTTCCCTATTACCTAAACATATTCTCATTTACACATCACAAACACCTATCCCTATTAACCTCTCTAGCCAAAATAGACTATAATAGATAGTTCTTACACAAATTAACCCACATTAACCCACAAAACTTTCTTCCTCTTCCTCTGTAATGAATTGTCCATTAATTCCAAATTAAAGATTCTATTACCATACATATCATCCCAAAACTTTTAAAAACACAACTACCACTTGTCTATAAGTATATTGTGGAAGTTCCATAGATTTCTGCTGGTCTTATTTTTTTGTCTTTTTTGAGCGTTTTAAGGCAGCACGCGTCACCCTCTGTTCTCTAATATCATCCAAAAGAGTTGCAGCTTGAACTCCTCCTGTACCCTTCTCGTCTATCAGTCCATCTTCATCCTCTTGATGTTCTCCTTCTCCAGATCCCTCTGCAGCTTCCAGAAGTGTTGATGGGGTTACATTTAAAACATTGTTGTAAAAGTCATGCGCTTGCTTCACATTACCCAAACAGTACCTTTTGCCATCATACATGAAGCTCAGCCCAGCTGGGATCTCCCATCTGAACCTTATATCCCTTTGCTTGAGCTCTTGCACAAGAAAAATAAAATCCTTCCTTCTCTTTAAAATCTTTGGAGGAATTTCTTTTAGAACCAAAACTTCTTGACCAGCAATCACAACTTTGGTATCATAGGCAGCTTGTATAACTTCATCTCTAACTTCCCTTTTTACAAAATAAACCACCACATCTCTAGGCAACTTTCTCTGTTTAGCAATCCACGAATTCACACGAAACACTTTGTCCATACCTTGTTTTATTTCAGATGCTGGATGATTCAATACCCCCTCAAAAGCCTCAGAAACCAGCTGCTTTAAATCTTCCTTAATATTCTCTTTTAGGCCTCTAATTCTCACAGCAAACTGCATCTGGTAAAATTGGGCCAGACTCTGTTCACTATCCATTTTGTCTTTTAAATCTTCAATTTCCAAAACTTTTGCTTCTAATATAGCATTCTTTTGAGTCAAGTCTTGCACTTGGTCATCCAGCACCTCCACACATTTAGCAACTTTATGCACTGAGGACAAAATGTCTGCCTTCATCTCTCTAAGTTTCTGTTCCATCCTTTCTTCCATTCTCTGCTCCAATTTCTCCAATTTCTCCTCCATCTGTGCAAATTTAGCACCCATTGACTCCAGAATTAACTGGGTATGTTTTTCAAGATCCTTCGAAGTCAATACATCAGGAGAATGCAACGCCTGCAGTAATGATTGTTGTTGCACCGGAGAATTTCCAGCACTCCGAAAAGTTCTAGGGGGAGGTTTAGCCGCCATCTTTTACTTACAATTGTGACGCACTTTCACTTTAAGTTTTAAGCAAAGTCCATCAAGCTTGAGAGTAAAATAAAATCTTCTTCATCTCTTCATCTTTCCCTCTTGTACTGCTCTGCCTGCTCTTTTCCTTTCATAGTCTCTCCTTCAAGCAGGGATGGTCGCAGACGCCTGGCTCTGCTCCATAAAGTCCGGAGCAGAGACGCTAGCCAGCTGGGAGCAGCCCAGGCTACGGGGGAGTTCAATCCTTCAGCCGCCCAAGCTCCAAGCTCAGGCGGCCCCGGAGAACTCAACCCCCACCTGGGGGCTCACCCCCTCCTCTTCTCCCGAGGAGGGGGCTTCAAATTCGCCCGAACAGCTGATCGGCGCTGTTTCGGGCGAAAAATCACACAGCTGAGCTGCGGGCAGCCCGGGAAGGCTGTCTCCGGCGCCGCGGAGCCACCGGAAGACCACAAATGGCTTTATCAGAATAAGAAAAGAGAAAAGAGGCCAGTAGAATAATAAAACGTGAAATATTCTAGTACTAGGACAATTCCAAAAGGGACAAGCCACCTGGCATTCTGTGATACACATTCACGCAGACGTGCACATTAATTCATACATGACAGGGTTAGGCATTCATTGTCTACATGCAATGCACAGTTTCCATTTTCCAACTACCAGTTCTCTTATCATACTGTTGAAATGGTTAATTTTAGTATGTGTGTCGCCCATCTCTTTTTGCAGTGGAGACTAAAAATAACGGGTTATAATTCTTCTCATTAACTAATAGAAAACTTTTTCAAAAGTTACCCATAGTTGATAGAGATATAGAGAGGAAAGGAATAAACTGTATTATGCAATAGTGAAACATTTGAATTTTTAAAAAACAAGCTTTATAAATGTGTAAGATACTTTGGCTATAGAATAAAAGACATCTTAATTTGGTTTTATAGTATGTATTTAAATCTGTTTATTTGCAAATGTACTTTTTAATATTAAAGGAACAATCTTAAAATTATTAAGCAATCTTCAAATTATTAGACATTCTTCAAAGGCTATATATGTCATAGTAAAATTTAACGTTTTATATTTTTATTGATTGAGTGGGTTGGATCCAGACTGTCAGGTTTAAACTAAATCCTTGCAAATTACTGGGATACACTAGTCATGACTAAATTTTCTTGATGATTTTAGTCAGACTACTAAAAGGCTGACGTAGTGTGTATCTAAGGATGTTTTCTCTGACAGAAAGAGGGAATTTTCTAAATAAAAGTACACCTTGTTAAAATTTCTCTATTGCAATATGACTTAGCAATTTAGTGAAAAAGGTATATTTTTTAGAAAAAGGCCATTCAATCCATTTGTCCATTAGGAATATAGAATATTTGTTATAACTGTAAAACATGTAGCCAGAATGTCTTCAAAAATATTTATGTTCAAATTCTAACCTTATAATAGAGAATTTTAAATTGTGTTGACCTTTAATTCAACTAATCATTGTCATTTTTAGTTAACTGTAGTTGAGAATATAGTGTTTTATCACTAATAACCCATATCTGCTAGCTTTCTTTTATAAAAAGGACAAATGTTTCCAATTTGAATGCTTTTTGAAATATAAATATGACAGGAATGAAAGAAAATATGCATTAATGTGGCCTATATTGTAGTATGCCTTTCAAACAGAATTTATAGGTGAGCAGAAATGGTTTTCAGCCTGTTAGTAGATATTAGAAAATAAATCTTGCATCCTGTTCAAATCATATTAAACTTAAATATATGGGTATAATTTTCACCATGATAAAATTGTTCCAGGTTTCAACTCCTCCTATAAATAATGAAGGCACATATGCTCTGAACTATTTTTAAGATGAAAGTTACTCCATGTCACAAAATTGACTTCTTGTTCCAAATGAGTAGGAAGTAGCTTCCTGAAGCAAAGTGTTTATCCTTAGCAAAAAAATAATAATAATTATAATTTGGGTAACTTTGTGATGGCACACGTTCTCTTAATATGTATTGAACTTGGTAATATCAGACTATTCACAGATTTGTATCAACTTATATTCTGAAAAGATAAAACTGAATTGAATTAAGCAACTAAGAATAATCATAATTTGGGGAAAATATAAATATGTTGATATATGTAAACTTCTTTTCTCATAGTTTGATGGTATCCATGTGGTGAGTGGATCTCTTGACACTTCAATCCGAGTTTGGGATGTGGAAACAGGAAATTGCATTCACACATTAACAGGTCACCAGTCATTAACAAGTGGAATGGAACTCAAAGACAACATTCTTGTGTCTGGGAATGCAGATTCTACCGTCAAAATCTGGGATATCAAAACAGGACAGTGTTTACAGACATTACAAGGTAAAATTTCACAGCCTCATGTAACTGTCGTAAAGTGTTTCGATAGTAATCTATATACATGTACATATGAAATGGTTTAGAAATGTTCAGATTGCTTAAGGTGGTATTTTAATGCTTCATTATTAAATCATCAAGATGGATTTTGAGGTTTGAGATATTTTTCTTCAAATAGTCAAAACAATCCAAGGATTTTGTTGAATGCTTTCAAAGCTTTTATAAGGGTATATGCTTCATGGAAGGAAAAATCTTATTGCATAATTTGGAAAGCAAGGTTAAACAAACTATGAATATTTATATAAATGAATATTTATATAAGAATTCCTACCACAGAACTACAGTTGCAAGAAAAAGTATGTGAACCCTTTGGGATTACGTGGAGTTTTGCATGAATTGGCCATAAAATGTGCTCTAAACGTCATGTAAGTCACAACAATAGAAAAACACAGTCTGCTTAAAATAATACTACGCAAACATTAGTTGTTGTCATGTTTTAATTGAACATAAGATGGAAACATTCACAGTGCAGGGTGGAAAAAGTATGTGAACCCCTAGCCTAATGACTTCTCCAAGAGCTAATTGGAGCCAGGAGTGAGCCAACCTTGACTCCAATCAGTGTGATGATATTGGATGTGTTGCTGACAACTGGTCCTGCCCTTTAAAAACACACACCTCTTTTGGGTTTACTGGTCTCAAGAAGCGCTGTCTGATGTGAACCATGCCTCTCAGAAAAGAGCTCTAAGAAGACCTACGATCAAGAATTGTTGACTTGCATGAAGCTGGAAAGGGTTACAAAAGTATCTCCAAAAGCCTTGATGTTCATGTGCCCACGGTAAGACAGACTGTCTACAAATGGAGAAAGTTTAGCACTGTTGCTACTCTCCCTAGGCGTGGTCGTCCTGTAAAAATGACTGCAAGAGCACAGTGCATAATGCTTAATGAGGTAAAGAAGAATCCTAGAGTGTCAGCTAAAGACCTACAGAAATCTCTGGCACATGCTAACATTTTTTTGTTGACACATCTACAATAAGGAAAACATTAAACAAGAATGGAATACATGGGAGAACACCACGGAGGAAGCCATTGCTGTCCAAAAAAAATATTGCAGCACGTTTGAAGTTTGCAAAAGAGCACCTGGATGTTCCACAGCACTACTGGCAAAATATACTGTGGACAGATGAAACCAAAATTGAGTTGTTTGGGAAAAACACACAACACTATGTGTGGAGAAAAAAAGGCACAGCACACCAACATCAAAACCTCATCCCCACTGTAAAACATGGCGGAGGGAGCATCATGGTTTGGGGCTGCTTTGCTGCCTCAGGGCCTGGACGGATTGTTGTCATTGATGGGAAAATGAATTCCAGAGTTTATCAGGACATTTTGCAGGAAAACGTACGACCATCTGTCCGCCAACTGAAGCTCCGCAGAGGATGGGTGATGCAACAGGACAATGACCCAAAGCATACAAGTAATTCAACAAAACAATGGCTTCAACAGAACAGAATACGCCTTCTGGAGTGGCCCAGTCAGAGTCCTGACCTCAACCCGATTGAAATGATGTGGCATGACCTTAAGAGAGCGATTCACACCAGACATCCCAAGAATATTGCTACACTGAAAGAGTTTTGTGAAGAGGAGTGGTCCAAAATTACTCCAGATCGTTGTGCAGGTCTGATCTGCAACTACAGGAAACGTTTGGTTGAGGTTATTGCTGCCAAAGGAGGGTCAACCAGTTATTAAGTCCAAAAGTTCACATACTTTTTCCACCCTGCACTGTGAATGTTTCCATCTTATGTTCAATTAAAACATGACAACAGCTAATGTTTGTGTAGTATTATTTTAAGCAGACTGTGTTTTTCTATTGTTGTGACTTACATTATGTTTAGAGCGCATTTTATGGCCAATTCATGCAAAACTCCATGTAATCCCAAAGGGTTCACATACTTTTTCTTGCAACTGTATATAGTAGTTTTAGGTCTGCCAACCTGACCCTTGGCTATTTGTATGCCTCTGAAACTGAACATTCATTAAAGAATTTTAAGCAGATTTTGGGAACAGGAAAAAACAGAAAAATTGCTGGCCTCTCAACTAAAACAACTGATATCTATACTAAAGCATTTTGTGAGAAAAATAATATGAGACAACATATTTCAATTTTTTGAATTTTTATACTCCCCCCCCCCTCATAAAATCTGCAGGAACTGAATTTTTAAATAATAGAATAAAATTTCCAAGGAAAGTACCTTTGGTGGCTTAGCACAATTTTAATGCTTCAGCAACAATTAAATACAATTAATTATATTCAGTCTGGTGTGAGTTTCTTATAGAATAAGACCAAAACAAAACCTATACAATATTTTTTCCAAATAATTTTATTGTCAGAATCCATTTATATCACATTCATAAATGTATGTTTAAAACATTATTCCCCGCCCCCCCCGGATTCTGCCATCTCCCGAAGAAGGAAGAGCGGATGTGGATTCAGCCTGCCTTAGGTTATTTCAAAGACCAAGGGAAACCTTTTGAACTGGGGGAACAAGGGGAGGGTTAGGTAAGAAGGCATCTGGCCTGTGCCTGCATTTGAATCTGTAAAGGAAGAAGGCAATAACCGTAAAGATCCAAAGTTCCCTTTTTCCCACGAAAGGGATGACACAAAGTAAATGATGGGGGGCTGACCAAATGGGGTTGAGGGAAGGGGGGTTGAACCAGGAACTCTATGAAGTTTCAACCTGTAAAACAATACCAGGTCCTGTCTTGTATTTCCACAACCAAACGTCCTAGTAAAAATTTCTTTTGGACTAGAATTGACTCCAAGAGCTTTTGTTTTCCTAAGACGTGGATTGGGGTGGGTCCTGACATTTATTAAAGCTTTGAATAAAAGAATTAAAAGATAGTAGAAGCTGGGGGTGGGGAGAGAGAATTGCAGGAAAAATAAATGTATAATGAAAAATTTTCCCTCCCCTAAGAAAACAACTTCTGCTTTGTGGCAAATGTAAACAATTCTCTAATCTCCTTACCTTCTCTTAGCTAACAAATATAAAAACTCTTCATCCCATTACCCATTTCTTAATAGCAAATCAGATAAGTAACATCTTCAATTCAGCTACCAGAAAAATATCCATTTAAAGCTCTAACATTTTAACATTAATTAATGTATATAAAACTGAACATTCCGCAACTCACCTCTTAATTATAACAAAATCAATTTAAAAGTCATGAAATTATCCCAACATCATAATATAAACAAAATAAAAAAACAAGCTTAACTTTACAAAAAGGAACCATTACCCCTTTACAAAAGATAAATTCTAGTGCACACTATTCCAAATAACATCTTATCTTCAAATATACATTCATATATCCCCTCTATTGACAGATCGTCATTTCACCAGTCTAAAATAATCCCAGTATCCTAATACAGAGAAAAATCTAAAGATAAATGTATCAGCAATAAATAAATTTTGCCTTTTTTGAAACAAAAATCTCCAAATGTCCTTATTTTAACCAAAATAAAAAAAGAAAACAGTTAAATGTAAAACCAGTGCAAATACTATAAAATTAGTACCACATAAATTATAATTTAATAAATTCTCTGATGGCATTCCACGCTGGAGGTCATTAGCAGACTAGGAGTAAGAATCCACCTCCACCTGTTGTATTTAGGGTTTTAGCTCATTTAATCTCTCCCTCCCTCAGCTAAGAAATAAACATTAGAACACACACACACCCTGGGGAGTCAGATATGACGGGACAAGGGAAATCTTTACCTTTATAGAGAAATACAGTATAATGTTTGCAGGGCTAGTTTAGTAGACCCCGATGTTACTTTTTTTGCTAATTTAATTTTGAATTATTATTTGCTTTAGGTCCCAACAAGCATCAAAGTGCTGTGACCTGTTTACAGTTCAACAAGAACTTTGTAATTACCAGCTCAGATGATGGGACTGTAAAATTGTGGGACTTAAAAACGGGTGAATTTATCCGAAATCTAGTTACATTGGAAAGTGGAGGAAGTGGAGGTGTTGTATGGCGGATCAGAGCCTCCAACACAAAGCTAGTGTGTGCAGTTGGAAGCCGGAATGGGACTGAGGAAACCAAGCTGCTGGTATTGGACTTCGATGTGGATATAAAGTGAAGCTTGAAAAAATTATTTTGTCCAGAAATGCAAATGATGTTCTTGTCCTTTCTCCCCCCCCTCTACAAAAAGGAAAAAAAAAACCCTTGTCCTTGGTGGTGCAGGATGTTGGCTTGGGGCAACAGATCCTAAAGACCTACAGGCTACAAAAGAGAAGACACAAAATTGAAAACTGTAACTGACAAAAGAGGCATTTGCTTTTCTCTTTACATCAAAGACTTCACCTTGGAAAGGGCCAGCTTTGCAAAATGTGACTTTCTGTATCAAGCCAGGTGCAATTATTTCTTTTCTGTTTTCCTCTCAATGCTCACTGAGCTTTGTTGAGATGTAGAAGTTGTTACAATTCTTGTTAATCCTGTTCTTTTACTCTACCTTATTCTAGAAAGGAGATTCATATCTCTATTATCAGTTATTGTCTTTCAAACAAAACCGCATCTGGGAAAGCAGAGTCCTTTGTGTATGGAAAAGCTAAACTTACTGTGAATTGTTTTGTACAGTTTTACAGCTTTTTTTTTGCCAACCATTGCCAATGTCAATCACAGTATTAGTCTTCATTGATCTCTTTTACTATTGCCTCCATCTACGTTCTTCAATGCATAAGTTACTCTGAGGTGGCAAATTGTCCTGGATTTGAAGATTTCTCAGATGGATTTAATATATGATGCTGGTGCTAGAAGTAGGTCTTCAATTATGGGATTGTTGTCCCAGCCCTGTACTGTATTCCCAGTGGCCAAACTTATTTATGCTGCTAAATGAAAGGAAAAAAAAATATTTTTATTTTTTTCTGCTGTGACGTTTTAGTCCCAGACTGAATTCCAAATTTGCTCTAGTTTGGTTACAGAGAAGAGACTTTTTTGCCACTGAAACTTGAGCCAACTGTGCCTCTAAGAGGCTGTGAATGGAAAAGTTTCAGACAATGTAGAGTGAAGTTTGCTTGCAAGTAAAGAGAGTGTGTGCAACGCTTATTTTCTTTTTTTCTTTTTTCTTTTTCTTTTTTTTCTGGGCAAAAATTAAAATACATTCCTTAGAACAAAGCTCTTGCAGCCTGTTCTGTGGGGAAGTTTGTTTGTGAGGGCTGTGGTGAATGGAATAAACAGACACGAAACTGACAATATATTTAAAAAATATTCAAAAGTGAAAACAAAATTGCTAGTCGGTTGTAGTGTTTTACAAAATTTGAGAATAGCTGTTACAGTTGGGTGAGTAACTGACAAAGCAAAAATGCTTCAGTTTTTCTGTTAAAGTTGTCATATAAAAAAAGAATGCAATTGTCAAATTGATTTGCCTCATTCTCCAAGAGCCACAACTCAAGTTGAACTGTGAAAGTGGTTTAACACTGTATCCTAGCTGATCTTTTTTTCCCCTCCTTTTTTGGTTTATTTATAGTCTGTTTCTTTTAAAGAAATCAGATTTCAGTTTGTTAATTTTAGATATGTAACAACCTGACAGGATGGAGGAAAAACCTTTAAAGGGATTGTGTCTATGATTTGATTCACTTAGAAATTTTATTTTCTTATAAATTAAGTGCAATAAAATGTGTTTTTTCATGTTAAAAAGTCTTTCTACTAATGATTTAATAATGCAATATTCCCAAATATGGATTGAATGTAGCTTTACGAAAGCATTTATCTACTTGTGTGATAGGATAAACATACAAATTTTGAATTGACTTCAGATTTCCAGCAAAATCCTAATTTCCCTGGTTGTTAGAATCTATTGAAAAACATTTTTGATTCCATGTTTTGCAGGAATTGTAGCAACAGTTTGGTTTTATAAATATAAGTAGCCTACAGTAAGTAAAAGTAAATAAGGTATTGAATATATTCCTGCAAGAACTACACATGGACTGAACAATAAGGACTCTGCTTTTAGGCAATTAGAACAAAAATATGTCTGTAAACTGGAAAAGTAGGATATTGACAGAGCGCAAATTTGGTTCAGTATTAGTCATTGCAAAGTGATGTGTGTTGGTACAAAAAAGGCTAATTTCATAATTGATAATGTAATTGGTAATGAATAAGAAAGAAATATTAGAAGCAAAACTGGTAGGTCAATGAAAACAAAACAGTGTGCAGCTTCTGTGCAAAGAACAAATATTTTGGAGGTAAGTAGAAATGGAAATAAAACAGTTTTCATTACACATTTAACCAGATCTAGAATAGTTATTTTAAAATACTGAGCTATTAAAGAGGAAATTGCAAAAAGGCAAAATAATCAATAGATGGCATTGCTCCACTATGATACTTGGAACTTGGGGGCTTTTTGGATTAGAAAAGGGGCAGCAAGGAAAGGGACAAGAAATTTCACATGATTAGAAAATTGGTACATAGAATGCTTTTTCCCTTGATAAGTAGAATAAAACATGGGATCACTAACTAAAGCTGCATTCTGGACGATTCAAGATCGATGAAAACAACAGCTTTGCATCATACGTTTTAATAACAGCTACCAAAAGGAAGTTACAGTTCATGGAGAATAATCCTATTAATGTTTTTTGTTTATTACATATAATAAGTTGATATATTGCTTATTGCTTAAGACTCAAGGCTGTTTATAACAAATGAACAGCAAAATACACTCCACAGAATCTCTGTCAAACTAAAAACTCTCCTATCACCAAATAGGGTAAAATGTCCTACAAATTTAGTAGTCACCTAGGAAATAATGGGACATTCCTCACCATAGGAGGCAAAATATTTGGAATCTAGGGGGAACCACCAAGAAGAAGGTCTGTTGGCAGATTCCTATCCTCCACATCTCATAATGGGTGACATCCTTCAGTATTCCTTTTTTTAAATACTTAAGGTGGGCTGACCTTTACCATGAGAATGAACATCATATATTTTTTCTAGTTACTAATTATTAGAAAATTATAATAAGGAAATACTAAAATCTGTAATTCAGAAACTTGTATCAATAATATGCAGTTTAATGAAAAATAAGGACAAGGTAAAGAGTACAAAGTACATAGAAATATGAAGAATAAAGAGTTCCATAAGCTTGCCATTATTTTTTTCACTCGGGAAAATCATCATACAATATCTAGGAAGTATAATAGAATCTTATCACAAGAAGCAAATTCATGGAGATGCGGGGAAAATGTCTACAGACTTGTGGCAAATAGTTGGAATGTTGCATTAAATTAACAATTGTTAATTAAAAACTACAATATAATACTTAAAATTCTTTCAACACTTCCTACATGCATACACTCACAAGTAAATTAGTTGGAATAAATAAGGCAATTACTCGATATTGTGATATCTATGTACATGCATACAAATAGTATAAGTGGACTCAAATAATTAGAAATAATGTCTATAGACCTCACTAGGGAAAATTATTTCACCACAGTCTGATTTGTCATTTGAGCATAAAGGTATAAAGAATAGTATTTTCTTTTGTTCTATTAGCAGTCTTCCGGTTTTGTCATTGAAAAGAAATTTGAAACTGAATAAACAAGGGTAGAAACAAAAATCCAAATAAATGTAAGTGACTAATGCTAACAACAGGTTTTATGTATAAACACACATACAAGTTCTTGCAGAATTATTTAAGGGACAGACCTAGGCTAGATGCAGGAATTGAATGAATCTTAAGGACAGGAAAATGCATGTTAATACAGTCATTTCACTATGACTCCTACCTTCCTGATAATATCAATTTATACAGCATTTTCACTAGCCTAATGCAATTAGATACTTTATGTAAGCTTTCTTATAGTAGTTGCCCAACTATAATTTTAGGCTTTCCAAATTCCCAATAAATAGTTAAATCTTAACTGAATTTGAATCTGAAAAAGCATAAAATGTTTGATAATACTTTAGAAAAATACTGTGTGGGTGAAGGTTGTTCTCCAAGCTTGTGGGTTGGTTTCCGAACGTTTTGTTACCAGGCTAGGTAACATCTTCAGCGGCGTTTAGGGGATGTCTGTGTCAGTGCTCTTCTATTTATAAGGGCTTCAGGTGTCCCTGTGTCAAGTGAGGGTCTTGTGATGAGTCAGAGAGACTTGTGATGGGGAGGTTACTACAGGTCAGGGTTGTTGGAGGGTGTGAATTATCAGTGGGTCAGGCATGAGTCATTGGTGAGAGGCTGGTGATGGCTCATCACATGACCCTCACTTGACACACCCACAACTGAAGTCCTTATAAATAGAAGAGCACTGACACCAACATCCCCTAAACGCCGCTGAAGATGTTACCTAGCCTAGTAACAAAACGTTCGGAAACAAACCCACAAGCTCGGGGAATTAACCTTCACCCTCATCCTACACCCAAACTACAGATATTTGCCACTATTGCAAATAAATTCTGTTTCCTAGCAGGCACTGATACCAATATACTACAGCAGTATCAGGTTCCCAAAAATTACAAATACTAATCAATTTCATTGTTTAGATCAGGGGTCTTCAAGCTTGGCCCTTTTATGACTTGTGGACTTCAACTCCCAGAATTCCTCAGCTAGGCACACTAGCTGAGGAATTCTGGGAGTTGAAGTCCACAAGTCATAAAAGGGCCAAGTTTGAAGACCCCTGGTTTAGATGAATAAATATATATACAAGCTATCTGCTGGAAACTGCTACACTAAAAGTTCTAAGGTGGATTTAATTTGGGAAAATCTTAAAATTTCAAAAGTCTTTTATTCATTGTACTGCCTTTCTGGCTAAGTGTGGAGGTAAAATTGTATTTCAGTGCTATCTTCACATCTCAAAGTTGCTGTTGTTTTATTCCCAACAAACTTCTGTTTTGGCCAAAAATACAATGTGCCTTTTAAAATTCTTGAATGTGGATGTCTGCATTTAACCTGACATGTCACTTGTTGGTTTGATATTTCAGCAAGCACAGAATATATACATGGAATAAACTGACAGTTTGGAGAATGTATAACAGCTAAGCTAAAGCAGTAACTCTTGGATATGTCTATAAACAGTTAGTTGTTATCAGTCTGATATTCATTTCAGTAGTGTGATGAAGCTCAGATTTTATATTTATATTAGGTCATTGAAATATTTCAATGGCTTAATATAATTTTAAGCTTTGTGGCTTCATGATTCTTACCTTTGCATGTATTTTTTACACTGTTTTTTGAAGTATATGTTGCTAATTTAAAACCACTGTTTAATGGACTGTGAACTGTGTGATATAGTTAATGGTTTATGAGATTATTTTGCTTTGACAAAAGTCAATTTTGCTATTTAAAATGAGATCGAACATATAAAAATCTTTCCTTAGGCCAGTTGCATGCAATATACAGGAATCTTTCATTTTCATAATTACCACCAAATTTCTTTGGAACAGCTTATATTCTGCAATGATACCTTTAAAATTATTAAAAATCTACTATCCCAGGTCCTTAGGAATGACAAATCTATCTGGCTGACTGTGACCAACCTTAATAATTTATTGAATCTATATGCTCATAATGTCGTTCATAATGACTCTGGGTGGCAAGAATGTAAAGGTGGAACCAGTGAAGTGAATATTTATGACTACCATTGAACTTTAGCTTCTAGTGAATTACTGATAGGATGGTAGGTAGGTAGGTAAGTAGGTAGATGAATAGATAAAAGAAAGAAAAAGGAAAGAAAAGGGAAAAAAAGTAGGAAGATTCCACCTTCAGCTATGGAAGCTCACTGAATGACTGAGTTGATCATTTCCTTCTCAGCTCAGTGGCTGTAGGGAAAAATAGGAAGAGCCCTCTGTGCATCAATGTATTCTCTTGAGTGAAAGGCAATATATAAGTCAAATAAAATCAAATTATTAATCAATTAACTAATAATTACTATAGTTTGTATCCTAACAGAGAGTCTTGAGTTTCTTCATGGTAATACTTGTCAATGAAACCTCTGGTTTATACGAAATGGTTTCTAAAGATTAAGTCCTGCCAGTTATCACCTAGATTAGTGGCCCCCAACCTTTCGGGTACCAGGGACTGGTTTCGTGGAGAGAGGTTTTTCAGTGGACCAGAGGGAGGGTGGTTTCACATGCTGCTTGCATCGTGCAGATGGAGCTTCAGTTATTTGCACAGCCCAGTTTCTGTCATGCCACAGACCGGTGCGGGTCCACAACCCAGTGGTTGGGGCCCCGTGACCTAGATCATTAATTTTTCCTTTTTGTAAGCACAGATTCTTGCTAACTTGAAGCATGTGTGTTTTTTTTTCTTTTCTATCCATTTAATTTTAACAACTATTGGACATCCTAAGTAACACAGGTAGAAAAATTGCTGGTGCTATAGTTTCAAATCTAGACAGCACACTAAAAAGCAGAGACATCACCCTGTCAACAAAAGTGCGTATAGTCAAGGCTATGGTCTTCCCAGTTGCAATGTATGGCAGTGAAAGTTGGACCATAAGAAAGGCTGAGCGCCAAAGAATTGAGGCCTTTGAACTGTGGTGCTGGAGAAGACTCCTGCGAGTCCCTTGGACCACAAGGCGATCAAACCGGTCAGTCCTAGAGGAGATCAATCCTGACTGCTCTTTAGAAGGCCAGATCCTGAAGCTAAAACTCAAGTACTTTGGCCACCTAATGAGAAGGAAGGACTCACTGGAGAAGAGCCTAATGCTGGGAAAGATCGAGGGCAATAGAAGAAGGGGACGACAGAGAATGAGGTGGCTGGATGGAGTCACTGAAGCAGTAGGCGTGAGCTTAAATGGACTCCAGAAGATGGTAGAGGACAGGAAGGCCTGGAGGAATGTTGTCCATAGGGTCGCGATGGGTCAGACACGACTTCGCAGCTAACAACAACATAGTTTCAAAGCATCCTTGATGATATTGGTTATTATTTAATTCTGAACATACAATTGGATTGCTAGATAACAATGTTTATATATGAATACCATTAGTTGTACATAGAATTCATAACACTTGGGAAGTTTGGTAAAATTAATTGCCTTCCAATAGTTAAAATAAGGAGTTATGATACACTTGATCTAGGCATAAAAAATAGCACTTCCAATTTAGGTTTTTCCAGTATCTGTTCTGATCTGGCAGCTGAACTAGGTTAATATAACTTAAATGGAAGAGTTTTAAAAAGTGTACAATAGAGAAGACGCATAAATAAGGCAATCTTTCACACTGATATTATACAAAGCTTGCTTTTTGCTTGTTTGTTTACTAATTCAGGTAATGTTTAGTTGGCAAATGTCTTGTAACTGTTTGCCAGTATGAAAGCAAAAGCAAGTGGGCTGGGGTAGGAGACAATTATGAAACTTAAAATGACTATTATTTTAAATGCAACTTAAAATGCAAATAATCGTTAAATGTGTCATGTCTGCCAAGGATTGAAAGCTTTTTTTCCCCTTCTAGATATTGGTAGTGAAGATACCAGGCAAGACATATGGTAAGGATATTGCAAAAATAAAAGTACTTTGCAAGGAAAATTAATTTCCTTTTCAAACATTGGATTTTTTTAAGTGATAGTGCCTAGAACAGACATGTCAAACTCGTGAAGTCACATGACGTCATGCAACATATCGGAGCATTTTTGCCATTGCCGGCAATGGGGTGGGCGCAGCTTTTGTATGAGGCATCCGGCCCGTGGGCCAGCAGTTTGACACCCCTGGTCTAGAAGAAAAGCCTCTGAGACTGTTATTTTATCAATTAAGCAAGAAATAGGGCCTATTCAAGTTAAATACCCTCTTTATATCCTATCTATTCAGAGCTTCAGAACCAACATTTTCAATTGGACCAGAAGCTAAGTAGCAATGATAGGTTCAAAATCACTATGTCCTTTTCTCACTGCCCTGCTATGCATTGACTGGAGTTTAGGATATATAACCCAGGTTTATTTTATAAGGTAAAACTTAAAATATAAGTATTGCTTAGAAGAAAAGTTGAAGAAAGATGATGTTACAGAGGAAAGGACAAGTTGAAAAGCTGTGGTTCTTAATCGATTCTAAGACATGGTAAAACATCAGTTCTCTATGGTTTCCTAATCCAAACTATAGCAAGCAGATCAAAGGTTTAAGTATACTATCCAGTGCCAGTTGCTCAAGTTTGAAAGAATTAGACACTGTCCAAGTTGTTAATTACAAGTCATCTTTGCAATTAACAAATATAACTAAAACAGTTTCCACAATTTCCAGGATTACTGACATCCAGCACAGCTGGGGAATAGAACAAGTTGTCAGTGTGACTTAGAAATAATGTTTAAAAACCTGTCCAATATAATCTGGTGCACGCTGAGTTTATGAATGTCTAATACACTGTGGCAGTTTATGGGGCTTCATTTTATGATATTTCTTAACTATACTGTCAATGCATTTGCAATTCACAGGAGACTTTAAGGAACATTTGAAAACCAAGAATCCGTTTTTATTATACTAAAATAGTATAATGGAATTCAAAAGATATTAACACTTAGAACACACAACCTGACAATAGATCAAATTATACACAAGAAAAATAAAGAGGCAAATCTTATTTTAACTTTTATCTTTGTGACACTTTTAATTCCATTTTAAGAACTTTTTATATTCCTTCCCCCATAATTAAATGCTTTACAATTTAACTTTCCGTATATTTGGGTCAAATACTTTTTTTAATGTTTGCATTATGGCTGTTTACAAAGGCAAAACTTTCAAAGGATTTACTTAGCATTTTTGGTCTGTTTCTCATTACTATGATCTCTAAGGCCAATTTTGTATGAATAAATAGAAAAACAGTAAATGCTAATTTATTCTTGTGGTAGAAACAGGTGTGGTAGCAAATCTAGCTTGCTGTTTCTGCTTCATTATATAAAGACATATTTATGTTTAGTAATTGGAGGGTTGATTAAAATGGCATTTGATGCAGAATCAGGAATCCAGTAAGCATAGCATATTCCTTGAGTCTTTTCTCTTTGTACCCCCAACATTCAAACTCTACAGATCTACCTCAAGTTACTACATATATTAATCTGGTTGTATATCAAAATATATTCCTTTTTTACATGGAGGTTTATTATTTCTTCTTTTCCTAAAAGCGCAAAATAAAACTAATTTAAGTGTCTGATTGATTTGCAGAACTTGCGCAATAATACAATATAGCCAATGATGCACGGAGGGAATTTCTTTTGTCTTTTCTGTCTTATTATATTCTGTTCTCTATTTAGTACCCAACTCCCTTTATTTATAACCACCCATTCAAGATGTATTTTCTGCCTCAGTGAAACACCTTCATTTAATGAGTTTTGGTGTGAGCAGCAATAACAATTAAGCCTTTGCACTATGCTTCCTAACTTTATCACTAAATGAGGATTACTCAAATTTAGGGGAAAAAATACAGACCTCAAATAGTTCTGACATTCATAGAAGAAAGGTTTTAATTAGAATTCAATATAGGCACCACTATTATATATTAATGTGACTAGGAAAGCTTGTGACTCCTATTTACTAAAAGTTAATTGCACATGATTTTCCTATTTCATGAATTTATAGTATTTCTAGTCCATAACTTCTAAAAGTAGGTCACTGGTCATATTGACAGCAAAGGAGAAAAATAAGGGGAAACACTTGGTAAAGAAAATATGGCAAAAGGAAGTTGAAAAATATTTCTCTTATTTTCCTAAAGGTAAAGGTTCCCCCACACATGCGTGCTAGTCGTTTCCGACTCTAGGGGCTGGTGCTCATCTCCGTTTCAAAGCCGAAGAGCCAGCGCTTGTCCGAGGACGTCTCCATGGTCATGTGGCTGGCATGACTAGACGCCAAAGGCGCACGGAACGCTGTTACCTTCCCACCGTAGTGGTCCCTATTTTTCTACTTGCATTTTTACGTGCTTTCGAACTGCTAGGTTGGCAGTTATTTTCCTACACTACCATAATATGCAGTGATTAACATATAAGATTAGGATTAAGGAGACCGAGTAATAAAAATTCACCAAGGACTTGGATGAGGCACAGACAGAATACTTATTGAATCTGAATCAGAAACAAAACTGGTGGGACAGCTAATATCAAGATGATATTTTAAGTACTATTATATATAAAAATAAAGGGACGCGGTGGCTCAGTGGGTTAGGACGCTGAGCCTGTCAATCAGAAGGTCGGCTGTTTGGCGGGTCGAATCCTGAGTGCCGCATAACAGAGTGAGCGCCTGTTACTCATCCCATCTTCTCCCAACCTAGCAGTTCGAAAGCATGTAAAAATGCAAGTAGAAAAATAGGGACCACTACAGTGGGAAGGTAACAGCGTTCCGTGCGCCTTTGGCGTCTAGTCATGCCAGCCACATGACCACGGAGTCGTTCTCGGACTAGCGCTGGCTCTTAGGCTTTGAAACGCAGATGAGCACCGGCCCCTAGAGTCGGAAATGACTAGCACGCATGTGCGGGGGAACCTTTACCTTTACCTATATATAAAAATATTGTACTATCACTAATGTAGAAGATTGTGCAATGATGAAAGTAGGAGCAGCTGGAGTTTGGGGGCTAGACATGAAGACACATTCTAATCTAGTCTTATAAAAGTAGAAAAGTTGATATCTGAAATAACATTCAGATCATGTTTCATAAAGATTGGCCTGTTGAAACTGCTATGCCAAAAAATAAAAGGTGGCATACATAATTTGTTTCTAATTATATCCATGTGCTATAGCATGATGCAGTGAAGATTGAAATATGAGAATTCACCAGATACAAACACATTGGCAGAATATATTTGTTTGGGGTATCCTTGGCAAGAAGCATTCATTCCCAGCGGGAGGTGGGCGGGAGGGAATGATGTATTAGGTTTAGAGTTTATAATGGGAAGAATATTAGTGAATTATTTATAAACAACATAAATTACTGTATTGTAATTCAGTAAATTACATTATTGGATGCATGGTCTATAGAATGCATGGTCAGAGACAGATCTGTTTATACACAGTTAATAGGATCATTTCTACTAAATCAGATACAGTAACTACAAATTCAGGAAAAAGATCTGTAAATGAAGCTGTTTTTAAATAATTGATAATTAAATAAAATGTTTAAATATGATTACTAACAATAAACTACTGAGAAAGTAGTTCAGTATATTGACAGAGCATTCAGACACTGACATATAATATGAAAGAATGCCAAAACAGAAGCATACTGGTCACCTCCTTCTTTGCAGTCATATGATACATGCATCCAAATGCTGGATACAAGTAGCTATGAAAAACAAATTATTTAAGTCTCCTTAACTAATTTCTCTAGCACTGAAAGAATGTAGAACTAATTTCAACACATCACAAAAGTCTGCAAGAACTGTTGGTTTTCAAAATCTCAAATGATTCATTTGAAAGATTCTATAGAGACTAGTGAAACTAAGCCAATAGAAAACTGGCTAAACTTCAAGATAGGGCAACTTAGATGGCATCCAGTAACTGGAAAACATATCTTTTAACTCTTCAAAAATGTTATATCTTCTGTTTTTATCTAACCCCTTCTTATAACATCAGTTAGTGAATATTGGCAATTATTATGCCTCACTTCTAATGTATTTTCAGCAAGCTTATTTTTTCTTAATTAGAAGAGGCTGAATGATATATCACCTTCTAACTTTATTGGGATTTTTTTAATTGTTCTCTTCAGTATGCTGATCAGTAATGAAATCAATACAGTGCTACCTTTTGAGAGCGGTATCTGTTCTTTATTATCCATTTCTAGATTAAGGACTAAGCCTGCTGAGTGAATAGCCAACATTGCAGAAAAGAATCAATATGCAGGCCTTTAATGTTGGAAAATGAAAGGGGTTTTTGAGGTAAATTGTAACTTTTTATTTTTTTGTGTGGACAAAGAACATAAATCTAGTTTCAAAATGTGTACTCCTGTAGACAAACAGATCAGAGTAGAGAATTCTCATATTTGTTGACATCAAACTATCATGTCTCATGATGAGAATTACCCAGTGAAGAATTGTTTTATGACTGATATGTTATCCTAGACTTTAGTATCTTTAGAGAACAGAATTATTATTAAAAATATTATTAAATTATTTTTGGACAACTCAGGGCAGTATCAATAGATAAAGTTCCTGTCTTCTACTTTCTCCAGAACAACCACCCAAAGTCACCCAGCTGGCTTTCATGCCTAAAGGACGCCTAGAATTTGCAGTCTCCTGGGTTCTGTCTTGTATCTTACAAATTACACTAAACTGGCTCTCATTTCACACTTGTTTTTTATTTTTTCAGTAAAGTGAAGATTAAAGCTTGGAATGAGATGAATCTGCTGACAGGTTTGAAAAAGAAGATTGGAAAGTAATCACAGAGAATAGGGATGAAATGGAAGTGGTTAACATCTTAGTGTTTGTTTTTATCCTGTCAGAAGATAAAAGGAGTCCTTCCTAAGAAGTATGAGGAGAACAGAGGGATAGAATGCAAGTGATATGGCTCTCCTAAAGAAGTCATCCTTGGACATAGTAGTATTAGACAACTTTTGTCCCGTTTCCAATCTTCCCTTTTTAGGGAAAGTTGCTGAGAGGGTAGCTGGCACATAGCTACAAAAGGCCCTGGATCAAGCAGATTTTCTGGACCTTTTTCAGGCTGGGTTCAGGCTGGGGCAGAGCCTGGTTCAATCTGTGGATAATTTGGAGGTCTCAGCATGGAGGTGGTAGAACCATTCTTGTCCTCCTAGACCTGTCAGTGAAGTTTGATACTATCAACCATGGTATCTTTCTGGACTGGCTTGGGGTTGGGTGTGAGACTCACTGTTCTATGGTGATTCTCATTCCTCTGTGGCCACGTCCAGTCAGTGTTGGTGGGAAAGGAGAAAGCCGCTAAAATATGGAGTGCCTCAGGACTCAAGCCTTTTGCCTTTCCTTTTAATATCTAAATGAAATTGCTGGGGGAGGCCATCCATCAGTATGGGGTGGGGTATTACCAGTATACTAATGATAACGTGCATGCCAATTATATATTTCTACCCTTAGCTGGTCAGGTGATCCTGTGGCAATGCTGGCCAAGTGCTTGGAGGCTGTAAGGATCTGGATGGGGAGGAATTGGCTTTGGCTTAATCCTGGCAAGGTGGAGTAGTTCTCCCCAGACCTACATGATATTTGCTCTTTGACTATGGATGGGGTGGCACTCCCCCAGACTGAGTTGGAGCATTATTTGGAGATCCTCCTAGAGTTGGTGCACAATTTGGAAATCCTCCAGCTGCTCAAGGAACAGATGACAGCCATGGCTGGGCCCAGCAGGGGGGGGGGGGAGGGAGAGACATTGCACAGATTCATCTGCTGCACCAATTGCACCATTTCCTGGACCTGGAGCTTTTATTCATGGTCATTTATGCCTTGGTCATTACCCATTTGGATTACTGCAATGGGTTCTACCTGGGGCTCCCCTTGAAGATCACCTGAAAGCTATAACTTGCTGTCAACTTCCTTGTGGGTACAATTCAAAGTGCTGATTATCACTCTACATGGCACAGGGGTAGGTTACCTAGAGGCCTGTCTTTCCATAAGGATATCTACCCATCCTACCAGATCATTCTAGGGCAAGCATGCTCCTAGTCCCCTACCTGAAACATTTCTACCCTACAGAACACTCTGCCCTCTGAAGTTCAGCAAACTTCTGCCTTCCTAGCCCTCCAAAAAACACTGAAGATCTGTTTTACCTCCCAAGTGCTAGAATAGAATGAGGTGGGTGAGAAGATTTGAGAGAGAATGTATGTCTGAAGTAACTTTGATGTCAGGTTTTTGATGTTTATGTAATTTTGTATTGTTATTTTATTATTTATATTGGTTTAATTGATGTTTGGGAACCACCCAGAGTTTGATCTAATATGGATGCATATATAAATGTTTAAATAAATTATGGATTGATAGATGTATAGTAAGAATCAATCTTGCTGCTTTAAATAATTCTAAGCCTCTCAAACCAAATGAATTATGCACCAAGGTATTGAAAGAACTAGCAGGAGTGATCTGTGGACTGCAGATTGTAATCTTCAAAATCTCCTAAAGACAGGGAAGAAGTATCTGGCAAACTATGGATGAGTTAATTTAAAGTCTGTGCTAGAAAGATAATAGAATTGATTGTCAAACAGAATGTCTGGCAGTATGTAGAAAAAATGGGGATAAATTACAAAGGGACCCATGCTGCTCAACACATTTATCAATGATCCATAGGAAGATATAGAAAGAATACATTAATTTTGCAGATGACCTCAAGTGAAGGAATTGGTTAATATCTTAGAATAAAAAAACATGAATAAAGTGGTCTGAGTAGCCTGGATATTTACTAATGACAAATATAAGGACTTGCATCTGGTAACAAAAATTCAAATACAAAAGTAATGCATGTGAGAAGTTAAGGCGGTTCCTCTTGAAACTAGCAACTACTGGATATGTCTTTAGAGTTGTAATAATGTTCTGAATGAAGTTTCTCCTCAAGAAAAAATGGCAGTCTAAAGATCACTAAAAGCCAACAACTACAGCAGAACGAAGAGCTGGCTCTTCATAATTCTCTGCACAAGGAGAGGACTTGATATTGCTCAGAAATGCTCCACATATTGGAGTTAGCAACTTGAAAAAGACACTGGGTTCTCATACAGCTTTTTCTCATCATTTTTGGAAATTGTCCTTTTTCAGCTGTTAGGGACCTTTGGATTGATATGTTTTATATCACTGGGTGCATTTCCCTTAATATTTATTGGCAGAAATATTGAATACAAGTTTAATGACTTAAAAATTGGGGGAGGGGACAAAAAGGGGTGACTTTAGAATATTTCAAATGGACTACGGTTCCAGATAAATTAGAAATAAGATTTTGGAGTTGATTATAAGAATCCCTCCCATGGGAAAATACTTTTGACTTGAATTCTTAAAAAAAAAAGACTTTTAGAAGTGGAAACTAGAAGGGAACCAAAGATTACAATTAAAGGAAAACAGCACTTAAATTTGAATTAAAAATGAAATGTTGCAAAATATTTTATCATTGGACATATTGAAGAATATTTTTGAATAATGGATCCAGATCTCTACCTCTATAGATTATGTTTAAGAGGTGCTGTGGAAGAAGAACAAGTTTTACCTGACAAGACTGAGACTGATTTGAAAGTGGGTTTAAAAATGACAGGCTACAAAAATGAAATGAAACAAAATATGTGACACTGGACATACAAAGGAACCAGTAGGTTTCTTAATAATTAAAAGGGGTATACAAACAACAAATTGAGAGTGATCTGAATAATTTTCTTACATTGGATTTTCAAAAAGTGCTTGCTAAAACTTGGAAGAATTTTGTGAAAAGGGACAAAGAAAAAAATGAAAAAAATCAAATTCTAGGACATTATTTGAAGATACTAAATATCAAGATTGTTTGGAGCTAAAAAGAAATACAAAGCTGGTTTATTTGATCAAGGTTAAGATAGATATGTAATCCTTAATAGATTTCATTTCAGGAATGAAATGAAGAGATGGGGATATTTTACAGATAAGTGATGGGATATTGAAAGAAGAGGCAGAGGAACTAGAGATCAAATTGCTAACATACGCTGGATCATGGAGAAAGCTAGAGAGTTCCAGAAAAACATCTACTTCTGCTTCATTGACTATGCTAAAGCCTTTGATTGTGTGGATCATAACAAACTGTGGCAAGTCCTTAAAGAGATGGGCGTACCAGACCATCTTATTTGTCTCTTGAGAAACCTATATGCGGGCCAAGAAGCAACAGTGAGAACTGGACACAGAACCACTGATTGGTTCAAAATTGGGAAAGGAGTCCGGCAAGGCTGTATACTGTCGCCCTGCCTATTTAACTTATATGCAGAGCACATCATGAGAAAGGCAGGGCTAGATGAATCAAAAGTTGGAATTAAGATTGCCGGAAGAAACATCAACAACCTAAGATATGCAGATGATACCACTCTAATGGCAGAAAGTGAAGAGGAACTAAAGAGCCTCTTGTTGCGAGTGAAGAAGCAGAGTGTAAAACTTGGGTTGAAACTAAACATTAAGAAAACCAAGATCTTGGCATTCGGCCCTCTCAATTCCTGGCAAATAGATGGGGAAGAAATGGAGGTAGTGACAGATTTTATTTTCCTGGGCTCCAAGATCACTGCAGATGGGGACTGTAGCCAAGAAATTAAAAGACGCTTGCTCCTCAGGAGGAAAGCCATGGCAAATCTTAACAGCACACTAAAAAACAGAGACATCACCCTGTCAACAAAAGTGCGTATAGTCAAGGCGATGGTCTTCCCAGTTGCAATGTATGGCAGTGAAAGCTGGACCATAAGAAAGGCTGAGCGCCAAAGAATTGAAGCCTTTGAACTATGGTGCTGGAGAAGACTCCTGCGAGTTCCTTGGACTGCAAGGCGATCAAACCGGTCAGTCCTAGAGGAGATCAACCCTGACTGCTCTTTAGAAGGCCAGATCCTGAAGCTAAAACTCAAATACTTTGGCCACCTAATGAGAAGGAAGGACTCACTGGAGAAGAGCCTAATGCTGGGAAAGATTGAGGGCAATAGAAGAAGGGGACAACAGAGAATGAGGTGGCTGGATGGAGTCACTGAAGCAGTAGGCGTGAGCTTAAATGGACTCCAGAAGATGGTAGAGGACAGGAAGGCCTGGAGGAACATTGTCCATAGGGTCGCGATGCGTCGGACACGACTTCGCAACTAACAACAACAACAATTGAAAGAAGAGATCATTTGTTGCATTTTGAGACAAGGTGATAAGTTACTAAAATTGTATATTTTTGTTATGATAAAGGGGAAATCATGTTTTTGTATATTTCTTTTCTTTCTATTTACTATTATTTTTTTCTTTTTCTTCCTTTTTTCTTTTCTGCATCTTCTATTTTTCCTTTTATTCTTTTTACTTGTATTAGTTTTTATTGTTGTAAATTGTAATCTTTACTGAAATTACTCTTTAAAACATTATGCATCTCTTTTCCAGTATTGTACTAAATTTATCTTTTCCATCATCAACATGTAGTAAAGCATGCTATCTTTTATTATGTTTTGGAATTATGCCTAGTAAGCATTATAATTTCATTTTAAATTTGATTTCTAAAATTCTGTGAATTTCTTTCCAGTACTTTTAAAGTTTTCCACATGTTCACTACATATGGTAAAAATGTCACATGACATTTATTATTATATAATCCATCTAACTTGGCAATTACTGATGGAGTTATACACCATCTATTAAAATTTGATAATTTGGGATAAATTTTATAGTTTTTTTCCACAACTGAAACTGGAAAAGGCATCATGCAAGGCACCAATCTTATTCAATGTTTGTATCAGCTGCATGGAATGCTTGTTCGAAGGGAAGGGAAGGTATATATAGTTTGTTTATTTGATCAAGATTGAAATAGACAATCCTGTTTTCTCTAGTAACTCTTGATGAACTTTTGCTGACATCAAGATTGAAATGATAAGGTGTTAAGGATAAGAAATGGGATGCAATATGGGAAGAAGAAATTATGGGTCGTATTTTAAGAGAAGGTAAGTTACTAAAATTGCCTATATATGCAATGAAGGTGAAAAGTCACCTCTTTAGATATTTTTTTCTTAATCATATTCTTATTTTCTCTTTTCTGTTTTTCTATTTTTTCTTGTCTGCATCTTTTCTTTTTGTTTTAGCATAATTTTTATTGCTATAGTTGTATTTTTTAATAAAATTTAAAATTTAAATTTTCTAGCAATATGACAATATGTGAAATGCATGCTGTACCAGATTATTAATTTAAACAGAGATTACCATAGGTAAAGGTAAAGGTTCCCCCGCACATGCGTGCTAGTCGTTTCCGACTCTAGGAGCCAGTGCTCATCTCCCTTTCAAAGCCAAAGAGCCAGCACTTGTCCGAGGACGTCTCCGTGGTCATGTGGCCGGCATGACTAGATGCCAAAGGCACACAGAACACTGTTACCTTCCCACCATAGTGGTCCCTATTTTTCTACTTGCATTTTTACGTGCTTTCGAACTGCTAGGTTGGCAGAAGCTGGGACGAGTAACAGGCGCTCACTCTGCTATGCGATGCTTGGGATTTGACCCGCCAAAGTGCCGACCTTCTGATCGACAAGCTCAGCGTCCTAACCTACTGAGCCACCACGTCCCTAGAGATTACCATACATAATAGCTATTCCACAGTTGATCTGCATTCAAATGGATTTTAATTTACTCTCTAACCTAAACAGATCTTGAAGTGTAATGCAACTATTTTGTGATATGAGAAACCCTATTTTTTTGGGCTCTCAATCTCAAAGATACAACATAAAAGGATTAAGGGGAAAAATCCAAACATTTTGGTATTCAACTCAGTGTTGCATGTCTGAACATGCATAGTATGGAGATGCCAATATGTTTTGTCCCACAAATCTTACAATGTTTAAACAAAGATTTAAAAATACTACTATGGAAAGAATGTAAATAATTCTGACCCTCCTTTTGATCATTAACATGACCCACAAGTAACCAGACTAGAAAACTATGTTGCAAAGATTGCTAATCCATTTCTGGTAATTAGTGACCAGACTAAACTAATTAACCTATGCAAATAATAGCAGACCAGGAAAATCCTTTCACAATATAGAATTTCCCTAGGTACACAAAGGTGATGACCAAAACCACCACGTTGGCACACATTAAAGAGAAAAGGTACACTCAGAAAAATAAGATAAGAACATTTCCACCAGACCTGCAGATCCATCAAATTACTGAGTTCAAGTTCACACAAGCACCCATACCACACCAAAGGACCACCTATCCTATAAATATTACCAGCCTCTGTAACCCAGTTTGTAGCTACCTTCAAGGGTTGTCTGTATGTACTCTTAAATAATTTTTTTTCTTCAAACAGCTAGTATCATTCTTATGTAAATCCCACCTTGGATTGGAATCCCAAAATTCTTGTGACACTAGTTAGATTTATTCAATTTGAATAATAAATAATATTCTGTTTATGACTTACTATTAAATAATTTATGAGTATCTAAAACCTGCAGTTCAGAAAATTAGAAAGCATGGTTGCCTGCCAATTTAGTGAAAAATCAGAGCAACTACTTGCTTGACTTTACTTTTTTACTCCAGATTTATTTTCTCCATCTTTTCTACTCTCCCACTTATCAATATATTGCGAAAGCTTCCCTAACAAGTCTAATAGGTGAAGAACACTTGACAATACAGGAAGTGGACATTCTATTTTTTTAAAAATGTGCCATATATATTTTGTGATTGCTAAGTGGAATCTATCTGGGCCTGGCATAGTAATGACTGCACATGCGCTAAGGAACATGTATGCTTAAATGCCTTAAGGCCTCCTGCTCATCATTGTTACAGTTTTGACACATGAGGGAGACTATTTTAGGAAAGCCTTATTAATTTTTCAGGTGGAATCCATAGATTGACAGTTGTGGATATTCCCTACAATAAGACCATTCAGATAGAACTCAAGGCTAAACAGAATAGAAAAGGGATTTAACTTTTTATGTATCACTTAACACTTGTATATTTGAGAACTTTAAGATGCTTATACATTAAAAAGGTAAAGGTAAAGGTTCCCCCCGCACGTGCGTGCTAGTCGTTTCCAACTCTAGGGGCTGGTGCTCATCTCCATTTCAAACCCAAAGAGCCAGCGCTTGTCCGAGGATGTCTCCGTGGTCATGTGGCCAGCATGACTAGACGCCAAAGGCACACGGAACGCTGTTACCTTCCCACCGTAGTGGTCCCTATTTTTCTACTTGCATTTTTACGTGCTTTCGAACTGCTAGGTTGGCAGAAGTTGGGACGAGTAACAGGCACTCACTCTGTTACGCGGCACTCAGGATTTGACCTCCCAAACTGCCGACCTTCTGATCGACAAGCTCAGCGTTCTAACCCACTGAGCCACCGCGTCCCTTGCTTATACATTACAGTATAGTAATTTATACCTATATGAACAAGACTTACACATACACTTGAAAAAAGTCATGTGCATAATTATTAATTATTATTCTGATTCACTTTTATTATTATTATTTATTTTATTAATTTTATTTGTATACTGCCCTTCTCCCGAAGGACTCAGGGCGGTGAACAGGGCAATACATATTAAAAAACAAGATACAAAAATAAAAACAATTAAACAAAATGCCCATGAATAAGTTAGAACACATTAAAAAATAGGTTAAAACAGATTAATAAAACCCAACCCCATCCCATCAGGCCAGGCCAGCTTGTTCAAAAAGGTAGGTTTTGAGATCGCGCCGGAAGGAGCGGAAGTCAGGCGCCATCCGGAGCTCGACTGGAAGATGATTCCATAAATCCGGCGCGCCCACAGAGAACGCCCTCCCCCTGGAGGCCACCAGTCAACATTCTTTGACCAGTGGCACCCTGAGGAGGCCCTCTCTGTGGGAGCGTACTGGGCGGAGGGAAGTTGACGCCGGCCGCAGGTGCTCCCCAAGGTATTCCGGACCCATGCCATGTAGGGCTTTGTAGGTCATTACCAACACCTTGAATCTCACCCGGAAGACAACTGGAAGCCAATGCAGCTCACGGAGCAGAGGTGTAACATGGGAGTGTCGGGAAACTCCCAACACAACTCTCGCGGCTGCATTCTGTACCAGCTGGAGCCTCCGAGTGGTCTTCAAGGGTAGCCCCATGTAGAGAGCGTTGCAGTAGTCCAGATGAGAGGTCACGAGGGCGTGAGTGACCGTACGTAAGACATCCCGGTCTAGATAGGGCCACAACTGGCGCACCAGGCGAACCTAGGCGAAGCCCCCCCTAGTCACAGCTACTATATGGTCTTCTAGAGAAAGCTGTGAATCTAGGAGGACTCCCAAGTTGCGAGCCCTATCTACGGGGGGGTAATAACTCACCCCCCATAGAGAGAGATAGAATATCCTGAATATTTGCCTATTTTGCTTGGCAATTGCAAAAGTTGGCAATTAATGAGAAGTCATTTAGGTTTAAAGTTCTAGAATCATTTCAATCATAAAAGTTAGTAAAGAGGAAAGGCTTAAGCAGATTCTGAAGAGGCATAAAGTTATTATCTCAGGTTTTGTGAATCTATTTGATTCTAAAGCGTAAACCAAAGCATTCAAAAGAACAAAGCTATTAAGTTTGTTTTGATTCTGTGCCCCATTTTTATTACTCTTATGTTATGCTATCCTATTTTCATAACTTTGTGACTTTTAAAGACTAAAGGTATATGTACTTGTGTGTATACACACACATGTACACTCACATACATGCAGACACAGACACATAAAGACACACATATAGACACAAACCTAAATACACACAGAGATATTTAATAATGGCCTTCTTGTGCACAACTTTTCTCACACCGAGAGGGAATCATTTGAAAAAAATTGCATTTTTAGGATATTTTCTCAAATACAATCAAAAAAGAGATGAGGCTCGAATTAGAAATTTTTATGTTTTTTAATACTATAAACAAGCCTGTGCTTTTCTTAATTATTTTGTCTTCAGGTCTCTTAATTGTTTATTTTTATTATTTATTGAGTCTCCAAAGTTAGAATTCGCCAAATCCCTTCGGATCTCTGAAATAATCTGCACATTCTTATGATATGTAGTTATTTATATGCATATTTTGAATTGTTAACTACATTGCAACATTCTTATACTACCATAAAACTATTCTCCTGGTTTATGGAACTGCAAATTGTGAATTATTCATACAAACATTAGCAAAAATATTTCTCTAATAAAACACTTTTATTGCTTTAACTCTAGTTTAAATTTTGGGTTATGACACAGTAAAATGTATTAATTCATTTTTTAATAACCTAGACATAAATGCAGACATTGATTTGTTGAATCAGCCATACTTAAAACATAAATGGCTCCTTTTTAATGGCTGACAGGCTTTAGGATCTTATGGCACTTAGTTTGAATGCAAAGGCCTCTAACCAGGTTTCACTCAAAGGAACACAGCGTCATCAAATCACTGCCTCATGCATATAAACCTTCTTCAAAGGTAAAATACAAAGCAGAGCGAGATATTGCTTGTAAGGTAGGATTGGCGGGGGGAATATCCAAAGTCACATGAGCAAAGCCCCCACGTCTTTATAATATGCACTGTGATGCATCCAAAAGGGGGGCTTCATTCATCTGATCATGGCTGCCATTTTTTTTCTAAACGTAGCTCTCTGTGGATGCCTGTGTTATTTGTTGCATTGTTTCTTTTTCCTTATAGCTAGGTGTTGATTTGCTGTATGTTAAATAGCTTTGCATTATTTTTAGCATTTCTGCATGGCTACTTTCGAACCTTTTTACAATTTTAAAAATAGAGTTGATCTCTCTGTCAGTCTGGTTTTTTACTGTGTTTTCTTGCTGGCTGTGGCATCCTGAAGAGTGAATCCAGGAAAGCAGAGGAATCATTCATATTATGGATATCTCCAGTCATTGGCAGTGAGACAGAACAGAGGAACAGAGAGAGATCAGCAATGGGGCAGCAAATTTCATGCCAGTATAATTTTTTGCTAACTCAAGGATAGATGAAGAGCATTTTAATTCAGTAATGGGGAAACATCCAAAGCGTGGTTGTACACTGCTATTTCCAATTTTCCAGTTTACTGAGGCTATAATTTTATAAGCTTACCTGGAAGTCTGCCAAACCTAAGTACTGATTCAGAACCTATGTGAGATGAGCTCCCCTCAACCACACACATTTATTTTCATGATTTCATAAATGGGTGAGAATTGCAACTGCAAGCAATGTTAGCATATCCAGGTCTAGTGGTATTCTTTCTATGGTCTGAAAAATGCTGGTTCAAGGCAGTGAATGACGCTTCAGGAATATGAGAGTCAGTTCATTATGTTACCATAGGAATATTTTGCTCAGTCCACCTCTCAACTCCTAGAATCTACTATATCTTTGTTGGTTGTGTTTTGCATAGGATAACACCTCCAATGCAGAACACCTCCATGCTACATTAGGAACTTTGAAGGCAACAGAATTTGGCCACCATGATAAGTATTTCCTTTATCAAATGTATTACAGCTGCCCACTCCAGAAAATTATGGGAGGCTTACAAAACCAAACAATTAAAAAGTTTTAAAACACATGAAGCAAACATGGCAGCTCAATTTAAAACCACCATACCTATTAAAACACTATAGGAAACACTTTCGAAGCTACACAAACATGCCTTCCCAGGCCTAGGAAGAAAGCCTTCTGGAACCCTGGGAAAGTGAGCGCCATATGCATTTCTTGGGGAATGCTGTTCCAGCAGGCAAGGGTGGCAACAGAGAGGGCATGCTTCCTTGGTCCTATAACCAAGTAACCACTTTTAATTGAGTGCATCCATTCTGCCACAATGCACAGAGAAGGCAGAAACAATCGGAGGTAGGCAATCTCTCCAATAACCAAATCCTATGGCATGAAGGGTTTTGTAGGTAATAGCCAACTTTAAATTTGTGGCCAAGTGCGGCTTGTAAAACTGTAGTGCCACATGGCCATAACGAGAAAAGCCCGTTATAATTTTTAGGCACAGATCTGAGAAGCTGAGTCAAGACATTCAGTTTCTATCTGGCAAGCAAGCTTGATTAGGTGAAAGTTCTTTGCATTAAGCTGTTAGCCAGAAAGTGTATCACTGCTTGGCTGGTGGTGTTCTGTGAACTCATAAACATGGGAAAGTTTCCAAGTCACTTTGCGTAATACCTGAATTCATGTACGCATCAAATCATTCTTTTGTTGTTTTTTTGGAAATCTCATATATATTATGCATGGTTTTCAAACTGTCATAGTATCGTGTAGTAATTCTTAGATTAGGCTTTTATCCTGTAACAAATTATCCTTTCCTTACTCAGAGAATATAAAAAAGAAGAAAAAAAAGATTGAATAGAAAGACAGGGTTCTGAGAGTAGACTCGAGACTTCACAAACTCTTTAATTTCAGATTATTATAAATAAATCATGCAAACCATTTGAACATGTGATTTAGCTTAGTTCAATGTGCAAGTGAAAACAGCAACTACAAATTAATCATAAAAATGGGGCATCTATTATTCATTGAGTTTGCAGTGCTGTCATTGTATTAAAATATTTTTTACTGGAGAAAGAACCTTGTAACAAGTGAAATCTTAAAGTCAAGTCTGTCTTTGCTCCTCAGACATTTTATTTTGGATTTGATTTGATTAGAGCTTGAGGTCCAAAATGAAAATAAAACAAACTGAGGCAGCAAACCATCTTCACTTTCATTTCCAATAATTGTCAGACCTGCCACAAAGTTAAACCTTTAAGTAGAAAACAATCATTGGCTCCATTTGCTGAGAAAGGAATATTTTTATTAGAGATAAACTGTATTGCAGTAATGCATAGCCAGAACTGAGATTTGCATGACAACATCCTTACATTATATTTTCCCCTCCTTTCCTCTCCTTAAACGTCTTTCATCTCCCACTCCAGGGTAACCTTGGTAGAGCAGTGGGCTAATGCCTCCTTAAGTAACATTAGCAGTGGGCTAATGCCTCCTTAAGTAACATCAGCTGCCTGCAATTAGTGCAGGTTCGCATCCCACCAGGCTCAAGGTTGACTCAGCCTTCCATCCTTCCGAGGTAGGTAAAATGAGGACCCAGATTGTTGGGGGCAATTAAGCTGACTTTGTAATAATGCCGCTTGGGAGGGGTGTGAAAGCCCTAATAAGCAGGCATATACATAGAATGAAGGCTACTGCTAAGCTTGTAAGCCGCCCTGAGTCTTCGGAGAAGGGCGGGATATAAATGGAATTAAAATTAAAAAATTAACCAATTAAAATCTTGCAAGCTGTTTTTAACAGTTCAAGCAGGCTCTAATATGCCACTCCCTCCTCCTTCCAACTGGGAGACCTTGAAGCAGCTTCTCGAGATGGCACAGAATCTACTTTTGGTTTCCCAACCATCGTCCACTTCATTCCCCTTCTCCATAGTTCATGGCAGACTTTCACTCCATATCAATGAAGCACAAGCAAGCCTGAGGTGGCAACTGAATAATCTCTACTGTTTGTTTAAAATAAGTCAGTTTTCTCAGGAAACCTGGATATATTGCTCAGAGGAGCTTCTATAAAAAATATCTATCTGTCTCTTGCTGACTTTGTGGTACACATGTTTTAGGGCAAGTGAACTGCTGAAATAATGGAAAGGCAGGGAACAGGTAAATCTCCTTTCAAATAAATCCAAAATCAAATTCACAATTACATCTTTAAAGTTCATCACTATTGCTTTTTCATGTTACTGCTATTGTTTGCTTGGCAATATGTTGTAGTTAATGCTTGATTTTAAATTGATATAATTAAGACAATAGCAGCTGACTCCCCTCACCCCGTGCAACTAAGAATAAAACCAGTCAATCACCGAACTCCTATAAAAAGATACTGTACTGTTTGGGATGCAATATTGGATTATTTAAAGATGTTATCTGTGATAACAGCAGGATAGCTGGAACTGTTACAGTATGCTGTGAAAATTTTACTCTATGGTATAAATAAACTTGATTCCAATTTGTGTAGATTGCAAAGAAAATTAAGAACAGAGAGATTGATGCCCTGGAAAGATCAATGATCCATCGAGTCTCATATCCTGCTTCTGACAGTGGCCTGATGATCAGGAAAAGAAATATACACTGCCAGTTGTGGGACATTGTACCAGAGGGAAAACCCTTTTCCTATACCCAGCTGGTGATCAGTATCTGTTTAAAAGCATGAGAATTGATGGCCATTGTAAATTTCACCCTAGCTATTGCAACTAAATTGGATAGCTTCTTATTGTCCCCAAACTGCTCTTTGCCTGTATTTCTCAAAACTACAGTTCCGTTGGCCATAACTAAACACTGTTGTGTTTTTTTAAAAAATAGATGCTGGCTGAACATGCTTTTCTATTTTCTGACAAATTTACTGCTAGATTAATTGTCATTGAAGGGTTTTCCTAAAAAATCAGTTAATGAAAAGATTGACAGAATAATCATCCCAGTATCATCTGCCCTGGGGCAGCTAACATTGTGTACAATAAAAGTGCAACAAATTATTGTTTATTTATTGTATCATTCATTTTACTGCCAGAGTGGTAGTTGTAACTCCTCCTCTTCCTCCTTCTCAGGTCTCAAAATAATTCAGCTAGTCTTGGGTAAAATGCTTCTTCATTAGGTATGGTGTGCTCCATTTCCTACCTGCCTCAGGCAAGAAAACCAGAAGTTATACACTTTCTTTCCTCATTTCTCGGTTACTCAATAAATTTCCTTGTTGCGGCAAAGCTTTGTTGAAGTTCTATCCATTCTTCAACTTTACTGCAAAAGCTATTATGGCTTAGAGAGAATTTGAAGAAAGGTGTCCAATATAAGAATGACAGAAATTCATGGCAGTACTATGCTTATTGTCTCCTCTTTCCAAAATTTGTAAACTTTTATCTAAATGGGGCCATGTCAAGATGCCACCCAGTGTTGAGGAGTGCATACGCACATCAGGTTGCATGACTAACTGAAAAAGCCACAGAGAATATCTCTTTAAACAGGAAAATGATTGAGCATTTCATGCCATTGCCAATTGGGCACATGGCACGGAAGGTGTAGCATATGGAACAGATGATCCCCACATAGCTATTGGTCTGCATGCTCTTTAGCCCCAGGATTGTCTCTAATGTTTTATCCGTAATGGCAAAGTGGTTAGAATGCAGCATTGCAGGCTAATTCTACCGACTGCAGCAGTTCAATCCTCACTGGCTCAAGGCCAAGTCAGCCTTCCATCCTTCCAAAGTCAGTAAAATGAGGACCCAGATTGTTGAGGGCAATATGCTGACTCTGTAAATTGCTTAGAGAGGGCTGTAAAGCACTGTGTAGTGGTATATAAATCTAAGTGCTATTGCTATTGCTATCCCTACAGTCTGTGATTTTTATCTTGAGATTTGTAATTATCTGGAATTTCCCCACTTTTTTCCTGAGTTGTCCTAACTCTGCAGAACTTTTTGTTAGAGTTAGAGCTGTCCTATCTATGAAGATCTTCATGGATTTGGAAATACTCTTATCCACTTCCTTTAACAACTTCATCACTGATACGGGAGGCACATCAGCCTGGAGGCCTGTTCCAATAGCAGACGTCATCTCTTCTTCCATATTCTTTTGGGACACTGGAGTCTACAGTGGATAGAAAGAAGGATTGGAAACATCAGTGTCATGCACTATTTCTTTCTTTCCTTGTATTCCATATTCCATACCTGTTTTCAAATTTGAAAAATGTAGTCCTAAAGTCACCTGGTGGCTTTATGTCACTCCATTGATATACAAAGCAAGAGATCCCAGGAAAGTTTAGTGTTTCATTTATTTCATAGGCAAGGTTAATAAAATTGGGATATAGCAGCATGAAAAACAATTGCCACCATAATTCAATCAATTCAGCAAAAAAGAGATAATTATGCTCATGACTCCATCAGAAAAGCACTTTAGTACAAATGGGATTTATGGGCTTACTATAAAGAATATGCATGCTTGGCTCACATTGACAAAATAGTACTGAGATGACTTTCCAGATTTCTGGATAAATATTTTATGTCTAGGTGAATAGAACATTCACATGGGTATTACATGAGTATTATTAGGTTGGAAACCAACTGTGCATTGCATGGTAAAATCTTATAACAATGGTCATGCATGCAAGTGGTGGGATCATAGTTAGGAAAACTACTGCTCATAGACTAGAAGGCTAGCTATAATTGAAGGAATCTTGAATTTTCCTTTTCTGTCAGAGAATTCTAAGGGGAATTGAATGTTTTTGATTCAGCTTCTAGCAACCACATATATACATTTTCTCCATGACAATCTATCCTTTATCAATTCTTTCAGGACTCAATGGTGCATGTATTACCATTGTGATTAAGTCCATCTACATTGCTTCTAGTTCTCTTCTTCTCTTTACTTTTACCTTACTTTTACCTTTCCCAGCATTGATGTCTTCTTCAGAAAGCTACTTCTTCACATAATGCATCCCAAGTAGAATAAATTGCATCTGGTTGTATGTTCCTTGAGTGAGACCGTTGGGTTGATTTGTTCAGTTATCCATCAGTTTGTTTTCTTGGATGTTCTTGGTATTCTCAGGATTCTTCTCTAATACCAAAGTTCAAAGGTGTCAATATTCTTTATATCCTGCTTTTTCAAAGTTTCACTTTCACAGAAGAGAATACCATGGCTTACACAATTCTGGTCTTTGTAGATATAGACATTATATGGCATTTGGATATTTTTTTCAAGGCCTTCATAGCTATTCTAACCATTGTTAGTCTGCTGTGTATTTCTTGATTCCTTGTTCCTTTAGTGTTGATGATTGATCCTAAAAAGCAAAAACTGTCCACCATTTTGATATATTTATTTCCAATTCTAAGGCTGGTAACCATTCGTTTGATCTTCTTTATATTTAATTTTAGTCCCATTTTTTTCTCACTATGCTCTTTGACTTTTACTACTAGAGTTTGGAGATCCTGTGCATTTGGGGCTATCAGAGTAGTGTCGTAGTAGAAGTTAATGATGTTTCTTCCTCCAATTTTAAAACCACACTCATCTTCTTCTAAACCCACTTCCTGTAATATATATTCAGCATATAGGTTGAATAAATAAGAGAATATACAGCCATGTCACACTCCTTTGCCAAGCTGGTGCCAGTCTGCTTCATCGGATGGTGCCTGGGGAATAACCAGGAGAAAATAAGAGAAAGCAACCAGTTGAATTACAGAACAGAAATTGGAAGTGCCAAGCAGTATGAATAATATTGCTGACTCATCTCAATTTTTAATACAAGAATAAGGTTTGTAAAAAAATACTGTATATGTTATCATATTTCAAAACATTAGCCTACTAATAGATTTCATGAAATCATTATATTACTATACAAACTAGGAAGGAGATGGTAATTGAGTGTGGTTTACATAAAAGAGGCACGGTTTACTAGTTAGAATCTTAAATATTTAATTGCAGGCCCTCTTTTTACATCCTTTATTTTAAAATTCCCATCACCCCATGATTTATTTATGCTTGTTTTGAATGGAGTTTGTTCTCACTTGTTCTAGGCGATTGATTTATTGATTGGCAGGATTGATTATGTGCCATTAAGTCAGTGTCAACACTCAGTAATCACATAGACAGAGTTTCTGTCCCCACCTTGGACCTTCAGGTCTTCCAGTGATACACTCATCACAGAAGTAATTGAATTTATCCACCTTACTGTACTCAAGCTCTTTTTCTCTTTCTCTTTTTCTCTTTCCTTCTACTTGCCTAGCATTAAAGACTTTTCCAGAGAGTAAGCTCCTTGGGCTTGTCATTGATATCTCAGTGATTGGTTTGTTCTACGATCCATTTATTTGGTTTCTTGGTATTCTCAGAAGTTGTCTCTAGATAATATGGAACTTTGTTGCAGTGTTAAAATTGAATGCACTAAGATAGCAAATTGCTTACTATAAAACCAAGCACTATGATCTCATCATTAGTGAAATCTATTAATGTATTTTACATAACCTCAGGAAACCGTAATACAATTAAGCTCTCATCTTTGTCGTTTGATTCTCTAATAATACTTCCTCTTTCACAATAGTATGCATATGAAAAAATAAAATAGTCAATATTTGAGATTCGCATAGCTAAAAGCATTGTTTCCTGTAATTTCTTTTCTCTCTAATGCTAGGAAGAATTTGAAACTATCACCACTGCACCTTATTCTCTGGTATACTCACTAATATCCACTAATTAAGAATCAGCTTGACAAACAGCATATTCACTTTCTGTTCTACTGTGAAAACATTATATACTCAGGCCATCCTCAATAGTCTATATTCCCATTATTTAACTAGAATTAAGATCCTTTACTTCTGCATTAATTCCTTCTCCTTTGCCTCCTTCATGTGTCCTATCATATATTGCTATTATTGTTAAAAATGGAGGGATGAGGAAGAACACCAGCATATTATTTGAGGTTTTGTTGGTATCTATATTGCCTATCAATTACTTTTTAAAAACTAGCTTTTATTGCTATTAAACCACCAGTATTACTCTTTCAGTCAGTTATTGTTTAATTTCTTTAGAACTATCTCCTTCAACTTGTCTAAAAGTCATGAGAATTGTAATTCGATGCATAGATAAATAGTTATACTAGACATTGTACAGAATTCTTACTTCATGGTTTCAAAAGTGTTATCATATACAGTGAGATAGAATCATAAAACCATTAACAGAACAAATATGCATTATCTTTCTTAAATTCACTTCTAATCAATGTTATAGAATCAGCATCCTTAGAGGTAGAGCGGGCTCTTGATTATGTTCTTGTGGTATGTTCTTCAGCATCAAAGGATAAATGTGTCCTTTTGAAACATTTTTGCTATGTCTGGTGGCACTGCCTCTGTTACTGTGCTAAAGAGGAAATATAAATGATGGGCAATACTAGCTTCATCTGATGCGTCATTTTCACACTGGGCTCACAAGTCTATTTAAAAAGTTTGAATATATATATATAAGGATGTTCAACTGGCATGAAGTTAATAGATTGCATGGAGCCTGACATCTGCTGCACCCTGCCAGGTGCCTCCACAGGGCATGAATATGAGGGGAAAAACCCACTAGAAATGGCAAACAGCTACTCAATTTCCCCATAAAGTCTGTAATGATTTTAAGAACATCTCTTGTATTTATGAAACTGTGAAGGATGTCATGTATTTCTGAAAAATCTTGCAGTACTCAGGGTTGCGAGGAGGGATTATTCACTTTTCACTCCCTTATTTACTTTCCCTAGAGCAGGGGTAGGCAACCTTGGCTCTTTTATGACTGGTGGACTTCAACTTCCAGAATTCCTGAGCCAGCCATGCTGAGGGGAAAAAGAGAGGTTTCCAAGCTGAGCCATGCTGGCTCAGGAATTCTGGGAGTTAAAGTCCACTAGTCATAAAAGAGCCAAGGTTGCCTACCCCTGCCCTAGAGACTACAGTTGAGAGCAGAAATTCACCAGTAGCTGGAGAGTTTGGTTCACCAGCTGCTCACTCTTCCTATCAATCAACTGTAGAAATCTCAGTGTATACATGGTTGTACTTTGACAATAAAGGTTCATTCATTCATTCAAATTGTAAGGATTCTTGTAAGAATACTCAGAAGCATCTTATCCTGGCAAGATCAAGACATTACAGTTTAAGAAAAGTTGAATAAGCAGATCAATAAGCTGCCTGTCTTGTTTATTATTAACAAAGCAAAGGTTATTCACTTTTTATGAGCAGAGAGGAATTCATGAAGATACAACATATGACTCCATTTTGATGAATTAAGTCAACTGTTTTATTTTGGTTAGTTTTCATTTTCTTTCCTACTTCCAAAGAACAAACTGAAAAACAAGCCTTCTAATGGCTTCTTCTTTGTATCCAACTCAGTGAAATTTATTGAAGAGCTTTAGAGGTAGAAAATATGATTGTAGGCATAAGGCCCCAAATTCAGAACAGTTCAGTTCAGTTCTGGATGCAATTCAAGGTGCTGGTCATTATTTTTGAAGTCTGGATATTGGATGGATGAGAAAGTCAGGATCTGAGTTCTTCTAAAACAGACATGTCAAACTCGCGACGTCACTTGACATCGCGCAACGTATCAGGACAGTTTTGACATTGCTGGCAGGGGGGTGGGCGTGGCTTCTGGATGAGGCATCTGGCCTGCAGGCTGGGAGTTTGACACCTCTGTTCTAGAATAAACCTGGTAAATCACCTAAACCTAAACCCCACTTTTCTGGGAGATAAAGCCCATTGAATTAGTAGAGCATCTTTCAGCGGCTCCCTGGAGGTATGTGCCCATCCCACTACATTAGATAGTTCTCTTCCCTGAAATACTGCCATCTAATGGGACATAGGAAGTGTGCCTTTTCTGTGACTGCCCCTACCTTATGGAACAGTTTCCCCAGGCAATCTGGCAGACTTTCACCTTTGTAATCTTCTGGAAGACAAATATATTTAGAAAAATTCCTAATCTAGCTTCAGTGTACATTGTGAAGACATTAGGCAATAGATATCTTCAGATCTATTCGTCTATTCCTTGAGATGACAAAAACTTAGATCTTAGACATATACTTCTTAAAAATGAGTTTAAAAATAAGAAGAAAAATGTGATTCATTATTTTTTTCAATATATTATAACCAGCACCAATGTGAACAACAAAATCTCAGGTTAAAAAAGGACAGGCACAATTTTTTTCCTCACAAGATGCATTTCCTCTTTGTATTGCAACTTTTTCCAACCTGACAGCTCAACCACATCCCAGTTGAATTCTTTTTTTTTTGTATCACAGCAGTTAAGAAAGTGAAAAAACCCCACTAAAAAGCTGTCTGTATTGTTGTCTTCAATTGTAAAGCAGTTTTATATGGCAATTTGTTTAGAAAGGTTTTTTTTGTTTACATCCACAACATCTGGTAACATATGAAGGCGACACAAATCACTTCACTCCAGATGTTTAATAACTTGTCAACATATTTTTAAAATATAGAAGAATTCTTGTCATTCTTCAATTTGTGGGTTTCTCAGACTTTAAGATGAAAGTTTCCTTTATCTAACATATTTTTTAAAACATAATTTTTAGTAGCATACCTTTTCCTAGTTTTTTCCCCCAAGATATTTTTACTTGACTTTTACTTTGGTGGATTTCAAAACTAACATTTGCTTAGTTGTGAAATCCAGAGGGAACAAAACTCACCAAAGTGCTTCCAGAAAAATTCATGATGCAATCTTTTACATTGCTAATGGCAGCCTACAGGGAAACAGCCTTAAAAGAACTAGCAACTGTTAAAAGCACTTTCAACATTATAGTCCAACTGTGGTAATGATTAAGGCATGGATACATTCTACAATAAGGGTGTCTTATTAAATGGGATCATTATTATTATTATTTCAGCAATTGTGACTTCCCTTCCTACAATCAGTATGCATAGTTTAATTTTGCTCATTATTCCAGAAAGGGGAATGGGAAGCTATGTATTAGCACTTGGTCTTTTTATGTTTCTCCTAAACTGCCTTCTGTCAAACCTGCTGTAAAATGCAAGTCCAGCTGCCACTTACTTGTCTGGCTTCTACTAGATACCAAGGAACAATAACTAGACCATTTTAAAGCCTTATATATTTTGTTCTTCAACAATGTCAACCTATATGTGAAAAGCTGTGAGTCAACACTGGGACTAAATTGAGGGTTTTACCAGAGCAGGTAAGACATGGGGGAAAAAGTAGTTCCTTTCAGTCTGTAAATCTATCAGAAAATGGTCTCTTGAACTATTGGTTATTTTCTTCATTCTAAGGATTTCACTATCTTAAATGCCTTAAAGCTAAACTAAAAATCACATTGACTTTTCAAGGAGATGTCCTATTGTAAAATGATGCTGACAGATTCTTTTGTAATTATTTGAAACTTGCACTCCTGGAAAACCTTAGCGTTAGATGACTATTCACAGTATTTCTTTTTAACATTTATAGCCAATTTTATTTATAATTAATTGTTGGATATTTTTTTCTTTGCTGTGGGCAGAAATATGATTAGATTGTGAATTGAATTTGCCTTACATCTTTTTCCAAATATATTTCCAAACATATTTGGAAAAAGATGTAAAGCAAATATATATATCTGAAAATCAAGATGTAGATATATAATAAAGATTTTCCCTAAAACAGCCTGCTTCCTATTTTTGACTTAATAGGTAAAGGTAAAGGTTCCCCCGCACATGCGTGCTAGTCGTTTCCGACTCTAGGGGCTGGTGCTCATCTCCGTTTCAAAGCCGAAGAGCCAGCGCTTGTCCGAGGACATCTCCATGGTCATGTGGCCGGCATGACTAGATGCCAAAGGCACACGGAACGCTCTTACCTTCCCACCGTAGTGGTCCCTATTTTTCTACTTGCATTTTTACGTGCTTTCGAACTGCTAGGTTGGCAGAAGCTGGGACGAGTAACAGGCGCTCACTCTGCTACGCGGCACTCGGGATTCAACCCGCCAAACTGCTGACCTTCAAAATCACTTCAATGTGGAAATCATATTTTCCAATTCTATCCAGTGCATTGCTAAATAAGATCCATTGCCAGATGTTGAAAGGTAATCTGAGGACTGAGAATTTTTTTTAAAAAAATACAGAATCCTTATTAATATAATAACTTTATTAAATGCACTCAAAATAAATAAACATTATAGAAAATTTGAGTTTCTAAAAATTTTATCAGTTTTGTTATTCATAGAGAAATTTTGTACAGATCTAATTATCCAACTTTGCTGTATTATCCTTATGCCAGAGTAATTGCATGTAAAGATCATGTTGTTTTATATTCAGAATCATATGTAGTATGGCTAGCTATGAAAAGCCATTTAAATCACAGATAAGGAAAAGATCAGTAAGTCATGCTGCACATATAAAGGCTTCACATCGTGAAGGCTTTGCTGTACTCATTACACACCTCTAATGCTATTGTCATCTAAATGTTAAAAAAGTATGCTTTTCATTACTCTTTATAGTATCTCTAATATAGTAAGTTCTCAGCCTGAATGCCTCTAACCTTAAGCTGTGGTTACTTGGAATCAGTTATGCAAAGCCGATTCATTTCAAAATGAAGCAGTGAATTACTTTTTTCCTGGGTTGTTTTTTTTTTTGCTTTTTTGAGAAATCTTTACAATTTCCTTGCCTATACTCAGTCCTAACTTCTTCTCTTAACTATATTATCGACTGTTCAATATGCTGTTTCTCTATGCAGTTTTGTCGAATGCAGCATAGGTAAAAACAATTACCCATGGAACATACCTAGGGATTAAATTTAATTCCATATGTTAACATAGTCGGCTATGAGCAGATAATTATATTAAGACACACACATAATGACAGGATCATTATTACAGGAAATGAAAGAGTCAGTTGACAAAATTGCTTGGAAAGGAAAAATATCTGGATATCCAAATGTGTCTATATAAAACACATTTGCTTCATCCTTTAATGCAGACATGTCAAACTCACGACGTCATATGACATCGTGGGATGTATCTGAGCTTTTGCCCCATTGCTGGCAATGGGGTGGGTGCGGTTTCCTGGTGATGCATCCGGCCCATGGGCCGGCAGTTTGACACTCCTGTTTTAATGTCATTGCATACTTTAATTTTAAATCAGATATATCATTTCAACTGCTTTTCTTCCTTTTTTATTTTGCTTTGTGATTTAACTTGTATTTTAAGGCAGATGTGGATAATATAAGCATCCGCTGTTTACAGACTTTTTGAGTTTCTCCAGAGCTCATCCTGATGTGTTGTGAAGCAAATTCCTGCCATGCTTAGGCAGAAAATACATGCAAAGTGAAATATAGCTTAACTAACAAAGGTAAATAAAAAATCAATCTCTCACAAAAACAGAAACAAATGCAAGCTCTCTGCCCTGCCTGTGAGTCTGAACTTTGTCCATTTTCTTGCATCTCTTCAACCATTAAAAGGTAAGGGAATCCCTGAAAATTTTACTCAGCTAGTCATTGCAAACTATAGGGGGCAGTGCTCATCTCTGTTTCAAAGCTATTAAGCCAACACTATCCAAAGATATTTCTGTGGTTATGTAGCCAGCCTGACGTCACAGAGTGCTGTTACCTTCCCACTGAAGTGGTACCTATTTATCTATTCATATTTGTATGCTTTTGAACTGCTAGGTTGGTAGAAGCTGGGAGAAGGACAAGAGCTCACCCCATCGTATGGAACTCAGGTCTCGAACCTGGGCTGCTGGCTTTCCAGCCAACAAGTATCTTAACCACAGCCCCTTCAACTAGTGGTGGGATTCAGCCAGTTTGCACCACTTCGGTAGAACCGGTAGCTAATTTTTGTTGCCCAGACCCATAATGGACTTCCGGAAGCGGCATCCACACAGAGAACCGGTTGTTCACATATTTGAATCCCACCATTGCCTTCAACTATTAGGGCCATATTAAATAGATATCCCTCAATTTGACCTCTCAGTCTATTAAACTATTCATTGGTATAAATATCTTTAAACCTTGATTTATATATATTTGTTGCAACGAAATGCTATCAAAAGAACTTCTACAAGAAACTAAGCTTTCGAGGGCCTACTTTCCAGAAACAGCTTGTAAAGAATAGCAGGGAGAAAACTTCAATGAAACATTCTGGTTAATGTTCAGAGATGCTTCCATGTTTATAAAATGTGCAGACTAAGAGAAATTTGCTGTTTCTCTTAGTGATTCAGAGTTTATTTTAAAAATCACATTTTGTTGTGATTGCTTTTTTGTCAATTTGCTGTTCTATTTTGTTTTATTGCTGCTTTATTTATTCAATGCACCTAAAATAAGAAAACACAACACAGAAGCACCAATCATAAAATCACTAAAAACATTTTTAAAAATCAACAACATTAATTATATTCTATATTCTTTGGTATATTCTGCTTGTGAAACAATTACGGTAAAAAAGCCCAAGGAGATACTTACAATTTAATATATACCTAGTTATAGTTTGGACATATTATTAATTTTCATTGCAGGAATAGAAAATCTTTTCCACTAGGTGCTACCTATTACTGAGGATAATGTTCTACATGCTGATGTTGATCAGTCAGAACTGTTGCACCTTTTTGCTTTATTTATTTATCTATGTATCACATTTATATGGCTGTCCATCTCATCAAAAATAACTTTGGGTGGCATACATTAGGGGAGGCTACCCTTGAAATCTATCTAGAAGCTTCAGGTGGTAAAAGATGCAATAACCTCTGCTCCTTAAGCTGAAGCCACTTTGCTTCTGGGTACAATTCAAGGTCCTGGTTTTGAACTTTTAAGTCCATCATGACATGGGGACAAATTATCAGGTGATTGTCTCTCTCCAATTATAGCTTCCTATCCCATCAGATCCTGCAGAAGAGGCATGCTATAGGCCTGCTAGGACCCAGTAGGCAGGTCTTCTCTGCCATGGTACCCACCTTATGAATGCCACCCCCCACCCTGTTGATTTTACTGTGAGGCTGGATCCACCCTGTTGATTTTACTGAATCCCTCAACTGACCTCATCAGGCCTGGAGATACAAGCTCCAGTGAGATACTCAGATGGCTCCATTGATGTTGATATTTGCTACCCTCTCTTAGCCTTTAATTGCATTTTTTTTTAAAAAAAATCTGATTTAAGAATTTTTTAATATGCTAATGGTTTTATAGTTTTAATGTATGCCACCCAAAGTTATTGGGTGAAATTGCACTTTTTTCTGCCATAGGCTAACCTCAGGCTAGGAGACTGTACTGGCTATTGATGTTAGTTTTCAGGAGATAAAAAATAAACAAACAGATCTAAAGTTGCAAATATCTAACCATATGTCTTATATCTGCTTTAAAAGAAAATTGGAAGTCATTTCTTTGCATTTGTTTTTGCACTTCGGGCTTTGCTTTGCTTTCCATTCTTTACTTTTTCCTTTCTTTTCCTTTAATTATTAGTTTTGTTAACTTTTTATTTCTTTAATTGAAAATCTAATAAAGTTGTGGGGTTTTTTTTTAAAAAAAAGCAAATAGAAGCATATTTCAATAGTATGGAGATTAATAAAGAATCTGCATTTTGATAATTTCAGTCAAATAAGTCTATTGTGCTGTTAGTGTTTGTTTTATATTTATTGGATTTATATAGCTGTTGTACCTACAAAAGCAGCTTACAATTTGGACAGCTTACAATTTGATAGAAGCATAAAAACCAAGAGACCAGAAACAAAACAATACATAGAAAAAAAACAGAATAATGAAATAACAACCAAGGTTTCTTTCTTTCTTTCTTTCTTTCTTTCTTTCTTTCTTTCTTTCTTTCTTTCTTTCTTTCTTTCTTTCTTTCTTTCTTTCTTCTCTCTCTCTCTCTCTCTCTCTCTCTTTCTTTCTTTCTTTCTTTCTTTCTTTCTTTCTTTCTTTCTTTCTTTCTTTCTTTCTTTCTTTCTATATGCTTCCCATTCACAGTTCAAGACAACTCTGGGCAATTTACAGTGTAATAACTAATGGAATAAAACACATAGGAAGCAATCTTTGGCTGCTGTTTGGGACCTCCAAATTTTGACTCTGTCATGATGCTCACTGGAGAAGAGCCTAATGCTGGGAAAGATTGAGGGCAATAGAAGAAGGGGACAACAGAAAATGAGGTGGATGGATGGAGTCACTGAAGCAGTAGGCGTGAGCTTAAATGGATTACAGAAGATGGTAGAGGACAGGAAGGCCTGGAGAAACGTCCATGGGGTCGCGATGGGTCGGACATGACTTCGCAACTAAGAACAACATGATGCTTTGTGGTATTTTGTCCAGAGATCTAATGTTTGTTCTTGAAGAAAAAGCTGGCTTCCGGTTACAGATTTTTACAGATTTTTCATGTCCCCTGGATTTCTTCATCGGGGGGCCCCTGTAAAGGGGTCAAAAGTCACCCTGGAGGGATGATGAGCAGGGGAGAGGTCTCTCCAGTCAGCGGTAGAAGGGCGGCAACCCTCCCGTCAGCTTGGAGCTACTCTTTGAACTGAAGAAGAAAGGACCGGACACTCCCATGGCCCATCATTTAGCCGTTTCCTGCCGAAGCCAAAAGCACAACAAAGCACTTGAAAGCACTTGAAAACTGGGTGAGAATTGCCTTCTTGTTTTCTTAATTGTCTACTTTCCCTGCCAAAAGCTTCTCGAATTTTTTTCCCCACCCTCCTAAAGAGTGGCCTTTGTCTACATTGGGAGAGAAAAGAAAAAGCCTTCTACTAAATTATACTGATTTATTGGACTTACTGCCTTTCTACTTTTGGCCCAAAGTTCCTATATTTACAGAAATGGAGTATTCTACCTATTAGTCTAAAAAAAGGGGACAAAAAAAGAGAAATAAATAAAAAGATACTGTCTGAAAAGGATTTGAAGTACTCTGGGGATATCTAGTGAATACTATTGGCAAACAAGCTTGCTTACATTTTGGACTGACCTTGGTATTAAGATAAAAACCTGAAACAGCTGGAGATGAATTTGGCTTAGACTTGTGGAGGTGGACTCTTACTGATTTTTGTTTGAAAAATAGCCTCCACCAAGGACTATTTATAATTATTACAAAGTGGAGAAGGATCAGCCACAAACCTCGCTTGACTATAACCTTATACTTGAAACAATCTACAGAGTCACTGAGATGTCTATCTCCAGATTTAATAATTTACATGCCAACCTTAAGTCACAAATTGAAACCCAGACTGCAACTAAAGAATTTACACTTCAGAATCTAATAAAATTGGAAGATATTACTATTGAGACAGAGGTATATAAGCAACAATTATCCAAAGAACTGACAACTCTAAAAGTACAAGGAACTATCACTATGGCAAATAACCTTAAGGACTAAAAACAAACTATGGGAAAACGTAATACTCAACTTTTGACTTCATCAAAAGAGCCTATAACTTTAGAAGTATACTATGTGCAAGATAGTGATGCTAACATAGAGGACGTGGAATATCAACAAAACCAGTTTCCTGAAAGCCTGGATAGCCAAGCATTAATTACAAAATTGGATAAGACTCTCTAGTTAAAGCAGATGAACCCAGATGGAAGAGGAATCCAGACCGAACTGAAGATAAAGTTTTTAGAGCAAATACAGAGACTAGAACTAACAGGGCAACAACATAATGATTACAAATGGTTTGGTTTTTGTGGATCACTGATGGCTAGATGGCCTCCTTCGATTCAAATAATATGTATTGGAGTGAAGGGAGACCTAACTGGCAATTCAAAGGCCTTGGTCTGGAAACCTGATTGGCAAAAAAGAAAGAAAGCCAGAGTTAGATTTAAAAAGTGAGTTCTTACAGAACCATTAAAGGTTATCCTTTTAGTAATCAGTGATCTATCAGGATCTAAAATAGAAAATGTTTATGAGATAGAACTAGAATCTGTTTATGTCTCTATTAGGCTTATTTTAAACATTATAATTTGTGCACTGACATAATGGAAATTTGGTTTATAGACCCCACGTTTGATGTTAAAAGACGTTTGATTATTCTATTTAAGAATTAAGAATTAGCTAAAATTTAAAACAGAATCTGGTTGTGTATAAATAGTTGTAGATTGATAAAGATAGGCTGTGGTCCTGTCAGTAATGTGTGATGTATTAGGATGTGAAACAGACAATGTTTATTAGGTAGAACATAGCTACTCAGCCACTGTGTACATGTTAGATGCTATATTTTTTGCTGTAATGAAATAAGGGAAATTTGGGTTGTGAATATTATTTGGGATGTTAAAGGCTAAATTTGAATAATATAATTAAAATTAGGTAAACTTTAATAACAGGACATAGATATATTTCAATGAAATTGAATTGACAAATTTTTCAACTGACCATGCTATTTCTAGAAATTTATTAGTTTAAACTGGTTGTATGAAATGTTAAGGGAAATTGAGAAGGATGTTTTGATAATGTAACCTGAATTATGTACTGAAAACTCTGTTACTGAATCTCTGATTACCCAGTCATCATGATGCTTTCTAAATATGTAGATTTTAACTGAAAAACCAATAAAACTTGTTTTTTTAAAAAAACAAAGCATTGGCATCACAATTACAGATGAAAATTTAGTAAAACAAATTAGAGATTTAAATTGTGCACATATAAAGAGGATATATAATGTTTTAATTGAATTGGATTCGGAAACGGAATTAAAGATTGTATGATAAAGTGGGCACAAAATATCCAGGAACCAATTCCGTTGGATACTTGGGAGGTAATTTGGGTTAGAAATTTTAAATTTACTCAGGCTCAAAATTTAAGAGAAAATTTTTATAAAATGTTTTATAGATGTCATCTGGATCCCAAAAAGTTGTCTAACATGTATCCTAACTTACAGTCTAAATGCTGGAGATGTGGTAGTTTAGAAGCCACCTTATGTGGTGGACTTGCAGAAATCTAAAAGCTTTTTGTGTTAAAATTTGGTGGAACATTCAAAAGATTTTAAAGAGAAAGATAAAGTTCTCTCCGCAATTGTTTTTATTGAGCATTGTTGTAGATTGTGATGTTAAAGAAACCAATTTGATGTTGAATTTGATAACAGCAGCACGGTTACTCAGTGGCGTAGCGTGGGTTGTCAGCACCCGGGGCAAGGCAAGTAATTTGCGCCCCCTAACCTGCTGGGCGGCCGCTGCACTGTCCCTCCCCCAGATAGTCCCTCGCTCTCTCTCCGCACCGCACGCCTGGCACCCCCCCCTCCACAGTGGACGGTGACCCGGCGGCTCGGATTGGATTCGCACAGCCAGCACTGCTGTGAGAGAGAGTGAGCCAGGCAAGGGCAGAGAGCTGCGAGTGTGAGTGTGCTCCCCCAGATGTTGCGGCCGGTGCGGCCGACCCCCCTTGCACCTCCCACGCTACGCCACTGCAGGGGTCGGCAACCTTGGCTCTTTTATGACTCGCGGACTTCAAATCCCAGAATTCCCGAGCCAGCATAGCTGGCTCGGGAATTCTGGGAGTTGAAGTCCGCGAGTCATAAAAGAGCCAAGGTTGCCGACCCCTGTTACCCAGGGGAATCTCCTTTTGTGAGGAGGACTCATCCCTTCCCAGGCCCAGATAATTATAGCTCTCTCCGCGCTGCAGTTCCCAACCCGCGGCGAGCGGCAACGGGGCGCGCTTCCCTTCTCTAGCGCGCTCCGGAAGCCAGGAGGAAACTGACCGGCTCCTTTTACGGCGAGGGACAAGCCGAGACAAGCCCGGTCCTGCTCCGAGGTTGTCCTGAAGCGCGTCCCCACCCCCCCTCACCTTCCTGGCCTCTCCGCAGGGCTAGCGCTCGGAGAGGAGCTCTCTGGACAACCGGCGGCTTCCGCCGGGCAGAAAAAGCCAGTTCCGATTGGGCGGGAGAGGACCGTGGGGGGGGAGGAGGAGGAGGAGGAGGAGGAGGCGGAGAGGAAGAGAGTTGGGCTTGCAGCCATGAAATGTAAACCCAGGCGGGGGGGAAAAAAAGCCGCTCCGGTAAGTTGATCGCCCCTGCCTTGGCGAAGGCTGTCTTCGGCCGGACTCGGCTCGCCCCAGGGACCGGATGACTTCAGGCTCCAGCCGGGCCTGGCTCCCCGGAGCCTTCTAGGCCGGGCAAAGAAGAGCGCCTCCGACTTGTGGCCTATGGAGTTTCCGGTCGGAGCGGCCCGAAGGAGGAGTCACGCTGTGTGTTTGTGTGTGTGTGTGTGTGTGTGTGTGTGTGGCGCGCCGTGGGGCGTCAGGCCCTTCCCGGCTGGGGCTCCGGTGCCTCCGCCCTGCCGGATCCCGGCGCCGTCGAGTGCGCCCCCCCAGATGTTGCGCCCGGTGCGGCCGGCCCCCCCTGCACCCCCCACGCTACGCCACTGCGGTTACTGGTGGGACAATACTGGAAGAAGGATAGTTTGCCTACCATAGAAGAATGGGTGTTTAAAGTATCGAATCTTCAAGAAATGCCTAAGATTTCTGCTTATTTGAAGGATCATTCACAAGAAAGATATATTTCAGTTTGGAGGAGATGGATAGATTATATTCAGAATAAATATGGGACTAAAAAGTTCCATTTAGCTTATGAGTAGATTTTAGAGGGATATTGTTATTAATTTTAGTGTTAGTACTTTGTATGTATCTATGTTAAAGGGGAGTTAAAGCACATTATGAATTTGGTTAATTTTATATTATGGATAATTTTTAGTTAGAATATGATTATTATATCTATAACCCTGTATTTAGCTCTGGGAAGTGGGGGGGGAAAGGGGGGTGGTTTGGGATGGGTGGGTTTTGGGGATATGTATTGGGAAAAATTTTTTTTGTAAAACTTAAAAAAAAAAGACAAAGCTGAAACAGACTTATGCCCTCTGATGCAGCTCTAAGATGAATCAGGAAAAAATGATTTGTTTTTTACATAATAGAATCTCCAATATCCCTTCTCTATCAGTTTTCACTATGATATTCAGAGATAATACCTTAACGCCCCCCCTTTTAAGAATTCATTTGTTCAATGGCTCAATACTGCAATGGAGAAGGCACACTTTTTGGGTCACACCACATTGTTTTATTTTTGTTATTTTTATTTTAATCCCATTTATATCGCGCCCTTCTCCGAAGACTCAGGGCGGCTTACAATTTAAGCACAAACCAATGTGCTTAGCAATAGCCTTCATTCTATGTATATGCCTGCTTATTAGCCTCCCCCAAGCGGCATTATTACAAAGTCAGCTTAATTGCCCCCATGAATCTGGGTCCTCATTTTACCTACCTCGGAAGGATGGAAGGCTGAGTCAACCTTGAGCCTGGTGGGATGCGAACCTGCACTAATTGCAGGCAGCTGGTGTTACTTAAGGAGGCATTAGCCCACTGCTCCACCAAGGCTCCTTATGGAAGGTTTTATAGAAGAGACCAAAGAATGCCCATCATGGTATCAGGCCCACTAAGTAAACCAGAGCAGGAAAACAGCTTTTCAGAAAGACTAAAACTACTTTAACTGAGGTTGGCAATAATCATAGACGTAAGTATCATTGTGCTATACCTTCTGAATTAAGGAGATGTCTGCCCAAGTTTCTTCTGAGTGTTATCTTATGCTCTGGACTTAAAAAAATGTTTTAGTCACATTTCCTTAGACAATATCTTGCATTTCTCTATCAAGATCATCTTCCGTACTCTTTACATGTGATGACACAACTGGAGAGAAACCGTCTTGCAAATAACCCATCCCTGTGCCATGTAATGCTTTATAGCTCATAACCAGCATTTAATTGATTTGGAAGCCTATTGGGAACCAGTGCATCTATGAAGCATGAGTGTACTGAACTCTGCCATAACTATATGTACTGTTGAATTCTGGACCAAATTCTGGGAGCTTTTAAAGGCAGCCATATGTAGAGTGCATTTCAATAGTCCAACAGAATTCAAGGCATGAATGACTGAGCAGAACCTGCTATAGAAATAGGCAAGTTTGGAAGATATAATATATCTGTGAACAGTAAAAGATTCTCTGATCATCTGATTTTCGAGCAGAACCTGAGAGTCCAGTGGAGTTTATTGTATTCTTCCTCATCTGTGTATCATAAAATAAAGGGAGAATGTATAGTAAATAAATGTTTCATATTGTGTCATGTCAACTCTGAGGTACTATGAGGAAAATAGCTGATAATCACTCAATAACCCGATAAAGTTAAGGAGTCCAAAAATTACTCTGGAAAGAAATATAATTGAATCTTGTGGTTTTCCCCCCTTAATTTATTGACAACTAAGGTCATATAAGATTTAAAGCACCACCCAGAATAGAATGGGAAATATGTCCTTTGATGTCTAACAGAGCACCATACCTCTATAAGAAAGGCAAACCTTAGGTACTATAATGAATTAACACTAACAAGCTTTTAATATGACAGTCTTTCTGTTTTGTAGGAAGGTTGCAAACATTCCCCAAGATAATCAAACAATGGGCAATTTCCGACAGTGGATATGCACAAACAGATTCATTTTGCATCACTACTTACAAAAGTATTTGCTCTTTTCTTGTGTTTCTCATCTCCAACGTGATGCTTTCCTGCTGTATGGACCATACTTGCTAGGAGTCCAGCCATAATTAAGAAAGCTATGTTCACCTGTAAAGATAGTCTTCCAAAAATAAAGTGGATTAACATCTGCACCTTTACTGGCCCTTTCGAATGGCAAATCCTTTCTTCAAAAAAAAAGGCAAAATACTATACTGCTCAAAATGTATACTGGGGAAACAAAAGAGCTGAAATCTTCTGTTCTCAGTCTTTGTTAACAATGCTAAGACTTTTGAGATTTAATGTTAGTACCCAGAACGTTTTGCTCACTTTCATTTCTTCTTTTTTACTGAAGCATTAGTTGCACGGCACTTTCAGAACTTATTTCTTCAACACCTCTGAGCCTCCTTTCAATTCAATCTCAGCTGCAACGATCATTAAAAACAATGAGTATGTCTAGCGCAAGTAAACGTGCTCAGACTATCAACCATTCACTAAGTACCTGGCATTGGATCCATAAGTATAAGATTCTGACACGGGAAGAAAAGCTTAAGCACTCATTGAAAAGACTCAGCTTTCCAGGCAAAGGCATTAAATGACGCACCTTTGGCAGGGGCGAGGAAAAATCTTTTGAAGTGGTATTGATAGTCTCATCATTTATACATGCTAATTTTGCCTATTTAGGATACCACCTTTTTGAAATCACAGATTAATTAACTCAACTTTAAGCTAATATGGTAATGATTTGTGGTGAGTGGCAGATATTTCCCTGTAATTATGCATGAATCAATGTGTGATTTCCTAATGAGCTTAACTGAGGAAACCATCCTTTTATGAAAAGATGCCTTATTTCCTAAAATGTTGGTAACGCATTTTTAGTAAATTCAATCAAGAGGTTCTTACTTCTGTAACATGTATTGTTATATATTGCTTACTGCTTTGTATAGCTGCAGGATGCAGAAGTTTAGTATTTCTAGAAAAGGCCACAATAATTCATTATATTATTTTCCCCACAACCATTATTTAATTTTATACTTTAGTTCTGGTGAAGAGTTTATGCCTTCCCAAGGGCTAATTCTTTGGGCTTTTTATATATTAAACTATGCATCACAGAAACCTATTTTTCATTATCTTTCATCATGCAGCCTTGTTCACTGAGAACATGAAATAAGACAGAACAGACTTTTGGCAATATTCTAAATAATGTTCTGCCAAATTAATTATTTGTTTATTTGACTCCTTGCATCCTGATAATGTACAAATGAAGAAATCATCTTCTTGTCAAAGCAAAATTTCCTGATAAAATAGAAGGAACCTCCATTTGTGCCGAAGGGCTGATCCCTGATCATAAGGAGACCAATTTCCCCCCCCCCCCAATTTATTTTTTTTAGCATTTCTGGGGATGCCAAAATAAGAGCTCTTAATATAATGTATATGGAAGGGAAAATAATTTGATTATGATGATGATGATGATGATGATGATGATAATAATAATAATAATAATAATAATAATAATAATAATAATAATAATGATGATGATGATGATGATGATGATGATGTTGGAAGGGACCTTGGAGGTCTTCTAGTCCAACCCCCTGCTTAGATACTATCTAGGAAGATTTGCTTAATTTGTATAACAACAACAACAACAAAATGAAAAAGTTGGAAGGGACCTTGAAAGTCATCTAGTCGAAATCTCTGCCCAGGCAGGAAACCCTATACCATTTCAGACAAATGGCTGTCTAGTCTCTTCTTAAAAACTTCCAGTGTTGGAGCATTCACAGCTTCTGGAAGCAGGTTGTTCCACTGGTTAGTTGTTCTAACTGTCAGGAAATTTCTCTTTAGTTCTAGGCTGCTTCTCTCTTTGGTCAGTTTCCATCTGTTGCTTCTTTTCTTGCCTTCAGGTGCTTTGGAGAATAGCTTGACTGCCTCTTCTTTGTGGCAACCCCTGAGATATTGGAACACTGCTATCATGTCACCCCTGGTCCTTCTCTTCATTAAATAGACATACCCAATTCCAGCAACTGTTCTTTATATGTTTTAGCCTCCAGTTCCATGACCTCTTTGATTTTTTTTCTAATGAAATCAGTAAGGCCTCTCCTAAAGATAAAAAAAGAGTTACTAAGGGAGTAACAGAAAAACAATAGCAGGTATTTACATGTAGAAACAAAAATTAGACTCACAAGGTTGCAGGTCTTCAACTTCTCCCTAGGACTCCTCTGAAACTCCCCATTTCTTAGCATAGCCTTTCAGCCTTGGTGCAGTTGCTTGGGGGTTACCCGTCTCTGCTAACTTAGATATGTGGGACCAATAGAGATTCCACAAATTGATGAAGTAATACATGGTATAGAGGTGAAACTCGAAAAATTAGAATATCGTGCAAAAGTTCATTTATTTCAGTAATGCAACTTAAAAGGGAAAATAATATATGAGATAGACTCATTACATGCAAAGCAAGATAGTTCAAGCTGTGATTTGTCATAATTGTGATGATTATGGCTTACAGCTCATGAAAACCCCAAATCCACAATCTCAGAAAATTAGAATATTGTGAAAAGGTGTAATATTCTAGGCTCAAAGTGTCCCACTCTAATCAGCTAATTAAGCCATAATACCTGCAAAGGGTTCCTGAGCCTTTAAATGGTCTCTCAGTCTGGTTCAGTGGAAATCACAATCATGGGGAAGACTGCTGACCTGACAGTTCTGCAGAAAACCATCACTGACACCCTCCATAAGGAGGGAAAGCCTCAAAAGGTAATTGCAAAAGAAGTCGGATGTTCCCAAAGTGCTGTATCAAAGCACATTAATAGAAAGTTATGTGGAAGGGAAAAGTGTGGAAGAAAAACGTGCACAAACAGCAGGGATGACCGCAGCCTGGAGAGGATTGTCAGGAAAAGGCCATTCAAAAGTGTTGGGGACTTTCACAAGGAGTGGACTGAGGCTGGAGTCAGTGCATCAAGAGCCACCACACACAGACGGATCCTGGACATGGGCTTCAAATGTTGTATTCCTCTTGTCAAGCCGCTCCTGAACAACCAACAACGTCAGAAGCATCTTACCTGGGCTAAAGAAAAACAGACCTGGTCTGTTGCTCAGTGGTCCAAAGTCCTCTTTTCTGATGAGAGCAACTTTTGCATCTCATTTGGAAACCAAGGACCCAGAGTCTGGAGGAAGAATGGAGAGGCACACAGTGCAAGATGCTTGAAGTCCAGTGTGAAGTTTCCACAGTCTGTGTTGATTTGGGGAGCCATGTCATCTGCTGGTGTTGGTCCACTGTGCTTCATTAAGTCCAGGGTCAACGCAGCCATCTACCAGGAGATTTTGGAGCACTTCATGCTTCCTTCCGCAGCTTTATGGGGATGCTGACTTCATTTTCCAGCAGGACTTGGCACCTGCCCACACTGCCAAAAGCACAAAAACCTGGTTCAATGACCGTGGGATTACTGTGCTTGATTGGCCAACAAACCCACCTGACCTGAACACCATAGAGAATCTATGGGGCATTGCCAAGAGAAAGATGAGAGACATGAGACTGAACAATGCAGAAGAGCTGAAGGCCGCTATTGAAGCATCCTGGTCTTCCATAACACCTTAGCAGTGCCACAGGCTGATAGCTTCCATGCCACGCCGCATTGAGGCAGTAATTGCTGCAAAAGGGGCCCAAACCAAGTACTGAGTACATATGCATGCTTATACTTTTCAGAGGTCTGATATTGTTCTATGTACACTCCTTGTTTTATTGATTGCAAGTAATATTCTAATTTTCTGGGATTGTGGATATGGGGTTTTCATGAGCTGTAAGCCATAATCATCACAATTATGACAAATCACAGCTTGAACTATCTTGCTTTGCATGTAATGAGTCTCATATATTAGTTTCCCCTTTTAAGTTGCATTACTGAAATAAATGAACTTTTGCACGATATTCTAATTTTTCGAGTTTCACCTGTATTTTGGTTGTTGTCTTAGTAGGACTGCTTCCTGGCTCTGAGGCATTAAAGGATGTGACTAGAGAAATCAGTCTCTTTGGAGTCTGATTAATTACTTAAAGGATTATTTAAGGGTTGTTGGTTTTTTTAAAGAAAATGGAAAAGAGAATATAGACATTTTTTGGGAAATTTATGAGTCCCATGCAAAACATTCTATAATAAAGACATTGAAATATATAGCTGATAAATTATCTCCAGAAAAACCTCCCTCATAATAAACTAATTGAATCAGTTTAATGTTATAAGATTTTGAGCATAACACAAGATTATGTTGATTTGTTAATTATCAATGGAAGTTTAGTTGCCTAGATCTAATTTCAAAGTTCACCAAAATATAAGGCCGGCATAGAGATAAAAAAGATAGCTATCAAGATATCATCAAAATATAAAAGGCCTTTAAAAATACAAGGTCAGATTAAAGCACAAACCCTTAAGATAGATGTTTAGTTTATACGTTTATCCATTTCTTGAAGACAGAGTTCCTGAAGCCAAGGGTCCCTCTTGGCCCTCCTAGCATCCCTGAAATTCATGTACAGTGCTACCTTGATACTCATTTTTCTGGGAGATGCAATGAGTATCAAAAACGATGAGTACCAAAATTTTCCCATAAGTAATAATGTAGTGAGTCACAAGGCAGCTGACTCCAACACGTTCTAGCTTGTGCATTGAGGACCAAACAAACAATGAGTACTGAGACAAAATGTTTGTGTCAAAATGCATTGAGTACCTAATTCGATGAGTTTCAAAGCAGTTGATTACCAAGGTACCACTAGATTGCTATGCTTTTTTTCAAGAGATCCCCTTTCCTTCCTTAACTGCTCATATTTAAAGCAACCATTTTTCTTTCTAGAAAGAGAAAGGTTGAAAATATCTCTGAGATCTACATTAAGGCTTTAACTTTCCTGCTTGAGGTAAAGATTTAAATTCAGAACTTTGCCTGCTTGACATATACTTGACAGTCTAAGATGAGGGCATCTCTGAAATATTAGTGAATGCAAATGGACTGAGTATATAACTTCACCAATATCCGTGTAAATATGCATTACATCTGTGGTACATACTCATGACAAAGAATATAATAATTTTTCCAAAAGTAAGTTTAGGATGAGAGTTGTCCTAGTTTATGGTAGACAAAACTCAAAAGAATTCTTGTATCAATTGTTTAGACTAACATATAGTTGCATCAAAATAAATGGGGTTTCAACAAGTCACAACAGAAAAACCAATTTTTAACATCTAAGACAACAGATATGGCGATAATGATATATTGTTAGGTGAAAAAGATTCAGTAAATTGAAAAGAAAATGTAACCCCTAAAAAACTAAAAAGGGAATACGGTAGATTGAGAAAAGGTATATGCTTCATAGTTCATATTCATAGTCTTTTCAAATTCTGCAACTTCTTAATTTTATTCTCCCCAATTTCACACAGTATAAGTCACATAAGAAGGATAAATTCTTCAATTTTTAGCACTACAGTAAATCATTTTCATTTCTGAGACATTCCATAAAATATTCTAGAAAGCTTTAGTAGATAGTTCCTCTTGAACCAAGAAAAATATTTCATCTGCATTCAGCTGCAGTGAGGGAAACTTATATTTCTTTAGATAATTGTCTCATATGTTTCAGAAATAATCAATGTAATGAGTAAATGGGTATTGGACATCTGTAAGCAAGCTGCAATAAATAAATAAATAAATGGCAGACCTGATTGCTAAGACTGAGCATCATCAATCTATAAGATGACCAATTTAACAGATGCTGATTTCATCCACAGACTGCTGTATGACTGAATTTTTACAGAATATTGAATTCCTTCTTATTTTTGTGCCAAGAGTATTGCACACTAATTTTCTTTTCAAGCTACTGTACACAGAAAAGGATGTCCTCTAGCTATTGCCAAGATTTCTTCTTTTGTATCAAACAGTGTTATAAATAGAATGATTAAGGCTACTTCAACTTTTCTCTCTCTAGAGATCACTGTATATGATCAGCTAAGATGTCAGCTAGGAATAAACATAACACTTCATGTACTAGGCTGCAATGAGAGTAAATGTGAAAACTTCCAGTCAGGAATGAATCCTAACTATTATTCAACAACTGTAATTCATCATCTATAAACAATCTAATAACAATATTTTAAATGTGTGAAATATAGAAGAAATGAAAGAAGAAATGCATACTTAAAACATGTATATGAGTAGAAAATAAATATTTTCTCACACACATTATTTTTATGTATGCATTTGCCCTTAATATTGCAATAATAATATCATCAGTTTGCACCATACAAGTAGTTCTCAACTTACAACCATTTGTTTAGCAACTGTTTGAAGTTAAAACGGCACTGGAAAAAGTGACATGATTAGTCGCCCCACATATGACTGTTGCAGCATCCCCGTGGTTACATGATCAGAATTGGAGTGCTTGGCAACTGGTATGAATTCATGTTAGTTGTAGCATCCTGGGGTCATGTAATTGCTATCTGCAACCTTCCCAGCTGGCTTCGACAAGCAAAGTCTGTGGGGGAAACTTGATTCATTTAACAGCCACATGATTCACCGAACAACTGCAATGATTCATTTAACAAGCATGGCAAAAAAGTTTGTAAAATTGTAAAACAACTCAATAACCGTCTTGCTTAGTAATGGTAATTCTGGTCATGATTGTGGTTGTAAGTTGAGAAGTATCCATAATTGCTATTAGTGCTGTAGACTGGTGGTCCCAAACCTTTCTGGCTCCACGGACCAGTGGTAGCAGCGGGTGGGGGGTGGTTTGGGACTTAGGGTTGGTGGTCTTTACTGTAGGCCACATTAAAGGCTAATTTTGCTCCCTTTTACTTAATTAGGTTCACTTAATTTAGGTTTCTAGGAACAGTAATTTAGTATTTTAATTTAGGAAGCAGAAAGAAAGGAATGTCCCTTCCAAAAAGTCATCCTGCATACCTGGAGTAAATGATGATGATAATGATGATAATGATGATGATGATGATAATGATGATGATGATGATGATGATGATGATGATGATGATGATGATGACTTGATAGATAGACAAAAATGCCAAATCCAGTCTGAACATCTGGCTGACTGTGCAATGATGTGATTTGAACTTGTCTAGGATGGACAGGTGCTCACTCAACATTTTCTTACCTATTTTAACATGTGTTTCTAATCTGTTTTTTACAGTACTGTTTTTGATAGGTTGGACTGTTTTTTCCCTTTGTGTAAAGACGGATGCCAAAAAATGAGTTAAATAGTTCTGCTTTCTCCCTGTTGCTTGTCACCTTCTTGCCACTTTCTCCCACTAATGGACCAATCATTTCCTTAACCTTTTCTTGTTTTTTACATGTTGAAAGAAGCTTTTTGTTGCTGTTGTTGTTGTTTTTGACTTTGGTCGCAAGCCTTAGTTCATCTTGAGCCTTAGCTTTCTTCACTTCATCTTTGCAGGCTTGGGCTATTTGCTGATATTCTGACTTAGTTTTGTGCTCCTCTTTCCACTTTTTATACTTGTCCTTTTTGTCTTTCAATTTATGAGAGTTCTTTATGCAGCCATGCTGGTTTCTTTTGAGAGCTGTTATTTTTGTTTTTCATTGGTATTGTGCTAGACTGGTCTTTTATTATCTCACTTTTCAAAATTTCCCAAGCTTCTTGGGTTGTTTTCACCTTGAGAATTCTCATCCATGGAATCCTTCCCAAGCTCTCTCTCTAAGTTTATTGAAATTAGCTCTCTTAAAGTCCAAGACTCTAGTTTGACTGTGTTGCTTGTGCTTGCATAATGTTGAATTCCAATATTGCATGATACTCCCCACCAAGGCTTCAACACCTTCTATCATTTCATCTCAGTTAGTGAGAATTAGGTCCAATATGGCCAATCCCCTAGTTCCCTTCTCTACCTTTTGGCAGACAAAGTTGTCTGCTAAGTTTGTCAGGAATATGTTTGATCTTCCACTTGGTGCAGATTTTGTCTCCCAGTTGATGTCAGGGTAATTAAAGTCTCCCATTACTATTGTGATGTGCTTACTACATACCTTAGTTAGCTGACTAGCAAAAAGTTCATCTATTTCCTCTGTTGGTTTGCGTGGCCTATAGTATACACCTATGGCAATGTCATTTTTTCCCCTTATATTGACCCAAATGCAATCAAGACAGTTTTCATCATAAACAAGTTTGGACAGTGCAATCCACAGTCTGTTTCTGCCAAAACACCCTCACAGATAAATATTTTCAACAATAAACATTTCCAATTTAAAAATACTTCATCTTGACATTTTGTAATTATAGTTTCTTAGCAACAGGACCTCATACTAGAAAAACTCTTGCTGTGTAAAGAAGCTGTATTCAGAATATTTCACTAATCTTTAATTTCCCATATGTTTTCAAAGGCTTAATTCCACAGGACTGCCCACGGTGAGTGTTCAAATGTCTCAGGTGTTTCTCCCCAACTGGGGTATTGTGTTACTTGCTAGTAACACAATGCCTAGATTCTGCATATAGATATGCTGCCATTTTCCTTTTACAAATCTCTCAGCAATTGCTCTAATATTACTCCCTGCTCTTGTAAACTCTGAGCAGTTCTTCCTAAGGAAAATCGGAACATATTTTGGGCAATTGTTCCTCTGTAGAAGGGAGCTATCCATTTTGTTGCTCTTCATCTTCCTAAATTACAAAGTTGGTCCTGTATCATTTTTCATCACAGCATTCATACCATTTAATTCTACCCAAGTCTTCTACTCATTCAAGGCCATTATTCACAGCTCTCTGACTATTGTGCAAACAAGGTTTGCAGCAAATCCATCAACAGTAGCTATTTGAATTGCATTTGTTCTTTTGTTGCCAGTATGCAACATTTTTATAAGCTCCTTTGAAGGCATATATGGAGTAGGTGATATCATGCCCAGTATAGTGTTGGAATAAAGGAATTTATGCTTGGCCACGTAACTTAGTTTTCTTAGACTCATTAGCTTTCCTGGGATAACAAGTTATCTTGCTTATCCATTTTTGATAGTTTCAGAATAACTTTTCCTTTGTTACAGCAATTGATGACACACACACCCCCCAAAACCGCTAGCAGGGGAAGATCAGGCAGAGCTGAAGTCGGAGTTATCAGCTTGGAGTCTTTACATAGCCACAAATGATCCAAGCCCAGCCTGTCTTGAATTCAATTGATCCTTATCTGGCGCTAATTTAATATTGAATTTTGGTTGACTATATTTTTGTTCAAAGATTTGGTATGTGGGAAGAATCCAGAGAAAGAAATATTTTGGGAAATATTAAAAAGGCAGAATAAATTTCCCCAAAGGCAGAATATATTTCCCCAAGGAATTTTAAAGGCAGAAACCAACCCTACCCCCAAGTCTCTCTGCCCCAAACAGAAACCAGGCCTGCAGAAATGCAGATGTGATAATCTTGTCAGAAAGATTGGAGTCAGGAAGTTGGGATTAGAAAGAAAGATCCCTAGAATCAACAATCCTTCACAGCAAAAAATCCAACAGTCAACCCCAGCCCCAGGGAAGCAGGATATGACCTTTGAGGCATAATAGGATTAATCCACCACAATCAAAATACCAGAAAGGCACACTCAGACTCAGGTCAAAGTTCATGCCACAGGAACAACTCCAAACAAAAGCACGAGAAGGTATAAACCCACTCCCTACTACATGTGGTTAGCTTTTTTCCAGAGCCATCTTTCTGTCTGGCTCTCCTCTTCATTAAGCTACAACCTTCTTTCTAAAGCAGTCTCCATGTTGTTTATTCCCGGCTTGGACTGGACCCTGATGAAGATTTTTCCTTCAACAGGTAAATAAATCTTTGAACTGCAACTTAATGTATGGTCCTGATCATTTGTGCCTGATACCTTCTCCCTTGGTCTTTATTCACTAGTGAAAAAGTATTGCAGAAAGGTTCCAAATAAACACAGTTTGCTATTACAATGCTACTGAGTGTGGTATTAGAAACAGTCAAAATATAGCAACCAGGACTGGGATTGGCAACTCAGTTGTTAAGGGAAGTGGAACCTAAGTGTACATCACAATTTTAGAATCTTATCTCAGCTTTCTTTTGAATTACAGACTTGGGGAGGTCATAAATGCGAAACTGGTCACAAGGTTATTTTTTCATCATTGTTGTAACTGGAACTGGTCACTAAATGAGGCAATTACTATATGAGGCATACCTGTGTTGCTAGTCCTGATCATTTCTCTGATTTTTTTCCCCTATTCATTTTCATTCATTCTTTTCTCTCACCAAATAAAAACATGTCTGATGGCAGAATTCTGTTTGCGACATTTATTTGGGGGCATTCCGTTCTGAATTAAGTCTAGTTCATTTGCCTATTCATAAAGTCAGCAGGAAGTTTGAGGCTTTGGGCTGTTAATTTCTAACTGTGAAATTAATTTGCTGGTGAAAGAATCCTCTGTTATCAGGTGTTGAGATCATAATCCACTGCTAGCATCTGATGTTTTATGGATTGGATACTGACAATGCATCTGCTTCTGTGGTTGCAAAGGTAATAAATAAAATGCATGAAAATTTGACTTTGTATTCACCAAAGCGAAATGTATTTAAAGATATAAAATTAAAAGTTTGGACTAACTAGTTTAAATATTAATGTATTTTTTTTTAAAAAAAAACATATCAGTTTATTTTGCATTATTTCCCTTTCCTGGAAGCATAATAATGAATTTATCTGTACTTCATGCACAGTCAGATAAATTATTATGAATAATTATGCCCTAACCAATAATAGTTCTGTACATTTTTATTTTATGGAGAATTCTACCCTATGCAGTTTTTATGCCGTACTCATTAATTAATGCACTATCCATTCACCTTCTAGCAGTGCATTAAGCTAGTAAATAACATCTGTTTTGTATTTTTCTTTCTCACTCAGTGTTATGAAAAAATGATAGCACTTAGCAAAAATCCTTACTGGAGATTCTGACTTGGTACAGGAATATATTTTTTATGCAGCTGAATAATTTCCAGTTTATTTTAATCATCCTAAATTCAGCCAATATATGGTTGACTAAATGATGAGAACTGTGTAACCACATTGATCCCTATTTTCTTCACATATTTAGTATAAATAACCAAATTATTCTTGGTTCCTGGAGATTACCTGGGGTAATCCTTGTAGTTTTCTGGGCAAGATTTCAGAAGTGGTTTGCCATTGCTTCCTTCCTGGGGCTGAAAATGTAATTGCTCCAAGGTCTGTCTGTCCGTCTGTCTGTTTTCCTTCCTTCCTTCCTTCCTTCCTTCCTTCCTTCCTTCCTTCCTTCCTTCCTTCCTTCCTTCCTTCCTCCCTCCCTCCCTCCCTCCCTCCCTTTCTTTTTTATCTATCTATCTATCTATCTATCTATCTATCTATCTATCTATCTATCTATCTATCTATCTATCTTTATATATGCATTTGGGTCAATATAAAAGGGGAAAAATGACATTGCCATAGGTGTATACTATAGGCCGCCCAACCAAGCGGAGGAAATAGATGAACTTTTGGCTTGTCAGCTAACTAAGGTATATAAGAAGCACATCACAATAGTAATGGGGGACTTTAATTACCCTGATATCAACTGGGAGACAAACTCTGCACCAAGTGGAAGATCAAACAGATTCCTGACAAACCTAGCAGACAACCTTCTCTCCCAAAAAGTAGAGAAGGGAACTAGGGGATTAGCCATATTGGACTTAATTCTCACAAACAGAGATGAAATGATAGAAAATGTCGAAGCCACAGGAACCTTGGGGAGAAGTGATCATGCAATATTGGAATTCAACATTCTGGAGGCACAAGCAATAGAACACAGCCAAACTAGAGTCTTGGACTTTAAAAGAGCTAATTTCAATAAACTTAGAGAGACCATGGGAAGAATTCCATGGATGAGAATCCTAAAGGGGAAAACAACTCAAGAAGCTTGGGAAATTTTGAAAAGTGAGATAATAAAGGCCCAGTCTAGTACAATACCAACAAAGAAGAAAAATAACAGCTCTCAAAAGAAACCAGCATGGCTGCATAAAGAACTCTCTGATAAATTGAAAGATAAAAAGGACAAGTATAAGAATTGGAAAGAGGGGCACATAACTAAGTCAGAATATCAGCAAATAGCCCGTGCCTGCAAAGATGAAGTGAGGAAAGCTAAGGCTCAAAATGAACTAAGGCTTGCAACCAAAGTCAAAAATAACAAAAAATGCTTCTTTCAACATATAAAAAACAAGAAAAAAGTTAAGGAAATGATTGGTCCATTAGTGGGGGAAAGTGGCAAGAAGGTGACAAGCAATAGGGAGAAAGCAGAACTATTTAATTCGTTTTTTGCATCTGTCTTTACACAAAGGGAAAAAACAGTCCAACCTACCAAAACCAGTGCCATAAAAAACAGAATAGAAATGGGTAAGGCCAGGGGTTCTCGATATAAATTTAATAAGAGGCCCCTGGTTAATTTTTTAGTCAAATTTTTTAGGGGGTTGGGGAGGGGGGTGGGGGGTAGTGGTTGTCTGGCTGTGGGGGGTAGCCAAACAACTGTGTTGCAGGCCAGGCCTGGGTCTGACGGCGTTCGGGGGGAGCGGGTTGTGGTTACATCTGGGGCTCATGAGCGGGTCGTGGGATTACCAATTCCCACGACGGGGAAAGGCAGCAGGCGGATAGACAGGGGGCCATATCGTTACCGGGAGGGCCGTCTCCGCTGTCTACAAGCGGTGAGGCGCTCCGACCCTCTGGTTCTTCCCCGAGGTGCCGGGAGCGAGGATGTGCAGCCTCCTGAGCTCCGGCTGGTGTACCTGAATGCCAGGTCCGTGGTTAATAAAGCTCCCCTCGTTAGGGATTTAGTTGAGGGTGAGCATGCGGACCTGGCTTGCATCACGGAGACTTGGTTGGGCCCAGAGGGTGGGGTCCCTTTGGTTGACCTCTGCCCACCAGGCTTCCGGGTGCTACACCGGCCACGAGCTCAAGGTAGGGGTGGGGGAGTGGCGGTTACCATTAGGGAGACCTTATGTCCGCGGGAGACCACCGTTCCTCAGATAGTCGGGTGTGAGTCTCTCTTTATGAGATTTGGTCCTGGGGCACAGTTGGGCTTGCTGCTGGTGTACATTTCGCCTAGTCGCACAGCGGCAGCCCTGCCCGAGCTGCTCGATATCCTCTCGGGTTTGGTGGTTGAGTTTCCCAAACTTATAGTTTTGGGAGACTTCAATCTACCATCCCTGGGAGGTTCATCTGAGCTAGCTCGGGAGTTCATGGCTTCCATGGCGGCCATGGACCTGACGCAAGTAATTTCAGAGCCAACTCATGAGGGAGGCCACACCCTTGACCTGATTTTTTTATCTAGACGGTGGTTGGATGATCTAGGTGGGGGCTCTCCATTTATTATGCCCCTGTCATGGACCGATCATCATCTCCTGCGGCTGGTCTTCCGTTTTGCCACACCCCGCCATGGGGGTACGGAGCCAATTAGATGGTACCGCCCCAGACGCTTAATGGATCCTGATAGATTCCAAGCGGCGCTGGGGTCCCCACCTGCCTCCACTGCTCACAGCTCGGCTGATGCCTTAGTGGAAGCCTGGGAAAGGGCAGCCACTGAGGCACTTGACCGGGTTGTACCCTTGCGGCCCCTGACCCGGCGCAGATCCCAGCGAGCTCCATGGTTTTCCGCGGAGCTCCGGGAGATGAAGCGTCGGAAACGGGGCCTAGAGAGCTGCTGGAGGTCTAGCCGATCCGAACCCGACCGGTTGCGGTTAAGAACCTATATTAGGTCTTATCTCGCAGCGATGAGGGTCGCGAGGTGTAATTACTTCTCCACCCTCATCGCGTCCGCAGATAATCGCCCGGCCGCCTTGTGTAGGGTGACTCGCTCACTTCTTAATCAGGAGGTGAGGGAGGATCCCTTGCAGGGTCGTGCCGAGGAATTTAGTCAACATCTGTCGGATAAAATCGCTCGGATTCGGACCGGTTTGGACTCCAGCTGGGCAGAGTCAGGCGATCAGGACACGGGCGGTCTTGTCAATGTTATCTGGGAAGAGTTTGATTCTGTGACCCCTGATGAAGTGGACAGGATTATGGGGAGGCTGAGCTCCTCCACATGTTTGTTGGACCCGTGCCCTTCCTGGCTGGTTTATGCAGCTAGGGAGAGGACACGAGGCTGGCTCCAGGCGGTTATATCTGCTTCTTTGAGTGAGGGTTATTTCCCCACCGTCTTGAAGGAGGCGGTGGTGAGACCTCTCCTCAAGAAGCCTGCCCTGGATCCAGCTGTTTTGAACAACTTTCGTCCAGTCTCCAACCTTCGCTTTCTTGCGAAGGTTGTTGAGAGTGTGGTGGCGCATCAGCTCCCTCTAGTCCTGGATGAAGCGGATTATCTGGACCCCTACCAATCGGGTTTCAGGCCCGGGTACAGCACGGAGACGGCATTGGTCGCTCTGGTGAATGATCTCTGGAGGGCGCGGGATAGGGGATATTCCTCTGTCCTAGTCCTATTAGACCTCTCAGTGGCTTTCGATACCATCGACCATGGTATCTTGCTGCGGCGTCTCAGGGGATTGGGAGTGGGAGGCACAGTTTTTCAGTGGTTCTCCTCCTATCTCCTGGGACGCTCGCAGTCGGTGTTGGCAGGGGGGCAGAGATCGGCCCCTAGGTCTCTCGTTTGTGGAGTTCCTCAGGGGTCGGTTCTCTCGCCTCTCCTGTTCAACATCTATATGAAACCGCTGGGTGAGATCATTCGTGGTTTTGGAGTTGGGTATCATCAGTATGCCGATGATACCCAACTTTTCTTTTCGACCCCAAACCACCCCAGTGATGCCCTCGCCGTGATGTCCCGTTGCCTGGAGGCGGTTCGGGTCTGGATGGGGAGGAACAGACTTCAACTCAACCCTGACAAGACTGAGTGGCTGTGCATTCTGGCATCCCGGGACATTCAAAATGTTCCATCTCTTTCTATGGGGGGTGAGCTCTTACCCCCCGTGGATAGGGCTCGCAACTTGGGAGTCCTCCTAGATTCACGGCTTACCCTGGAAGATCATATAGTGGCCGTGACTAGGGGGGCTTTCGCCCAGGTTCGCCTGGTGCGCCAGTTGCGGCCCTATCTGAACCGGGATGCCCTGTGTACGGTCACTCATGCGCTCGTGACCTCTCGCCTTGACTACTGTAATGCTCTCTACATGGGGCTTCCCTTGAAGACCACTCGGAGGCTCCAACTGGTACAGAATGCGGCCGCGAGAGTTGTCTTGGGAGTTTCCCGGTACTCCCATGTTACACCTTTGCTCCGCGAGCTGCATTGGTTACCAGTTGTCTTTCGGGTGAGGTTCAAGGTGTTGGTTACGATCTTTAAGTCCCTACATGGCATGGGTCCGGGATACCTCAGGGACCACCTGCTGCCGGCATCGACTCCCCTCCGCCCTGTGCGTTCCCACAGAGAGGGCCTCCTCAGGGTGCCGCCAGCCAGGGAATGCCGACTGGTGGCCCCCAGGGGGAGGGCCTTCTCTGTGGGCGCTCCGGCATTATGGAACCAACTGCCGGTGGAGCTCCGGATGGCATCAGACCTCCGAACTTTCCGTCGGGGCCTGAAGACCCACCTGTTTGAAATAGCTGGTCTGGCCTGATGGGGGATTATGGGTTTTTAATTGTTTTTTAAATTTGTATTATTGTTTTAATTGGGCATGGGTTTAATCTTTTTTAATTTTTGTATTGTCTTTTTTATATATGCCCTGTGAACCGCCCTGAGTCCCTACCAAGGAGAAGGGCGGTATATAAATCAAATAAAACTAAACTAAACTAAACTAAATGCAAGTTAAGATAGGCAAAAAAATGGTAAGTGAACACCTGTCCAGCCTTGATGAGTTCAAATCACCAGGACCAGATGGATTATACCCCAAAGTTCTCAAGGAACTGGCAGACGTGATCTCAGAACCACTGAACTATATTTTTCAAAGATCCTGTCTCTGTTCTGGGCCCAGTGCTCTTCAATATCTTCATTAACGATTTGGATGAGGGGATAGATGGGGAACTCATCAAATTTGCAGACGACACCAAGCTGGCAGGAATAGCCACTACTCCAGAAGATAGGCTTAAAATACAGGAGGATCTGGACAAACTCAAACACTGGGCGCTATCTAACAAAATGAAATTCAATGGTGAAAAAAGTAAGGTTCTACATTTAGGCAGGAAAAATCAAATGCACAGGTATAGTATAAGTGGTACCTTGCTCAATAGTAGTAACTGTGAGAGGGATCTCGGAGTCCTAGTAGACAATCACTTCAATATGAGCCAGCAGTGTGCTACAGCTGCCAAAAAAGCCAACCCAGTGCTAGGCTGCACTAACAGAAGGATAGAATCAAGATCAAGTGAAGTACTAATACCACTTTACAATGCTTTGGTAAGGCCACACCTGGAATACTGCATCCAGTTTGTTTTAAATGTTTATTTGTAAGTCATCTTAATTTTAATTTTACTTAGTTAAAACCATCATTAGTTATTTAAAGAAATCTTTTTGAATATATATTTTGAGTTATCCATGCAAATGTCCATGAAGTTGAACAACAAGAAATATGTAATAAAAGAGAACAAATGCATAAACCAATAGATAATAAATCAGATAAGAGCAGATACAAAACAGCAGATGGTTAAAAATATTAATTATATGCGGGATTCCAAACTCCAAAGTGCTGTTAATATTCTTTTCTATTAAAAGAAAGATCAGCAGGGCACCATACACTAGCTATTGCTGACAATGTTAAAATTAGATCTTTAAAATTTAGTCACCGTGAAAGTGGTGAGCTTATATACATATAACTCACATATGTGTCACCCACTGTAAGGCTGGTTATGCTTATAATGTAGCTTGTTCCTACTTTAGATATGGTTGTTAATTGACAATCAAGGCATTTACAGGAATTTATCTTTCTTTCCTGGAACACTGTTGGTTGGCATTCTAAATGTTGGGATAGATAATGGATTATATTTCTAATTACAATATTATACTGTTCTAGGATACATGATCTATTGAGATCGTAGGATCCAACAAATATACTGTTACTAGGAAGGATGAACATCAAGTGGGGGAACTGGTGTTTTTGTGTCTCAAATAACATTCAAGATTCAAGTGATGATTACATAGAAATCCTGTATCCTGTTGGTTATAGGTCCCCAATTCAGATTTTACCATATTACAGTTATCAATATTTACTAATTAACGAGAAAGCCTCAGAAAGGTTTTATAACCTGTATCATTGCTACATTTTAAATAGTACTGATTTGTAAAACTAAGGGTGATTCTAACAAAAGAAGATCCAAACCACAGTTTGATGAAGAATATGCAAAGTCCTTAATTGGCAATATCAGTTTATTATTTGTTTATTTATTTAGTGGTCCATATCTAAGCACAGGCTTTAAATAGGGATTTTACAAGCTTCACTTTCTTTAACAGCTCCAACTGCGGTTTGAGCAAGATGGCTATACTCTTACCCCGCCCCACAGCTCTAAACTCACCAGACACAGCTATTTTGTAGTCCTCTTATGAGGAACAGCTGTCTGGAGCATTTGTGTGATCTCAAATCCTCTCCTTGTCTGGAAGTTTTCAATTGACTGGCCTACTCACTGTCTCTTCATTCTGCCATTATTGCTGACTCCATTTTTTTGTGGTGATGCCTTCAGTCTGCCATTTTATCCTCCATAAGTCACCAGTGTAACTGCTGATTTTATATAAGAACAATAAACACCTTATTCTTGATTTTATTTCATAAACAAAAAAGAAATACAAAGCTTTACTGAAAAAGAATAAAAGGGATGTTCAGAGAAATTATGCAGACAACTGACCTCTCCAAATTGGCTGGTGAGATTCCATTTTGGAGTATTGTTAATCAATCAAATTTTTAGCTGGTCATAAACCAGCAAATAAAACACAAAAGTCACAATTAATTCATATAAAGGGAAAAATATAGTTATTCTAAAATATCTAAAAATGGTTAGAGTTAATACTTCCATAAGACTATAGAATAAGAAATAAAAATATTTTAAAACAGAATTAATACTGTTGTGTATGTAAATAGTTAGCAATAAGCCATGAAAGAGATTGCAAACACTGTGCAGCTTTGCAAGGTTTAAAGCGGGAAAATAAGGTGCAATCATTGGACGCCACAACCAAGGAGCGGGAAAACAGACTGTTTGTATTGGTTACAGTTCAAACGCTTTCTCTATAAAAGGGTTGCAACATTTGACATTTGACAGTTGACTTTGTGTATTCAATAAACTCGTTCAGTGTTAACCACTCTGAGTCCTCGTCAATTCGAACCAAACAACTGGCGACGAAGGTGGGATTGACAGAAGACCAGAGATTAGGAAGAATTGTCGTGAAGGCGGCAAAGTCTGAGCGAGTCACAGTCAACCGAGCGGCCGCGGCAGAATAGGAAAAAAAATTCTCCGAATGGCGCAAATCGGGTCATTGAAGGAATTTGACCCTAACTTCCCCGAAGATTGGGAAGAATATATTGGTCAGGTCGAAGGATTCCTGTTAGTGAACGGAATCACCGACGACCGGAAAAAAGCGGCGGCACTTTTGACAATTTGCGGCACACCGGTCTACAGAGTCGCTGTCGGGCTGTGCCAGCCACAACCAGTCTCCAGCGTGCCCTATGCCGACCTCCTTGCAAAACTAAAGGTGCACTTTACTCCCCGAAGGTCCGAACTTTTTTGGCGGCGCATCTTCGAGAAGAGAAATCAGAGACCGGGGGAGTCCATACAGAAATTCGTCGCTGCCGTTAGGGAAGCCGCAGTTCGTTGCAAATACGATAATTTAGAAATTAGGATTCGGGACAGAGTTGTGCTAGGCTTACGCGATGAACAATTACAAAACAGAATAATCGCCAAACCTACTGGCGATTTACAGGAAGTGCTCGACGAACTCCTAACGTATGAGTCAACCGGGTATCGCGACCCCCCCCGCAGTAGCATGGCGACAGCACCTGAAATTAACCAAGAGGGCTATGTGGACTGCGGGGAGGTGGATCAGCAGTGGGAGGAAGAGATCGCCGAAGTCTCCAGGCGATTTGGGAAGATGGCACCCAGACAACTTAGAAGCGAAGGGCCCGAACCCGGCCGCCGGCAACAACCCGCAACACCGCAGAGACCACCGACCGGGGCACAACGACCGTGGCGGGACACCGCAACCAGACCGCGCGACAACGACACCCAGAACCGATGCGGCAGCTGTGGCGGCAACCATCCCCGCGCTTCCTGCCGATTCCGCACCGCCAAGTGCAGGGCTTGTGGCAAGACCGGCCACATCCAGGCCATCTGCAGAAACCGCGTCCGGGACTCCCGTCTGAATGAAGTCGATGTGTGGCCAGAGGGTAAGGTAACCCCCAATGCTAGTGGCAAGGAGACCCCTAGATCCCGGGCGAAATTTTCAAACCCAGGGGAGGTGGCCCGAGTCAATCGGAAAAGGCAGGGAAGGGGGCACAATTTTCCGGACGGAAAATTAAAAATCACAGTCCTTCTGCAAGGGGTTCCTTGCAGAATGGAAATCGACTCTGGGGCTTCAGTGTCGATAATTTCCACTGAAACCCTGGAAAAAATTGAACAACTAAGTGGAAAAAGAATTCCACTTAGCCCAACAAATATTCAATTAATGGACTTCCAAAAAAGTCCAATAATCGTAAAGGGAAAGACCAGCCTTAGAGTTAATTTTAAGGGATTTAAGGGGGTCTTAGATGTGGTAGTTACGGAGGGGAATAGGACTAGCTTAATAGGGCTTAATTGGTTTCCTGCCCTGGGAATTTGGATTGGGGGAATAAATTCTGTGATTAGAAATAAGACCCTCGAATCCGTCTGCAAAGAATTTGCAGACGTATTCGATGGATCTCTAGGCAAGTACAAAGGGCCCCCCATTAATTTTAACCTAGACCCCTCAGTAAATCCAATCAGGCTAAAGGCCCGGAGGGTACCTTTTGCCTTAAAAGAAAAAATCGAGGCCGAGCTCGACCGGCTTGTAGGCCTCGGAGTTTTAGAACCCGTTGAGGGCGGTTTATGGGAGACGCCGATCGTCACACCCCTCAAACCCAATGGGGATGTGAGGATCTGCGCCGACTATAAAGCGACCCTCAACATTGGAATGAAAAAGCACGCTTACCCGGTCCCGACGGTGAAGCAGGTCCTCGCCATGATCCAGGACGCCGCCATCTTCGCCAAGCTCGACTTGGCGCATGCGTACTTACAGTTGACTGTTTCCAAAGAGGCTGCAGAGGCACAAACAATTGTTACCCACAAGGGGGCGTTCCGAGTCCACAGACTGCAATTTGGGATTGCAGCTGCTCCAGGCATCTTCCAAGAAGTGATGGAGAGGACCTTAAAGGGCATACCTGGAGTATGCCCTTACTTTGATGATGTCCTAATAGCTGGAAAAGATGAAGGAATGTTAGTAGAGCGGCTGGAACAGGTACTGGGTAGATTTAGAAAGGCTGGATTAAAATTAAAAAAGGAAAAATGCAGCATAGGGGTTAAATCCACTGATTTTTTGGGGTTCAGGATTGACAAAAGCGGAGTCCACCCTACCCCTGAAAAAATTAAAGCAATAAAAGGGGCTCCTGAACCAAGGAACAAGGCTGAGCTACAGGCCTTCCTAGGCTTGGTAAATTTTTATCACACTTTTGTGCCACATAAGGCTGCCATTGCAGAACCACTGCACAGGCTTTTAGATAAGAAGACCCCTTGGCATTGGCAAGACAAGCACAAAGTGAGTTTCCAGACCTTAAAAGATATCCTTTCCAGTAGCTCAACTGTAACCCACTTTATAGAAAATAGACCAATCTACCTGGCGTGCGATGCTTCGCCTTATGGCGTTGGGGCAGTAATCAGCCATTTAGATACCCAGGGAATGCAAAGACCCATTGCTTACTACTCCCGCACACTAACCAAGGCAGAGCGGAACTATGCTCAAATTGACCGGGAAGCTTTAGCCATAGTGGCAGGAGTTAAAAAGTTCCACGACTACCTGTATGGCAGGAACTTTACAATACTGACAGACCACAAACCCCTGCTGGGACTGTTTACCACAGATAAACAGACTCCCCAAATTATGTCTCCCAGGATGCTGAGATGGTCCATTTTCCTCTCAGCATATTCATTTTCCCTCCAATACCGACCAGGTAAAGACATGGGTCATGCAGACGCTCTTAGCAGATTGCCCCTTAGCACAACAGAGGAGGACCCTGCCCCAGTGGGACAAGTAATGTCCCTACAAGATATTCCTGATCTGCCCCTAACTGCTAAAGACATAGCTGAGGCAACCAATAAGGACCCCATCTTAAGGAGAGTAATGGCCTGGGTCATGAGCGGTTGGCCCAACGCCAACCCAGACGTAAAATACAGTCCATTTTTCCGAAGGAAGGATGAACTATCAGTTCATATGGGTTGCTTACTTTGGGGAACTCGTGTAGTAATCCCAGGAATCCACAAATCAGCTATTCTATTTGAATTGCATGAGGGACACCCTGGAATAGTAAGGATGAAGGCCCTAGCTAGGAGTCACTTGTGGTGGCCAGGATTGGACCAAGACATTGAGGAATGCGTTGCCAATTGCCATCTGTGCCAACGTTCCAGGCCTGAACAACAACACATCCGCACACATAAATGGGAGCTAGCTAGGAATCCTTGGTCCAGGATTCATATTGACTTCGCTGGACCTTTCCAGGGGTTAACGTTCCTTGTAGTGGTCGACAGCTACTCTAGATGGCTAGAAGTAGTACCGGTCAGTTCAGTAACGGCAGGCAGAACAATACAGGCATTAAGGGGCCTCTTTGCCACTCATGGGTTGCCGGATTTAATAGTGTCTGATAACGGGCCACAATTCACATCTATTGAATTTCAGGATTTCCTCAAGGCCAACTCGATTAAGCATAAGACTTCCGCACCCTTCCACCCCTCCACCAACGGATTGGCTGAAAGGAACGTGAGGACCACGAAGGACGCGCTTAAAAGAATCATTCGAGGTGACTGGCATCAGAGACTAGCTGAGTTCTTGTTGGCTCAACACACAACCCCTTGTTCGGCTACAGGGAAGAGTCCAGCTGAAATGAGGTGGGGAAGAAAAATCTTGACCAAGTTGGACAGACTACACCCCGACCGACTCCAACCAAACATTGAATTAGACATTCCTAACAGAACATTTGAAGTGGGGGACTTGATTTGGGCCAGGAACTACGCCCAAGGGGATAAATGGATTCCTGGGGTGGTAACTGAAATCTTAGGTCCCCTATCATACATCATTGAGGGGGAAGGGAATAGGGTCTGTAAAAGACACATAGACCAGCTGAGGAAAAGATCTAGTGGGTGTGTGCCAGCTGAGGGGGACCAAAGCTCAGTTAGGGCAAACAGTACAGATAACATTAGGCCTGAAAGTGGTGTAGTGGTGGGGCAAGATGACACATTTCCTGATGCCCATCAACAACAATTCAGTCCAATTGATTGGGAAATACCCCTGCGAAGTAGGCCAGTGACAACTGAATCCCAAACACAACCTAATACACAAGGCAGTACATCTGAAGCCAGTAACCCTGAGCCCAGGTCTAGTAGTAACCAGCATAGTAACCAGCAGCCAAGCAGTCAACCAGGAAGAAGGGTCCCTAGCAGCCAAAGTAACAGATACCCTTCTAGAATACATAGGCCACCAAAATACCTAATGGACTTTGTAAAGAAATGACACCAACTGGGGGGTAAGGGGTGTTGTGTATGTAAATAGTTAGCAATAAGCCATGAAAGAGATTGCAAACACTGTGCAGCTTTGCAAGGTTTAAAGCGGGAAAATAAGGTGCAATCATTGGACGCCACAACCAAGGAGCGGGAAAACAGACTGTTTGTATTGGTTACAGTTCAAACGCTTTCTCTATAAAAGGGTTGCAACATTTGACATTTGACAGTTGACTTTGTGTATTCAATAAACTCGTTCAGTGTTAACCACTCTGAGTCCTCGTCAATTCGAACCAAACAAATACTACCATAAGATTATAGAGCAAGATATAAAATCAGATTGAGCCAATAATAAAATCTGGAGATAAAATAGATCAGAATAACCAGGATATTTATTAAAGAGTGGAAATAATAATTCCTGGTGAGCACCTGCATAGAGAGGGCAATAGGGAATAACATATTCCATTGATTCAATTATTCCTCCACTGCATGAACCTAGTCTCTGAAGGAGATTTTTTTTTTGTATCTTCCTTCAGCAATGGCTATTGGGAGGGCATTGAATCTGGCTAAAGATAAGGCCTTCCTGAATTTTGGGATTATCATGCAAGTATGATATTTGGAATGTTGTATCTGACTTTGTCCCTGATCAAACTACATAATCCCCCATCCTGTCTCCACATGGAAAGTTTTTTTTAAAACTCAATCTGTTTGTACTTTAAAAAATTAAACATTTATAAGCACAGAGGCACAAGATGCCTTTCCAGATTGGCCCCTTGTTTTCCCAACTGAAACTGCTATGCTAATGTTACAGCTGAAAAATGGGAAAGCTGGAGGAGGGGACAATATCCCACCTAAATTATTAAAAATCAAGTGGATGAGTAGACTAGTAGACACAGGTTTTAGTGGTTTCACTCATAACGATTATCTGAATATTGAACATACTACCAAAATGGGACAACTTTATTATTGACCGTATAATTAAAAAAGGAGACAGGTCTGACTATCCATCCTCTAATCAGTATAGTGAACCATTTGTTAGATTATTATTTTGAAAATTAGTGGACCACATAGAAGAGGAAGATAAACTTGCTCAAGGGCAAGCTGGATTTAGGATGAGGAGATCGATCGTGATTCAGTGCTTAGTTTTACAATGATTTATTTTTTAAAAAATGCTTACCAGTCCTCAGAAGAGTACTCTATGTGGCATTCATGAACCTCAAGGCAATATTTAATCTTCTTTCTAGACAACAATTGTAGAAGAAACTGGAGACATCATCAGTTAATAGAGGCCTTTTGGCCTTGTAACATTAAAATGTTACATGAGAATGTTTTACATTCAAATAAGAGTTGACAACTGAAATCAGCTTTTGCTTTGGTGACGGCGCCTACCGATGTTAACAAAGGTGGAATTTTAGTCTCTGCTATTTTGATGTATCTATTTTATTTTTAAGTTGCTCTGCTCTATTACCATAATCTAAACTAAACTAAATTTATTCCCAATACAATTATGAAACTAGTCAAGTTATATTTTAAAGATGTAATTAATTCATTTATTAATAAAGTATGTAAAATACTAAAAAAGATATGGCTCCAAATACCAGTTAATATTACATGAAAGAAAGCATAATTTTCATTATACATCCTCAGGCTGGTGACTTCAGCTTCGTTCTTCTGGGAGAAGTGTGTGATAGTGGCTGTTTTTTCTTCTTTTTTAAACTGCCAGAGGGGGTGTGTTCTGTGGGTGGAGGCTTGGCTGTGTTCTGATGGGGTGGAGGTGTGCTCTGATTGGGTGGGGGCTTAGCTGTGTTCTGATTGGGTGGGAGTGTGTTTTGAATGGGGGCTGTGTTCTGATTGGGTGGGGATGTGTTTTGAGTGGATGGGCTGGTCTCAGCTGCCAGCCTTAGACCTGAACTGGTGAGTTGTGCTGCTTTTGTTCGGCTCCGTGTTTGTGGTGGTGCCATGTTTTTATAGTGGGTGTCAGCTTGCTTATTGTGTGGTTTGGAGGGGTTTAAAGTGGCTAATGTTGCAGCTGTAGAGATGATACCTCTCGCCTACCAGCCATTTGGAAACCCGCCTTGATTGACAGATGAGTCCCAACCACCAAGAATGATACCAGACCCAAGAATGATACCAGACCCAAACTCATGATAACATCACATGACATCACCACCACACAACCATTCAAAAAGCAAATCCGAACCCACAACGATAATGACACACAACCACAAAACAGAAACCTAACTACAGGTTAGGCTGAAACAGGAAATAAAGATTTGTCCCATGTTTGGGGCCTAGCAAGGTAATATATATATATTATTAGTCTTCTCAGTTGATAAAAATTAAATCTTCACTGGAATCATCTAATTTCTCAGTTGATTAATCAAAGAGAGCCATTTGTTTTTCTAGTGGTTAAGGCACGAGGCTAGAAAGCAGGAGACTGGGAGTTCAAGTTCCACTTTAACATGGAAGCCAGCTGGGTGACTTTGAGCCAGTCACTTTCTCTCAGCCCAACCTACCTCAGAGGGTTGATGTGGGAAAAATGGGAGTAGGGAGATATGTTGGATATATTTGCCACTTTGAGTTGTTTGTAGAAATAACAAAGGCGGGAAAAAAACAATCAATCAATCATTCAATCAATCCAAGGTCTAAAAACCAATGATATTAAAGTTTACAGTATTACTCCTTTATTTGAATGAAACCACTAAGTAAGTCATACTTTTAGGAAAAAGTATGTATTTAGAAAAATCTGCAGAATATAAAATTATTGATCCAATAATTCAATCTACAGTTAGCCCAGCAGAGTTGAAAAGGTCACAAATTTTGGCAGCTTCATTGGGAAGATATCTTTACCACTTTCTAGATGGTTTATTGCTTTCAGTCTTTTCATTGAAAACCTGATCAGAGGTCATGGAAAGTTTATGAAAAACAATAATATTTGCCTCTGACTTCATTTTATACTCCAGTAGATCATAAGTGAATTACTTTTTTAAATTATAGCAAAATGGTAGCAGGAGCAGCAGGGCGATCCAAGGACAGAAAGATGACTCCTGCAGGCTTGCACTGGCAAAGAGAAGCAGATTTTTTTTTTGTTTCATTTTGCTTTTCCCTTTTCAGACTATTATTTTTAACAGATTACTTTGTCTTGGTTCAAGTGGCAGGAAAGTAATTTACATCAGTTCTAGAATGTCATAGATCTGTTGTTGGCTTGAGTGCACGTCTTTGCCCTGGATGAGCTGAAAATCTGTCATCTTTCTTAGTGTGCTTCTGACTTCAGTCTGGAGACCCTTATTCTCCAGGTATCGCTGCTGGAGATTCAATAGCAGAGAAGAGCGCAGGTGAGTAAACCCACTGAGGTGATATTCTGGGACTGGATCTCTTGTTCTCTGATTCCAGCAATTCACTCCAGGTTTCATTTCTAATGTTTACAATATGTTATTTTAGTTTATTTAATTTTACATTCAGAAAGACAGAACAAGAGTTTTGGCATTAGACAGCCAATATAGTTGAATAAATAAATAAATAGCATAATATAACAAAAAGCAACATAACACAATCAAATTAGAAGCAAATGCTTACCTAAAAGAATTCAGGTTAACTTAATTGCTAAACAATTGAGCCTCTAACAGCTATCACAATTGCAATGAATTTAATTGGTCTTCTGGAGCTACCTCATTATATGTTCTTCTTAGAAGAAAGCTGGCAAATAAGAGGGTAGACAGGTCCCTTATTAAAGGGACCTGCCACATTGTGTAGAAGAGATGGCATGGAAGCACATAAAAACTGTTTCTAATTTTTCCAGCAAGCAGGAATCTTTCTTGTGTAGAGATATGGTGAATTACTAGGAGTAAAAATGTCAGGACATTATAATGGGCAAGAGTGAATGATTTTCTATTCTATGGGCAAAGGTATTTGCTAAATATTTAGCAACTGAGAACAGCTTCCTGAAAAGACTAGATCTGTTCAAAGACTTATTCTTAAACTGAACTGTATTGTTGAAGGAGAAGCCTTCATCATGGTTCAGTCCAAGCCGGGGATAAACAACATGGTGACTGCTTTAGAAAAAAAGGTTGCAGTTTATTGAAGAGGAGAGCCAGACAGGAAGATGGCTCTGGAAGAAAAGAGAGCAAACACATGTAGGGAGTGGGTTTTTATAGTCTCTGGGGCTTTTGTTTGGGGTTGTTTCCTGTTCCTGTTTGAGGATTTGCATTTCCTGTGTCATGTACTTTGACCTGTGTTCCTTTGGCACCTGTGGGTTAATCCTATTATGTCCTGTCTTAGAGTTTGGGTGGGGTATGTAGATTTTAGGTGTCTTTGTCTTCTTAATCTTCTAGCTGGGGGCCTCCAACCTTCATGGATTTACATCTGCATTTGTACAGAGCTGGTGTCTGCTTGGGTGAGGGAGACTTGGGCCTATTAACAAAACTGGGCATGCTTTTCTGCCTCTTTAAGATCCTTTGAGGAAATATTTTTTTCTGCCCTTTTAATATTTCCTTCTCTTGGGGGGGGGGCTGACTTCCCACAGTATATTAGTGCCAAAAAGCCTAACTGACCAAGTTCTCTCAGGGTCAACTGTAGTCAGATATTGGGGCTATAACTAGCAGATTTGTAACTCCATGAAGTTGACTGCCTTTCATGAGTATATTTAGTTATCATGAAAGATTCTGGAGGCCAGAATAATTTAGTTACCTTGTGCATAAATCCTAAGTAGGGATCAAAAGCAATAATTTTTTTTCATTGCCAATTTTTGTCTTCATGGAATATACAATGAAGGTTAAACATACATTCATATATACAATAATGAAAACAGATGTGTGTGTGTGCAAGCATGCTCATGCATTATTATACTATTTATGTTTTTATGCTACAGTATTTCATAAACATTGGCTTCTTCATATTGTCTAATGGAGTCTTCTTAGCTATAAATTCTGAATTAATAAATGTACAAAAGCTTATGAAGACAACTTTTAATTTTGGAATTAAATCTATATGTAACTGAAAACAAAACCTAAGGAAACAGAACATGGAGATGCTAGCTGGAGATGAGCCCAAGTGGAGGAGAATAAAAGGTTTCAAGGAACTAGCATACATAATACTAGACTCCATGAAGTGAAAGTCTAAGATTTTGGTCTAAAGTCATGTAGCAGCTGCTTCTGTACAGTTGATTATTTACACCTTAGGCAAAATATTGATTGCTTTTTGTGATTAATCGTGGAGTAATATCTATTTACTATGCTTTGAAGGTCAGCCTTCCATAGCATAAAAACCTTGCAGATGTTTTAGATATAAAATTGTCAGAATTCCCAGCCAATATTAGAATTTTTAGCATGGTAGTCCGAATGCTCAAAGACACTCAGAGACAAAAAATAACAGAGTTGGAAGGGACCTTGGAGATCTTCTAGTCCAATCTCCTGCTTGAGCAGGAGACCCTATACCATTTTAGACAAATGATTGTTCAGTCCCTTCTTACAAGCTTCCAGTGTTGGAGCATTCACAACCTCTGGAGGCAGGTTGTTCCACTGATTGATTGTTCTTACTATCAGGAAATTTTTCCTTTGTTCAAGGTTGTTTCTCTCTTTGTTCAGTTTCCATCCATTGCTTCTAGTCTTGCCTTCTGGTGCTTTGGAAAATAGGTTGACCTCCCCTCTTCTTTCTGGCAGCCCCTCAAATATTGGAACACTGCTATCATGTCACTCCTAACCAGACTGAAAAAGGCTAACACCTAACATATTGTATGGCCTGAATGCAGGCATTCCATATGAGTTTATAACAGCCCCAATAGATCATCTTAAAAAGGGAAATATAAACAATTGAACAATATATATTTCCCTAAGTTAATACTTATGCAGCAAAAGTGGAATATACTGAACATTACACAATCATAATATAATTTGTGCATATCTGTTGGTTCTACATGAGTAACAAAGCATTTCAATTAATTAAATGATAATGCTATTATTAAATAAAGAGAGGTACTTTTATCTTCCTGAAGAACACACATAAAATTATCCATCAGACAGAAATAATAAAATAGATAAGTCCTGAATACATATCTTTAAATCCTACTGAAGTTAACTGTGTTCAGGAAGTTGATTGATCAGTAGGGTATGTTTTAATAGCAATCATTGGTTGAAATAAAATCTGTAATCACATACAGTGAACCAGACTCACAGCCTTTGAAAAATTATGTGAATGGTCTATGATATCACTGAGCATGGGACTGAGTAAAAGAATTATTATACAGCACTTGATTTGCATCAATGAATCGTTGGTGTATGTTGTCTGACTTTTTTGACAATGGAGCAAGAAAAATGACTTTTGAACAATATAGTCAACTTTATAATCCTTCTTGTAGCATAATTTCCCAAGACTTTAATCCCTTTTATTATTTTTACTATGGTTATTAATTTTGATTTTACCTTGTGTTTTAATACTGTGGTATATATGTATTTTTTCTTAAACTCGTTTGTTTAGTTTGTATTAAAACTTGTTAAGAACAGAAGAAAATAATTATTAATATAAACAAGCGCTGATTTTCTTTTTAAAATGACACTCAATTATCTTAGTGTCGTAAGTCACACTCAATTATCTTAGTGTCGTAAGTCACTTAGTTCTCTTTAAAATATTATATTCACATTTCTCTATATTATTTATTACATATCTGTACCCCAAAATTTGTAATGAGATCCTTGGATCCTAAGCATCTCCATCATCACTTAAACCAGAACACTATACATTAAGGCTACTGAGTGATGAAACAGCATGCAGATGGGTTTGTTCTGCTATTCATAATTTACATCTTCTTTCTGCCAAATGCCATACATGAAGATTGGTCTTCTACAGCCAGCAAAAACTGGGTAGAGGCCAATGGTTAATCAAATATAGCTGAATTATTACCCCTAAGAGTTAGCTACATAACCATATTCATTTGACTTATACTGGCTTTATTCTTTATAAATATGTATTTCTTGTATATAATTCTTTTTGGAGAATGTTGCCCTGGAGAAATTCAGGGAACTCCAGTTTCTCTGCCTGCAAATTAGAAAGAGAATTTTGAAATATTATTTGTGTACACTTTCTCTGAAACCATTGTGGTCATGTGATCATTTTGTACACCTACTCTATTTATGCATGGGATATTTAGATCATTTTCAGGTTATAACAAAAATGCCAAAATTAAAAGTGAATGCTTCTCTAGTCCTGAACATCATTAAATCTTGAACACATATTAACCTTGGCTTGAGAAATTAATATTAGCCAGTGGAGTAGCTTCATCTTACCATTTATTTGCAGAGGTATGCAAATAAACAGTGTGCTCTGCTGTAGTTTCTGAAGTCTTTGTCAAAATCTAGCTGTGCTGCATTTCAAAGACAAGTCAGCTATTGATTCAGAAATGTTATTACCCTGAGCTAGGTTGGGACTTGGCAAAGACAGTATAGGTAAGCTATAACCCTTCTTCATAGTAAATATGTAATTTTCCCAGTGATCCACTGGGTAATAACAAAAAAGTTATATGTAGTTCACATTGTTTCTGCTCTTTGGGGTTTAATATTGGTCACAATAAAAGTGATTTTATTGAGATCCAGTAGAAATTATTAACAATATTTAAAAGTTTTCTAAATGCGCTTTCTTCTAATTTTTTAATAGCAAGATGGTGTTAAAACATCAAAATACTAAGGGAAGCCAATGAACCAATGAAAATGGATAGCACTGTTAGTTTGAGACATTATTTTAAACTCTTGCTTTATGTATTTGCAAAGTAAAGATTCTTTAGTGGTAGCAAACCAGCTTAGCAGATAGTTGCATTCACACTGTTGCTATTTACCACTTGAGACATAGTGAAACATACAGTATATGTAGGACTGTCTTGTTGTATAGAATGAGGGTTCACTTTATTCTCCTGGTTTTGTATGAAGCTAAAGGTAAATACAAGGGCCTTGTACTACTTGATAAGCTAGATAAATGTGGGTTAGATAGCATCACCACCAGATGAATTCATAGCTGGCTGACCAGCCATACTCAGTGTGTGGTCCTCAATGGAACTGCATCTACATGGAAGGAAGTGTGTGGTGGGGGCCCTAGGGCTCTGTTCTAGGCCCAGTGCTTGTCAACATCTTCATCAATGATTTGGATGAGGGGATAGATGGGGAACTCATCAAATTTGCAGATGACACCAAGCTGGCAGGAATAGCAAGAGCCTTGGTGGAGCAGTAGGCTAATGCCTCCTTAAGTAACACCAGCTGCCTGCAATTAGTGCAGGTTCGCATCCCACCAGGCTCAAGGTTGACTCAGCCTTCCATCCTTCCGAGGTAGGTAAAATGAGGACCCAGATTGTTGGGGGCAATAAGCTGTTGGGGGCAATAAGCTGACTTTGTAATGATGCCGCTTGGGGGGGCCTGAAAGCCCTAATAAGCAGGCATATACATAGAATGAAGGCTATTGCTAAGCACATTGATTTGTGCTTAGATTGTAAGCCGCCCTGAGTCTTCGGAGAAGGGCGGGATATAAATGGGATTTAAAAATAATAATAATGGGTGTCTCTCCATTTAACAATATTTTCATTAAATTGATTGTTGATAGCTAAAGTTAACGGCCATAATCAGGGCTTTTTTTGTCATAGAATGCTCAGAACGGAGTTCCGGCACCTTTTCTGGATGGAACCTTGTAGGGTAGGCAAGGTGGGTTGTATGACGTGTGAGTTCCAGCACCTTTTTCTTTTACTGGCCATAATTAATAGACAAGAAGACTGGCGTGCAGTATCTCAGTATCCCCATGCTGGTGTTCTTAGTCTGTTGAATATTCATGCTGGGCAATGCTTTCTTACTATACAGTAGTTCCTCAGCCAAAGGATATATTAGTTTTTGCCCAGATAAAAGCTAGTACTTCTTTTTTTAAAGAAACTCATCTCATAATTATAATTATATAAGGAGGTTTAATATTGAAATGAGTCTGGCTACAAGAAATGAATTAGCATGGGAGTCCATTTGAAGGAAAGGGAACTACCAAGTTCCTATTTCTTTGAATAAAATTCATACAATTACAAGCTGCTTTTCAACAGAAAACAGAGGAAGCTTGATCAAAGACTGTTTTTATTTCCATATTTATCCCTAATTAAATGAAAAAAGCCAAAGTTCCCTAGAATAAAATCTTTGAGATTCTCTTTCTCTGTCTGGATGGGATATGCAATAGTAAACAGCCATGCTTTATTTTATTACATATTATATTTTATTACATATTATTATGTAATAACAATAATTGCCATTAGAAAATCTCTCAGTGCATTTTTAAAAAAAGACAGCAGAATAATATAATGTTCACATTTTTCAGGGCTCAAATCTCATCTATTAAAAATTAGGGATTTAAATGTCTAAAAGTTATTTTAATATACATAAAATATACAAATACAGATTTTGTAATTAAATACCGTATATACTTGAGTATAAGCCGAATTTTTCAGCCCACTTTTTGGGCTGAAAAATTCCACTTCGGCTTATACTCCAGTCAACAAAAAAAACTTACCGAGGACTTGTGCGCGGCCGAGGCTTTGGTGCTTCCGGGATCGCCCGCACCTCTCCCAAGCCACCGCCGTCCGAGACCTGCCGAAGTTTGGGGAGGTTTGGGGAGGTGCGCACGCACCTCCACAAACTCCGCGCCTTGCCTGCCTGCTTCTTTCCGCAGCGGAAAGAAGCAGGCAGGCAGGGCGCGGAGGAACGGAGACTTGCCGACGTTTGGGGAGGTTTGGGCGCCTCCCCAAACCTCGGCATGTCTCCGTTCCTCCGCGCAGACCTGCCGACGTTTGGGAAGGTTTGGGCGCCTCCCCAAACCTCGGCAGGTCTCCGTTCCTGTTTGGGGAGGTTTGGGCGCCTCCCCAAACGTCCCCAAACCTCGGCAGGTCTCCGTTCCTCCGCGCAGACCTGCCGACCTTTGGGGAGGTTTGGGCGCCTCCCCAAACGTCCCCAAACCTCGGCAGGTCTCCGTTCCTGTTTGGGGAGGTTTGGGCGCCTCCCCAAACGTCCCCAAACCTCGGCAGGTCTCCGTTCCTGTTTGGGGAGGTTTGGGCGCCTCCCCAAACGTCCCCAAACCTCGGCAGGTCTCCGTTCCTGTTTGGGGAGGTTTGGGCGCCTCCCCAAACCTCCCCAAACCTCGGCAGGTCTCCGTTCCTCCGCGCAGACCTGCCGACCTTTGGGGAGGTTTGGGCGCCTCCCCAAACGTCCCCAAACCTCGGCAGGTCTCCGTTCCTGTTTGGGGAGGTTTGGGCGCCTCCCCAAACGTCCCCAAACCTCGGCAGGTCTCCGTTCCTCCGCGCAGACCTGCCGACCTTTGGGGAGGTTTGGGCGCCTCCCCAAACGTCCCCAAACCTCGGCAGGTCTCCGTTCCTGTTTGGGGAGGTTTGGGCGCCTCCCCAAACCTCCCCAAACCTCGGCAGGTCTCCGTTCCTCCGCGCAGACCTGCCGACCTTTGGGGAGGTTTGGGCGCCTCCCCAAACCTCCCCAAACCTCGGCAGGTCTCCGTTCTTCCTGCCGACCTTTGGGGAGGTTTGGGCGCCTCCCCAAACCTCCCCAAACCTCGGCAGGTCTGCGCGGAGGAACGGAGACCTGCCGAGGTTTGGGGAGGTTTGGGGAGGCGCCCAAACCTCCCCAAACAGGAACGGAGACCTGCCGAGGTTTGGGGACGTTTGGGGAGGCGCCCAAACCTCCCCAAAGGTCGGCAGGTCTGCGCGGAGGAACGGAGACCTGCTGAGGTTTGTGGAGGTTTGGGGAGGCGCCCAAACCTCCCCAAAGGTCGGCAGGTCTGCGCGGAGGAACGGAGACCTGCCGAGGTTTGGGGAGGTTTGGGGAGGCGCCCAAAGCTCCCCAAACAGGAACGGAGACCTGCCGAGGTTTGGGGACGTTTGGGGAGGCGCCCAAACCTCCCCAAAGGTCGGCAGGTCTGCGCGGAGGAACGGAGACCTGCCGAGGTTTGGGGACGTTTGGGGAGGCGCCCAAACCTCCCCAAAGAGGAACGGAGACCTGCCGAGGTTTGGGGACGTTTGGGGAGGCGCCCAAACCTCCCCAAAGGTCGGCAGGTCTGCGCGGAGGAACGGAGACCTGCCGAGGTTTGGGGAGGTTTGGGGAGGCGCCCAAACCTCCCCAAAGAGGAACGGAGACCTGCCGAGGTTTGGGGAGGTTTGGGGAGGCGCCCAAACCTCCCCAAAGAGGAACGGAGACCTGGGGAGGTTTGGGGAGGCGCCCAAACCTTCCCAAACGTCGGCAGGTCTGCGCGGAGGAACGGAGACCTGCCGAGGTTTGGGGAGGCGCCCAAACCTCCCCAAAGGTCGGCAGGAGGAACGGAGACCTGGGGAGGTTTGGGGAGGCGCCCAAACCTCCCCAAAGGTCGGCAGGAGGAACGGAGACCTGCCGAGGTTTGGGGAGGTTTGGGGAGGCGCCCAAACCTCCCCAAAGGTCGGCAGGAGGAACGGAGACCTGCCGAGGTTTGGGGAGGCGCCCAAACCTCCCCAAAGGTCGGCAGGAGGAACGGAGACCTGCCGAGGTTTGGGGAGGTTTGGGGAGGCGCCCAAACCTCCCCAAAGGTCGGCAGGAGGAACGGAGACCTGCCGAGGTTTGGGGAGGTTTGGGGAGGCGCCCAAACCTCCCCAAAGGTCGGCAGGTCTGCGCGGAGGAACGGAGACCTGCCTAGGTTTGGGGAGGTTTGGGGAGGCGCCCAAACCTCCCCAAACAGGAACGGAGACCTGCCGAGGTTTGGGGACGTTTGGGGAGGCGCCCAAACCTCCCCAAAGGTCGGCAGGTCTGCGCGGAGGAACGGAGACCTGCCGAGGTTTGGGGAGGTTTGGGGAGGCGCCCAAACCTCCCCAAAGGTCGGCAGGAGGAACGGAGACCTGCCGAGGTTTGGGGAGGCGCCCAAACCTCCCCAAAGGTCGGCAGGAGGAACGGAGACCTGCCGACGAGCCGCGGCCACACAGGGTATTCCTGTGTATTCAGGCTTGCAAAATGGCGGATCGAGCCTCTGCTGGCGGCAGAGGCTTGCAGAACGGCGGATCGGCTTATACTCGAGTCAATAACTTTTTCCAGTTTTTGGGGGTGAAATTGGGGGTCTCGGCTTATACTCGAGTCGGCTTATACTCAAGTATATACGGTATGTTATTCTTTGAAAATATTTAAATATAATTTTAGCATTTTTTAAAAAAGTGGATTATTTTGGAAACAGAATAGAAGATCATACTGTATCCAAAGTTGTATGGGTCTGAAATAGGTGAATTATCTTAAATTTTCTTAAACTTATATGAAAGAAGAGATTTTTAGCTGGTGATTTACTTACTGTGTCAGAATATTTAATAAATACTAGCATTCATTTTGCAACTATATATGATACTTGGATAAAAGCAATACTCTCATTTCAGAGTAGACCTATATTATGGATCATGACTATTTTGGCCTTCAACGACATGAACTGTTTTCTCATTTGGGTGGAAATTCACTTCCCTGAATCACTTCCCATCAATAAAATGCAATCCAATGGCCCTAAGAAGGTATGGAAAAGTGCTTCTCACATAAAGAATTCCCAGAATTCTCCAGTTAGCCTACTGGTTAGGGAATTCTGGGAGTTGAAGTCAAGAAACCTTTAAGTTGTTAACATGGAGAAGCACTGTTCTGTAGAGCCTGTAGGCTCTCTTTCCTGCTAAGCTTGTAAGCCGCCCTGAGTCTTCGGAGAAGGGCGGGATATAAATGGAATTAAAATAAATAAATAAAAATTCCAGAGCGTTAGAGACTTGGTATTTGAGAAGGAGAGCAAAGTTGGGGAAAAGATTGAAGGATATTCAAATATTGAAAGAATGCCTTTGTGAAGTGTGAATATTGTTAACCTAAAATGTAAAATTACAGTTTAAAAAAAGTTAGGGGCAAAAAGATATACACATATGATTTTCTATCCTCAATTCCATATTGGGTCTGTTCTCTGCACAACATTAAAAATGCTTCAGCTCTAAAATCAGGCTGCTCCCACTGAGAGAATTAACTGGTTTGCTCTCCGTGTTTCCCAAATAGAATTATCCATAGTATATTTAGTAGCTTGTGCTGATGTTAGGCAATGCAGATGGCTCATTTTTTTTCTAGGTATGCAACTGAACCAGAAATATTTCTATCTAGCCTCAAGTGGGTGTGTGAGTCAGTTCTAACAGAAGTAATAAAGGCACTGAATTTAGCAGAGTAATATTCACCGCAAAACAATGCCAAAATCAAGACCCAATCTGTTCATTGGCCATGCTATCTTTAAAATAGGCTATCTTGTTTATGCCTATGTTTGTGTATAATATATGGATTATTAGGTCAATGAAGTCCTCTTTGAAACTGAAATTGCATGTTCCTGGATCCCTATTATGACACTGATTATGTTGTAATAGCTATGGATTTTCTAGTGTTAAGCATACCCACTTTCTTTAATATTAACATAAATCTTCCTTACTCTAAATTTGTTCAAATCAAATCAATGCAATACAAAAAACAGCACAGTAAATAAAATTTACCAGAGCTATCATTAACAGTAGTTTCAACAAAAATTGTTCTATATATTTAACATATAGTGAGAATATATATAGAAATATCACCAGAGTTAAATTAAATTTATTTTTTCTTCTTTATTCCAAGCCTCAAGAAATACAATATTTTTTCTCCAACTGTGTTTCATTTCATATAATTGTTGATTTGGTTATGCTTCAACTTTATATACTTTTTCTTATTGTTGACTTTTAAGCTTGACTATGGTTGTCCCTTAACCATAGTATTAATTCTATAAATTGCTAGACATACAATTAAACAAGGGAAAAATATGGATTGGAGAAATGGTTAACCCGGTCACAGAGGCAGAGGAAAGAAACACATTTCTCAACTAGTACTACATTAAAGGAATAGTAATAGAAAACCATACTCTCATGGGTTACATGTTGCCATGGACACTCTGCATTGTGTCTACCACTTTTGACTTTAAAAAAATGAAATAATCCTTTTAATTAAAAACAAACCAATCCTCAGTACATTGTGGCATTTGCACAGTAATGCATTATCCTCCAACAAAATATTTGTTCAAAAGAATTCTTCCAGGCATTAGTCATCCTTAGAAAATACACGGGTGCCTGCACCCCAAAGTTTATTTTAAGAAAATATAGAAATCAGCCTAAACAGAAAAGCGGCGAAATAGCAAGAACTTCCTGTAGAGATAGAGAGAGCAAACCGATCAGGTTGCCCTCTGCAAACGCCTTTCTCCAAGTCTCTCAAAATTATAAATGACAAGCAAAGCAATGTTTGCTTCTCCTTGACTCCAGAAATACTATGTGGAGGATGGGAAGCTTCTAAATTGCAAGCTTCTAATTGCAGGGTTCTTGTTACCTATCATTCAGCTTGATGAAAAGTTTGCTTGTGTCTTTTTAATTAGACTCAAAGGAACTTCTGATAGTCATCTCTAAACTATGCAGTGTTTTGTAGCTTTGGCAGCACATTGCTATTATGGGAAAGTCAAACTCATGTTGTGATGATTATAAAAAGGACTGGAAAACTAATCAACTTGGACAGGAGAAAAACAAACCATCACCCGTTCTGATTAGAGCATTGCTGTCAAGACTATTTATAGAATCCAGATTATGATTTTTTTCAAAAGAAACAGCTTGCACTGAATGCCCACTCCAGCCTTCCCTAATCTGATAATTTCCATGTGGGTTGTATTTAATACTTCTAGTTAGCATAGACAAATATATTCTGGAATTTGCATTCCTAATAATTCTGAAGAATGTTATGTTGGCAAAGACTATTTTCTTTTATGTAGTGACATCTATAATCTTGAGGGAGTTACATGCGCTCCTAACATAGCATTTGTCCAATTCTACTGTGGTACTGTGATTCCAAGTGTTACTTTAAATTATTTAGAGGAGAGGTTGATGACTCAATAAAAAAATATTTCCATCAAAAGATAAAAAGTTATGCCATCATATTATTTTATACAGGCTTCTCATGTGTCTATTCATCTGACGTTCAGTTTTATGGTTGAAATAACTGAAACATAGTGGCTCTAGTATCAATTTATGGGCTAGTATTTCTTTTTCATAAAGTGCAAATATTCAAAGATTAGAGGGCTAGAATGGGACAATGAATGTTCATGGGGAAAAACGAAGAAGTTTAACATGGATTTAGTTACTTAATTGTTTTTACACTGGCATATGCTAATATTTATACAATTTATCATTCAAAATAATTTGCCTAGAGGTTCAAACTAAAGTTGTGTTATCCCGCCCAACAGATGTGTTGCAACTTTCACAATCTAAGCTATCTCAAACGATCTGAACAGGAACAACTTTTTCCTCCAGTCCAGAAAACCAAACAACATGATAGTATTTACTGTTTCTAAATAAGAAATGTGGGCTTCTTTCCAGATCTTGTAGTAATCAATAGTTTAGACCAGGCTTGCTGGGCAATTCTAGGAGCTGAAATCCACAAGTTAAGTTGTCAAGGTTGGACACACCTGGTTTAGATGGTGGAAAGGGAAGCATCCAGGTTTAGGGTAGGGAGGAAGGAATATTCACTCCTTTTCTTTTTTTATTAATATATTTTATTAAATTTATTATTTAAATTTATTATTATTATTAAATTTATTATTTAAAAACATTGGACATGGTACAAACGGACTGACAAACCTTCTTGTCTACAATATTCATATATATATATATATATATATATATATATATATATATATATATATATATATATATATATATATATATATATATATATACCTAAAATACACTTAAATACACTTAAGATACAAATCAGTTAAGTATAATACAATACTTAGAACAGTGAACCAATCTGTAAGACCTAATAGAGACCTTCCTCCATTCTAGGAGCTGAAATCCCCAAGTTAAGTTGTCAAGGTTGGACACACCTGGTTTAGATGGTGGAAAGGGAAGCATCCAGGTTTAGGGTAGGGAGGAAGGAATATTCTCTCCTTTTCTAAAGTCTTTAAAATGCTCCTGCCAGTAACTAACTCCAAGGTCACATTGTTTGCCATCTTCAGTTTACTCAGTTTCTATGTTGTGTCAAATAATACAAGCTTTGTTTCATTAATATTTAAGAGTAATTTAGATTGTTCCAGATAAATTTAAAGTTCATTTAAATCACTATGAAGATAATATTAGCCTTTTTTCTCTGCATAATCTACTACCATAAATGATTGAGATGTCTGCATATAAATGGAAAGCTAAATATGATAATGCAGTATAACTTTTATCAATACAGAACGACAAATGCAACTGATTTAAGACTAGTTCTCTCAAGACTCATCTATGCAACTTCCGGTGATAAAATGTATTGTTTAATCACAAGTATTTTAAACAAAAACATAACGCATATGGATAAGTGGAATTTTTATCCCTACAATAAGGGATACTGAGTGGCAATAATAATATGGTTCTCCAAACAAGTTCTGAAGATAAATAGCACATGAAATATTTGAGGAAACCTCCACAACATATAGGTTGACGATAAAATATGAGGGCAATTCGGAAATAAACCTCCATTTGGTTATCAATGACAAACATTTACAGATACAGAATTTTTATTATACACATTAGAAAACTACAACATTACATTACTTTTTGACATAACCACCATTCAAATTGAGGCACTTGTCATAACGTCTTACAAGGTTTGAAATTTCTTAATAGTAGTTGCTCAGCGCCAAATCTGGGGTATGTGGGGGGGGGGTGATCAAAAACATCCCAACTGAACTGCTTCAAAAGTTCTTGGGTGCGTCTAGTGGTGTGCGGGCGAGCATTATCATGAACCAACACATCGGAAGTCAGCATGCCCCAACACAGTAGACTTCTGAATTGATGGTTGAATCATGCTCTATGAACTTCACTAGCAGTACTCCTTTGGCATCTTCACATTTGGCAGGATTTTCTATGGCATCACTTCCGGTGTGGTGTTGGTTCACAATAATATATATGTATATATTGCTAATACACACACACACACAGAGAGAGAGAGAGAAAAAAAAGAGAGAGAGAGAGAGAGAGAGAGGCCTTTTTCTTAAAAAATAATAATTATAATCTTTTGGTTGCTGTTTTGGAATCAAGCAGCAAACTATAGTAGCTGTCTCTCCAACATGTAGCTGTCTCTCCAACTCCCCTTTTTGTTCCAGAAATGGCAGTTTCAGCAGCATAATAATCCAAAAGAGCATATT